>NC_067169.1:68848009-69524951 GCF_903995435.1 Acomys russatus
GAAATGACTTGTTCAAATTTGAATGGTATATCTGCAAATGTTCTGCACAAAATAAATCAATGATGTATATGAAAAATGCTCAACATCTCACCCACAATTGAAAGAAAACTCAAAATTCCATGTGATAGCACTTCACAAGCATTAGAATGACTTATTCAAAGAAAAAACATAACTTGTGTTGTAGTGGATAAAAATATGTTTTTGTTTTGATCCCAAGTGTGGTATGGGGAACATACTTGTGAAAGATCAGGTGATGTTTATCAACTGGAAGATGAACCCCCTCATGTGGAGGCTTGGTTTTTTCCAGGTGAATAACATCTTAGCACAGAATCTGAGAGGAGATACATATATTTGAGCTCAAAAGAGGATGTGGAGCTTTTTAGGTTTGGGTATTGTTTGCCTGTTCATCACTCCACTTAGACAGACTCCTAGAGAGACTGCTCCAGAGAACACTTTGGGGCTCTGGGTTCCATCTTCTATTCCAGGTTCCAGCAGCAACTTTGGTTGAATCGCTGGTCTGCAGAAATACTGCCAACTATGCCAAGGGAATTGCTCCTAGGAACTAAGTCCAAAAAGGTCTACTTCTCCTGTTCCCCTTAACCTCTTTTCTCTCCAATCTAAGTTAGGTAGGTTGGAAGGGAGCTTTAAGTATTAACAAACATAAAATAGCTGGGTATGGTGGTGTACACCTTTAATCCCAGAACTCAGGAGCCAGGAAAGTCAAGGCTACATATAGAACCCTGTGGGAAGCTGAAGCTATCGCCCTCGCTAAGATGGCACCTGGCAACCTGTCAGGCAAATGGTATTGCAATTCTGCTCATGGCAAACAAGTCCTTATTTGGGTTGTGGGCCGTGCTTTGCTCTGACGTATGCATCCCCCCTTGTTGGAAACCAATTGGAGCTACCAGCGTAAGGGCTGCTGATTGGGTGAGGCAGAGGATATAAAGGGGCGCTGGAGTGTTGGAAAGGAGGAAGGAAAAGGAGGAAGGAAAGGGAGAAGGAAAAGAAGAAGCTTGCTGAAAAGGTTCCTGAATAAAGTGCCTGGAGAAGAACGTTCGGGTCACGTCCTTATTTTCCACTGGTCAGAAGGTTCACGACAGAACCCTGTCTTGAACCCCTCCCCCCAAAAAAAGAAAGAAAGAAAAAATAACATTAAATGAAGTAAGTTTGGCAAAGGTCAAAGCCTACAGGTGGCATTCAATGAGCTTTGGTCGTAATGAGTAACTTAACTTCTAATGTGGAGGAAGATACAAGTTTTGAAAACATAGATATGTTTCAGGGTGTCAGCAAAATCACAGCTGCTGTTGCAAAGTTCTTTTCTCCTTTATACGCATAGGAATTTTTTCATTGCCATTTTACTGTATTACCTATTTTTTAAAGATGGGAAGAAAGACTGAGAAGATACAAAAATCAGAAGGGTCAGTAAATTCTATCATTCAGGAAAGGATGGCAGAGTTACCTGTACAACTAGAGGATTTACAGGTAGACACTGAAGCATTTGGAAAACAAAAAGTGCCACTGATAAAGGGAACACACCCGGTAACTGAAAGCCAGTGGTTCCACAATTGCCACCTCATCCTGCTCCACTTGCCAGTTGTCCACAGCACCTGTATGTGCAAGGGGGTGGAGAGAAATGGGAAGCTAGAGAGGTTTAAACATTCTAGAGGAATGGGGAAGCAGACAGACCAAAAGGGCTTTGGAGATAAATGCTCCAAGTGATGAATTTTTAGAGGCTGTATGAATACATTCATCATTTGATAAATGAATGTTAAGTAACTGGGCTATGCATCATAGACTTATTCTTCATGATTGGAAGAGAGTAGTGTCAGCTGTTTTAGAAGTGGCTCAACAGTTACAGTGGATATTATGGTAGAGAAATGAAGCCACGGGACTTGAACAACACAATATAAAAAGGAGGATAAATATTGTTAAAGATCAAATGGTGAAGGGTGTTATGCTGACTTAAGAGAACAAACCCGATCTAATGATGTAGTAATTGAACAATGTATGTAGTAACTGAAAAATGTCATGTTACAGACTTAAGAGCTTGGGACATGGTTGAGGAGCCTGGTAAAACAACCACTTCATTTACTAAGGTATTTAAAGGCCCTAGAGAAGCCTTCACAGAATTTTTACAGAGATTGTGTTCAGCTCTAGATAGAGCCATAATAGATCCTGAGACCAGACAGTCATTGAAACTGATCATGGCATATGAAAATGCAAATATTGAATGTAAGAGAACAATTAGACCATTAAAGACTGAGGAGTCCATTAGATGAATGGGTAAGGAAGACAGTAACTCTCAGGATTATCAAAGCAATATCGTAGAATAAGCTATAGCTAGACGTCTTAGATATCAAAACACTCAGTGTTTTAATTGTGGTAGATTGGTCCATTTATAAAGACACTATAAGGTTAAAAATTCCAGACCTCAAAATAACAGGTGCACTAAATTTAGAGTAAATGGTACTCATAGAAGAATACAAGGAGCTTCTGGCCATCATGGTAGCGATATACCATGATCTCCAGGGTATTGTAGCCACTGTGGCAAGGGAAAACATTGGTCTAGGGATTGTCAATCCAAGAGAGATGTAAGAGGTAATCTCTTGCCATCAGGAAATGAAATGAGGGACACTTTAACTTGAAGCTCTGCAATAAACAATAAGAACCATCTTTCCTTGGTGAGCCAGGAGGTAACAAACTTACAGGAAAATGAAGACTAGGTGTCGATTTAATGCATGCTACTGAAGACAGCACAACTTTAGTTCTGCCGTCAGATAATTCTCTTACACTATCCCCACAATTTGAATATTACAAAATAATCACTGGTGTTTATGATCCTTTAACTTTATAGACAGTAAGAATAATCCTGGGAAGAAGTCAATTAACTTGCCAAGGCTTTATTGTGCCTCCTGGTATTATAGATGGGGATTGTAAGGAAGAAATTAAAATCATAGCATATGTAAAGAAGGAGAAGAAAATTAATGTAAGGGATAGAATTTCTCAGCTGTTACTGCTTCCTTACACCGAGTGACAAGCCACTCCAGTAGAAATAACAGGTGCATTTGGGAGTACTGGAAGAAAGGTGCTCTGGCAAACAATGGTTAATGATCAGATACCTAAATTTATTGTAAAAATGAATGGCGTTAAAATAGAAGACTTGGTGGACACAAGAGCCAATGCCACGATCCCTTCTTGAAAATATTGGAATCAAGCTAGGCCACTTCAGAAGAGTTATACGTAGTTTATAAGAATTGGTAAATCATGTCAAATAAGACAAAGTGTACAGTGGATTAAGTGTGTGGGATCAGAAGGGCAAACAGGGAATCTGAGACCCTATGTTGCTGACAAACCCATCAACTTATGGGGAAGAGATATTTTACAATAATGCGGTTCTCAAATTAATATTCCTGCCATCACAAAGACAGACAATGATGAAATTAGGGGTGAAATGGTAGATGCTTCTGGCTAAGGTGTTGATATGTGTAATCAAGAATAATCTCAAGCTGTGCCCATTGCCAAAACACAGAACTTTACAAGTATTGAGTTTCCAAATTTATATAAAGGGCCACTGCTGATATACTAAAAGCCTTGCACCTAAAATTGATATCAAACAAACCTGTGTGGCAAGAGCAGTGATCCATAACAAAAGAAATATTTCAGACAATTCAACAACTGGTAAGAGCAGCTGGAGCCTCACCATGTAGAAGTGTCTACCAGCCCATGGAATTCCCATGTGTTTGTTGTAAAAAAATAAATCTGGAAAATGGAGGATGGTAATAGAGTTAAGAGAAGTAAATAGAGTAATTAAACCAATAGGTCTTTTACAGCCTGGGATTCCTTTACCTTCTTTGTTACCTAGGTCATGGACTATAATAGTAATTGACTTAAAAGATTGTTGTTTCACAATACCTTTGCATGAGGAGGAAAGGAAAAGGTTTTTTTTCTCAGCACCTATTCTAAACAGTAGTGTCCCAATGAAGAGATACCATTGGAAGGTACTTCCACAGGGAATGTTGAACAGTCCAATTTTATGTCAATACTTTGTGTGACAGCTGTGAGAAATAATTCATAGTCAATTTTCTCAAACTACCATTTACTATTACATGGATGTGAATTTGTTGGATGATTTTGATGCAGATACTTTAGAGAAAATGTTTAAGAAAACACTAATAGATTAATAGATTCCAAGAGGGCACCGACCATTAAGCCACGTATCTGATCTACCCTGAGGTGACTAGAGACATAAGTGGAGCAACAGATCGCTGGACTTTGAGAATTGTAGGTGAGTGGGGCCCCAAAGGCCGCAGACCAAACAGGGGGCCTACCCCCTGGGACAAGCAACATCCCAGATGTGCTAAACGCACTCCCCAAACTCTGGAATGGAATCCACATGCAAACTTCAGCCTGTATATAATGTAAAGACTCGCTGTTTGGGGAGGGGATTTTCCAGAGTCCCCAGCCAGAGGATTCTCAATGAAGAGGGTGAATCTGCCCTAGGATTCCTCCTTCCACACCACCCCAAACTGCAGAGGTCACCCGCCTAGGCCGAGTGGGAACAAAGGCGGCGGGACCCAATAGAGAAGCTAAAGAGGGACTGCAGCTCGCTGGCCATCTGGGGCCAAACTTAACACCAATCACAGCTAACTGAGCCTGCAAACAGCTGCAGTGAGAAATCAGCTTGAACTGCTTCTGCAGATCCATCGGGAGACGTGGGTCTTGCCTAGAGCTATAGCTAAACTTATTAGCCCTGCAGGAAGACCTGGTTCCGCGGGCTTCTGCCAGAGCTCTGCAACCCTATTGTTCCTACCCAGCTGCAAGGCACTGGTCCTACGCTCCCCACTCCCTACTCTCTCCTCCCCAAACAAGAGAGCCCAGCTAGAAATCCAACATCAGAGCCATCAAAATGACAAGAGAACAGTGAAAGAATGCTATCAAAAACCAAAAGAGTTTGACATCTCCGGATCCCAACATTCCCAATGCAAACAACATAGAGAACCTAACAGCAATGGATAGGCAAGAAAATAACCTCAAGTCCTTAGTAAAGAAGATGATAGTGGAAGAAAAAAATAAAATCTGTAAACAAATGCAGGCGGAGGCTAACAAGAGGGCTGAAGCGTTAAAAGAGTCATATAAAGAGGCACTTGAAGAATTTCAGAAAAATATAAATAACCAGATGATGGAAATCATTAAAACAGTCCAAGACATGAAGATAAAAATGGAAGCTATGATGCAGGAACACACAGAAGAAAACCGTGATCAAGAGTCTGCAAAGAAGAAAGCAAGCATCTCAGAGGTGGCCTTATCTAACAGATTGCAAGAAATGGAAGAATGAATATCGGGACTTGAAGATACAATCGCAGAACTGGAAACAACCATTCAGGGAAATGCTGAATCTGAAAAGTTCCTAACACAGGCCATTAAGAACTAAAAGACAACATAAAAAGACGAAACTTGAGAATAATAGGGATACAGGAAAGAACAGACAGCCAACTCCACAAGCATACAAGAGGCCTACAGAACACCAAATAGAATAGACCTGAAAAGAAAATCTTCCTGCCACATAATAATAAAAACACAAAATATACAGAACAAGAAAAAATATTGAAAGCGGCAAGAGAAAAAGGCCGAGTAACATATGAAGGCAAACCTATCAGAAATACTCCTGACTTCTCAGCAGAGACCATGAAAGCCAGAATGTCCTGGACAGAGGTGCTGCAAACCCTAAGAGAACACAGATACCAGGAAAGACTACTATATCCAGCAAAATTTTCAATAACCATTGACGGAGAAGACAAGATATTCCATGACAAAAACAAATTCAAACAATACCTAGCCACTAATCCAGATTTACAGAAGTTACTAGAAGGAAAACTCCACACCAACTTGTCAAACTACAACCATAACTATATAGGAAATAGGTAACTATACCATACCAAAATCACAACCTCACAAAATCTTGACTGTTACAAATACCAAAAATGAAGGGAATTACCAATCACTGGTCATTAATATCTCTCAACGTCAATGGTCTCAACTCTCCAATAAAAAGACACAGACTAATGGAATGGAAGCATAAACATGACCCAACATTCTCCTGCATTCAAGAAACACACCTCAACCACAAGGACAGACATTGCCTCAGAGTAAAAGCTTGGAGAAAAATATTCCAAGCAAATAGTCACAAGAAACAAGCTGAGGTAGCCATTCTAATATCTAATAAAATAGACTTTCAACCAAAATTAATCAAAAGACATGAGGATGGACACTTCATACTCTTCAAAAGGTAAAGTCAACCAAGAAGACATCACAATTTTGAACATATATGCTCCGAATACAAGGGCTCCCACATTTGTAAAAGACCTATTAACAAACCTTGCCCCACTCATTGATACCCACACATTAATAGTGGGAGATTTCAACACCCCACTTTCACTCAAGGATAGGTCTTTGATTCAAAAACTAAGCTGGGAAATAACCTCATTAACCAATGTCATGAAGCAAATGGATCTAACAGATATCTACAGAACTTTCCACCCAAACGCTAAGGAGTATACCTTTTTCTCAGCACCCCATGGAACATTCTCTAAAATTGATCACATACTTAGTCATGAAGCAAACCTCAACAGATACAAGAAGATTGAAATAATACCTTGTGTCTTATCAGATCACCATGGTCTAAGGCTGGACTTCAACAGCAACAGAAATAACAAAAAGCATTCTAACACGTGGAAACTAAACAACTTTCTACTTAATGACACATGGGTCATGGAAGAAATAAAGGAAGAAATAAAAGACTTCCTGAAATTCAATGAAAATGATGGAACAACATACCCAAATTTGTGGTAAACATTGAAAGCAGTGCTAAGAGGAAAATTCATAGCACTAAGTGCCTTCAAAAAGAAAAAGGAATCATCCCACATAAACAACCTAACAACACATCTGGAAGCTCTAGAAAAAAAAGAAGCAGAAACACCCAAGAGGAGTAGACCCCTAGAAATAATCAAACTCAGGGCTGAAATCATTAAATTAGAAACAAAGAGAACAATCCAAAGAATCAACAAAACCAAGAGCTGGTTCTTTGAGAAAATTAACAAGATACACAAACCGTTAGCCAATCTAACTAAAAGACAGAGAAACACTATCCAAATTAACAAAATCAGAAATGAAAAGGGAGACATAACAACAGACACAGAAGAAATACAAAGAATCATAAGAACCTACTTTAAAGGCATTTATGCCTCAAAATTCCAAAATTCAAGGGAAATGGACAAATTCCTCGACTGATTCCATTTGCCGATATTGAACCAAGACCAGATAAACAAATTAAATAGCCCTATTTCGCCTATAGAAATAGAAGCAACCATTGATAGTCTCCCAACCAAAATAAGTCCAGGGCCAGATGGTTTCAGTGCAGAATTCTACCGGACCTTTAAAGAGGTTGCTAATACCGATACTCTTCAAGCTATTCCGAAAGATAGAAATGGATGGAATATTACCAAATTCCTTCTATGAGGCCTCAGTTACATTGATACCTAAACCTCACAAAGATCCTACAAAAAAAGAGAATTTCAGAGCAATTTCTCTTATGAACATTGATGCAAAAATACTCAACAAAATTCTCGCAAAGTGAATAGAACAGCATATCAAATACATCATTCATCATGACCAGGCATTCAGGGATGGTTTAACATACAGAAATCCATCAATGTAATCCACCATATAAACAAACTGAAAGAGGAAAAACCACATGATCATCTCTTTAGATGCAGAAAAAGCATTTGACAAAATCCAACACCCATTTATGTTCAAAGTTCTGGAGAGATCGGGAATACAAGGAACTTATCTAAACATAATAAAGGCTATATACAGCAAACCAACAGCCAACATTAAATTAAATGGAGAGATACTCAAGGAAATCCCTCTAAAATCGGGAACCAGACAAGGCTGCCGTCTGTCCCCATATTTCTTCAATATAGTTCTTGAAATTCTAGCCAGGGCAATAAGACAGCAAAAGGAGATCAAGGGGATCAAAATGGGAAAGGAAGAAGTAAAATTATCCTTATTTGCAGATAATATGATAGTTTATGTAAGTGACTGGAAAAATTCCACCAGAGAACTCCTACAGCTGATAAACACCTTCAGCAAATTGGCAGGATACAAAATAAACTCAAAAAAGTCAGTAGCTTTCCTGTATACAAATGACAAACAGGCAGAGGAAGAAATTAGGAAAACTACTCCCTTCATGATAGCCACAATAAATATAAAATATCTAGGAGTAACTCTAACCAAGCAAGTGAAGGACTTATTCGAGAAAAACTTCAAACCTCTGAAGAAAGAGATTGAAGATGACATGAGAAGATGGAGGGATTGATTTACCTTGTTCATGGATCGGGAGAATCAACATAGTAAAAATGACCATCCTACCAAAAGCAATTTACAGATTCAACGCAATCCCTATCAAAATACCTACAAAATATTTTGAAGATATTGAAAGATCAATTCTCAAATTCATATGGAGAAATAAAAAATCCAGAATAGCAAAAGCAATCCTATACAACAAAAGATCCTCCGGAGGAATCTCCATACCTGTTCTCAAGCTGTACTACAGAGCCACAATAATTAAAACAGCATGGTACTGGCAAAGCAATAGACTGGTGGATCAATGGAATCGAATTGAAGACCCAGAGATGAATCCACACACATATAATCACCTGATTTTTGACAAAGAAGCCAAATCTATTCAATGGAAAAAAGATAGCATCTTCAACAAATGGTGCTGGTCTAACTGGATGTCTACATGTAGAAAAATGCAATTAGACACTTTTTTGTCACCATGCACAAAATTCAAGTCTAAGTGGATTGAAGACCTCAACTTAAAACCAGAGACATTAATTCAGTTAGAGGAAAAAGTGGGGAAGAGCCTGGGACACATAGGCACAGGAAACAACTTCCTGAACAGTACACCAACAGCCCAGGCCTTAATGTTGACAATTAATAAATGGGACCTCATGAGGCTGAGAAGCTTCTGTAAGGCAGGAGACACTGTCAAGAGAACAAAGCGACAGCCTTCAGAATGGGAAAAGATCTTCACCAACCCTTCATCTGACAAAGGTTTAATATCCAAAATATATAAAGAACTCAAGAAATTAAACACCACAAAGCCAAACAACCCAGTTGCGAAATGGGGCTTGGAACTTAACAGAGAATTCTCAACAGAGGAATATCAAATGGCTGAGAAACACTTAAAGAAATGCTCGTCCTCGTTAGTCATCAGAGAAATGCAAATCAAAACGACACTGAGATTCCATCTTACACCCATCAGAATGGCTAAGATCAAAAACTCAAATGACACCACATGTTAGCGAGGATGTGGAGAGAGAGGAACACTCCTTCATTGCTAGTGGGAATGCAAACTAGTACAACCACTTTGGAAAGCTATCTGGCGCTTTCTCAGAAAAATGGGAATAGCGTTTCCTCAAGACGCAGCTATCCCACTCCTTGGAATATACCCAGAAAATGAACTACCACACAAAAGGGACATATGCTCAACCATGTTCATAGCAGCTTTATACATAATAGCCAGAACATGGAAACAGCCTAAGTGTCCCACAGTAGAAGAATGGACTAAGAAACTGTGGTATATTTACACGATGGAATACTACACATCTATTAAAAATGAGGAATTCCCGAAATTTGTGGACAAATGGATTGATCTAGAAATTATCATAATGAGTGAGTTCACCCAGAAGCAAAAAGAGACAAACGGTACATACTCACTTATATCAAAACACTAGTCCAAGGGATACGTACCATGAAAATCTTTACTTACCAAGAAAGTGGGTCAGAGGAGAGGACATAGGCAACCGTAGCATGGAAGAAAGGGGAAATAGTAGGACCCACAGGGTTTTGGAAACCTACAAGAAGAACTTTATGACAGACAGGTCTGGATCCCGGGGTTCTCCTCAAACTAAGGCACCAGCCAAGAAGAATATAGGCAGTAAGCTTTGAACCCCTACCAAGACCTAGCTGACGAACAGGATATTCTCCACTATTGAGTGGAGAGTGAGATCTGACTCTCACACAAACTCTGTGCCCCTTTTCTGACCATGTCCCCTGGATGGGGAGACCTGGTGACACTCAGAGGAAGGATAGCAAGTTACCAAGAAGAAACTTGATATTCTAAGAGCATATATAGGGGGAGGAGGTCTCCCTCAGTCACAGACATAGTGGAGGGGAGAAGGAGAGAAATGGGAGGGAGGGAAGAATGGGAGGAAACAGGGGAAGGGCTAACAATCGAGATGTAATATGAATAAATTAATAAAATTAAAGAATAAAAAAAAGAAAACACAAATAATTCTGCTGTGCTGAGGTTTACTGATTGTGACAGAAAAAAAAAAAAAACCAAATAGGAAATTCAATTACCTGTTTGGGCTATAAAATAACTCAATAAAAATTCAGTCACAAAAGTTACATATCTCTAGAGAGTAGTTGAAAGCTCTTAATGATAGTTTCAAAATTGATGTAGGCTGAGACCTACAATTGGATTAGCTACTTATGATTCAGATATAAACAGTCCATGGTGTATATCAGCTGAAGCAGAAAAAGAGTTAATTCTGCAGGAGCAGGAAAGCCATCCCTGCTCCAAGGATACAGGAGTAGGAGAGTTGTCTCTGTCCAAAAGAAAGATGAGTCGTAGAACAGTCCCTGCCATGATTACAGTGGAGCAGGAGAGCCATCGCTGCCCCAAGGACAAGGGAGCAGGCCCTGATTCAGGGCTCTGAGTGGACCTCACCCAAACATCAACCCCATGTATGACCTGCTGGAACACATGAAAGGGCTGGGCCTGCAGATTCAAAGATTAAGATTCTCCTTGACACACAGAAACAGTGGGATATCCGACAGAAGCCCCAGTGAGGATCCAGTAACAATAGTGTATTCTTCAAACCAGACCCATGGCTTGAAACAATGAACATTTGAAAGTAAACATATGTGGACAAAAGGGTGTACAGTACAGCTTCTGTGACAAGATTTTTGTTTGTCTGTTTGTTTTACTTTACTGGCGGAGAAGGGATATATTGATGCATGATGTGTAAATCATAGACATTCAAAAAAAGTAAAAAAAAAAAAAAAAAGAATTAATTCTAGTAGAACAAAGACTACAAGATGCATATGTGGATAAAATTAATCCTAAGCTTGATTGTATATTTTTTATTTTGCTTTAAGCTCATTCTCCTACAGGCAGGACTCATTATGCAAAAAGAATATAAAATTATGGAATGGACTTTCTTATGACATGAACAATGGAAAAATTTGAAGACATACATAGAAAAAATTTCTGAATTAATTATAAATGCATAATAAGACTGTGACAACTGTCAGGAATAGATCCAGGGAAAACAGTAGTGCCTCCTACTAATGCTGAGATTATATAATTATGGGTAATCAATGAAGATTGGCAAAGAGCCTGTAGGAAGTACATGGGAGAAATTAATAACAAATACCCAAAAGGCAAACATTTTTATTTTATAATAAGAACTAGTTGGATCCTTCCTCATATTATAAAGAGAAAACCAATTCCAGAGGCACCAATCTCACAATGAGACTGTCAGGTAATAAGTCAGATTAAATAACTAAGGTGATCAAGAGCCCATGTACCTCAGTACAAAAATCAAAATTGTATGCAATCTTTGCCAGGGGCTAAAGGTCTGTGGATAATTAACAGAACCCAGCTCTTTGCCTACGACCTTGAGAAACAAGATGTTAAGGTAAGATCACCAGATGAGTCACAGGAAATTACTTGGGACACCTGGTGTCTTGGGACAGCCTGCAGTTAAACTGCCATGACAACCCACTCACGCAGATCTTGTCATTTCCTCATTGCTTATCCTTTATATACTATTCTGTGGAAAATAAAGTTTGGGGGCTTGATCAGAATCCAGACTTGCCCTCCTTGGTGTCTCCTGTCCCCTACTCATTCGTCCACTCCACACCTATTGAAGACCCTGCAGGCTGGGGCATATCTTCATGGTGCTGTTAGATTTTCATGAATCTTTTAATATAGTTACTGACTCTCAATATGCAGAAAGAGTTGGTTTGCAAATAGAAACTGCTTACTTTACTCCTGATAACTCAGACTTGACTTTGTTAATTATGGAATTAAAAGGGACATTAGAAGTAGAATCTACCCCTTGTATATTTCTCATATTTGGTCTCACACAGAATTACCATGTCCATTGGATCATGGAAATGAGAAAATTGACCAATTACTTATAGGAAATGTGTTATAAGCCTCAACATTTCATGAAAAGTATCATGTTAACAGTAAACATTTAAAGAAAAAATTCTCTGTTTTCTTGACAACAAGCCAAAGACATAATTAAAAAATGTCCTACATCTTCTTTGTATAACCAAACTACACTGCCTACTGGAAGTAACCCTAGGCATACCAAAAGGAATGAAATCTGGCAGATGGATGTATTTCATTTTGTAGAATTTGGAAAACAAAGATATGTACATCATAACATTGATACATACTCAACGTTTCAAAGGGCATCTACTTTAAGTTCTGGAAAGGCTGATTGTGTAATTACACACTTACTGGACATAATGGCAATTATGGGAATACCTCCACAAATTAGGACTTACAATTCTCCTCCATATGAATTCAATAAGATGAAGAATTTTTATATAGTATAAAGCATATTACTGGTTTACCACACAATCCTACCAGACAAGCAGTTGTAGAAAGAGCTAATCATACTTGAAAGAGATGCTTATTAAACAAAAAAGGAAGGGTAAAGACCCCCAGGGATAGATTAAATAATGTTTTGTTGACTTTAAATTTTCTTAATGTTGGTGAAAAAGGGACAACAGCAGCTGAGAGACATTGGGTTATAGAAAAAAGTGAGGGCATAGGACAACAAATATACTATAAAGATGTGTTGACAATGAGTTGAAAACTTGCAAAACTCTTGAGATGTGGATGTGGTTATGTTTATGCATCTCTCGGGAGTGAAAAAATATGGTTTTAATACTTATAAAGATTATATCTGACCATGGAAGATCTCATCCTACCTGAAACATGAATATATTTGTATATCAAGGGAATAGTAAAGGCTACCTAGTCCTTATGACATGACATACTTTTTTACAGCATGGATATTACAGCTAGAACAGACATATAAAGGTGAAGGCTTACACCTGCACAAAAATAGGGAAGACATTTCTCTTTAGATAATTTGTACACCTTGCCTATTCCATATATATGTAGAAATTAGTATATTTATCTATACTAATACTTTTAAAATTTTTCTTATTTTCAGAGCAAGTAGCTCAGGTGATTGAACCTCAAAGGCTGCCTCAGCTACTGCTTCCTCAAGAAATTGCATGCATATCAACTTTAAAAGGGTAGGCCAAAGGATCAATCTCAAAAAGACTGCATGAAAGCAGATACAGCTATCTTTTCCAGTGCTTGGCCAATATCTTATTTTCTAAGGGTACCCAAAATATATTTTTTGCCCCTAGAGAGCAAAAAGTAATTTTGAGAAAACAAATCCTCCATTCCCAGTAGGTGGGGTGGGTGTTTTTGGTGAATTACCAATGTTTGTTATTGTCTAGGGGGGTGGTTATAAGTTAGTAAAAGTTACATTTAGGAATTTCTTTCTTTCTCCCCTCTATCCTTCTTTTGCTCTTACCTTTCGATCTGATCTAATGTTAGGGGAAAAGAATCAAGGGGGTAATGATAAAAGTAAAGGATATAAAAGTGTAAGATAGAAGATAGATGGATGAGTGTATTAGCCTCAATTATTCTTCATTGGTATTGTAGATCAATAGAAATTTAAGAGCATTTTGTTCAACTTTTGCTTTCTGTATTGTACATATTGTATATTGGTAGATTTTATTCAGTGTTTGCTTATTGTGTTGTACATATGCAACTCATTTAATACTGTGATGTATGGTGGTGCACACTTTTAATCCTAGCACTGAGGAGGCAGAGGCAGGCAGATTGCTGTGAGTTCAAGGACAGCTTAGTTTACAAAGTAAGTCCTGGCCAGCAAGGGATACTTGGATAAACTCTGTCTCGAAAGAAAAAACAAAACAACAACAAGAACAACAACAAAAAAAAAAACCTAAAAAAATGTGATGTAAAGTTCTAGGCTTAGGAGAGCTAACTATTACCAACTGTTCAGGATGGTTGGAGATACAACTTGGTAGTTGGGGACCTATAAATCTTATTTGTAGTCTTGGTAGAGACTAGTTAAATTTCAGAAAAAGCTTTATTTTGTTTCTTGTATATGTTTTCAAGGTTAAGCAGATAGTACATAACTGAAAACAAACAATGCTTTTCTATTTAGATATACTGAGATAGATAGGTTGATAGATCGATAGATAAATAGATACATAGATAGAATAGAATAGAATAGATAGATAGATAGATAGATATGATTATATATTACAGTAAATAGGTAGATGGTCATCAAATAATTCAGAGATCTACAGAATATGACATTTAATAATGGAGGGCTTTTTTGACAGAGAAACTCATCTGCTCCTGGCAGCAACTCCAATCTACTTCAGTAAAGATGATGGGCATCAAAGAAACAAGTGTGGCAAAATAGCCACCAGACTGAGGAACTGTTCTTATCTCTACTGTCGACTGTCCTAGCTGTGATAAACATAACACTGAGAAATTGGCTGTCCAACTCTGAAGAGACTAAGTGGGCCAGTCCTTCAAAATTCCTGCTTTACAGAACAGTCTGTCAGATATTTTGGTCTGGCAGGCTTAAGATTGGATGCCCCAATGATAGAGAAAAACCTGTGACTGTCTAGGCAATCAACTGCCTCTGTCCTGTCTATACTTTTAGAAGTTTCTTGCATGCACTTACGTCATATTAGATAATATTTCCTTCTTAAGTCTCTGATAGGGCTGAAGACTAGATCACCATAGTATTGCTATAAGCATTAATTTAAAAGCTAAAACCATTTATAGAGGTTGATAAATGTAACTTATAATAAAGTAATTTTAGGAAAGCATTGGACACTGTGATAAGATTCAGTAGGCTAGGACAGATAGCGGAATAATTTCTCTAAGATTGTCAAATACAAATGGACTGATCCTTATAAATGTAACTTTCTTGGATAATTCTCATAATTATCTTTACTGTATATAGCTCATTATTTTTTATCAAAAGATGGATATGTAGTGAATATAAACATGTTTTTGTTTGATCTCGAGTGTGGGATGGGGAACAGACTTGTGAGAGATAAGGTGATATTTATCCACTAGAAGGCGAACTACCTCGTGTGTGGGCTTGGTTGTTGTCAGCTGAAACACATCTTAGTACAGACTCTGAAATGATATATATGTACCTAAAACAAAAGGCAGGTCTTTTGGGGTCTTGGTATTGCTTGGCTGTTCATCACTCCACTTCGAGAAGCTTCTGATATTATGTGTAAAACACTCCAAAATTCCTTGCCAAATTAGGATGAAGCACAGTAGTAGCATCTTCTGTATGCTAAACTGGATTTTAAAAAAAGAGAAATGCTAGGAACAGGTAACGCTTTAGGCTCTGTTCTTTCATATGTTTGATACTTAACTCATTTGTATCTTACCTTCAAGCCACTTTCCTTATTCTTCCAACTCAAAAAACAAGGAGCCTCCTCATCTTTAATGTCACTCCTAGTCTCTTTTTTAAAAATGTAGTTTCTCTTTTCTTTTCTTCATGGTTTGGTTTTATTTCCTTATTTGAGACAAGGCTGACCTAGAACTCACTATGTTGGTCAGACTGGACTTGAATTCACAGGGATCCACCTGTCTCTTACTTCTGAGCGCTGAGATTAAAACATGCACTTTTATATCCAGCCAACCAGAGTTTCTTTTTATTGAAATATTAAGTTTCCTAGTGCTTGCTTGCTCTCTACTCAAAACACAAATTTGTAGTTGTTTCTGTGCCATTTGTGACTCTTTAATTTTAAACTTTCATAAGATTAATCAGTAATAATTAAGCCACTGGCTCAATGTTATGTTATCTTAAAAATTTCCCTGCTAATGAAATGAATATATTTATCCTTAATAATTTATTTTTCCATAATACTCCAATTGATAAAAGATTCATAACCTACTTAAATGGTGCTTCCAATTTGAATGAAATGATAACATCTATAAGCCTATGGGGTACTGACATTTCTAACTCAAATCAGCAGTGAAAATAATACATGCATGAATTCTCAGAGAATAAATAAAAAATCTAAAATTTGTATTCACAGATGTATAGATTTAAATTGTGCTTTCCAATGACTGAAGAAAAGAGGTCAGGGAGTAGAAAGTTGTTGATTAGATGTGTAAATTATTAAACAGAATCAATGAGATTTACAAATTTATTACACACTGGGTTGACCATATTTTAAGATAAGTTGTATTGGGGAATTTGGCAACAGACTCAAAGACCCTGTGGTCCTCCTCAAACTAAGGCACCAGCCAAGGAGAATATAGGCAGTAAGCTTCGAACCCCTACCAAGACCTAGCCAACGAACAGGATATTCTCCACCGTTGAGTGGAGAGTGAGATCTGACTCTCACACGAACTCTGGTGCCCTTTTTCTGACCGCATCCCCTGGATGGGGAGACCTGGTGGCACTCAGAGGAAGGATAGCAAGTTACCAAGAAGAGACTTGATATTCTAAGAGCATATATAGGGGGAGGAGGTCTCCCTCAATCACAGACATAGGGGAGGGAAGAAGGGGATAATTGGGAGGGAGGGAAGAATGGGAAGAAACAAGGGAAGGGCTAACAATTGAGATGTAATATGAATAAATTAATAAAAAAAAAAACAAAGACCCAAAAGTAAAACATCAACATAGGAGGGAAAATTGGAGGAAGAATAAAGATTTCAGTGTGAGAGAAGAAAGGATAAGAAAGAGTAATGGGGTTGAAAATTACCAAAAACTCAATATATGTACATATAAAATTGTGAAAAAACACTTACAAATTAAAAGTTTAAACATTATTATAATAAATATTTTAAGTATATAAAGTGATAGTAGTTAATAAATTCAATTCAATCTTTGAGCAGTTTCTGCATATTGCACAGTATAAAAGAGAATATAATAAAGATACACATATTTTTATCAATTTTAAAAAGTAGAAATATTCTAATTTTTAATAGTGGAAATGGCTATGTTTGATGTATGAGTTGGGAGTGTAAAATGTACAATATTTTGATATTGGGAAAAGATATTTTTATATGCAAACTTGGTGTATTGATAATCTATTTACTTTTAAAATTATAAAATAATCTCACAACGATTTATGTAGGGTTATCATGATTTCAGTAACATTAATAACTACTCTAAGCTGGATTTATAGCCTTGGTACAGTAGGCCAGACATGACTTAGATTTTATTTTTAAAATGGCCTCCACAGTACCTCATGCATATATTGAAATACTTTATTTTTATAATTATTTTTATAGCACCATCAAATATTCTTATGATATGGTTTATGTATATTGTGACATGTGCTTATTAATATGTGGAATGCTAAAGGTCCAGATGGATTGTCATCATTTGTCAAATTCTATCTCAGTGAACATGAACTCAATAATTGGCTAGGCAAGCTGACTGACAACACAAGAGATCCTTCCGCTTCCATCCCCAATCACTTAGTTAACAAGGAGACAGTGCCATGCCCAGAATTTATATAGGTTTTGGGAATGAAATTCATGTCTTCATGCTTGCATGACAGGCACCTTTAAGATTTAGCCAATATTTTATTCGAGATAGAGATAAATGTGACATATGGTCCTATTTTCTCTTGTAAATCATTACATAAATCTAGAGAGGTCATGACTAGTAACCTTCCTGTTTCATCTTCCCACATCACTGCTTTTACAGGTTTTCAGCAAAATATCTGGCAGTTCTTGAAGAATGGTTTAAAGTATGTTAGAAATATCTAAGATAATTTCTGGGGATTCTACAAGATTTTCCCATACCTATTTATCTGTGAAGCCAAAATTTTTGCATATATATTAACTAAATAACATTACACAGTATATTGAATAGAATTATGGGCATTCATGTATATTTTATTAAATCAAATTTATTCACCTATTTTGTTCTAATACTACAAAATATTTTAGCCTTGTTTACTTAGTAAATATATTTCTTATAATTATGGAAATTAGGAACCCCAAGGACTAAGAGGCTGCCTTTTAGTATAACCCTATATATTTTTCAATCCCATGACAGAAAGCAGAAGAGCAAGCAAATAGGAGAGAATATACATATGAGAGAAGCAAGGGAGAAAGCCCCTCCTATGAACTTCAACCCACAACTATGATAACTCATAACATTTATAATAACATTTATCTACTGTAATAACAAAGCTTTTAGAATGCAATATTTTAACTTTTAATAATTCCAGCTATCAACACTGTTGCCTTATGCATTGAAATTTCAGTACCTGAATTTGAAGGGACACATATTACAACCACAGAACAAGACATTAGAAATGTAGTTGTAAAATAATGTAACAATTCAATTTACTCTTTGAAAATGTAGTCATTTTTATAAACCATGATTCTTATGTCTTCATACAATTAGATTATTACTTCTATTTAAAATATATTAATAATTGAAATATAAACAATTGCAAGATTTAAATAAAATGATTAGTATAACTAAATATAACTATATAAACTAAAATAATTTTTGAGTCTTCAATAAGTTTTTAGAGTACAAAATAATCCTATGCTCCAGAAGTTTAATAATTTGTAATCTACAATATAGACTTACTGAAATTAGAATCATGCATTAGTATGTGATCTATATATAGACTGAGTAACATTAAGTTGAACTGAATTGAACACCAGTAGTGATGTGGGTTCACACTGATTCATCAAGATATATGATAGTTGTTAAAAAGATTGTAACTGAGAACTGTTAAAAATATTTTACCCATAGATACTTGTATACCTTGTTTAGCAATGTTATTATGCCAGTCTATTCATAATAGTTTGGAAACACAATCTAAATGTCCTTCAACTTCTTAATATACATACATACATATATATATATATACACACAAATGATGAAAAAACATATGTACATACAGAAAATGTAATACAAAACTGAAGCCATGAAATTTGCAGGTAAATGTATGTAACTAGAAATTTCATATTTAATGAAGTAATCCAGACACAGAAAGAAAATTGTCAAGAGAAACTTTGTCCATACAGTTTCAACAGATAGTTGAGATATGACCCCAGTAACCAACCCCAACAGCAGTTGATGTTCCAATATAGATGATGGAAATATCATGGTGTCTCACATTTACATGAAGATATGTAAGTGTTTAATTACTTACTGCTAAGAGAGACAAAATTCATCTTTCCCAGAATGAAAGCCCTTATTAATTATTCAATACAGTGTGACCAGCCCTGGAGAATAGCTGAATAGTCATGAATAGACACTGAATGAATTCAGTCTTGTACTTTTTTTATTTACTCATTTGTACTTCATAAAACAGAAGTTATTTAAGAAGAGGAAGACATGAACTTGCAGGAAGGGTATGTGAACATGGGGCTTGTAGGAAAGAGGAGAGAAAAGAAGGGGACGTTATGTAATTACATCTTACATTTGGAAGAATAGTAAGTGAGGGCTGTCAGTGGGATTGGGGGCTCTGAAAAAATTGGTGACCACGAATTTGAGGAAGTACTAAATTTGAGTAAGGAGTATATGGTTTTAATAAGCATAAATAACCTGTATTGATTTCAGAGTGAGTGATCACAAAAATGTGTTTTGTTACTTATTTATTTTGATTTTAGAATCTTATAACAGATAAAGAATAAATATAATTGTTACTTCAATATTAATAATTCTTCTCCATAGAATCAGTTTACTGGTAAATTTCTGATGTTTGTGTGTATTTCATATAATTTCCAAATCTCCTTTCTTACTTTTAAACAATTCTGTGAAAAGCAAATGGAATAAAAGCTTTTGTACTATTTTATTAGCCCTAGAACAGATTTGGACCCATAATGAATGAGAGTTGCATCATTTTAACAACTGACATATTTTTGCACTTTGTCAGTATCATATCTGCATTATCAACAAAATTGGGAAATTATTTATAGTTTTCAGTGGAAGTGCTTATTTTTAATTTCCGGCTCTCAATCCCCACTACCTCTGTGATGAAAATTATTCATGTTGAAATTTGGAATGTGCTCTTGGCACAAGAAATGTTTTTAAAAATAGAATTCATTTATTCTGAAAATTGAATTTCTAGTGAGAGATTTTGGGGTGGAGACATTGTAGATTGATAATGTAATAAAATATCCAGTGACAACACTGAGTCTTAATCTTAGATTTTACTTGTATTTAATTTTGATTTTAAAAGCCAACAGTTGAAAATCATATTAATAAAAATAGACTACATCGATCCAAAATATTTCAATATTCTTTGAGTATTAATGAACTTTGTGATATATTTATTGACCCTAACAAATATATCTTTAACTCTTTTGCTGATTTCATTTCACTGCAGGAGTATATTTGTAGTTCTGCTTAAAAATGTTTTCCTTAACTGTTTCACAATTATTTAATCTATAGCAAATGCCTGTGAATATCATTCTATTCATAAGAAAAAATTTAGATGTTTTCAGTATCCTCATCTATTCCTTGGTACAGCAATAAAACTATAGAAGTAGGATTATCAAGAAACTGAAACCATGCTTTCTTTTATATGTTTTATAGTATATTTTCCTAAAATGACTATAGAGACTTGCTTTGAAATAGAATAGTAACTCTTAAGGAGGAAAGATGAAGAGAGACTAAAAAACATGTAAAAAAGAAGTTTTATCATAGATAGTTTCTTTTTAATGTAAGTCTAACCATTTTATGTTGGAAACCAACTATAATTGATCCATTTATACTTTATTTTCTCTGTTACCCAACACATAAAAATTGTATATTATGTAATTATTGTTGGTAAATAAAATTTGAAAAGAGAGTTTTCTTCATAAAAACTCTTGCTCATAACATATATACACATACTCTGATATATAGAATCATATGGCCTAAAATGTATACTAGATAATATATTATAAATGGAGAATGATAATTTTTTAAATGTCCACATGATGTATATGTCTAAAATAAATTTCAAATGTAGACATTTCATAGACCATTTTGTTAGATTAGAATATAAAAAATTGAATAAATTAGCTGGGTGGGGTGGCACACACCTTTAATCCCAGCGCTTGGGAGGCAGAGGCAAGCAGATCAATGTGAGTTCGAGGCCAGCCTTGTCTACAAAGTGAATCAGGACAGCCAGGGCTACACAGAGAAACCCTGTCTCAAAAAAGCAAAAAACAAAACAAAACAAAAAATTGAATAAATTAAAGAAAGTGACATACAGAAAGTCAACTCAGTAGCAGCTTTAGAGGTTTCTTGTCTCATAATGTCATGTTTGGATCTTTTCTCGGTTTCTTTTTCTTTTTTTATATTTTAGTTGTATCTTTTATAATTTTTATTATCTACATTTTTATGTTTTGTATGCCTAGGCCCTTTGTATATAAAATATGGCTTCCAGTTTTGCACTTTTTTGGAATTCTTAATTGTGTAATCAGTTGAGTATCTGCATATTTATTTCAAATGCTTTTTTATAAGGTTATTTTTCTCTGTTTGTTTGTTTTGTCTTATTCTAATATGATTGTTTTTGTTTTACTACATTACATTTTACTATTATTCCTTATACACTTCTTTGTGTTCTAGTGAGGCAGAAATTGTTGCGTCCACATCAGAGGAGCAGTGATAAAAACTGGGAGATTTTGGGGTTGTAGAAACTAGAATTAAAATATATTATAGTAAAAAACAAATTTATTTTAAAGAAAAGAAAAAACTTCCATAAGTATTAAAAATTAATTTAATATGTATTAAAAAAATAGATGTCCAATTCATTGCCATAGGATTTTGGGATTGATAAGGCATTAGTTTATTTATACTTTAGTAATATTTCTTTTATTAATGGGGGTGCTCCTGCACTTGGGGTATAGATGTTCAGAATAGAGACATCTTGGTTTATTTTTCCTTTGATGAGAATGAAGTCTCTACCTTTCTCTTTTGAATAGTTTTGATTGAAAGTCTACTTTAATAGATACTAGAATGAATATTCCGGGTTGCTTCTTGAGTCCCTTTGAATGGAATAAATTTTTCAGCCTTTACTCTTAGGTAATGTCTATCTTTATTGCTGATTTATGTTTCTTGTATGTAGCATAATGAAGGGTATCGTTTTGGCATCCATGAAGTTCAGTCCATTATTTTAGAGAGACATTAGTGACCACTGGTTATTTGTTCTCATATTTTTTATGTGGGTGGTGGTAGTGTGTGTGTGTGTTTGTGTGTGTGTATGTGTATGTGTGTGTGTCTGTGTGTGTGTGTGTGTTTCCTTTCTTTTTGTTTTGAGGATGTGGGGTTACTAATTTTCTGTATTTTCCTTGGTAAAATTAACCTCTTTGTGTTGGAATTTTCCTTCTAGTATGTTCTCTATGGCAGGATTTGTGGCTGGGTACTGTTTAAACTTGGTTCTGTCATAGAATATTTTGTTTTTTCCATCTACAGTGATTGAAGGTTTTGCTAAGTATAGTAGTCTGGGTTGGTATCCTTGGTCTCTTAGTATCTGCATGACACCATCCAGGCCCTTCTGGCTTTCAAGGATTTTTCACTCTCTCCATATCTCTTTAATATAGTACTTGAAGTCCTAGCTAGAGCAGTAAAACAACTAAAGATCAAAGGGATACAAATATGAAAGGAAGAAATCAAATTATAACACTAGTCACAAATGATATGATAGTATACATAAGTGGCCCCAAAAATTCTACCAAGGAACTCCTACTGTGAATAAACACCCTCATCAAAGTGGATGCATACAAAATCAACTCAAAAAATCAGTAGCACACTCATATACAAATGACAATCAGGCTGAGAAAAAATTTATGGAAACTACACCCTTCACAATACCACAAATATAAAGTATCTTGGTGTAACTCTAACCAAGCAAGTTAAAGACTTGTATGAAAAAAAAACTTCAAGTCTCTGAAAAAATTGAAGAAGATATCAGAGGATGGAAAGATCTCCCATGATTATGAATCAAGAGAATCTACATAAAAAAATTGCCATCTTACCAAAAGCAATTGAAATATTCAATGCAATACACATCAAAATACCTACACAATTCTTCCTACACCTTGAAAGATCGGTTTTCAACTTCAAATATATTTTAAAAAAAAAAGAATAGCTTAAAATATCTTTTACAATAAGAGATCTGGAGGAATCACCACCCCTGATCTCAATCTGTACTAAATAGTAATGGTAATATAACACCATGATTCTGTCATAGAAATAGGCTGGTTAATCATTAAAATCAAATCAAAGATCTTGAAATAAACCCATGTACCTATGGACACTTGATCTTTGACAGAGAAACAAACACCATACAATGGAAAAGAGCATGTTCAATAAATGGTGATGGTGTAACTGAATGCTTACATGAACAGAAATGCAAATAGATCCAAATTTATCACCCTTCACAAGATTAAAGTCAAAGTGGATTAAAAAGCTGAACATAAAACTAGACACACTAAATCTGTTAGAACAAAAAGTGGGGAAGTGCCTTTAACTCATTGTCACTGGACACTTCTTGAATAGTGCACCAAGTCAGGCTCTAAGAGTCAATAAATAATAAATTGGACCTCATGAAACTGAATAGCTTCTGTAAGGCAAAGGACACTGTCAACAGAACAAAATGACAGCCTACAGACTTGGAAAAGAACTTAACCAACCCTACATCTGAAAAAGGGCTAATATCCAAAATATATAATGAAATCAATAAATTAAGTATCATCAAACCAAATAACACAATTATAAATAGAGTACAGAGTTAAACAGAGAAATATCAACAGAGCAATATTGAATGTCTGAGAAAAAGTTAAAGAAATGCTCAACATCCTTAGTCATCATGGAAATGCAAATCAAAGTATCTATGAGATTTCTTTTTTTATACCTGTCAGATTGGATAAGATGAAAACAGTAAGTGACAGAACATGCTGGTGAGGATGTGGAGAAGGTGTAACACTCCTTCATTTTTTGTGGGAGTGCAAACTTGTACAACAACTTTGGAAATCAATCTGCCATTTGGCAGAAAATTAAGAATAGTGCTTACTCAAGACCCAGCTATACCACTCTTGGGCATATATTCAAAATACTTTTCCACAATATAATATTATTAAGCTATTAAAAACAGGGAAATATTGAAATTTCAGGCAATGGATAGATGTAGAGACAATCATCCTCAGTGAGCTAACCCAGACCCAGAAAGATACATATGGTATATACTTTCTTATAAGTGGATATTAGTCCAACTTAGATGTCTTCTGAGAAACTCCATCTAGAGGAGGATTGGGACAGATACTGGGACTTGCAACTGGGATCTAGGTGAAGCACTGTGAGACTGTGAGGTGTGTGTGTGTGTGTGTGTGTGTGTGTGTGTAGCTTCACAAGGAGATCTGGACCCAAGGAGAGCTTTCACAAACTGATGTACATTCCAAGCAGAGAATCTAGATCTTTGCTCATAAATAGCTGATGGACAACTTATTCTCCAGGTGTGGAAGGGGTGGTGGGGGTGAAGTGGGGACTACCTCTGACAGGAATTCTGCTGCTGGAAATTGGATCACTGCCCCTTAATGGAGATATCCTGTAGGAACACAGAATAAGGGGATTATGGCTATGCAAGTGAGTCTAGGTAGGCTGTAATGAGGTGGTGGGGGAGGAAGAGGCCACTTTTCAGAAGTCTAGGGGAGAGGAATAGGGCAGATGAGGGAGGGAGCTTAGGAACAGGAATATAAGAGAAAAGGGATTACAATCAGGATGTAATGTGAGGAAATTATATTAAAAATTTAAAACCCTGAAAGAAGATATTACTTTATTTCTTAGCACTTTTGCCTTAGCTCTTCCTATCAGATACTGTTAAATATATAGCATATATTTTTATATCGTCTTGAGAAAGTAAGTTTTTTGCCATTATGAAATATCCTTCTTCATTCTTTAGATTTGGAAATTCAACTCTCTTTTTAACACTCACAACTGCATATAGCTGTTTCCTTATTCAGATTTGTCCTTTATCCTTTCACTATTTAACATCCATTATTAGTTGTCTATTTAATTGATGAGGTTTGTCATACTTTTCCTGTTTAATTAAGTTATCTATCCATCTCTTTTAATAGTTTTCTTTCTGTTTCATACTGTTTTTAAATTGATATTATTTTGTTCTTCATGTTCTCCTATGATAAATTATGCTCTTATTTTCTGACTTGCATTTGTCACACTTTACTTATTTAACTTGTCATAAATTTTTTTCCAATTACTTTCTCAAATTTAATATTTTTTCATCGTTAAAATTCATACCTTAGTTAGAATCATTAATGTGAAAATTACTTGTATTTGTTTAATTTTTGACAACATAATTTCTTAATGAATATTTCCTCCAAATTTTGTTTCATTGTTTCTGTACACTTTTATTGTCTATCAACACCTTTGTATAATTATTAGAGATATATTCATTTTAACAAGGAATCTCCCTGAGAAGTCTAAAAATGACTTGTGAAGTGAGCCATTATTACTTATATATATACTTTTGATGTGGAAATAAAAGTTACTGGCTTAACTGTAGACAGGGTAGATTCTCTCTCTTTTTTTTTTTTTTTTTTTTCTTCTTATTTAAAAATCTTTCATTGGTATGTCTATTTGAGAGTTTTTTTCATATGTTTTGCATGGGAAAAAAACTATTGTAGGTAATGTTTTTCACTTTTGTTACAATACATTAAAACATTACAGGACCACGTCTGAATTTCACATAAGGTAACTATTTCAGAAATAGTGTTTCCTTTTATTACAGTTGTTGAAATTGCAGAAAAAAATCTGGTTACGTATTCCAGGCCTGAAACTTGCTATCCTTCTGTCTCAGCCTTGAATTAATGGAACTACAAGTGTGAGCTACCACACCTGTCCCAGTGATAGATTTAACAAGAAAAACACAACACAATTTAAGTAATCCTAATCAGAGACTACTTTGTCATTTTTTTTTCTTGAACCTTGGTATTCTTTAAGAGAAAAATATTTTAAATTTAGCTCATATGACTGGTAATTTTAATTCTGTTTATTCCATTCAATGTGTCTATTGTGATTCTCTTCAGTATTTTCCTTGATTAAAATCTTATTTTCTTTTAGATACAAACAGCTTTATCTTTACTTTCAAGGAATTATGCAATTTTTCATGATAAATCACTTGTGGACATAGGCAGTGTGAGCATGTACCTAATACTGGACTAGTTGTGATGATTTGACATGCTCAGTTAAAGTCCTCAGATCTGGGATGCATAGGGGCTCGAATGAAAACCTAAGATACTGAAAGCCTGTGCAATAGCAAGTGAGTGTGTATTTTGAGTTCACCTGATAGTTGCTGTTTTCTTGAGGTACAGAACAAAAGTCCTTCCTGCTCCAGGAAGCGTAATGTCTACTACACCTTGCAATGTACAACCTTGGTCCACTGTTTTGATATGGTCCCTTTTCCTTCAATTGAAAATACCTTTCGAATGAACCAACCTCCTGGCTCACACTGAAAACAATCTTTTGATCAACAATTGTTTTCTACTTCCTACATTTGATACATACATCATAAGACACGTATTTACTAGATAAAAGTTCTTACTCACAGATCCCAAAATGAGATGACCACAGTCCTATTCCTTAGAAAATTAAGTACAAGCTTCTAATTGTGTTTGTAAATTTTCACAATATGGATTCAGGCTACATTTTCCACATTATTACTCATTTTCTCTCCTTAAACCTTTAAATTATGTAAATGAGTCAAATACCACTTTTTGTTGCCTAACTTGTTTACTTTAGCTTTATGTGATTTTTTCACTCTTCTCTGAAAAATTACATCATTTCCTTTAGGCTGTCTAATTTATTGTTTCTTAGCTAATTTTCTTTCTCTAACCTCTCAAAATGAAGTGTAATCTATTTTATGTTATAGACTATTACATATATCAGTGCTTTTCTGAAATTCTAGCATTATGTTTTGCATTCAGCAGGTATTAAATAGGTATTTGTTGAGTTGAGTTGAGTACTAACTTCTTTTTCTTGAGGATACCTTTGTGTTCAGTGTCTTGGAAAACTGCAAGGAATGAAGGAAAATGAACAATGGTCCATTAATCAATTCCTGCTTTTGAATCACCAGTGTAAATTATGCTGAAGCATAGCAAAAGTTAATAAAAGACTTAATGTCAATTCTTTTGCAGAATGCAACTAAAGAAAGCACATAATTCATCTTCTGAACTAGGTACTCTCACAGTGAAAAGAGGACATTTTAACAATGAAGTCAAGGCCTCCTGGAATGACCTACCATTAACACAGTTGCTGCGCTTGCATAGGACCTGTGTTTGATTTCCAACATTCACATGGAAGCTAACAACCGTGTATAGCTCCAGATCAAAGGTATTTGATGCCCTTTTCTAATCTCCACATGTATGGAGTCATACATGGTGTACATACACTCACCTAAAATAATAACAAATAAATATTTTTAAAAACCAAATGCTTTGGGAAAATGAATGTAAAATGAAATCATATGGAGCATACTAGGCAATTTAAAATGTTAGGCTACTCTATGCAAAACATAAATCACATTATTCACCATGATTTATGCTTTCAATTGTTGGTTTGGAAACAACTAGGAGAGAATAGTTAGCAATCATTCTCAACAGCTTTAGATTTTGCAAGCTACAATACCAATTATTAGGTAAAAGATACTTAATGACAGAATAATAACAAAGCTGTTACAAGTCTCATTCAATTTATTTCTAATTGTTTCTGAGGTCTGCACCATATGACACATTCTATTTCCTGTAGTAGGACTGATATCATAGAAAAAAGAAATGAATGTACTACTTTTAATTAATTTTCAACCTACCTTCTACATATTTATGTTTCTACACATAGATGAGTACATTCCTCATTCTCGATCAGTGCAACTTATATTTGTTATCAACGGATATGTCAACATAGGTAATCATGGTGTTTCAAAGTGCTGAGAATGACCATTGATTAAACATACCAAAACTGGACATTCATATAAACATTTCTACAGTTCAGAGATCTTCTGAAAAAGCACCAGACTGATTTCCAAAGTGGTTGTACAAGTTTGAATTCCCACCAACATGTGTTGTCTCCATATCCTCACCAGCATTTGCTGTCACTTGAGTTTTTTATCTTAGCTATTCTGATGGGGTAAGACACAAACGGTGTATACTTACTTATAATCAAATATTAGCCACATAATGCAGGATAGCCACACTACCATACACAGACCTAAAGAAGCTAAATTACAAGGAAAATCACAGGAAGACTGCTCAATTCTCATTCAGGATGCCAAACAGATTAGATACCTGACATTGTTGAAGAGAAAGGACAGGAAGGGAGCATACCAAAGACATCCCCTAAAACACTCCACCTAGCAGGAAATCCAAAGAGATGCTGAAATACACAGCCAAATTTCAGAGTAGAGCACAGCTATTCATATGGAAGAGTTGAGGAATAAATGTCCCTGGAGGGATCATGAATTACACAAGGAGACCAATGCAGCTAACAAATTCAGGCAGAAGAAGGTGGTGCTACAGAGACTGATGCACTGACCAAGGAATTTGCATGTGGAGGACATAGAATCTGCTCAGTTGAAGTAAATAGGTAGCACAATCCCCTTGTGGCTCTCATAAGATGAGGAGTCAGGAATACATCTGACATGGACTCTGGTGCTCACACACTGATCACTTCTCCTTGGTAGAGTGTACTTGCCAGGACATACTGGAAGCAGATACTGGCAGCCCAGATGAGACTTGATAAGCTGAATTCAGATGTTAAGGGGAAAGAACTCCATTTTCTGAGTACTAGGGGTGGACGTGAGAGGATATGAGGGAGGGAGGCTGGTATCAGGAAGCAATGAGTTAGGGGGCTACAATTTGGCTGTAAAATAAACAATTTATTTTTAAAGTTCAGAGATTATCATGGAAGATGGTACCAAAATCATGTGAGGGCTGAACAATGAAGAAGAAAGCAAAAACAAAACAAAGGTATAAGATTGAAATGGAGACTTAGTTACAGCAAGTGGAACATAGTAGGAATGTATAGCTAAAAGAAGAAACAGAGATAAAATATTACAAGAATTTATTATACACATGATTGTATTTGTCAAAGAATAAGGTAAATTTAAAAGTTAGTATTATCTACAGGTGGTATTAATACAAGTGATTTATTTGTAAAAATCAAAGTTTCATATTTTCAGTACATTCTTCAATGAAGTTCATGTGTTTAGTTGTAGTTTTTTTTACCCAAACATCATTCCTTAGCATTTTATTAGCTTTAATAAATCTATAACTATTACCTTATATTTTATATTTAAATAAAATATAAGCTGAATTTTTAATATTTAGTTACAGTGTTTTGCCTGCATGTATACCTACAAGCCAGAAGTGGGTATCAGATCACATTATAGATGGTTGTAAGCCACCATGTGGTTGCTGGGAATTGAACTCAGGACCTTTGGAGGAGCAGTCAGTTCCCTTAACCTCTGAGCCATCTCTCCAGCTTGAATGTTTTAATATTTCCTTAAAATCACTTTATATTTTTTTGCTTTTGAAATTTTTTTACATTTCAATAATAACCAACACAAACATTTCTCAACAGGAAAATTGTTAAACAAGTATTACAGAACCATACTACTGTGTTTGTAAAGTGCATAGTTATTTTCTTTTTTATTTATGTTTCTTTTTAACATATACATTTATATTATTACACATGAATAAAATAAATGACAAACAGCAGGAAGAACCATGATACAATCAGGAATTATATAAATGTTACATTCATAGTGATTTGGCTATTTCTATTTGTCAGACTTGAAGTAAACATCTTTCCCATCTTATTAGGTCTAAATTTATGAATGAACAGTATCTATCATATATCATCTTTATTAACTTAAAACATCTATCTTAATCTAAAGGCATCTTAACCTCTAACCTACTAAGCTTATTTGAAAGACTAAACTATCTGGTCTTCAGCTCCATCAGAGATTTGAGAAGGTATAAAACTTAAATACCCGAGTGAACCAGAAGTATGGTTTAGTAGCTTCCAAAATGAAAAAAACTGACTGAGACAGTTAATTGCCTGAACAGTCACCCAACATACTCTATAACATTGGAGCATCATCTTCAGCCTTCTGGCCCAATATATCTGACAGACATATTTGGTAGGCAAAAACTATTGAGATCTTGCTTACCCTATTTTGGCACAGTTAGACCATCGACTCTGTCTGCATCTAAACTTGCCTATTTTTAAGCAGAATGCTTTCTGTGGCAAAAGTGAGGACATTATGCCCAGTGGCTGATTTGGCATATTTGAAGCCACATTCATAAGGAAGTTCTTTGATGCTCATCGTCTTCTTTGAGTCAGGCTTATTGTTGCCAGGAGTTAACTTATCTTGTTGTCAAATAAATTTTTTCGCACTTTTTTATTTTTATTTTTTACATACAAACACATTTATATCATTATATATATATATATATATATATATATATATATATATATATATATACACATAATCAGGAATTATATAAATGTTAAATTCTTAGTGTTTTGGCTATTGGTATTTGACAGTCTGGAGGAAAACGTCTTTTCTATCTTGGTGCATCTAAATTTCTGAATGTAAATCAATCTCCATCACATATTGTCATTATCAACTTAAAACATCTATCTAGACATAAAAACATCTTAACCCCTAAACAAATAAGCTTCATTGTAAAACTAACCTACCTGGTCATCAACTACATCAGAGACTTGAGAAGGAATAAACTTGATTACCTGAGTATGCCAGGAATGAAGGTTAGTTGTTTTCCAAATGAGAAGATGACAGAGACAGTTTGCTACCCTTTGTCCTATCTTTGTTTCTTTTCAGCTCCTATCTCCTTACCTACAAAAGAAAGATAAAGAAAAAGAGAGAGACATCCCTGAGTCCAACCTAGTTTCCTCTCTATATAAGACCAATAATAACTTATAACCAACTCCTGATGAAAATAAGCATCGTAGACCAAGAGAGTAAACAGAATCCTATCCAACCCCCCCCCCCACACACACACACACTTAGAGGAAATGGGGTATTCTCTTAAAGTTTCTTCAGGCTTATTTAAGGAAAATAGTACCCTTAGGGGACCTCCTAAAAATTGAGGAAATGATTAAGTAGGCCAGGGATAGCTTTTGTGGTCCATTTTCCAAATGTGAAATTCCAGGCTTAATAGGAGTCCTGTGTGGGACAGTCTGCAATGCTGGACCAATTGGGATGAGAAGCTTACGACAATGCTGTCCTGGAAGCTGTCCTGTTCTGATGAGTAACAGCTACTGAGATGCCTGGGGCTCAAATATGGAGGATGCAGGATGTCAGCATCTAGCATGTTGAAAGGAATGAAACCAGTCAGGGCTGATCCAGCATGACTATGTGGTTCTTTTGTTCTGAAAACTTTATTTCTCACAAGCATTATACCGTTCTAAAATTATGATTGTATGATGTGTGCAGGATGCCCTGAGCAATTAAGAATTGTTCTCTACTCATTGTATGTGTAGAAGTAAGACATCTGCAAATCTTCCTTCATGCCATAATAAGAATGGCTTTTTAGAAGCCATGTCTATCCACTGACCCTCGCATCTCAGACAGTCTCAGAGCTATTCCCATGTAGTGGGATTAGCAGTATTAGTAACCTGCTTGTTCTGGAGTTTGAATTCTTTACATCCCGATTGAAACCCCCTCTCTCATCACCTCCGGATCCCATCCCTTCCCTTATTCCTTTTCCCTCCCTTCCCTATTCCTTAGAAATGGGAACCTTCCTTCCCTAATGTCTGATCTCGGCTTACCCAGTTTCCTCTGTACAACATGTAACCTCTTCCTTTGTGTCCTGGCAAGGGCACCCTGACAGGGTGGAAGTGAACAACATTAGGAGGCCATAACTATGTCAGAAGTAGTCCCTCTTCTCTTTATTGTGAGACCCACAGTGAGACTGTGCTGCTTATCTACTACATCTGAGCAGGAGGTCTAGGTCCACATCCCACATGGACCTTGTTTGGATCTCTGTATTGTAATGTATGTAGTTAACCTTAATTAAGTGGGTAACATCTGCTTATGAGTGAGAATATGCCTTGTGTGTCTTTCTAGGTCTGAGTTATCTCACTCAGGATGATTGTCTCTAGTTCCATCCATTTGCCTGCAAATTTCAAGATTTCTTTGTTTTTGATAGTTGAATAGTATTCCATTTTGTAAATAAACCATAGTTTCTCTATCCATTCTTTGGAGGAGGGACATCTAGGTTGTTTCCAGATTCTGGCTATTATGAACAAAGCTGCTATGAGCATAGTTGAGCAAATGTCTTTGTTGTATGGTGGACCCACTTTAGGGTATATGTCCAGTAGTGGTTTGGCTTGGTCTTGAGGTAGACTTTTTCCAAGTTTCCTGAGATAGCACCAGATTGCTTTCCAAAGTGGTTGTACAAGTTTGCACTCCTTCCAACAATGAAAGAATTTTCACCTTTCTCCACTTCCTTGCCAGCAAGTGCCATCACACAAATTTTGTTTCTTAGCCATTTGGATAGGTGAAAGATGGAATCTCAGCATGGTTTTGAGTTGCATTTTCCTGATACCTAAGGATATTGAACATTTCTTTAAGTGTTACTCAGCCATTTGATACTCCTCTGTTGAGGACTCTCCATATAGCTCTGTACCTCATTTTTAACTGAGATATTTGTCTTGGTAGTGTTAAATTTCTTAAGTTATTTATATATTTTGGATAATAGCCCTTTGTCAGATGTAGGGTTGGTGAAGATCTTTTACTATTCTGGGGGATATCATTTTGTTCTGTTGACATTTTCCTTTGCCTTACAGAAGCTTTTCAGTTTCATGAGGTCATATTTATTAATTGTTGACCTTAGAGCCTGGGCTGTTGGTGTTCTGTTCATGAAGTTGTTTCCTGTGCCAGTGAGCTCAAGGCTCTTCCCCACCTTATCTTCAAACAAATTTGGATGTCTGGTTGTAAGTTGAGGTCTTTAATCCATTTAGACTTCACTTTTGTGCAAAGTGATAAATATGGGTCTATTTTCATTTTTATACATGTAGCTATCCAGTTAGACCATCAAAATTTTTAAAAATGCTATCTTTTTTCTACTGTATGGATTTGGCTTCTTTGTCAAAAATCAAATGCCCATAGATGTGTGGTTTTATTTTTGGGACTTCTATTCAATTCCACTGGTTAATCAGCCTATTCCATGCTAGTACCATGTTGATTTTATTACTGTTGCTCTATAGTACAGCTTGAGATCTGGGATGGAGATTCCTCCAGAAGATATTTTATTGTACAGAACTCTTTTATCTATTCTGGTCTTTCATTTTTCCAAAGGAATTTGAGAATTGATTTTTCAAGGTCTCTAAAGAATTGTCTTGGAATTTTCATGGAAATAGCATTGAATCTACAAATTTTCTTTGGTAAGATGGATATTTTTAATACATTGATTTTCCTAATCCATGAACATGGGAGGTATTTCCATCTTCTGATATCTTCTATTTCTTTCTTTAGAGTCTTGAAGTTTTTATTCATATGAGTCTTTCACTTCTTTGATTAGAGTTATACCAAGATACTTTATATACTTTGTGGCTATTGTGAAGGGTGTCGTTTTCCTAATTTCTTTCTCAGCCAGTTTATCATTTGTATAGAGCAGGGCTATTGATTTTTTTTGAGTTGACTTTGTATCCAGCTACTTCATTGAAGATGTTTATGACATCTATTAGTTTCATTGTTTCTCCATTTAATTTCCACTGTGACAATCTATCTATTGGTGAGTGGAGTGTTGAAGTCTCTCACTATTAAAGTGTGGGATTCAATGTGTGATTTAAGCTTTAATAATGTTTCTTTTTATGAATGTGGGTGTTCCTGTATTTGGGGCATAGATGTTCAGAATTGAGACATAATCTTGGTGTATTTTTCCTTTGAGGAATATGAAGTGTCATTTCCCATCTCTTTGTATTAGTTTTGATGGAAAGTCTATTTTATTACATATTGGAATTGCTACTCCAGCTTGTTTCTTTGCTTCATTTGCTTGGACTACCTTTTTACATACTGTTACTCTAAAATAATATTGACATTTATTGCTGAGTTATGTTTCTTGTATGCAGCAGAATAATGTGTCCTGTTTTCCAATCCATTTTGTTATTCTGTCTCTCTTCACTGGGGAGTTAAGGCCATTGATGTTCAGTGATATTAATGACCAGTGGTTATTGGTTCTTATTATTTTGTTGTTGGGAGTAGTAGTAGTAGTAGTAGTAGTAGTAGTAGTAGTAGTAGTAGTAGTAGTAGTAGTAGTAGTAGTTGTGTGTGTGTGTGTGTGTGTGTGTGTGTGTAAGCTTCCTTTCTTTTGTTTTTGTATATGTGGTGTTATTCATTTCCTTGGTTTCCCTGAGTAAAATTACCCTCCTTGAGTTGAAATTTTCTTTCTAATATCTTCTGTACAGCTTGATTTGTGGTTAGGTACACTTTGAAGTTTGTTTTGTCATGGAATATCTTGTTTTCTCCATCTATGGTGATTGAGAGCTTTGCTGGATATAGTAGTCTGCATTGGCATCTGTGGTTTCTTAGTGTCTGCTTGACTTCCGTCCAGGCCCTTCTGTCTTTCATAGTCCCTGTTGAGAAGCCAGGTGTAATTATGATAGGTTTACCTTTATGTGTGACTTGGCCTTTTTCGCTTGCAGCTTTTAATATTCTTTCTTTGTTCTGTATGTTTAGTGTTTTTACTATTATGTGGTTGGAGGACTTTCTTTTCTGGTCCAATCTATTTGGGGTTCTGTAGGCTTTTTGTTTATGAACATTTCTTTCTTTAGGTTATAGAAGTTTTCTTCCATGATTTTTTGGGAAATATTTTCTGGGCCTTTCAGTTGGGAACCTTCCTTTTCTTCTATCCCTCTCTCTCTCAGGTTTGGTCTTTTCATAGTGTACCAGATTACTTGGATATTCTGTGTCAAGACCTTTTTAGATTTAGTACTTTCTTTGTCTGCTGTATCCATCTCTTCAGTCATACAGTTTGTCTGTGATATTATTTATTCCATCTCTTAAATTCTGTTGGTTATACTTGTGTCTATATATCATGTCCTCTTCTCTTGGGTTTCCATTTCCTTGATTGTCTCAAATTAGGTCATGACAATTTTTATCCCTTTCTTTCTCCTGTTTGACTGTAGTTTCTTTAACTGCTTTGTTCATTTATTTCTTTGTGTATTACAGTTCTAGTTTGAGGGATTTATTTTCTTCTTTTAAGACCTCTATCATTTTTATAACCTCAGATTTGAAATCCTTCTCTAGTGAGTCAGTTGAGATAGTATCTCCAGGGCTTGCTGTGGTGGTTAGACTGCTGGTTTTGGTTTTGGGTGGTATCAAATGGTTCTAGGGATTGTTGTTTGGGTTCTTATGCTGACCTCTTCTCATTGGTTGGTTTGTATGCCCACTGCCTGCCCGGACCTCGGAATTTGTGTGTGTGTGTGTGTGTGTGTGTGTGTGTGTGTGTGTGTGTTTGGGGGGAGGGTGACCTATAATCAGATGTACTTGATATTCCAATAGTTGGGTCTGCTCCATGCTGGAACCGACTGACTGGTGTTTTTGCAGACTTAACTAGTTCTGAGTACTAGGGGGCACTAGAGCAGCCTGCCAGCCAGTTGTTTTGGGGCTACTATTAGGGAACCCAGTCTCTCTCTCTCTCTCTCTCTCTCTCTCTCTCTCTCTCTCTCTCTCTCTCCATTTCTCTCTCTTTCTCCTTCTCTCTCTCTGTCTCTCTCTATGTGTGTCTTTCTCTATCTCTCTGTCTCTGTCTCTCTCTGTGCCTCTTGGCTCTTTCTGTCTATCTGTCTGTCTGTTTGTCTGTCTGTCTGTCTCTCTCTCCATTTCTCTCTCTTTCTCCTTCTCTCTCTCTGTCTCTCTCTATGTGTGTCTTTCTCTCTCTATCTCTCTGTCTCTGTCTCTGTGCCTCTTGTCTCTTTCTGTCTATCTGTCTGTCTGTTTGTCTGTCTGTCTGTCTCTCTCTCTCTCTCTCTCTCTCTCTCTCTCTCTCTCTCTCTCTCTCTCTCTCTCTCTCTTTTCTTGGCGACCTAAGATTGGATATGTTTGTGACCCAGAATATGGGGGTCTGCTTGGTATTAGAACCTACCTACACTGATTTTTTTTTAGTCTCCAGCTAGTTCTGTGCACTAGGAAGTGCAAGAGCAATCCGCCAGCCAGTTGTTTTTGTTCCCACTCCGCAGGCTGTTAGGGAACCCAGGAGCTTTCTCTGTGACTATTCTGGGTGACCTGAGATCAATTCTGCTTGTCATCCTGATTGTGGGGTCTGCTCGACACTACTACTCACGATGGTGGTTTGGCTGTCCCCAGCTAGTTCTGTGCAATAGGGAGGACACAGAGCTGCTTACCAGGGTGTGGCCCTAGCCTTTGGAGTGTGCCTGTTTCTCTGAGAACTGGGTGCTTTGCAATTTTGCCTGGGGGCCAGAGGCTGGACACAACAGTGCTCCACAACATTTGCATACCTCTCACATGTAGGTCACCAGAGTTGATGTTTTGTGGTTTTCAGATTGGCCCTTGGGATGTTGAATTGTCATTGCTAGCCTGTTGATCAGACAAGGTGTGTGTTAGGTGCTGCCATCTTAGATCCACCATAAACTGCATAGTTTACAAACTATCTAAACTATGAAGTCATTAAATATGCTTGTAACAGTTTTATTGATTTGTTTTTCTAAACTTTTAAAACTTAATTGTAGACTATATATTTTAATTTTATATTATTACTTAATAAATAGTAATTTAGGGAGATATTATAATATGTAATTCATATAATCTGTGTAATGCTGAACCTCTGCTCACTAATAAATGAAGTATCTTGGACTTTTCTGTGAGAAATCTAGAATCCATTCTTTTAGAATTTTTAAAAAATGCAATGCATGATTATTAACTATAGTCCCACTGGAATGAATATAAATTATTGAAACTGTGTATGCTACCCCTATTTACTCTGTCTAAATTTAGAATATTATATTGAAGTTCAAGCTTCATCCCTTAGGTGATAAAGTAACACAATTGCCCAACATTTAATTTTTATAATAGATAATCTATAGTGAAAGTTTTGGTTATATAAATATGTTTTTGATTTGATGGCATATGTGGGATGTGAAACTGCTTTGTGAGAGGGCATTTGATGTTTTTCAGCTGGAGACTGTCTCATGTGGGGGCATGGTTTTGTCAGCTGGTAAATATCATTGGGGAGACTCTGGAAGTTTATATATATGAGCCACCAAAAAGAAAGAGGTTGCTTTGCTTTGCTTTGCTTGACATTGCATCACTTCATAAAACTTTGTCACACTCTTAGATAGAAACTCTCTGGAGAAAACTTCAAAGAGGCTGCAGCTGTTCTTGCTGTTGATTTGCTAGACTTCTGGAATCCTGAGGACAAATAGATAGCCCCAAGGAACTGAGTCTAAAACGGACTTTATAGCTTGTCTCTACTAATTTTCTTTCTCTCTTACCCACAGTTGATGAGTTGGAACCCCAAATAAAGTAGATTGAAAAAATATCAAAGCCTGCAATAATATCTAGTTGATGTTATATAGTATGGGTAATCCTTGTTCTAGCTTTATTTCTCTTGCTGTGTAAAGTTGGAGAGAATTTGGTTTGGTGGTAACAATTCATCATTGCCAGGGCATAATCAGGAACTGAACCAGATGCGACAGGGAAATATTCTTCCTTGCTTGCTTGAAGGTTTGCATTTTACCCTCATTTTTAATCATTCCCAAGCCCACATGCTTAGGAATACTATGACCAAGAGTGGTTTGGCTTCTCTTGCAACCTTACAATTCAGAAAATGCCCCAAAAACATTCCCACAAGCCATTCTAATACGGGAAATAATCTGATATGTTTCCTTCTTCCCAGGTGTATCAAGTGACAAAATTTAGCCATCACAATCTTACTGACATATTCTCATTGTAATATTTTCTCTGTCATAAAAATTATCCCATTGTTTGTAGTAATATAGCTTGTAACATTCTGTGGATACTTTAGATCATCCATGATGACATTTCTAAAAGAAACAAAAATGTGTATTTTGAGATGGCATTATTTAAAATCAATTCCAGTCACCATCATTTATGTTACAGACAGACATCATGCATGCGTCCAAAGTAGGGATGCAACCAACAATCCTATCCAGCTCTGATGCCTATGAACCACAACAATGACCAACATGTCATACAAACCCTAAAGGTGCAGTAGTGGCACACAAAGCTTGGTAGTACCAAAGGCTTTCTAGTTTCTCTTAAGGCTCTCCAAACATGAGGGACGTTTCTGAATGTAGAAATCTAGGCAACTACTCAGTTTTAGTGATATTATGGATCATGAAAGAGAACTTAAAATCACCATTTTATGAAATCAGAATATTCTATAACAACAATTTAAAATATTTTTCCTTACACCTAATGGTAAGTGCATTCATCATCTCTATTCAAGGAAATTTCTCTTTGAAACAAAGGAATACCATTGCATATAATCACAAGCAATGAAAATGAAGCACGTGGAATGTACTTCCAATGGACGCATCTATAAACAAGGCATACAGAGCATTGTGGGAGCAAAAATATTGTAAGAGCCACAGAGTCAGAGAGTCTGCAGTGAGACTGTGCCTTGTAAGAATTCAGAAATTATACTCATAAAGTCTCACCATCATGATTATTTAAACAGGGCCTGCACAAGTCATGCACCAATAAACATGCCAAAATAGACAGATGTCAACCATACATACACAAAGAACTACAGGCAGTTAAGGAAGGCTGAAAGTGGGACAGCTAGTCTTCTCCAGGGAAGATTACATTGATTTGTTATCCAATAACAAATGGTAAGCTCTAAAAACATATATAACTGTAACATTACACAGATTGAGAAGGCTGTATTTAAGAATAAAAATGTACATTGATACACATGTATATGGAATACATGTAATGGAATAAAGAGCCCATGAATTTGGAATAGAACAAGTGGTATATGGGAGTGTTTAGAGAGAGGAAAGGGGAGAGATATATTATGTAATTATACTATAAACTCAGAAATAAAAGAAAAAATGATTTCAGCAGATTGTTTAACCTATACAAAGTTAACAACTTTATAAGAGTCCAGAAATCTTAGATTTGACTCCTTGTTTATACACTGATATATAAGAAACTTTCTGCAAATATTTAAAGAGTGATATATTCCTTGTCTGGAGTTGGTAAATGCAGTGGTACTGTGAGGACTAGGCTTTACACTGCCTATTCCAAGTCAAGAACTACAAGTTGCTATCTCTTTGAATGTGTTTTCATGGTGATATTCTACAGGCATATGAAATGGGATCAATTGATGGGCAGTAGTTTCCCATGAGTGATGTACACATTTAAGCTTCACACATTATTAAAGTACTAAACACACAATTGTTATCTCTTTTTTAAATTGTAGTTATTATAATAACAGCATTGCTTTCTCTGAAAATATGACTATGGCTAAAACACTGGTCTAATAACAAAGCAAATAACAGAAAAATAATGATTACTTAAATACTGAGTGACAAACTACTTAATTCACAAATATATTTGTATTGTTACAGTGTTTATTTTATATGTATTTCAGTTTTAGAAAGAAAATTTGAATTATTAATGTCCTTTGTTCTTATACAAATTAGGTGATGGTTTTCAATGCATAAATAAAATGACTAATTTACCCTCATTAGAAAAAATTAAATCAAGTGAGGAAAAATAAGAAAAATTAATGTTCACAAGAAAAATACATTCAAAAATTTTCCTATGTTTTACTCTTGCCAAAAGTCCATATAAAATAGCCTTGCATCCATCCAATCAAATTTCCACACAGATATACCAACACCAGGTATATGTCAGGAAAACCTAGAATTGAGACCATTTCCGTACAAATAAGGTGAAATAAAATTTATATAAAGATGATGTGAGGAAAAATAGTAATTCACTCTAAATAAAGAATTGTCTAACTCAAATTTTTACATTTCTATAATACTGAAAGTATCTGCTAAAAATTCAGTTTTTATATTTTCACTGCAAGTTTACAATTTACAGTAAATACATTTAAATATTTAGAAAAATGTTTATATTATTTGTGTTTCCAGAATTATAACTACCATAGTGACTAAAGAATACTATAAGTTTAACTGACTTAATTTAAGATTCTAGGTACCAGGGGTAGTTTTTCTTATTACTCTGTTTCCAAGATATGTGTTTCCAAGAAATGGCATGATTCTGCTTTTATTGTCAATAGAATGAAGTTTTCTTACTGCAGACTTTCAATACATCAACCAAATGTGAATGAAAAAGGACTATAGTTTACATAAATTTGTAAAAGCTATAAAATCTAAACAGACTATTGGTTTATTCTCTGTACCCAAGAATATCTAAGTTCCAACTGAAATAAACATTTCATTTTTAATTTGTTATACTTAGAATTGCATACAAGTATTGTACATTCTTTCCTTGTGTAATATGATAATTTTCTTTGTGTATTTCACTGACTGTGACATAAATAACTGAAGCAATGAATTAAAGACATGTAAAATATAGAATAATACTCATTTCAGTTGTGAAAAAGAACTAAAGTGTATCTAGATAAATATATACAAATAATAAAGCCGTCAAATGCATATAAAGAAAAAAATGAAGATGACTCTTTTATATACCTTCTAATATATCTGAATTTAAAATTAGAACTATATAAGCTGCTTAGATTATTTCTGTATTTTTCTTTAAAACAAAAGTAAGTTGGAGAAATTATACTTTATTTCTTTCTAATTCTTGCTATCCATCTTGCCTTTCTAATTGGTGTATGCATAACACTTTTTCTTATATTTTGAGGCACATATTTCATTCTCTGATTTATTTCTTTATTGATCCAGACTTTTAAAACAAACTTTTTAATGTAATAATTCAAAACAATATAATGAAAAATTGATACTTTCAACAACAACACAATTAAAATAGACCAAATACTTAGATTTCTGCCAAGATAGTGAACAAAAAAGATACTGACAACTTAATTTATAGGCCTCAAACAAAGTAAATACCTCAATGTGTGAAATTGTTGATTGACCCTTAAGCAAGAGATAAGAAATACAAAAGAAATTGAAAAATTAGTTTAGCTTCAGTATAGAAGAAATACCTACATTAATAGAAGAGGGTCAGATATTATGAGCAGTGGATAATTCAGGTTGAGTTTCTACTATGTGTAATTTACTTGTTTCATATTTACCTGAGTGACTCTCTCCATATTTTGTTACCATTATGAATGAAAAAATCCAATGACATCATGACAGAAATCTGAAATTACTTGGCAGTAAATAGATACTGGTAGGTTTCACAGATTAGAATAACTAATAAGTTCTGAAGAAGTAAGACTAAAATTTTGGTGTAGGAAGGACCAATAACAGCAGCCAATGGAATAGTATGCTTGATTCTAAGATACGATGATATTTTTCCAAGGAATCTTTCAGAATCTTAATTTTAGGATTTTCTTCAGATATGTTACTCTTACACTGCATACATGTCAGTAGGAGAAAGTAGAAAAGAATGACTAGAGGGAATAAAATATGTTTTAGATAATAAAACATTTGGAATGGCTATTATAACCGTTGCTGCAAACCACCACAATCTATATAATCATATAAACTGTATAACAAAAATATAAAATTACAATACCAGCTGTGAAGCCTAAATGATAATGATGCATCAGTTTAGATTCTTATGTTGTATAAAATATCCAAATCTGGTGGGGAGTAGGGGTATAAGAAAACTGTATATGTGCAAGGGCTAACTCTGAATTTTCTGCTCATTTTTGCTGTGAACATAAGAGAACTCTCAAATAGTCTACTTTCTTGTGCTCTATTACTTCGCTGTGGTGGAGCTGTCTTGCCTGGCCTCAGTGGATGAGGATGAACTCTGTACTGATGTGACTTGATGTGGTGCAGAGGGTTGGGTGGGTTCTTCTTTTCTCAAGGGAAGGTGAATGGGATAAGGAGAAGAGTGTGGGAGGATAGGACTGGAAGGAGAGCAGAGAGAGGGCTAGGAGGATGTAAAGTCAATAAACAAATGAAAAATAAATTTAAATAGTTGTTTTCTATTAGAAAATTATTTCCTTACATTTGAATAAAGTGTAATCTATCCATGTAATCTATCTATGTATTATGTACTATAGATAAAGTAGATGTGATATATATATAACACATAATAAAAAGATAACACGAAGCCACGTATGTCAAATAAAATTTGTGACAAAAATATCACATTAGAATTTTTGGAAATGCATCCAGGAACATCGAGTTTGTAAATATTTTTTAAGTTGATTCTCATATGTCTCTGGCAAATAACTACTGTTTATATTGCTTCTGTACTACTCAAATATATGATTTCACATAGAAATGTTTTGGTATTATTTAATTAACAGTGCATAATAGCTTTTAAATATTATTAACTAGGCACATATAATTTTCATTACATCTGTCCTTGTTAATGTTTATGAGCTTGTTACAACCTACAGTAATCAGAGAATCTTAAGAATAGACCAGATAAATTGGCCTGTGAGTATAGCTGTGGAGAATTGTTCTGGTTGATAATGGTGTGGGAAGGCTTATCCCACTGTCTGTATGTCATCATCCCTAGGATGGTGGGCCTGAGCAGTGTAAGAAAGCTTACTAAGCCATGATCCTTTAAACGAGCCATCAAACAACATTATTCTATAATTTTGCCTTTAAGTTTCGGCTTGAATGCTTGTCCTCACTTATTCTGCATTATAACCTGGAACTATAGGGAAAATAAACCTTTTCCTCCTTGTTCTTGTTTACTTCTCTTTCATTGTGATAAAACATTGACCTAAATCATCTTGGAGGGGGAGGGTTTATTTTTACCTTACCACAGAAGGTAACTCAATCTTCCTATTTCTGGGATCCTTTAATTCAGTTCCTCATTTTGTGGTGACCTCCAACCATAAAAACATTTTCATTGCTGCATCACAACTGTAATTTCCTATTGTTATGAATCATAATGTAAATATATGATATTGATAATTCCAGTACTCACCTCCTGTGAAAGGTTCATATGACCTCCACAGAATTTGCAGCCAACATGCTGAGAAACACTGCATTACAGCTCACAGTTTATGACTGAAGGAAGCCAAGGCAGGAATTCAAGTAAGGCAGTAACCTATTGACAGGAATTGAAGCAGAGGTCATGGAGGAATGTTTCTTACTGACTTGCTCTCTATGTTCCACTCATTTTGTGTTTTATATAGCTTGAAACCTTCTCCACAGAGTGGCATGGACCCTCTCACATCAGTTATAAATATAGAAAATGTCCCACATACTTATGTACAGGACAAGCTGATTCAGGCAAATTCTATCCCTAGGATTTCACTTCTTATTTTGTGTCAGAGTGTCAAATTTAGAGCCACACTCTTTTTAATATCTTTTGGGAAAGGTGTTTTTATCACAGCAGCAGAAGTAAACTAGTTGAAAAGGAATATAAGTAAACTAGCCAAGATATCAACAACTATTATTGAGCATATGGCAAGATTTTGTAAGAGAAAATATTTATTTGGTTACAATGCTAATAACAAAGTGTTGAATTTTAATAAAAACTAAAGTTAGATTACATTAAGAAAATAAATGAATGTGGAATGTTCAGCCTTATATGAGATATCTGTATCTCATCCCTATTCCAAGACTCAGGGTACAATTTTCAAGAAGAACCAGAACTAGAGTTTGGAATGCCTGTTACAAATCCTTGTCATCTGAACATGACAGAGAACTGGAGCTCAAATTCAGTAATGATGGTTCCTTACACAAGACTTTCTGTCAGATCTCACTCTCCACTCAACGGTGGAGGTCTTGGTAGGGCTTCGAAGTTTAATGCCTATATTCTCCTTGGCTAGAATGTTAGGCTTCTTTTCCTTGTGAGTTTCAGTTACTGAACTCAGAATATTAGGTTTGTGTGGCAAATACTCTTACAAAATGAGTTATCTCTCCTGCATCTGCCAAAGGACTGCTGTGTCACATCTACAGTAGTAGATGGCAGAGAAGAAGGAGGCTATGTTTATGCTAAGTTTATGAACATCTGAATGATGAGTAGCCAAACATTCCGTGAAAGCCGTGAGCCTGAGGTAACCACTATTCTGGTACCAGGTAGCCTCAGATGGCCACCCAGCACAGGGAAAAAGCCAGAAACTAAAATAACCACACCTGGGCCTGTGGGATTATTTTCTCTTTATTGGAGGGGTAGGTTTCAAGGGAAGCAGGTGGATATGAGGGGAGAGAGATGAGTGGAATTGTGGTACATGAGGTGAAATATTAAAAAGTCAATAAAGAGAAAAAGGTTTTTATTATATTCATTATAAGTTAATTATTATAATGAACATGACATAAAATCTGAAATAATTAATCATGAATAACACACACACACACACACCAAATCTAAGTTCATAATTTTCAAACACAGAAAAATTACTACAAACAGAAATCTTATTTTATTTAATCACTGAAGGATATTAAACATAACTATATTAGAGATAAAATTATAATTCATTAAGAAAACAAATCAGTAACTGCTATTAGGAGTTGATGGCTGTTGGAGGAGAGGTGTGCTTTTTTTTTTTTTTTTTTTTTATATTTAAGGATTTGTGCCCTGGTAAGTCATCCAAGCTCTATGTTCCCATACACACGCAAATAGGTAGCATTAATTGTACTCAGTGATTTGTTTTCAGAAAATAATGTGGAGTTTCATGAGGGTTATGTTGGAGGGTGTAGTGAAAATTTAATCCACCCACATGAGTATTCTGACAAGGAATCACATCGAAGAGCTAGATCGATGTGATCTAGATGGAATATAGACATACACTTAGTATATACTTTTAATCCTCTGCCTAGAATACATACCTTTAATCCCTCTGGATTGGATATAAACACCTTTAATGCCTTTGGATGGAATACAAACACACCTTTAATCTCAAACAATGAGGTCTAATTGAGGGACAGACAGAGTGACAATTCTTAGAAAGAACTGACAGAGTGAATCAGAGACAGGATTCACCTAACTGTCATTGGAAGAGACAGGAAGAGAATCTACTTAAGAACAGAGCAGGGAGAGTGCAGTGACACATATTACAGTGCAATAGAGTAGAGAGTACTGTAGAGTTGAATACAACAGAGTTCATAGAGTACAGCAGAGTACAGATAGACTTCAGCTTGTGAAATTCAGAAGCCATTTTTCCAATGAGAGTAATTTAGTAAAACAGCAAAGGAAACAAGTTTGAATCAGTCAGCCTGGAGATGAGTTTGTAGCAGAACAGATTATTTGAAGTAGCCAGCCAGAGTTCAGAAAGAGCTAGAATGGATAAATTATTGATCAGTAAGTCTCAGAGGCTGAAAATATTATAAGCCTAGGGTAGCCAACCAATGCTGGAAACTGAAGCCTTCAAGATCCAGGTTTGCAGGAAATTGGATTTTATTGAGGAAAGAAGCTTCCAAACCCAGGTCTAGGGATAGTTAGATATGATCTGGGCTCAGGCCAAGCCAAGTATTAGTAATGCTTGGAAATAGCTCTTTTCTGAGGAAATATAAACAATGTCTACAGGGGTGTGTCTGAGAGATCTTTGATGGTAATCATGTGTAAGGAGTATAATCAAAATAGATTGTATAAATCTGTCAAATACTCAAATAATAGATACAACACAGGAGATATAAAGGGGACAGTGAAAATTCTAAGGCAGAGTGTTTTAAAAAAGTAAATGGTTTACAAGATAGAAGAATATGAAAGAGAAAGGGTCAAGGGAGAGAGAGATACAATTGAAAATACCTGAAAAAGTCATGAGAAAAATCAGCTCTTTTATGAGTTATGAGTTCTCTCTCTCTCTCTCTCTCTCTCTCTCTCTCTCTCTCTCTCTCTCTCTCTCTCTCTCTCTCTCTCTCTCTCTGTCTCTCTCTGTCTCTCTCTGTCTCTTTGTTTCTGACCCTCTCTGTGTCTCTCTGTCTTCCTCTGTGTTTGTTTGTTTGTGTATATGTATGAGGGTGTGTGTGTGTGTGTGTGTATGTGTGTGTGATTTCATCTGTGTAGGGTATATTCTCCAAAAAATCATAGGTTATCAATTAAAGAGCTCAGTACCAAGTGTGGGATACCTACTATAGAGCTATTGGTTAGACATTTCCTAGAAATTCTGCAGAACAATACTGGCAATAGCCATCACTCTTAGTTAACCGCCCATTAAAACATGATCATATGACCTTGTTGATAAAGTTCTCACACACTTTTCTCACAAAGTATGGAGAAATCATATTGCTGTTGACAAAAGCTTTCTAATTATTAGTTGGTTTCCATAGTATTAGATGCTATGAAGGCTAATGAGGATAAAAAGTAATCAGCAGCTTTATGCAGATATTAAAACCACTAGTCATAATTATGACTAGCCATGAGTACATTTCTGGTATGAATATTACAGAGGTATCCAATCAATTTCTGATTGGATCAAAACTACACTCCATAGAAAAGAACTAATGCTTGGCAATGTAAATCTGGCCATTAACCACAACTTCAAATTAAAAGTAACCACATATCTTTACGAAGAGCACATAGTATCATATTAACTGCCATTTTTGCTAACTTCTGTAAACATAGATTAGATAAACTGAGAGCAGCCACACTCAGTTTTCATCAGAGATGCTTCTTCATGCAATGTATTACTTTTAATGCAGAATCTCACACTTGATCAAATGTAAAGAATAAATATCAGTCATAAATGGAATATATACGTAAGCCACTTCACCAAGTCTCAGGGAGCATAGCAGAGCAGGGTATTGAAAGATTTTGGGAGCAACAAGTCAGGTTAGACATATCAAAACAGTTTCTTGTGGAGGTGACAGAATTGCTGACCTCATGAGCAAATCATAGATATAGTTGTTGCATATGTTCAAGTAATAGAATTATAGAATGGAATGGGTATGGGATCACCAGTAACGACCACTGCCTAAAACGGTTTGTAAGAGTTCATGGCTACTAGGGAAAGGAATATCAGAATTTTTTAATGTTTTGTACCTTTGTAGATTGAATATGTATCCATGCTTCAGTATCTGGCCCATACCCAGCCATATTGACAGAAGAAGTTGAAATCTATGGCATGTATAAAGAAAAGATGACATGAATTTTCGAAGGATCTATAGGCATAGAGGTGACTCTAGGAATGAAGGGTGACTAAAATAAAAATATTTCAATCATATATGAAATTCAAAAAGAGTAATAAAAATATTACATTACAAAAAGCATATTACTTTTAAGTGAAGCAGTACAAATCAACTACCTGAGATATAACTATGGAAACAAGTATACATATTATTAGCTGTTAAATAAGTTGATAGCAATATTTCAAGTAGTATCCTCAGTGTTAATTCATATTAAATAATTTCAGAGCCTCAAGAACATATTGGTAATATATTCATTATTATTATTATTATTATTATTATTATTAGTAGTAGTAGTAGTAGTAGTAGTAGTAGTAGTAGTAGTAGTAGAAATAATTCCATATTAAAGTTGTGGAATACATGATAGAGAGACATAAGGCAGCTTTCACAAAATTAACAACTCATGTGTTAATTTGGATTTAAATCTAAACATTACATCCATAGAGTATATATTCCTTAGATATTACCCTAAAATAGCTTTTGCTGAATGAGTTTAATATAAGAAATTAGGGAGAGAAGAATTTCAGGAGAAGATGCAAAATATTTAAAAGCATATAAATTACACTTAAAAGAAAAATACACTTTAAAGAAAAAGAAAAGTATGTAAAATTCTGCATCTTTTTTTATTGTTTTTAAGACAAGCTTTCTCTGTGTAGCCCTGACTGCCCTGGACTTCCTTTGTAGACCAGGCTGGCCTCAAACTCAATATGATCCAGCTGCCTCCAATTCTCACATTGCCTGACAAGTCTTAACATTTTATTTATTTTAAATATATTTTATTAATTTATTCATATTACATCTCAATTGTTAACCCATCCCTTGTATCCTCCCATTTTTTCCTCCTTCTCATTTTTCCCTTACTCCCCTCCCCTATGATTGTGACTGAAGGGGACTTCCTCTCCCTCTTTAAGCTCATAGGGTATCAAGTCTCTTCTTAGTAGCCTGCTATCCTTCCTCTGAGTGCCACCAGGCCTCCCCACGCAGGGGACGTGGTCAAATATGGGATACCAGAGTTCGTGTGAAAGTCAGACCCCACTCTCCACTCAACTGTGAAGAATGTCCTGTCCATTGGCTAGACCTGGGTAGGGGTTCGAAGTTTACTGCACATATTGTCCTTGGATGGTGCCATAGTTTGTGCAGGACCCCTGGACCCAAATCTGCCCATCACAATGTTCTTCTTGCAGGTTTCTAGGACCCTCTAGATTCTTCTATTTCCCCCTTCTCCCATGCTTCTCTCACCTAGAGTCCTAATAGGATGTCCTCCCCTCTGACCCACTTTCCTGGTGAGTGAAAACTTTCATGGAACATGCCCCTAAGCCTAGTGTCCTGATATAAGTGAATATATACCATTTGACTTTTTCTGCTTCTGAGTTAACTCACTCATTATTATCATTTCTAGTTCAATTCATTTGTCTACAAATTTCAGGAATTGTTTTTAATAGCTGAGTAGTATTCCATAGTGTAAATGTACCACAGTTTCTTTATCCACTCTTCTCTTCAGGGACACTTAGGCTGTTTCCATGTTCTGGCTATTATGAATAAGGCTGCTATGAACATGGTTGAGCAAATGTTCTTGCTGTGTGCTGGCGCATCAATGATTGCCACTATTTCTATAGGGGAAATGGGACTATTTAACTTGTTTATCTGTTCTTCACTCAATTCTGGCGAGAGGAATTGATCAAGAAAAACATCCATTTCCCTTAGATTTTCACATTTTGTGACATATATGCCTTTGAAGTAGGATCTTACAATTTTTTGTATATCTTCAGTGTCAGTAGGTATGTCTCCCTTTTCATTTTGATTTTGTTGATTTGGATAGTGTCTCTCTGTCTTTTAGGTAGTTTGGCTAAGGGTGTGTCTATCTTGTTGCTTTCTCTTGGTTTTGTTGATTCTTTGGTAGCTTCGTGAGTTGGGTGGAGGGAGTCTGAGGATAGATTCAGCCATTTTCTCACTATTTCCCTAGGCCAAAAGCTCTGATGCTTTGCTGGTCTGGATGGCAGGAGGCCAGCCCTGTAGATTGGGTCTCTCATATCCAGTGATCCTCAGCTCCATTGTATTTGTCCTGAGTGTCACAATGTGTGCTAGGTCAAACTAAAGTGTCCACAGCCTCGTGGGTCCTCTTGTAGCATTGGATCTCTTCAGGGCATGAAGCAGATCAGTCGGAGGGGGCCTGATGGCCACTCTACTCCCTGTCTCCAAGAGATTTCCTTAGTCCTGGAGCTCTGATGCTCCACTGGTCTGTGGTTCCTGGTAGCATTTCGGGACCCAGACCATTCACAAAGTCCAAGTTAGTGTTGCGGGGCCCAAACTGCCAACACGCTGAGTCCAATTAACATCTATTGACCCAACCTGAGCGTTAAGTCCAGTTTGCTTCTCTGGACCCAAACAGGTCTCAGGGCCTAATCTACATACACTTAGTCCAGTTAGCACTGAGTCCAACCAGGGTCATGGGCCGAAACCACACACTGAGCTCTCTGAGTTCAGCTATAGTCCCAGGGCCAGGACTGTGCATCAAGTTCAACTAGAGAGTCTGTGCCCAAACCTCATGCCCAATTCAGCTGGGGACTTTGTGCCCAAACTGCGTGCCGAGCTCAGCTAGGGTCTCAGGAGTTAAACCACACGATGACTTCAGTTTGGGTCTCGGTGCAAGCTGCACGCCGAGTTGAGATTAGGTCACGGGGCCCAAATCTTGCAGAGTCCACTCTCCTGCAGCAATTTCCACCAGTCACCATGCCAATTGCCTCTGCTGGAGGGTTCACAGCTGCAAACCTCAGCAACTGCTGCTGTCGCTCTGGTCTCAACATTTTAAAGAATATAAATGAATACAGTTTAAGAATACAGGGGGAGGAAGTCCCCTTGAGTCACAGTCATAGGAGAGGGGAATTAGGGGGAAAATGGGAGGGAGGGAGAATTGGGAGGATACAAGGAATGAGATAACAATTGAGAGGTAATATGAATAAATTAATAAAATATAAAAAATATTGAAAGAAACAGAAAAAATAAAAGGTACAAAATTTGTAAATGTTATAAAACAAATACTTTGAAGTGTATCATGCATCACATAGTATTCTAGGAATGAAATATAATTAAGTAAAAATAAGCCAAAAATAGTAACTGTAGTACTATTAATAGGAAATATCCATATTCATTGAATGTGTAAACATGTGCTTAGACACTTATAGATTATCCTCTGACACTAGAAATGAGCACATCCTATCAAACTTATCTTTCATTCTAACTACAAATTTAATAGTAATCCTTCCCTACCTTGAAAAACACAGAATGTGGCTGATTACTTCAACAAACACACACAATTGAGTTGAAGAGAAGTTCAGTGGCATTATCTTAGAATAATTGTTTATTACTGGTATGTACCTTTTCATGATTGCTGGATTTTCCCTGAGAATTAATTTCTTTTTCTGATATTAAAGACTTTCTTTTCCACATTATTTTTTATTTTTAATAATTGAGTCTAGGGTTAATAATTTTATATATCTAAACATAATCAATTACACCCCTTTAGAAGTGCAAAAAATCTTTGCAGTATTTGTGATGATAGAAATTAAATTTTATGTATTTACCAAAGATTTCTGAATTAACTCTGAGAAGTAATGAATTATTGAATGACACAGGCATTTTGAAAGCTGTCAATGCATTTTGCCAACAAAATGAACAATCTCTCATTGATTAAAAGACAGATTTACAAATAGATACTTGATAGGGACAAATAGACAGATACATATATATACTTTAATAAACATTTTAGTAATTAATTGAAACTGTCATTTCACTAGGGTTTTATTCAGAAAAAGAACTGGTTTAATGAATACATTTTCATGTATTAATATACACAATATATATGTATCATATATACATACCTGTATTATAAACACATTTAATAAAATGGCTTACAGGCAGTGATTCTGATAGGCTAACAATAGCTGTCTACTAACAGATAGTCCAATAATATAATAGTTGTTCAGATTTTGAGGCTGGTTTTCAGTATATATCAGAATCCCAAAACTAGATTCTAATACCAATGAAAGAATGAACTTGCCATGAGAGGGCAAACAAGCAAAGTGCATTCTTGTCTTTTATACAGTGTTCTACAAGAAAGTAAAAATGATTGACCCACCTCTAAATTCATGAATTTAAGTTTGGTCTCCATGTTCAAATAATTCAATCAAGAAAAATCCATCATAGTATCTTGTGCTTTAGTTAATTCCAGATGTAGTCAAGTTGACAACCAAGAATACCTATCACAGTTATATAATGTATTTTGATCATAATTACTCTAATTATACTCTTTATCTCCTCACAACATCTAACATTTCTATTCATACAATTTCCTGTCTTCTTATTTTTAAAAATTATGGTCAATATATTTGATCATACTTTTTTCATTCCCTTAACTCTTCCCAGATTCAACCCAGATCTCTACGCAGCCAGCTTAATATTCTTTCTCTCTCTCTTTAAAACTAAAGAGTAAACCAGGAAAAACAACAACAACACACACACAGACACAGACACACACACACACACACACACACACACATACACACACGGAGTCAATTCTGTGTTGGACAACTGCTTCTAGATATTAAGTCTATCCTGTTGTGTGATTAAAATACACAACAGCATTCCATTTGAGAAAATGGATTTCTTTTTTACCAGTAGATAGCAACTGCAATTCTTCTCAGTGTTGAGATTTTGTTTGGTTTGTGCTGATCATTTTTTCTTTTTTAATTTTTTATTTGTTTATTCTTGTTACATCTCAATGGTTATCCCATCCCTTGCATCCTCCCATTCTTCCCTCCCTCCCATTTTCCTCTTATTCCCCTCCCCTATGACTGTTCCTGATGTAGTTACAGTCCCTGTCAATTTATGTGTATCAGTATGTTTTGTCTGGAAGACAATATTTCCTTGGAGTAATCTGTTTCCTCTATGTCCTACAATTTTTCTGCCTCCTCTTCCCCAGATATACCTTGAAGGGATGGGTTTGATTTTAACAAAAATTCCATTTAGGGCCAAGTATTAAAAAGTTTCTTAGTGGAAAATCCAAGATGGCGGCGAGCAGTGTGGACCGCGTTTGGAGGCTCCGGTGAACAACTCAGGGAATTGCACAGATTTCTGAGCCAGGAACACCGAGGTCTGAACATCATGGCAGCAGGAGTTCTCCATGGTTCGGAGGGACAAGGGTGCGAGGGACCTGCATGCCCCTGCACACGGGAGGAGCGTGGATTTTCTCTGATCGGAGCGGCAGCAGCAGAGGCAGCAGCACCAGCGGCACCAGCGGCACCAGCGGCACAAGCGACACCAGCGGCGGTGGCTGAGGTTTGCAGCTCATAGCCTTCCGGTGGAGGCGATTGGTGTGGTGGCTGGTGGGAGTTGCTGCGGGAGAGGGGACTCAGGGCAGGATTTGGGTCGTGTAGAGCCTTCGGACCCAGACTGGACTCGGCGGACAGTTCGGCCCCAGAGTCCTGGATACTGGCCCAGCCCATCAAGCAATTCTGCCCGAGGCACTAACTCAGCCTCGGCTACAGCTCCCCTGCTGTGGCGCAGGCTTAGTGGAGCACTTGGTTCCCACCAGCACTAACTCAGAGCAGCCGCATTTCTCCTGCTGTGGCGCAGGCTTAGTGGGGCACTCAGTTCCACCCTAGGCGCCACCTCAGCTCAGCGGCAGCTCCCCTGCAGTGACACAGTCTGGGCGGAGCACTTGGTTCCACCACTGACGCTAACTCAGAGCCGCTGCAGTTCTCCTGCTGTGGCGCAGGCTTGGCCGAGCACTCAGTTTCATCCTAGGCACCACCTCAGCTCAGCGGCAGATCCTCTACGGTGACACAGTCTGGGCGGAGCACTCAGTTCCAACACCGGCGCTGACTAAGTGCAGCCGCAGTTCTCCTGCTGTGACACAGGCTGTACAGAGCACTCCATTCCACCAGCTCTAAGACTCTGGTTGGACACAGTGTGCAGTTTGAATCCAGAATTCCTGGCTGAGATTGGTGGACAGTTCGGGCCCTGAGTCAATAACTGACCACAACACGCACTTTGGGCCAAAAGGCCCTAGCTGAGCTTGGTGCATAGTCCTAGCCCAAAAATTCTGGCTGGACCCTGTGTGCATTTTGGGCCCAGAATCCCTAGCTGAGCTCGGCAGACGGTTCAGGCACTGAGAATCTAGCTGAGTTCAGCCCGTGGTTCGGGCCCAGTGTTCCTGGCTGGACTTGGCAGGGAACACAGAAGGCTGTGGATACCTTGGTCTGACCCAATGCTCATTCAGACACCCAGAACAATTGCAGGGCCCACAGCACAGGGGGCTGAAGATCATTGGCTGTGAGAGACCAGAACAGGGCTAACCTCCTAACATCCACACCAGTGAAGCTTTGGGCTCCAGGCCTAGGGAAATCGTGAGAAAACAAGTGAATCTATCATCAGACTCCCTCCATCCAACTCTGGAAACTACCCACCAAAAACAAAGGCGGCAAGATGTCTAAAGGACAGCACAAAAGCATTCGCAAAAAACCCCAAAACAACATGGCATCTCCAGTTTCCAGCTATCCCAAAGAAAACAACCCAGAGAATTAAAATACAATGGAAATACAAGAAAATGACCTCAAATCCTTAGTAATGAGGATGATAATGGAGGAAACAAATAAAATTTGTAATCAAATGCAGGAAGATGAAGACAAACAGTTGAGAGACATAAAAGAAGCACATAGAGTGGAACTGGAAAAATTGCAGGAAAATGCAAACAACCAGATGAAAGAAATAAATAAAATGGTTCAAGCTCTGAAGACCTCTAAAGAGGCAATGGAAGAAACTCAGGAATATACAAAAAATCAGATGAAAGAAATCAAAAAATCAGTTCAAGATCTGAAAATGAAAATGGATTCAATGATAAACACACAGACAGAAGAAAAACGAGAACGGGAGACCTCAGAGAAGAAGGCAAGCAACACAGTGGTGAGCTTTTCTAACAGAATCCAAGAGATGGAAGAACGAATCTCAGGTCTAGAAGATACAATCACAGATCTTGAATCAACCATTAAAGAAAATGCAAAATCTGAAAAACTCCTGACACAAAACATCCAACAGATTAAGAACACCATGAAAAGAAGAAATTTGAGAATAATAGGCAAGGAAGAAAGAGAAGATATCAGACTCCAAGGCCCAGAAACTATTCTCAACAAAATCATAGAAGAAAATTTCCCCAATCTAAAGAAACAGATGCCTATAAACATACAAGAGGGCTACACAGAATTGACCAGAAAAGAAGAACTGCCCGCCACATAAAAATCAAAACACAAAACATGCAGAACAAAGAAAAAATATTAAAAGCTGCAAGGGAAAAGGGCCAAATAGCATTTAATGGTAAACCTATCAGAATTACACATGGCTTCTCAGCAGAGACCATAAAAGCCAGAAGGGCCTGGACAGAGATCCTGCAAACACTAAGAAGCCCACAGATGCCAGGCCACACTACTTTACCCAGCAAAACTATCAATAACCATTGATGGAGAAAACAAAATATTCCATGACAAAAAAAATTCAAACAGTACCTATCCACAAACCCAGCTTTACAGAAGGTACTAGAAGGAAAACTCCATCCCAAAGGGTCAAGCTACAACCAAAACTACTCAGGAAATAGATAACTATACCATGGCAAAAACACAAGTACACAAACGCTCGACTGGAAACAACATCAAAATTAAGACTCTTAACAGTCACTGGTCATTAAAATATCTCAACATCAATGGTCTCAATTCTCCAATAAAAAGACACAGACTAACTGAATGGGTGCCTAAACAAGATCCAACATTCTTCTGCATTCAAGAATCATATCTCACCCATAATGATAGGCATTACCTCAGGGTAAAAGGTTGGAAAAAATATTCCAAGCAAATGGTCACAAGAAGCAAGCAGGCATAGCCATTTTAGTATCGAACAAAATAGACTTTCAACCAAAATTAATCAAAAGGGATGAGGAAGGACACTACATACTCATCAAAGGTAAAGTCAACCAAGATGACATCACAATTCTGAACATCCACGCTCCCAATACAAGGGCACCCACATTTGTAAAAGATCTCCTAAAAAAGCTTAAACCACACATCGATCCCCACACAATAATAGTAGGAGACTTCAACACCCCACTCTCACTGAAGGATAGGTCATTGAAACAGAAACTAAGCCGAGAAATAACATCATTAACCAATGCCATGGGTCAAATGGATCTAACAGATATCTATAGAACCTTTCACCCAAACAAGAAAGAATATACCTTCTTCTCTGCACCCCATGGAACCTTCTCCAAAATTGATCACATCGTAGGTCACAAAGCAAGCCTCAATAGATACAAGAGGATTGAAATAATACCTTGTATCCTATCAGATCACCATGCTCTTAGGCTGCAATTCAACAACAACAGAAATAACAAAAAGCCTACACGTACGAGGAAACTAAACAACTCTCTTCTAAAAGACACCTGGGTCAGAGAAGAAATAAAGAAAGAAATCAAGGAGTTTCTGAAATTCAATGAAAATGAAGGAACAACATACCCAAATTTGTGGGAGACATTGAAGGCAGTGCTAAGAGGAAAATTCATAGCACTAAGTGCCTTTAAAAAGAAATTTGAAACATTGCACATAAGCATCTTAACGACACAACTGGAAGCCCTAGAAAAAAAATAAGCAGAAACACCCAAGAGGAGTAGACGCCTGGAAATAATCAAACTCAGGGCTGAAATTAACAAATTAGAAACTAAGAAAACAATCCAAAGAATCAACAAAACCAAAAGCTGGTTCTTTGAGAAAATCAACAAGATAGACAGACCATTAGCCAAACTAACTAAAAGGCAGAGAGACAGTATTGAAATCAACAAAATCAGAAATGAAAAGGGAGACATAACAACAGACACTGAAGAAATTCAAAGAATCATAAGATCCTACTTTGAAGGCATATACGCCACACAATTTGAAAATCTAAGGGAAATGGACGATTTTCTTGATCAATTTCACTTGCCAAAGTTGAATGAAGAACAGATAAACAAGCTAAATAGTCCCATTTCCCCTACAGAAAGAGAAGCAATCATCGATGGTCTCCCAACCAAAAAAAAAGCCCGGGGCCAGATGGTTTCATTGCAGAATTCTACCAGACCTTCAAGGGCGAGCTAATACCGATACTATTCAAGCTACTCCAAAAGATAGAAATGGATGGAACATTACCAAATATATTTTATGAGGCCATAGTCTCATTGATACCTAAACCTCACAAAGACTCAACAAAGAAAGAGAATTTCAGACCAATTTCTCTTATGAACATAGATGCAAATATACTAAATAAAATATTGCAAAACGAATACAGGAACACATCAAAGATATCATTCATCATTACCAAGTAGGCTTCATTCCAGGCATGCAGGGATGGTTTAATATATGGAAATCCGTCAATGTAATCCACCATGTAAACTGAAATTAAAAAACCACATGATCATCTCTTTGGATGCAGAGAAAGCATTTGATAAAATTCAACACCCATGTTTAAAAATTTTAGAGAGATTGGGGATACAAGGCACTTTCCTCAACATAATAAAAGCAATATACAGTAAACCAATAGCCAAAATCAAAGTAAATGGTGAAATACTCAAGGAAATTCCTCTAAAATCGGGAACAAGGCCAGGCTGCCGACTCTCTCCATATCTCTTCAATATAGTACTCAAATTTCTAGCCAGAGCACTAAGACAACAAAAGGAGATCAACTGCATCCAAATGGGAAAGGAGGAAGCCAAATTATCTCTATTTGCAGATGATACGATAGTGTACATAAATGACCCTCAAAATTCCACCAGAGAACTCCTAAAGCTGATAAAGACCTTCAGCAAATTGGCTGGATACAAAATTAACTCAAAAAAGTCTGTAGCCTTCCTATACACAAATGACAAGCTTACAGAGGAAGAAATTAGGAAAACCACACCCTTCACATTAGCCACAAGCAATATAAAATATCTAGGAGTTACCTTAACTAAGCAAGTGATGGATTTGTTGGAAAAAAATTTGAAAACTCTGAAGAAAGAGATTGAAGATGACCTGAGAAGATGGAATGATCTTCCTTGCTCATGGATCGGGAGAATTAACATAGTAAAAATGGCCATCCTACCAAAAGTAGTCTACAGATTCAATGCAATCCCCATCAAAATACCTACACAATTTTTTAAAGACATTGAAAGTTCAATTCTGAAATTCATATGGAAAAACAAAAAACCCAGAATAGCTAAAACAATCTTGTACAATAAATGGTGCTCCGGAGGAATCTCCATACCTGATCTCAAACTGTACTATAAAGCAATAGTAATTAAAACAGCATGGTACTGCCACAGCAACAGGCTGGTTGATCAGTGGAATCGAATTGAAGACCCAGATATGAATCCACACACATATGGTCACTTGATTTTTGACAAAGAAGCCAAATCCATTCAATGGAAAAATGACAGCCTCTTCAACAAATGGTGCTGGTCTAACTGGATGTCTACATGTAGAAAAATGCAATTAGACCCCTATTTGTGACCATGCAAAAACTCAAATCCAAGTGGATTAAAGACCTCAACATAAAACCAGAGACATTAATCCAGGTAGAGTAAAAATTGGGAAAGCGTCTGGAACACATAGGCACAGGAGACAACTTCCTGAACAGAACACCAACAGCTGAGGCCTTAAAGTCAATACTTAATAAATGGGACCTCATGAGGCTGAGAAGCTTCTGTAAGGCAGGAGACACTGTCAAGAGAACAAGGCGACAGCCTACAGACTGGGAAAAAATCTTCACCAACCCTACATCTGACAAAACTCTAATAACCAAAATATATAAAGAACTCAAAAAATTAAACACCACCAAACCGAATAACCCAATTGAGAAATGGGGCTTGGAACTAAACAGAGAATTCTCAACAGAGGAGTATCAAATGACAGAGAAACACTTAAAGAAATGCTCAACCTCCTTAGTCATCAGGGAAATGCAAATCAAAACAACTCTGAGATTCCATCTTACACCCATCAGAATGGCTAAGATCAAAAATTCAAGTGACACCACATGCTGGCGAGGATGTGGGGAGAGAGGAACACTCCTTCATTGCTGGTGGGAATGCAAACTAGTACAGCCACTTTGGAAATCTATATAGTGCTACCTCAGAAAAATGGGAATAGGGCTTCCTCAAGACCCAGCTATTCCACTCCTTGGAATATACCCAGAAGATGCTCCAGCACATAACAAGAAAATTTGCTCAACCATGTTCATAGCAGCCTTATTCATAATAGCCAGAACATGGAAACAGCCTAAGTGTCCCTCAATAGAAGATTGGATAAAGAAACTGTGGTACATATACACTATGGAATACTACTCAGCTATTAAAAACAAGGAATTCCCGAAATTTGTGGATGAATGGATTGAGCTAGAAATGATCATGATGAGTGAGTTAACCCAGAAGCAGAAAGAATCAAATGGTATATACTCACTTATATCTGCATACTAGCCCAAGGGGCATGTCCCACAAAAGCCTTTACTTACCAGGAAACTGGGACAGAGGGGAGGGCATCCTATTGGGACTCTAAATGAGAGATGCATGGGAGAATAGCAAAATAAAAGGATACAGAGGGTCTTAGAAGCCTACACGTAGAACAATATGATAGGCAGAGTTGGGCCCAGGGGTCCCGCTCAAGCTAAGGCACCAGCCAAGACAATACAGGAGGTAAACTTTAAACCCCTTCCCAGATCTAGCCAATGGTCAGAATATTCTCCACAGTTGAGTGGAGAATGTGATATGACTTTCTCACGTACTCTGGTGCCTCACATTTGGCCATGTCCCCTGGAGTGGGAGACCTGGTGGCACTCAGAGGAAAAACAGCAGGTTGTCAAGAAGAAACTTGATACCCTATGAGAATATACAGGGGGAAGTAATCCCCCTCAGGAACAGTCATAGGGGTGGGGAATAATGGGAAAATGGGGTGGGGGGGAGGGAGGAATGGGAGGATACAAGGGATGGGATAAACATTGAGATGTAACAAGAATAAATTAATAAAAAAGAAAAAAAAATTTTTTTAGTCTTTGAACATTGTCCAGTTATGGGTCTCTGTGTTTGATTTCATCTACATTATGTAATCGGGATGATGGCTATTAAGATGAGGCTTAAATTCTTGGTGATTCATGTTTGTATATGTGCACTGCCATTACATATCTGTAGTTATGACATTTGAAGTATTTCTTGGTGTAGAGAACTGGTCATTTTTGAGTATGTGTTTTCTTATGGTTGCTATTGGCCAGTCAGGGTACTAGACTATTGTGGTAACCAGAGTAATAGAGTCCCAGAAAATACTGGTGGTTGTTAGTCCCCAGTAGAGAGATGATCTGTAGATTGATGAAGAATAATGAAATAATGAAGATGGCCTAGAAGGAAAGAAGATAGGCATAAAAGAGAAGAACTGAGGGCTCTTGGGTCCACACCCAAAAACTGAATGTGAATGACGTGGTGATAGGCTGAGAGTAGAAACTCAGACAGGCCAGCTGAAGCAGTAGTAAGGCTAAGTCTGAGAAGACAAGAATGAAAGACAAAATGTAGTATGAAGGTCCCTAACCTGAGTTCCAGTCTAGTGTCCTAGTTTTATGTTCTAGCAGAAAGAGCTTTTGAGGGACTTTCAAAGGTTTTGTGTGAATGTGTGTGTGTGTGTGTGTGTGTGTGTGTGTGTGTGTGTGTGTGTGTGAAATTATAATACAAGAAACTTTGTATAAAAATACACTAATGATAAAAGCTCTTCTTGCCATTATTTACAACTGACTTTCACCAAACAAAAGGTATCATCTACTAAGAAAATAATATGTATATTGAATGCTTGTGAGGTAAGCAATACTCCTGTTTAATACTGATTATCAACTTGAGAAGATCTAGAATCATTTAGCAGAAGTAACCCTGAATATGTCTGTGAGGAATTATCTAAATTAGGTAAGCCTCTATAAAAATCTTGAAGAAGTGTTTACATTTGGGAAACCCACCTCAAATTATGAAATGGAAAATTCCTTAGGCTGGACTTTAGATGTGTAAAAAGAATAGAAAAAAACTGCACAGATAATTCATTCATTGGTCTGTGCTTGGTGTACATGTGATCTGGCTGACTCAAGCTCTGGCCATCATGCTCCACCAGGGCCAGTGGAAGCAAAAAAAAAAAAAAAAACTTTGAAACTGTGAGTCCAAAATAAACCATTGGTCTTCATGCTCTTTTTATTAGGGTATTTTATAGTAGCAAGAAGAAAATAGCTAAGAAATTGAAAGAAAAATTGTGCTGATATATGTTTTGTAAAAAATATAAAAATGATAGTGCAATTTTCACAGTCCAAATCAAGGATCTGTATTAATTTGTTCTGAAAAAGAAATTAGAAAAACAACACCATTCAAAATAGCCAGAAATAATATAAAATATCTTGGTATAATTCTAACAAAGCAAGTGAAAGATCTGTTGTTCAAGAACTTCAATTCTCTCAAGAGAGAAATTGAAGAAGATATCAGAAGATGGAAAGACTTCCCATGATCATGGATTGGTAGGACTAACATAGTAAAAATGGACATCTTACCAAAAACAATCTATGATTCAATGCAATTCTAATTAAAATATCAACATAACTATCTACATACCTTGAAAGTACAATTATCAATGTCATATGGAACAACAAAAAACCCAGGAAAATTAAAACAAACCTGTACAATATAATATCTTCTGGAAGCATCACCATCTCTGATTTTAAGATATATTATAAAGCAGTCATAATTTAAAAGCTGTGTATTATTGCCACAGAAAAGAGTAGTTGAGCAACATAATAAAATCAAAGACAAAGAAAAACCGAACACACACACACACACACACACACACACACACACACACACCTATGGACACTTGATTTTGACAAAAAAAAAAGAAGCCAAAACCAGACAATGAAAAAAAGAAAGCATCTGCAGCAAATAATGCTAGACCAATGCATATCTGAATATAGAAAAATGCAAATAGTTCCATATTGATTGCCCTGCACAAAACAGAAATGCAAGTGGATCAAAGAACTGACATAAAAAAAGAATACACTAAATATAATAGAAGTGAAATTAAAGAATAGCCTCCAACTCATTGGTACAGGAGACCGCTTTTGAACTGAACACCAAAGTTCAGGAACTAAGATTATTAATTAATAAATGAGACCTCATGAAACTGAAAAGCTTCTGTAAGCCAAAGGACACTGTAAATGGGGAAAAACGGCAGCCTGTAGAATAGAAAAACATCTTCATCAACTCTCCATCCCACAGAGGGCTAATATCTAGAGTACATAAAGAAATTAAACACTGACAAACCAAATAATCCAAGTAAAAATGAGATACAGAGCTAAGCCAAGAGAAAACTCTAATGGCCAAAAAGCACTTAAAGAACTGCTCTCTGTCCTCAGTCATCAGAGACATGCAAATCATAATGATACCTGTCAGAATGAGTAAGATAAAAAATGTCAAGTGACAGCATATGGTAAGGATGTGGAGAAAAGCGAGCACTCCTTCATTACTGGTGGAAATGTAAACTTGTACAAGCACTTTGGGAATAAATCTGGTACTTCCTCAGGAAATTGGGAATAGTTTTTCCTCAAGAACCACCTATAATATTCCTGGGTATATAGTCAAAAGATGCTCTACCACAGAACAAGGACATTTGCTTAACTATCTTCATAGCAGCTTTATGCATAATAACCAGAAACTAGAAAAAACCCAGATGTCCCTCAATCAAAGAATGGATGAATAAAATGTGGTACATATACACAATGTACTACTACTACTCAGATATTAAAAATGAGGACATCATGAAATTTGAAGGCAAATGGATAGAAATACAAAACCTCATCTTGAGTGATGTAACCCAGTTTTTTAAAATACACATGGTACCTACTCACTTATAAGTAGATATTAGCCATATAGTACATGAAAACCGTATTAGAATTCACAGACCTAAAAAAAGTTACATAACAAGGAATGCGCAAGGAGGATGCTTGAATCTCACTCAGAAGGGGAAATATAAAGCATTGAAAGGGGCTGAAGAGAGAGAACTGGATGGAAGATGGTATGGGTAGAGGGTGTGGGAGATGAAGTCAGGAAGAAAGAAACAAAACAGATGGGGGCATCTCAGAGACAAGCTGGTAGGATCCTGAGAGGATATGGAATTGACTCTAGTTGAGACTCTTAGCAATGGGGGACATGGAAAAAGAGGTGGCCCCCTTCTATTCAGCCAGGACTTCCAGTGGAGGGAAGGAGACTCCACTTCATCCAAAACAACCTTTGACCCAAAATTTATTCTGCTTAAAAGTTGTGCATGTATAAAAATAGAGCATAGATTGTGGAAATGGCCATGGAATGACTTGCCAAATTTGATACTTAGCCTATGGTAGAGAGCCAACCTTGACAATATCAGTGGTATTCTTTCATGCTTGCATACTTGAGCCTAGTTAATTGCTGGGAGGGGCTCCACCCAGCAGCAGATTGAAACTAGATGATGAGAACCATAGCCAAACATTAGGCAGAGCTCAGAGAGTCTTCTGGAAGAGTATGGGGAGAAATAGTGTGACCCAGAAGGGGTGATATCTCTACAAGAAGACCAACAGAGTCACCTAATCTAGGCCTATGACAAAGACTGAAGCAACAACTGAAGAACATGAATGGAATGGACCTAGGTCACATATACATATGTAGCTGATAGGCAGCTTGGTCTTCATGTGGGTCTCTTAGCAAATGGAGTGGGAGCTGTCTCTGGTATTAACTCTGCAGCCTGATTTTAGATCACTTTCCCCTAGCTGGGATGCATTGTCTGGCATTATTGGAAGAAAATGTATTTAGTCCTGATGTGACTGATGTGCTGTGGTGGGTTGGTTTTAGTGACTTTCCATTTCTGAGGAGAAAGGGAGAGAGGAAAGGGAAAAGAGGGTGAACCCTGGAGGAGAAGAAGGAGATGATCTGTGATAGAGATTTAAAATGAATGAATAAATTTAAAAAGTACTCAGAAAAAAAACAATAACTTTATTTCACTTTAAACCTGATTTACAATGAAAAATTGAACCTCAAAATATTGAAAATTTTGCAGTCATGTGTGTCATATGTCAAAGCTCTATGTACTTTTTTCATTTTTTCTGATTATTGAGAAGATTTCTGACTGCATACCTTATTCTTATTAATTCTTGCTATCAGAATTACAGTAGTGATCTGTAGGTTTATTGCATATTTATAATAGTATAAATTGGAATTGGGTTTTCAAATTGATGACCTTGTGTTTGCATTAAGAGTAATTAGTATAATTTATTTGTTATTCACCTTTTCACCTTTTCTTCTAAGAGTCTAATAAAGAAAAATGAAGTGGCTTAAGTCCTAAGCAGCAATGTCATTAAAGAATTTCCCCTAAGAGTTAACAATGCAATTTTTAAAAAGGTGACCTATGAAAAATAAAATAAATCAATTCATTGTACAGTACATAAATATTTTGACCTTCCCATGGTCTTAGAAATATTGAATAAAATATTTACTCATCTATGTCTCCATAATAAACACTAATTTTGTGGTGACACATACATTTGAAACTTTCTTTTCCATTTTAGTTTTTTAAAAACCAAAAGATTAATTTACTTCTAAAAAGTCTTTCAATTTACCAAGATTATTAAATAAAAATTATGACATATATTTAATATTAAATTGATATATTAGGAGACTCTGTTTCTTAATTATTTCTCATATCTAGTAGAGTGCTACATTTAATTAAGGTGCTGTTTTGAAATTGGAAAAACAAATGTAGTGACCTAGAACTTACTAGCATGCAGTTTATAGAGGTTCAAATAAAGGAAACACATTATTGAAGATAAAGTACAACCTTAAACTCTGCACTTGAGAGACAATACTACAAATATTCTTTTCTTATCAGCATCATTACTATTTCTTTACAATTAAAACACTCCTTGTAATGATAAAATTATTGGTCAATGAGACAAGGAAAATAATTTTCCCTAGTTAAGATTCCCACTAACAAAAAATATTATAAAAATATGATATAAAATAATGTTCTGGCCACTACCATTTTACAAATAACTGCATTGCAAGATGTTGTTTTTATTAATTTTAAAAGACCTGTACTCTAAGGGGTGAAACAGTTATCTTCCATACATGCATAAAAGTGATATTTTAAAAATTTCAACTTAAGATGTGCCAGAAAGTTATGTTTTAAAAGAAAATTCTTATACAGATGCTGACATTTTGCATATTAAAAGAAACAAATAGTGTAAGTAACACTCTTGGAAATGATCACATCTTCACCCAGAAACAGAAAAAGCTTTGAAGATAATACTCTATTCTTTGTCATTTAAATAAACAGTTATTATATTGAGCAACAAAACTCCTGACTTATCAGCAAAATAAAGCAAAAGTAAAGACCCTCCCACCAGTCATGCTTCGAGTTCTTACAGGGTGCTTGTCTTACCTTTATCTCTAGTTCAAGTTACAGAACTAAACAAGAATTATTGCCTTGAGTATCTTGAAATATAGTCTTCTGCTTCTTTCTCTTCTCTTTTGCTACTCAAACAATTGTTAAGTTGGCTACCAACTTGGAATTTAAGGATTAATGTAGTACCCTAGCCAAAAGAAAATTGTGATGTATTCACAAAAGTCTCTTGAGAATATTATGCAGCAAAGACATCATATCATTTATTGATGAGCTTTTTCTGAACATTTATATAAGGGTCGGCTCTAGTCTTGTATATTAATCCCTTATTTTCCCATCAAATATATTCCTAGGTCATGTTTGTAATCATGACAATGTTTCCAAATAACATCTTACTATCCTCTTTCAATAGCTATTGATTTTCATGAAGACAAGAATGCAATTCCTTTTGTAGTGAAATAACCTGAAATATAAACATACTAAAGAAACAAATGGATGAATAATAAGAGGAAAATTAGAATGTAAAATGGAGGAAAACTTGGTTAGTATCCAAAGTTTATTGTATCTATCATACTTTTCAATCTCCCCTTTTACATCTCTTTGAGTGTATAGTTTTACTATAACTGTAATCTATGCTTTCAATTTCATTTTGCTTTCCAATAATTTTAAGCAAATGCTTAATACTTAAGTATATGCTATTACTACTAATCTTTTTAGATACATTTACATTTAATAAACAAAAATATTAAGAGAAAGGAATGTTTTAAATATAAGGATCCATTAAGTAATTGGAAATTTCCTTGTAGAATTGGAACCATAGAAAATAATTACACAATTAAACCTCAGAAAATTTATTACAATTTGCCCTTACAGATATCCCCGATGTGACACCATTGAGTCAGAGAATGTTATTGGATACCACTTAGTCTCTCAGTATGGTGTCGTATTTTGTGATTTGAATAGTTTCAGAAATAAAAAATATAGAAACAACACATTCATTTTAGGAAAGAGTAAGTACACTATTGTTCAGATGCAAGGTTTGAGCTGGTAAAAGTTTTTCCCATTGTGACAGAAAATGAAGAGAAATTCAGATTAACCTTAATCCAGGAATTTTCTTTGGTATGTTTGAACATTTCTTTGCTTATTTGATTGTGTATTGATGGTCTTTAAAAAGTCCATTTTAAAAGAAATCACACAAGTTATCAGACAGTGATAACTTTGAAGTAGTTTTCGGTGGCTTTTGATTTTACCATCAGGAAGATTTAGATGTCTTTCATTGGGTGTTTGGAACTTTAACCACTTCTCATTGATGTGAAATACATTCTTAGCTACCTTCAACACTTCTTTGATTTCGAAATGATCACAAAATCTTTTAGAAAAAATTTGACAGTTATAGTTAGGATCAAACAAAGCATTATATCCTGATGATAAATATATATCTATTATTTACAATAAGCATAAAAAAAAGTAAATCTATAATAAAATGGAAAAATTGCATATTGTAAAAATCTCACATTATAATAACATACATTATATAAAGTCTGGAATTAACAAGTGATATGTAGAAACAGTAACAAAAAATTTTAGTAGACATTTTATCTAGCGTGGTAAAAGCATAAGAAAGTAATATTTAACAGGTTTCTGACTAGATTGAAGGAACTTTAATGCTTCATGTTATCACAGGCAAAGATAGTAACAAAACAACAAAAAACTAAGGTGAAAAATAGTTGAGGTTTTCTAGGACTATTGAGATGCACAACATGGTCTAAGAAGAAAGTGGCAATGATCATAAAAAATATTTTACACAGCTAGATGAGGCATTTCATTCATGGTATGCAGTTTGAATTTTGTGCCAAATGAATTCCATCACTAGTAGTGAATTTGAAAATGATGAAGGAAAAAAAATTAAGAGTCATTTTCACTGTTGTGTAGAAATATAAATAAAGGCTTTCAAAGAAGAAAGAAGGAAAGAGAGAGTTACGAGACTACTACAGAGTATAGATAAAAATGGTGGATTGTGGTGAGTTAAAAATGATGGGGATTAGGAGAAACAGTAAGGTATGAGAAATGCTTTTTGAAGAGTGTTGAAACTATTTGTTCATAGTTTTAACATAAAGTATAAGAAAAACCAAGATATTAGGTGATGTCATTTAGTAAATTTTATTAAAATATTATCAGTTATAGTCATGATTTTATTACTAGGATCTATAGCTTATTCAACTTATAACCAAAAATTTGTCTCACCTACTGCTCCAGTGCCATGCCAGTCTGTTGCCTTGCTCACTACCATAATGGACATAGACTTTAGCCTCTGGAAATGTAAGCCAGAATTCCTAACTAATGCATTCTTCTACAAGTTGCCTTAGTCTTGGTATCTCTTCACAGCAATAGAACATTAAGACACCACAGAAAATAAAGTATATTTTTATCTGAATATGTGCATGTTTTTGTCAGTGATAGTTCATTAAAGCTAGAAGGTTGATATTTGCTGAGGAGACAACTATGGAAGGAATGGGTCAAGAACATGAAATTAAGAGTGTAGTTACACATCAGTTATGGAATGATGAAGGAAAATTTACAGATTTGCTGAGGGAGGGAAACATTTTCTTCAGTTATATACCAATTGCTGAGCATACATGTTCCAAAAAATCACTCCAAACCCTTGGTCATACAGATGACTCTAATTAAAATCAGTCACTAAATAAAGGAAGAGACATGAATATGGGGAATATTTGTTGGCATGGACAATGGAGGAAATGATAAGAAGGGAGGTGTGAGAGGTTACGGGGAGAAAGTGGTTAATAAACACTGTATGTATGTGTGAAATTATCTAAGAACAAAATTCAATTAATAAAAAATCTCCAGGGATTTAAAAATATAGTTTTATTGATATAGAAAACTCTCTGCATACTGCCAAATGAGGAAAGCAATTGAACTGTCTTAAACAGTAAAAACATCTATGAACTAGGGCAATTATCAACAAAGCAAGATACAAATAAAGGTGCAATAAGTATCAATGACAGGCCCATGACAACCAATAGCTGTTTAGTTGTACTAAAGGCCTACTCATAATGAGGAAAATCATGCATGGTGCTGGAAACCTAACAATTCTCTAAGGCTAGTGAGCTCTTGCATGTTAGAAAATAATCCATACTACTTCTTTATTAGACCAGAAATCATCATAACTACATTCTAAATCTTATCCTTATACCCATAGTAATAATTACTTACCATCCTTCATCAAATAAACTTCTCCTCAGCAAATGGACACGATTATATTAAACCACAACTGGCATAATACAGAGATCAACATATGATGGGAAGCCCAGCCCCAAAGGATACAACTACAGCACAGTTCCTATAACTATGTTTCAAGGAACACCTTTACAGAAGAAGGGAGCAAGATATTTAAGAGCTATAGGAAAACGAATTATACTGTGACATAGTCTCTCCCAGAAATGGCAGAATAAATAAGACCAAAGCAGGAGTAATATCCGTAAACATGGACTCTTAACATGGAAAAAGGCAATTTTGTGAGTTTCTATCACTAGATAAAGAAATAAACACAACTATTGGTTACTGAAAAATGATTAACCTCTCTCCTGGGGATGAGTCTCTTATTGGTTATACAATGTAGAGTGCTCAATATTGGGGCTATATTTACATAAACAGCAAAAAGTGGACTAAGTAGGTAATATTTACATATGAACAAATATAATTTTTAAAAAGATGCTATCAATGAGAGTGAGGGGAATTTGAAGAAATTTATTCCAGATGGGTTGGAGGTAGTGAGAAATGATGTAATTATATTTCATTAAAATACCAAAAATAAGGTTTTAACATATTTAGAGATTCCAGTCTAAATATCAGTTGATTGTCCAAGAGATTCATGAATAGTGTAGTCTGTAACTTGAGGACAGGTTGGGCTGAAGGTACTGAAATTCGTAGTAGTATATATTACCACATGTTTTGAAAACATGCTTTATTTATTTATTTGTTTATTTTCAAATTTGAATTTTATTGAGGAAATCTCTAGCAGGTGCCTGGTTCAACCTGAGACCCACCCATGGGAGTGACCCAACTCCTGATACTACTGACAATACTCTGTTTTGCTTGCAGATGGAAGCTTAGCATGGCTGCGTTCTAAGTGGCTCCACCCAGCAGCTGATGGAAGCACATTCAAAGACCCCCAGTCAAACATAGGGTGGGGCATGTGAAATCATGGGGAAGAGTAGGAAGAAATATTGAGGGCTCAATGTGGATAGGTGCTCCAAAGGGGGCAGGGATGATAGAGTCAACTAACCAGGGCCAAGGGATCTCCATGGAGAGTGGGCCTCCAACCAGGGACCATACATGGACTGCACCTGTGCCCCCTGCACAGATATAGCCAATGGGAAACTCAGTCATCATGTGATCCCCTGGTTAGGAAATGGGGGCTGGCTCTGACATGTACTTTGTTGCTTGCTTTTTTGTCACTTTCTCCTGGAGGGGGTGCCTTGCTGAGCCACATGGGCAGTGGAAGCCCTCAGTCCTCATAGGATTTGATATATTGGCATGGGTGGGTGAGGAAGGTTCCCCTTCTCTGGGGTTTAGGGGATGGGGAATGACAGAAGCAGAGAGGGAGGTTGGTATCAGGGGGAAAGGAGGGATGGGTCTATGACCAGGATGTTAAAATGAATAATTAAAAATAAAAATAATTTGAATGTAATTATTTATATACCTTATCTTCTCTGACATCCTTCCTATCACCCATTGTTAATCCTCCTTCCAAACAATCCTCTTACTTCTTTTCTAATTTTTCATTAATTTTGTGTATGAATTACTAAGTTTGCTTAACACTTGTTACTTATTATGAGATTAGGTGGTAGGTTAACTACAGGAGCAATAGGAATGGACCACAGCAGTGGTTATCTGTAGAGTTCTTCAAGAATATTGGGCCTCTTAACATTTTATCATGCATGGGGAGAGGTCCAGGAGGACCTAAATGACCATTAGCAGCAGTGGTTGTTAGATTATCACTTTTCTACATTTTGCTGCCACTGATAAAGTTGCTTTTGCTCCATTAAATAACATGAGTAGAAAGTAGTTTGACAACAAGATCATTTAGCAAAACAGTATCATTAGGCTCTGCTAAGGCCCATGTCCTCCCCAGACACAGCCTTTACCAGTGGTAAGCAAACTAAACATAACTAAGTATAGAAAAGATTCTTGGATGACTTTCTGACTTTTTTGATAGACTGAGTGGTATCAAACTCCACTGAACTCCCAAACCTTTTTTGATGACTTGGGGTTTGGGCCAAAATATAGGCAAGCTCCTTGCCTCAAATGAGGAACTAGATTCAGAAGCCAAATATGAGTATACTACCTGCTTCAAGCAGTAACTGGGAGTTGGAGTGGAAGTATGAATGGGCTGTCTAGCCTCAAATGGTAATGAAGCATGCTGTCAAGACTAAAGCAAAGGTGGGCTCCATAATTTTAAATGGTTTGCTACTTCTTGATTTGCATCTTCTATCTTCTTATCTGATATTATGTATCTATTACAACATAAAAATTAAATTTTATTTAAAAAATTAAATTTATTTTAAAAACTAAAATGCACATGAAAATTAAAGCTATAGCATTTCATGTGCTGGGCTGTGTTATATTAACAGCTCTAATTAGCTGTTTTAAAAGTTAGTACACAATATGACATATTTTTTATGACATTAGTATTTAACATGGAAAAACACACAGAAAGAGACTCTCCCTTGATACTCCTACTTTCATACTATGCATAAAGTTTCAGAATCTATTTTAACAAAAATAACTTGGGTTAGACTATGCAGAACACTGAGATGAGGAGATATGAGTTTCCTCAGGTGAAAAAGAGTGGTAATAAACTATCATTTTCTGTATTGAAACTATTTAATGTAAAGACAACACTTTTTCCCTAGTTTTCCCATTTTCTGATATTTAAGAGATAATTCTTTTTTTATCAGATAAAAACTAACTTCTTTTAGACCAAATACCCTTTAGCTATATTTTAGGTAACAGTATAATTCTCTAACAGCTTTTGAAATATCATTTTTAATATTTTTGTGTCTAATGCTTATTTTGGACCAGTTATTTTTACTCGCAAGGCATTCTTTTATGTGATGTTCCTCATGAGTCTTGGAGAGTTTCAAAATTTTGGAGAATAGAAAATTTTAGTTAGACAGATCATTTGGGGAATATATTAGTGAGAAAACAAGTTAACTTTAAAGAATATTATCATCAATGGAAATAGATTAAATATTAATGATAATAGCAACTAGTATCAGCAAGCACCATATTAAATATTTCTACCAATATCCTAATACTTTACATATATTTGCTCACTTAATTCTCAGTGTAAATCCATGAAAATTTCTGCTTTTTATTAGTGAGATATGAGAGATTAGATAAGTTAATTTTTCACAAAACAGACTACAATAAATCATGAAGCCAAAACTCAAAATCAGGCTACCTGGTCTCAGAGTCTGTTGTATAACTATTATAAACAGTCAGAGAGTTGGTAAAAAAAATATATATATATATGGAAAGAGGCCTGAAGTGTCAGATGAAAACTTATTCCCACAGCATATCCAGTCAAAGAAAATTACAAAACAAAGACATCCACTACTCAATTTTCTCTGTTGAGTGAGCAGTATTGCAATAATTTTTTTCAATTATCTGCTTATCTTTCAGAAGTTTGAGTGGATGTATATTACACAGAAGCAGTGGACATACATAATTGGAGAAAAACCAGGGCAAAGAATAATTCATTAGGTTAATATACACAAGCATAAGGGAAAATGTGAATAATAGGAAAAACAGGAATAAGTAGAAAAATACTTTAAGGAATTCTTACATATTAGAAAATCCTGGATTTCATATCATTTTTTTTTCAGATGGTGGCCTAAGAAATTTTAACTTAAATACCATATAAGTGTTATGCAAAAAAAAAAAAAAAAAAAAAAAAAAAAAAAAAAAAAAAAAACCAACTGGTAACTATACAATATTTGACTGATTTTCAACATTTTAATTGAATTTATTGATCATTTTTTTGGTGCTAGAATCAAAACAAGGGCCTTGTAAGTACTCTTCTAGAGATCTAACTTGTTAGTATTATACATCACTTTTCCTAGGACAGTTCTGAAATATGAGGAAAACTTTGACAACACAGTGGCACAAGTCTGTATGACAGTACCTGGAGTTTATGGAATAACTGTCAGTGTTAACTTGAGAACTGCATGAGCAGCACAGAAGTAGTAATCTTGGTAGAGTTAAATACAGAGACTACCTTAAAGAATTCAATAAGAATAAAATTAAGAAAGCTCTGAGATACCAGTCATTTTAATTTTAAATGGAGTTTGTCTATCATGATAAAAAAGATTAGAAAACTAGCACCATGATTGTTTCATAAAACTTCAAGACTTATTTTATATTCACCTTAAGTAATTGTATATAATGTGTGTGTGTGTGTGTGTGTGTGTGTGTGTGTGTGTGTGTGTGTTGAAAATACAGTTAAGCTGCATGGGCTGACAGTGCTTCTTGAAAGACGCATAGGCTACCTAACAAAATCCTCAGAACCAGAAATGAGAAAACTCTAAGTTGTCTGTGAGACTAGTCTATTGACCCCCAAAACAATATTGATTGTTGCTGTTACCCTCAGTTGCCTCTCAGAGTTTGAAAAGAAGTTCATATTGCCAAATACACCACACATTTAGGCTACAGAACTTGGATGATTTAAGATATATATAATGAGACCACCTCATTCCTGCAGTTTAGCTTCCATAATACCAGAAAGTACTATGCAAGTTGACAAGGGAAGGAAGTATAAATAGTCACATGCAGATGTAACACCTATGAACGAAACACATGACTAAGATTGCAAGATATGCCTAAAGGTGCAATAGTGGCACTCATATCTTTGTGGAGCTGTCAAAAGATTAGGGTCATGAGAGAAATACTGCCTGCTACAAAAAACCTAACTTAATTCTTTAGGATTATTGGAGTTATGGATATTAAAAGAGAACCTACTGCTAACACTTTACTACACCACAATAATTCTTAACTATATTATAGATCTTATACCTACAGATAAGTGTAGCTCACACCCGTCATCAAAGAAGCATCTCTTTACAGCAAATGGATACCACTGCAAAAATTCACAACTGGAAATAATGCAAAGATCAATAAGTAGAGGTTAGCTGAGCCGCAATCAATATATCTTCAACACAACTCCAACCCCTAAGGTTCAGGCACCTTTAGAGAGTAGGAATGTCAAGAGTATATAAGACCCAAAGGAATGGAAAACCTGCTGTGAGATTATATCTCCTAGAAATAACTGTATTAACAAGATCTAAATAATGGCTACTATATCAATTGTGTGGGAGTGGGGAACATAAAATCACTTGGTCGTATCACTAAGGTACATATATTGATAGATATAGAGGTAGATTGTGTTGTGTTGGGTATGTGAACAATAATAAAGTAAAAAGACTATTAATTTAAAAAGGATAGAGAGAAAATATAGAAAGATTCAACAGAAGAAAGGGACATGTAAAGGATGTAAATATATTTTATCATAAGATGTTTGAAAAGTATAATGAGAAAAATTCACGTGGAGGAGATCCAAGATGGCGGCGAGCAGTTTGGACCGCGTTTGGAGGCTCCAGTGAACAATTCAGGGAATTGCACAGATTTCTGAGCCAGGAACACCGAGGTCCGAACATCACGGCAGCGGGAGTGCTCCACGGTTCGGAGGGACCAGGGTGCGGAGGACCTGCGTGCCCCTGCACACATGAGGAGCGTGGTTTTTCGCTGATCGGAGCGGCAGCGGCAGAGGCAGCAGCACCAGCGGCACCAGCAGCGGCGGCTGAGGTTTGCAGCTCATAGCCTTCCGGTGGAGGCGATTGGTGTGGTGGCTGGTGGGAATTGCTGCGGGAGAGGGGACTCGGGGCAGGATTTGGGTCGCGTGGAGCCTTTGGACCCAGACTGGACTCGGCGGACAGTTCGGCCCCAGAGTCCTGGGTATTGGCCCGGCCCAGCAAGCAATTCTGCCTGAGGCACTAACTCAGCGTGGCCATAGCTCCCCTGCTGTGGCACAGGCTTAGTTGAGCTCGCTGCTCCACACTAGGCACCACCTCAGCTCAGCGGTAGCTCCCCTGCGGTGACACAGTCCGGGCGGAGCACTTGTTCCACCACTGGCGCTAACTCAGAGCAGCCGCAGTTCTCCTGCTGTGGCGCAGGCTTGGTGACTTGCTCAGTTCCATCCTAGGCACCACCTCAGCTCAGCGGCAGCTCCCCTGCGGTGACACAGTGCGGGCGGAGCACTTGTTCCACCACTGGCGCTAACTCAGAGCAGCCGCAGTTCTCCTGCTGTGGCGCAGGCTTGGTGACGTGCTCGGTTCCATCCTAGGCACCACCTCAGCTCAGCGGCAGCTCCCCTGCGGTGACACAGTCTGGGCGGAGCACTTGTTCCACCACTGGCGCTAACTCAGAGCAGCCGCAGTTCTCCTGCTGTGCCGCAGGCTTGGTGACGTGCTCGGTTCCATCCTAGGCACCACCTCAGCTCAGCGGCAGCTCCCCTGCGGTGACACAGTCTGGGCGGAGCACTTGTTCCACCACTGGCGCTAACTCAGAGCAGCCACAGTTCTCCTGCTCTGGCACAGGCTGGACAGAGCTCTCGGTTCCACCAGCTCTAAGACTCTGGTTGGACACAGTGTGCAGTTTGAATCCAGAATTCCTGGCTGAGATTGGTGGTCAGCTCGGGCCCTGAGTCAATAACTGACCACAGCACGCACTTTGGGCCAAAAGGCCCTAGTGGAGCTTGGTGCGTAGTCCCAGCCCCAAAAATTCTGGCTGGACCCTGTGTGCATTTTGGGCCCAAAATCTCTAGCTGAGCTTGGCAGACGGTTCAGGCCCTGAGAATCTAGCTGAGTTCTGCCCGTGGTTCGGTCCCAGTGCTCCTGGCTGGACTTGGCAGGGAACACAGAAGGCTGTGGATACCTTGGCCTGACCCAACGCTCATTCAGAGACCCAGAACAATTGCAGGATCCACAGCAGAGGGGGACTGAGGATCACTGGCTGTGAGAGACCAGAACAACAGGGCTAACCTCCTAACATCCACACCAGTGAAGCTTTGAGCTCGCAGCCTAGGGAAATCGTAAGAAAACAAGTGAATCTATCGTCAGACACCCTCCATTCAACTCTGGAAGCTACCCAACAAAAACAAAGACGGCAAGATGTCTAAAGGACAGCGAAAAAGCATACACAAAAAAACCCAAAACAACATGGCGTCTCCAGTTTCCAGCTATCCCAAAGAAAACCACCCAGAGAACTCAAATACAACGGAAATACAAGAAAATGACCTCAAATCCTTAGTAATGAGGATGATAATAGAGGAAACAAATAAAATTCGTAATCAAATGCAGGAAGACGCAGACAAACAGGTGAGAGACATAAAAGAAGCACATAGAGTGGAACTGGAAAAATTGCAGGAAAATGCAAACAACCAGATGAAAGAAATAAGTAAAACGGTTCAAGCTCTGAAGACCTATAAAGAGGCAATGGAAGAAACTCAGGAATATACAAAAAATCAGATGAAAGAAATCAAAAAATCAGTTCAAGATCTGAAAATGAAAATGGATTCAATGATAAACACACAGACAGAAGAAAAACGAGAACGTGAGACCTCAGAGAAGAAGGCGAGCAACACAGAGGTGAGCTTTTCTAACAAAATCCAAGAGATGGAAGAACGAATCTCAGGGCTAGAAGATACAATCACAGATATTGAATCAACCATTAAAGAAAATGCCAAATCTGGAAAACTCCTGACACAAAACATCCAAGAAATTAAGGACACCATGAAAAGAAGAAATTTGCGGATAATAGGCATTGAAGAAAGAGAAGACATCAGACTCCAGGGCCCAGAAACTATTCTCAACAAAATCATAGAAGAAAATTTCCCCAATCTAAAGAAAGAGATGCCTATAAACATACAAGAGGCCTACAGAACACCAAATAGAATTGACCAGAAAAGAAAAACTGCCCGCCACATAATAATCAAAACACAAAACATGCAGAACAAAGAAAAAATATTAAAAGCTGCAAGGGAAAAGGGCCAAATAACATTTAATGGTAAACCTATCAGAATTACACCTGACTTCTCAGCAGAGACCATAAAAGCCAGAAGGGCCTGGACAGAGATCCTGCAAACCCTAAGAGAACACAGATGCCAGGCCAGACTACTTTACCCAGCAAAATTATCAATAACCATTGATGGAGAAAACAAAATATTCCAGGAAAAAAACAAATTCAAACAGTACCTATCCACAAACCCAGCTTTACAGAAGGTACTAGAAGGAAAACTCCATCCCAAAGGGTCAAGCTACAACCAAAACTACCCAGGAAATAGATAACTATCCCATGGCAAAAACACAACTACACAAACGCTCGACTGGAAACAACATCAAAATTAAGACTCTTAACAGTCATTGGTCATTAATATCTCTCAACATCAATGGTCTCAATTCTCCAATAAAAAGACACAGACTAACTGAATGGGTACATAAACAAGATCCAACATTCCTCTGCATTCAAGAAACACATCTCACCCATAATGAAAGGCATTACCTCAGGGTAAAAGGTTGGAAAAAAATATTCCAAGCAAATGGTCACAAGAAGCAAGCAGGCGTAGCCATTTTAGTATCGAACAAAATAGACTTTCAACCAAAATTAATCAAAAGGGATGAGGAAGGACACTTCATACTCATCAAAGGTAAAGTCAACCAAGATGACATCACAATTCTGAACATCTATGCTCCCAATACAAGGGCACCCACATATGTAAAAGATCTCCTAAAAAAGCTTAAACCACACATCGATCCCCACACAATAATAGTGGGAGACTTCAACACCCCATTCTCACTGAAGGATAAGTCATTGAAACAGAAACTAAGCCGAGAAATAACATCATTAACCAATGCCATGGGTCAAATGGACCTAACAGATATCTATAGAACCTTTCACCCAAACAAGAAAGAATACACCTTCTTCTCTGCACCCCATGGAACCTTCTCCAAAATTGATCACATCTTAGGTCACAAAGCAAGCCTCAACAGATACAAGAGGATTGAAATAATACCTTGCATCCTATCAGATCACCATGCTCTTAGGCTGCAATTCAACAACAACAGAAATAACAAAAAGCCTACACGTTTGTGGAAACTAAACAACTCTCTGCTAAATGACACCTGGGTCAGGGAAGAAATAAAGAAAGAAATCAAGGAGTTTCTGAAATTCAATGAAAATGAAGAAACAACATACCCAAATTTGTGGGATACATTGAAAGCAGTGCTAAGAGGAAAATTCATAGCACTAAGTGCCTTTAAAAAGAAATTGGAAACATAGCACATAAGCATCTTAACAACACAACTGGAAGCCCTAGGAAAAAAATAAGCAGAAACACCCAAGAGGAGTAGACGCCTGGAAATAATCAAACTCAGGGCTGAAATTAACAAATTAGAAACTAAGAAAACAGTCCAAAGAATCAACAAAACCAAAAGCTGGTTCTTTGAGAAAATCAACAAGATAGACAGACCATTAGCCAAACTAACTAAAAGGCAGAGAGACAGTATTGAAATCAACAAAATCAGAAATGAAAAGGGAGACATAACAACAGACACTGAAGAAATTCAAAGAATCATAAGATCCTACTTTGAAGGCATATACGCCACAAAATTTGAAAATCTAAGGGAAATGGACAATTTTCTGGAACAATTTCACTTGCCAAAGTTGAATGAAGAACAGATAAACAAGCTAAATAGTCCCATTTCACCTACAGAAATAGAAGCAATCATCGATGGTCTCCCAACCAAAAAAAGCCCAGGGCCAGATGGTTTCAGTGCAGAATTCTACCAGACCTTTAAGGGCGAGCTAATACCGATACTCTTCAAGCTACTCCAAAAGATAGAAATGGATGGAAAATTACCAAATTCATTCTATGAGGCCATAGTCTCATTGATACCTAAACCTCACAAAGACTCAACAAAGAAATAGAATTTCAGACCAATTTCTCTTATGAACATAGATGCAAAAATACTAAATAAAATACTTGCAAAACGAATACAGGAGCACATCAAAGATATCATTCATCATGACCAAGTAGGCTTCATTCCAGGCATGCAGGGATGGTTTAATATACGGAAATCCATCAATGTAATCCACCATATAAACAAACTGAAAGTAAAAAACCACATGATCATCTCCTTGGATGCAGAGAAAGCATTTGATAAAATTCAACACCCATTCATGTTTAAAGTTTTAGAGAGATCGGGGATACAAGGCACTTTCCTCAACATAATAAAGGCTATATACAGCAAGCCAATAGCCAAAATTAAAGTAAATGGTGAGATACTCAAGGAAATTCCTCTAAAATCGGGAACAAGGCAAGGCTGCCCACTCTCTCCATATCTCTTCAATATAGTACTCGAAGTTCTAGCCAGAGCAATAAGACAACAAAAGGAGATCAAGGGTATCCAAATGGGAAAGGAAGAAGTCAAATTATCCCTCTTTGCAGATGATATGATAGTGTACATAAGTGACCCTCAAAACTCCACCAGAGAACTCCTAAAGCTGATAAACACCTTCAGCAAATTGGCTGGATACAAAATTAACTCAAAAAAGTCTGTAGCCTTCCTATACACAAATGACAAGCTTGCAGAGGAAGAAATTGGGAAAACCACACCCTTCACATTAGCCACAAGCAATATAAAATATCTAGGAGTTACCCTAACTAAGCAAGTGAAGGACTTGTATGAAAAAAATTTCAAAACTCTGAAGAAAGAGATTGAAGATGACCTGAGAAGATGGCGTGATCTTCCTTGCTCATGGATCGGGAGAATTAACATAGTAAAAATGGCCATCCTACCAAAAGCAATCTACAGATTCAATGCAATCCCTATTAAAATAACTACACAATTTTTTAAAGACATTGAAAGTTCAATTCTGAACTTCATATGGAAAGGCAAAAAACCCAGAATAGCTAAAACAATCTTGTACAATAAAAGGTGCTCCGGAGGAATCTCCATACCTGATCTCAAACTGTACTATAAAGCAATAGTACTTAAAACAGCATGGTACTGGCACAGCAACAGGCTGGTTGATCAGTGGAATCGAATCGAAGACCCAGATATGAATCCACACACATATGGTCACTTGATTTTTGACAAAGAAGCCAAATCCATTCAATGGAAAAAGGATAGCATCTTCAACAAATGGTGCTGGTCTAACTGGAGATTTATGTGTAAAAAAATGAAACTGGACCCTTATTTGTCACCTTGCACAAAACTCAAATCCAAGTGGATTAAAGACCTCAACATAAAACCAGAGACACTAAGCCACTTAGAAGAAAAAGTGGGAAAGAGCCTGGAACATATTGGCACAGGAGACAACTTCCTGAACAGAACACCAACGGCCCAGGCCTTAATGTCAACCATTAATAAATGGGACCTCATGAGGCTGAGAAGCTTCTGTAAGGCAGGAGACACTGTCAAGAGAACAAAGCGACAGCCTACAGACTGGGAAAAAAATCTTCACCAACCCTACATCTGACAAAGGTCTAATATCCAAAATATATAAAGAACTCAAGAAATTAAACACCACCAAACCGAATAACCCAATTGAGAAATGGGGCTTGGAACTAAACAGAGAATTCTCAACAGAGGAGTATCAAATGGCTGAGAAACACTTAAAGAAATGCTCAACCTCCTTAGTCATCAGGGAAATGCAAATCAAAACAACTCTGAGATTCCATCTTACACCCATCAGAATGGCTAAGATCAAAAATTCAAGCGACACCACATGCTGGCGAGGATGTGGGGAGAGAGGTACACTCCTTCATTGCTGGTGGGAATGCAAACTAGTACAGCCACTTTGGAAATCTATCTGGTGCTATCTCAGAAAAATGGGAATAGGGCTTCTTCAAGACCCAGCTATTCCACTCCTTGGAATATACCCAGAAGATGCTCCAGCACACAACAAGAAAATTTGCTCAACCATGTTCATAGCAGCCTTATTCATAATAGCCAGAACATGGAAACAGCCTAAGTGTCCCTCAGTAGAAGAGTGGATAAAGAAACTGTGGTACATATACACTATGGAATACTACTCAGCTATTAAAAACAAGGAATTCCCGAAATTTGTAGATAAATGGATTGAGCTAGAAATGATCATAATGAGTGAGTTAACCCAGAAGCAGAAAGAATCAAATGGTATATACTCACTTATATCTGCATACTAGCCCAAGGGGCATGTCCCACAAAAGCCTTCATTTACCAGGAAACTGGGACAGAGGGGAAGGCATCCTATTGGGACTCTAAATGAGAGACGCATGGGAGAACAGCAAAATAAAAGGATCCAGAGGGTCCTAGAAATCTACAAGTAGAACAATATGATAGGCAGATTTGGGCCCAGGGGTCCCGCTCAAACTAAGGCACCAGCCAAGGACAATACAGGAGGTAAACTTTAAACCCCTTCCCAGATCTAGCCAATGGTCAGAATATTCTCCACAGTTGAGTGGAGAGTGTGATACGACTTTCTCACGTGTTCTGGTGCCTCACATTTGACCATGTCCCCTGGAGGGGGAGACCTGGTAGCACTCAGAGGAAGGACAGCAAGTAGCCAAGAAGAGACTTGATACCCTATGAGAATATATAGGGGGACGTAATCCCCCTCAGGAACAGTCATAGGGGAGGGGAATAATGGGAAAATGGGGGGGGGGAGGAATGGGAGGATACAAGGGATGGGATAAACATTGAGATGTAACAAGAATAAATTAATAAGAAAAAAAAAGGAAAAAAAAATAAAATAAAATAAATGTAGCCCATCAAAAAAAAAAAAAAAAAAAAAAAAAAGAAAAAAAAAAAAGAAAAGAAAAGTATAATGATCCAGAATTAGAACAGGACAAACAACTTCACTGTATACTTTCAGAAACTCCCTAGGACACAATCCTGCTTGTATAATCCTTTGTATATATTTTATTTCCCTAGTCAGCTTGAGCAATATTTGATACATGCTAAACTTTGACCACCATATTTATGCAGAAACCTGTGTCTACAAAAAGCTTATAGTTTTTTTCTCTCCATTGGAAATTCATATTTGGCATATCCACATGATTGTCTCAAAGCCTTCTTATAATAAATATTTATACAATCACAATATTAAACTGCTGCTACATCCTGCTAAGTGGTGTTATCCAGTTTAGCACCTATGTCCGAAAACCTCAAGTGAACTAACATTTTTCTTTGCACATATATTCTGGCACAGAAGAGATCAATATTTGAATTTCTCTTGAATCCTAATCTCTTCATGTTAACTATCAGTATCTTAAGTTACATTCTCATCCTTCCTAAATTTATTTTAACAATTCATTACTCTGACTTTCGTATCCTAATATATATTCTAAAGTACATCTTACTAAATCCTTTTTTAAATTTATTTCATTAATTTATTCCTATCACATCTCAGTTGTTATCCCATCCCTTGTATCCTCCCATTCCTCCCTCCCTCCCTTTTTTCCCTTACTCTCCTCCCCTATGACTGTGACTGAGGATGACCTCCTCCCCCTGTACATCCTCATAGGGTATCAAGTCTCTTCATATGGAGTAACATAAATGTCAGCATTGACACTGCAAAAAATGACAATAATAAAAGATTTCTGAGTCACAAATATTCAACAACTAATCCATAATCAAGATAGTACTCATCTGTTCTGCACTTTCTATACATTTGTACTAGCAGCCTTATTTCTAAATGCACTTTGCAGTGTGCATGTCACCACTCTACACAGTCCCAAGACTACTTTCTAAATAAATTTACCTCAGATTCCAGACTACTGTCTTTTATGAATTGCAGTGTTTTTACTGTACATTCAAATTAATGTTCCCTTATATAGCAGAACATTTTTATTAGGAGAAATGAAGAATTATTATTCTCCTACCGTGGCTTCTTACCATTGAAGTATCAAATTAGTGTATCATTGGATTGTAATGTTAAATATTTACTTTAAACGGACAGCTTGGGGGTCATAGAGAGATTTCTTAGCAAGTAAGAGTACTGTTGCACTTTTTGAGGGCCCAGTTCAATTTCCAGGACACACAACTCTCTATATGGTCATTCCTACAAGAATCTGGTGCCCTCTTCTGACGTACATTGGCACTATATGCATATGGTCCATAAACATACATGCTAGTTTAAAGGAATTACTCTGAGTTGCTAACTTGAGTCTCAATAAAATCATTAAAATAGTTTTTGTTAGTGATTAAAATTTTTTCAACAAATTCTAAAATATCCATGAACATAAATCTTCATTTTTCATTACATATTTATGTGATTTTGCATTATCAATATTGTTGAATGGAAAACGAAATTGTTAACAGTTTCTGAAAAATGCTAATACTGCTGCATCATTGAATATTCAACCAATATTTAATTATCTGTGCAAAAGTGAACAAATGCATCCATGATTTTATGAAGTTTCCTCTACCTTTTTTGTTATTGTTTAATATATTTTATTAATTTATTGATATTACATCTCAAAGGTTATCCCATCCCTTGTATCCTCCCATTCCTCCCTCCCTCCCATTTTCCCCTTACTCCCCTCCCCCATGACTGTGAATGAGGAGGACCTCTTCCCCCTTTATATGCTCATAGGGTATCAAGTCTCTTCTTGGTAACCTGCTATCCTTCCTCTGAGTGCCACCAGGTCTCCCCCTCTAGGGGATGTGGTCAAATATGGGGCACCAGAGTACGTATGAAAGTCAGACTCCACTCTCCACTCAACTGTGAAGTTTTCTCTACCTTTAAAATGATAAAATAACACATATACTACATTATTTCTTCAAAGCAAAATAATTAGTAAATATTTGATTTGTATACTTAAATATATACATTCATACCTAAGGTCACATAATTTTCTCGCTGTGATAAAACAGTCACAATTGAAAAAAGTTTAAGAAGCCCTGCCCTTCATTATATTCAAAATGATAATTTTAATGTGTATAGTTAATGCCATGAATCTTATAAAAATCCTTTCATGCTGTGTATCATACAGTGAATTATAATGGTCTTTCAGATCTACAGTCCTTATGTCAATTTATCTTCATTTCCATGTACCTTTTCTTTCTCATTTTGCAACATTCATCGAGAAGTATTAAGATTCTCACTGGGCGGGGTGGCACATGCATAAAATCCTAGCATTTGGGAGGCAGAGACAGGCAAATCGCTGTGAGTTGAAGGCCAGCCTGCTATACATAGGGAGTCCAAGACAGCCAAGGCTAAACAGAGAAACCCTGTCTCAAATAACAAACTAATAAAAAAAGAACTATTAAGATTCTCCATAAATAGTATCCTAATTTAAACAAACATACCCCAATATAAACATGTCTTCTTCCCGTCACATAATTCTTTCCTTAACAATACTTGCAAATTTTTATTAATCCATGTAAAGTGTGCGCAAATTGTATTTACTTTAGGAAATTTTCTTGAAGGATGAATAATCAGGTGCTTTCTTTTTTAAGTCACCAATGGTCTTCCTTAGCAATACACATGAATATGGATTTAGTAACACAGTTATTCTATTGTAATTTGTTGGTATAATGAATAAAGGAATGAAAATAATATTTGAAATAGACAAAGAAACACATGTTAAAGGAATAAAAGTAAATGTTATAAAAGTTAATTATTCTTTTTGGGGATGAAATTTGGCTTAGAAAGTGAATCAGTTGCCCAGGAACTGAATTCAATTCCTGGAACCCAATTAAATACAGAAGGAGGGGTCCAACCTCACAATTTTGCCATTGGTTTTGAAAATGAGTGTTGTGGCACAAATGCTAACACACATATCATCACACACCAATAATAATACTAATTAAAGTAACATTTTACATATGAGCAATTGAAAGTAGCATATGAACTCAGTGAAAGGTACACACGTTATTGAGGGAAGAGAGATTTAAGGAAATCAATGCAGATAAAGAAGAAAGCATGAGAATAAAAGTTCTCTGTATGTTGAACCTATGGTCAAAAGAGTATTATTTGATTCTAATTCCACAGACAATAGCATTTGAAATAAAAAAGAAAAATCTTTGAAGACAGATTGCATCAAAGACAGAAAGAAGACAGTTTGAAAAAGTGCCTTAGGAAAGCAATCATTCTCCTCCTAGCTTCAAATAGATAGGCTATATTTTATCCAGGTTATCTGCTAGCCAACATTCACCCACAGAGGATATTTAGTATTCCTAGAAGCATTGATATGAACAACCTCTGCTGCCAGAAGATGTGGAAAATCTAATATTTATCTAAATTAACCATGACATCTCTACAGAACACACTGGGTCATTGCCAAAGCATTGTTCTGTTAGCTCAGAAGAGGTTATTAACAAGACTGATGACAAACAGAAGATAAAAACTGAAAAACATGTGGACCCTTTTCACAACATAGATTTTTATTAAAGCTCCTCTAATGGCTTTTGTGTTTTCTGGTGATATCAGAGTACCCAGACAGCAAAAATAAACAGCTTATTTATGGAGAATTATATTCATTAGACATTCTTTTGGGAACTGTCCCAAATGTGTTGTTTCTCATAACTCTGTTTATTGAAGGCAATCATAGAAATGCTCATCACTAACAACATTCTTAGTTGAATTAGGGAGACATTTTACCTTGAGAAGTCCAGTAATGAGGAAATACTTGTGAATTCTAGTACGACCTTTTGTTATTGAGTCATATGTGAAAAGCTTTACTATTAATACTACATGGTCTTATCCATCCAATTTTTACTAAACTTGCTTTTACTTTATTTCATTTACAGATGCTCTGCTTCAGGTTTGTCTAATGACTTCATCTTTCAATCATTTGTAACCTAATTTCCCTTTTTATTGTGCTGTTATATTGATAGTTGCAGGAAATTCTGTAGACGGTGTATTTGTTCTTCCTTAGACATTTAACAAGATCTCTCAAACTGTTTTCGTTTTTGTTTTAACACAAAGTGTCATTGTGTACCTCAGGTTGGCTTCAAATTCATATCCATACTACGTCCACACCTTGATAACTGGCATTACACTTCTCCTAGTTACATATATTTTAGAGTAATGGATAGAAATATATAGCTAATGCCTGTTCAGTTTGGTACGTTTATAGCTGCTGGAGTAATTTCACTTATCTATTTCCAGTTAATCAGTATCAAACAAAAGGTGTATTATATTGCATGGAAAATGTAACTCATTTTCTATGGTTTTAGATACTTTTGAATAAATGTTTTGGAGATACTATTATGAAATTTTACATTATAAAAATTCTAAAGAGTGTCATAAGTATTACAGATACTCTACAAAGACCTGGATAATTTTTACTAAACTAAGATAATAAATTGAATATAAGATTGGTCTCTGTACTTGATTCTAAAATGTCAAAGCTACTAAGAGAGGGAAATCACACTATAAAGGTATCAGTGCCCACATTTTTATACATTTTCTATTATTAAACTGACATTTAATAGTAATGATTAACCTATAAGGAAATTAATAAGACAAATACATACATTTTCAAATAAATAATGCACAACATCCTGATGATCATGCATCATTTTTATTCCCTTCAGTGGGTCAATTTTCTAGATAGGAGAAATAAGACACAGCAACAAAATTCAGCTCTATGGGTAATAAAACCATCTTCTTCTTCCTGTGTGGAGAAAGTCAGATGCTAGGAACAAGTAATCTCTTTAGAAGATTGATTCTACGTTTCTGCTTCATTGTTTCTTTGAGATGTCCCAAATACATTGTTCTCTAATGTCCATATTAAAATTTCCTGTTTCATAAGTTTATTGAACAAAAGCATGCACACACACACACACACACACACACACACACACACACACACACACACACATAACACAGCCCTAAGCTACAACTTTGCCTGGTTACTTTCTAAGACACATGTAGCCAGCTGTACAGATTTCAAAGTTCATGTGTTGACTAGACTTTGGAGAGCTAAAGAAGGGAAGGAACCAGTGGACATGGTGTGTCCTCTGGATATACCTTAGGAATCTAATACTATGAAAGGGGAAATAGAAATGTCATATATTTCTCTTTATTTTTAGTAGAATTGTTTAGCCTATTTTGAAACATAATTTAAAATTTCATACATACAATCATAACAGCATAACGGGGAAACAAGAAACATCAAAATACCATCAAAAACAATGATAAGAATATAATATTAATTAAGAAGATGTTATATAAATTAATGTTGGCCTTCAATCACTGTGAGATTTATTTTTATTTAATTTTTATTTTTTGACTTATTCACTTTTCATCTCCATTGTAGCTGCCTCCTTTGTTGCCGTCAAATCCTACCCTCCTTCCCTCACACCCTTACCCTCTCTCCCTATTCATCAGAAAGAGGTACCCTCCTTCCTTAATGTCTGACCTCAGCCTATTAAATCTCATCTGTACTATATGTATCCTCTTCCTCTGTGACCTGACTGGGCCTCACCACCAGTAGGAAATGATCAATGTGGTGGTGGTGAGGTGGGGAAAGAGTTTTCGTCAGAAATAGTCCCTACTCCTGATATTGTTGGACCCATAGGTTGACTGTGCTGTCTACCTACTACACTTGAGCAGAGATCTAGGTCTACATCATACATGGTCCTTGATTGGTTCATCAGTCTCCATATTGTAGTGTGGTTATCTTGTATTATGTGACTAATAACCAAATACGAGTGAGTATATGCCATCTGTGTCTTTCTGGCTCTAGGTTACCTCACTCAAGAAGATCTTTTCTAGTGCCATCCATTTGCCTGCAGATTTTACGATTTCCTTATTTTTAATAGCTACTGTATTCTTTTGTTTTTGAAAAACACGTATTAGAAATGAATATTATAAGATATAATATAGTATATTATAGGATAAGATACTATAAGCAAATTAACACACATTGATTAAAATAATTGAGGATCCTGAATAGAATCGGAGCATTGTCACTTGAGCAGTATGCTAGTTAGCATTTTTTAATTGTTTTTGTTGTTTGTTGTCATTTTTGTCACCTTGACATAAGCTAGATTTATTTGAAAGCAGAGACATCAATCAACTGAAAATATACTCTCACCAGAGTGGCCTATGGGACGTTTTCTTGTTTAATGATATTGTGGGAGGGAAGCCCAACCCACTGAAGGTGATAGCAGTCATGCACAGGTAGTATTGACTTGCTTAGGAAAGAAGGCTGAGTAAATGATGAAAAGTAAGGAAGTAAGGAGCACTCCTGTATGGTTTCTGCTTTAGTACCTGCCTCAGGTCTCTTCTTGCCTTGTTTTGCTGCCCTGACTTCAATGATTGATTGTGACTATAATTGGGAGAGGTAAACTAATATAAACCCTTTTTTTCTTTTTTGGTAATGAGGTTTTATCTCACCAATAAAAGCATAACTAAGACAAAATGTATTTAAAGAAGTTATCACTATAAAGCAAAACAGAAACTTATAAAGCTAAAGGAAAAGAAAATATTCACAGAAAATACAATAGATTCCTTTAAATATTTATGAGACTTCTTTGCCAATTAATAATTAAAGTATTTTCTCTCACCTATAGAACCAAGACTAACAAGTTCAAATTACTCTAACTGTATGTTTCATATTATCTTAAAATAATATCTTCTGACAATCCATAATTTTGTAAAAGACTAAAGAACTTACCTTAAAAATGTGTGTGTGTGTGTGGGTGTGTGTGTGCGTGTGTGTGTGTGTGTGTGTGTGTTTAATGTATTTGTCCTTTAAGCAGAGGGAAGACAAATGAACACTAAATGATTCTGTAGAGAAATCACCTTTATAAACACCTTTGTCCTAGGATAAAGCCATTGTTTTATGTTTTAAGGTAACATCATTCTTCAGTTTTTGTATTAAGATATAATCATTTTTTGTTTTCTTTCATCTGAATTAAAATTGCTTTGAGAAAGATTTGTAAAGTGAAAAATGTTTAATAAATGTTAGAAATATATTTTCAACAATCCTAAAATTTGTATGCTCTAAACAATGAAGTTTTAAACTGTTTTGGCATTCAGAGAAAACTTTGACATTTAATGCCTTTGTTATCATTGCATTCTTTGTTTCATGCTACTACATAGGTTTGCTATAGAAGCATAACAATTCCTTATGTCTTGACTCTTTTGTTCATCTATTTTGAAGCACTATCTCATCTTACTGTTTCCAGTTTCCCTGGACACATCAGTATTATCTTTCTGGAGAAAATAATTCTCAAATGAAAACTTTGATTATCCAAGAATCATCTTTTATGAAAAAAGAACAGGTGGCATTTATTTCTCTAGGCCTGGGTTAGGTGATTAGGCATATTTTCTGTTTCTATTGGTTTACATAAAATTTAAACGGTTTAATTTTTCTGTATATCTGAAGAAATTTTTTTCATGTGTATGTAACACATTTTCACCATACTCTCATCTGTTAATGGACATCTAGGCTATTTAATTTCATAGTTCTCTTAGTTACTATTAATGCTACTGTGGTGAAACACCATTACCAAAGGCAACCTCGGGATGAAAGTCTTTATTTGAATTAAGCTTTCACATCACTTTTAATCACTGAAAGATGTCAGGACAGGAACTTTGCATAGAAATCCAGCGGCAGAGGCTGATGTAGAAGCCTTGGAAATCTGTAACTCTCTTACTTGTTTCTTCTGGCTTTTTCAGCCTGCTCTCATATAGAACCAGCCAAAGGGAGACTCACCCACAATGGGATGACCTCTTACATGTCATCATAAATTAAGAAAATACACAATAGGCTTGCAAATAGCCATATCTCTTTAAAAATATATTTTATTAATTTATTCATATTACATCTAACTTTTTATCCCATCCCTTGTGTCCTCTCATTTCTCCCTCCCTCCCATTTTTCCCTTATTCCCCTCCCCTATGACTGTGACTGAGGGGGATCTCTTCCCCTTGTATATGCTCATAGGATATCAAGTCTCTTCTTGGTAGCCTGCTACCCTTCCTATGAGTGCCACCAGGCCTACCCATCCAGGGGACATGGTCAAATATGGGGCACCACAGTTTGTATGAAAGTCAGACTCCATTCTCCACTCAACTGCGGAGAACAGCCTGTCCTTTAGCTAGATCTGGGTAGGGGTTTGAAGTTTACTGCATGTATTTTCCTTGGATGGTGCCATAGTTTGTGCAGGACCCCTGGGCCCAGATCAGCCCATCTTACTGTTCTACTTGTAGGTTTCTAGGATGTTCTGGACCTTTCTATTTCCCCATTCTCCCATGCTTCTCTCACCTGGAGTCCCTATAGGATGTCCTCCCCTCTGTCCCACTTTCCTGGTAAGTGGAGATTTTCATGAGACATGCCCCTTAGGCTAGTGTCCAGATATTAGTGAGTATATACCTTTTGACTCTTTCTGCTTCTGGGTTAACTCATTCATTATGATCATTTCTAGTTCAATCCATTTGTCCACAAATTTCGAAAATTCCTTGTTTTTAATATCTAAGTAGTATTTCATAGCGTAAATGTACTATAGTTTCTTTGTCCTTTCTTTGACTGAGGGACATCTAGTTTGTTTCCAGATTCTGGCTATTATAAATAAGTCTGCTATGAACACGGTTGAGCAAATCTTCTTGTTGTATACTGGAGCATCTTCTGGGTATATAGTCCAAGGAGTTGAATAGCTGGGACTTGAGGAAACCCTATTCCCAGTTTTCTGAGATAGTACCAAATAGATTTCCAAAATGGCAATAACCATATCTTATGGAAATGTTTTCTCAAACTTGGTCCTCTCTTCTCAGATGACTCTAGCTTCAAACACATTGACATAAAACTTGTCAACACACAGGCTCTTGTGAATAGAACATAATGATCATGGATATAAATGTATCTCTGTAATAGGGCATAAAGTCTTTCAGGAGTAGCATAGTTGAATCACATGGTAGGTCTGTTTCTAAAAGAGATAGGCACTAGCCATATGTTCTTATATGTGGACCATAGTTATGAATCTTTAGTTGAATGTGTATAAAGCCAGCAAAATAAGGGATTTGGAGGAGATATCTTAAGGAAGAGAGAGGTTAAAAGAAGTTGGGTATTATAATAGGAGTGCAGGGGAACACTGGGAGTAGCAAGATTCAAGCAGAGATGAGTGGGGAATGGAAGAGAAGCCAAGGAAGAAGGAAAGATAGCTTAACAAACATGAATAAAAATGCATATTAAAATCTAAAACTTTTGCTTTTCTGGTTCCAGGTGCTGCAGGAGCCGTGGGTTACCATGCAGGCATGCCCAAATCCAAGAACCACACTACATACAACTAGTCCCACAAATGGCACAAAAATGGCATCAAGAAACCCTGGTCACATAGATACAAATCTTTTAAGTTACTGAGGAATATGTGCTTTGCCAAGAAGTGCAACAAGAAAGGCCTGGAGAAAATGCAGGTAAACAACGCAAAGGCAGGGAGTGCGCATGCAGAGGTCATTAAGGCCCTGTGGAAGACTAAGGCCATTAAGTCTAAAATGTCAAAGGGCCCAAGCCACAAACTCAGTCATCTTGGTTTCATCACTCATCCCAAGCTTGGGAGGAAGATTTGAAGCTACATGGCCAAGAGTCGTAGGCTCTGCCAACCCAACACAAAGGTTCAAACCAAGGTAAAGGCTGCAGCTCTAGCTAAGATCCAGGCTTTAGCCTTTCCTCAGGTTCCCAAAGGTGCCCAGGCTCCTGTGAAGGCCACATAGAAAAGGCTTCTGCCAATGTGAGGACTGACAGACTGGTGTGACACACTTACCTACACACTATTTACAGTGTCCTATGCTGTTTTTACAAATAAACTTGAGGCAAGATGTGTAAAAAAAAAAGTCTAAAACTTTGAAAACCTATTAAAATATATTTAAAAATAGAAGTTAGATATTCTGCATGACTGGATAACGTTTCTCCTAGAAGTTATTGGTTATTAAGGAAACACTTGAGTACTGGATCCAAGATAATTTCTTGTTTTTTGTTTGTTTGGTTGGTTGATTGGTTGGTTTGGTTTGGTTTGGTTTGGTTTAGTATTGGTTTTTCGAGACAGGGTTTCTTTGTTTATCCTTGCCTGTTCTGGACTCATTCTGTAGACCAGGCTGGCTTTGAACTCACAGCGATCTGCCTGCCTCTGCCTCCCAAGCACTAGGATTAAAGGCATGAGCCACCACACCCAATGCATGATAATTTCTTATGAGATGTGTGTCAGTGAGGTCATACAGACACACATCAATTCAAACTATTGGAATTCCTCTTAGTTGCCCACCAGAACTGCATGAAAATACTATATTGCCAAAGATGTCACACTCCTTGATTGAAGAATATAAACAAAAATTGAAAATTAGCTGGCAGTTTCCTCCTGACTGTTTCATAGTGCTTTAATGTGGTATGCAGGCTTCTAGAGGAAATAAGGCATCAGTAGTATTACAGCTATGAACTATAATGGCTATTATCGTGGAAAGATATGCCCGCTTTTGTAACAGTGGCATGACTTTTATGGGGACAACCAACAACTCCTGGATTGGTTATTTTTGTCAGCAACAGAAGTGAAAATATATAGCTGGTACTTTAAAGTTGGTCAAAAACCTCTGGCATGGAGATCACATAACCTCGAGGGGAATTTAATACAGATTTTCACTTAAATTTCAGTGAAAGAAATTATGCTGTTACTATTTGTGTTTATACTTAAATCTTTGTTCAGAAAAGCTTATTTTTGTAGTGAGTATTAATTAATGCCCATGGCCGATGGCTTATCAAGATGTTTAGAATAAATGACACTCAGTATGAAAGTAAATATTTAAATCACCCTCTATGAAAGAGTCCAGAAGAGGGAGTTGGTAGAAAGTAAGAGTCAGAAATTAGGAAGACATCGGCGACATTGTATTTTCAGGAAATGTCACAGACAAGGCAGTCATGAACTTAAGGCAGCTACAGTTAAATATACTTTGACTGCACAAGACTGACCTTAATTATTCACTAGTGTAGAAATGAATTCAAACTACAAGTTCATCAGTATGTGAATGGATAAAGGCAATAGGACACAGAAGATGGACAGTCTATAATACAGAAAAAGAAATTTTCTCATTTGTGACTATTTAGAAAAAGCTAATTTTTTTTACTTTAAAATTAATTATTCTTGTTATGCAGCTATATACCAACTACATTATACAGGTAATTTTGTAATTTTTTAAAATAAGTTTTAATAATTTATTCATATTACATCTCAATTGTTATCCTATCCCTTCTTCCTCCCATTCCTCCCTTCCTCCCATTTTCCCCTTAATCCCCTCCCCTCCCATGGATGGAGAGGCCTAGAGGCACTCAGCGGAAGGAAAGCAGACTACCAAGCAGAGACTTGATACCCTATGAGCAAATACAGGGAGAGGAGGTCCCCCCTCAGTTACAGTCATAGGGGAAAAGCTGAAAATTTTTACAAGCAGGGAGCTTCAGGAAAGGTTGACGTTTAATGCTACAGTATAGCCTCTGAGCTCAGTGTATGGAAATGGGCCCCATTTTTCAGCAGGGTTCCCTCTCTACCTTAACTCTGGAAACTCTAAGCAGCAGCAGTAACATAGCCAGCAGGTAGAGTATAAGGTCTTTCCTGATAAGAAACCTGTTCAAAAAGAACCTGGGAATTTTTGAAGTTGGCTACCTTATGCTAATAATATATTCTGGTATCTTGTCTCTCAACCAGTGAATTTTGACTTCTCCTGGAGACTTTCCCCAACCTGTAGGATAATTAGGGACTGTTTTTCCCTTCTTATGATAAAGCTGTTTTGTCACATGAATATTAAGTATCTCTAGCCCCTGTAGCCTAGCAAATCAGACCCATTCACCCTTGAAACAGCCCCTGCCCTCACTGCCCAACCTTTATAGAAGACATACAAATACTTGCTTTAACATGCAAAATTAAAGTAAGCATGACACTTTCCTCATCTGGTGGTTGTACAGTACCTTCCAATATTAAGCGAGCTTTTAATAATGTAATTATTTTATCTAGTACCGAGGTATTAACCCTGAAAATATGCATGCATGTAGTATTATACAGAATGAGCAGGTTATACTTTTTAAATATAATATGTACAATCATATTTATATGTTATATACATGTAATAGAAATGAATAAAAGGTCCTAAACTTGTAAGAGAGTAAGTGGATGGTAAGTGAGAAGGTTTGGAGAGAGGAAAGGGAAGAGAGATAATATACTTATAACTTCAAGAGATGAAACATAACTCAAATAACAAGACATATTTTTAAAACCTAGCCAGTAAGGATGAAGCTTCTAAATTATTTTAAGATTGCATTTTCCACTGCCTATGACTCAAGTAAATAGAATCTTCAGCAGTACAATTCCAGAAGGTAACCATGAACATTCTAAGTAGCCTATAATGTTTAAATTGTTTTGACAACCACTGGCCAAGAACATCAGAGTGGTATCTGATTCCTGGCACTGAACTTTGTACTTATTATGGGTATTATTATTACCATTGTTAAGTGTAGACATTGTCACTTTGTTATAGTATACCTTTATTAAACTCATTTAATAGGTGTTCATGTGTAATAATTAAAAGTGATTGTCAAGGTGATTACTTCTGGATTTAACGTGAAGCTGGGCATACCTGTGAGAGTTTTCTCTTGGAGGAATTATTTGAGGTGAAAGAATCCCCTTAAATTCAGATCATATGAGGTGGGAAATCCACCTTAAATCTGGGACACACCTGTTGGTGGAAATCCACATAAAAGAATATGGATGACTAAAGCTTCTTGCTTTTGTATGCTTGCCCTCACTCTCACTGGCAAGGTGATCTATACTGTTCCCAGGCCACTTTTGGGGGTGATTAGAACTTATTTCTTCATGATTCCAATGTAGACTGCAAATTTACATCTCTCTAGAACACATCTGAGACACAAGAAACAGATTGGAAATGCTGAGTCATTCAGTCTCAAGGACTGAAAAACCACTGGATCCTTGGCCTTTCTGTCACATGGCAGCTGCTGTTGGGGTACTCAAACCACAACTTGTAAGCTACCCTCATAAACACCTATAAATAAACATATGATATTATATACATATTATAATGGATAAGTTATGTATAATATGTATATACAATGGATATACAACTTATTGTAATATATGAGTCAGAAATATGTGTATATATATACATATATATATATATATATATATATATATATATATATATATATATATAGTTAGTTAGTTAGTTAGTTATGTTCATTTAAAAAACATTGACTAATACTGACTGTGGTACAAGGAATGCTTCTAAAGGAAGCATTAAAAGATGCTAAGATACACATACATACACGTACAGATGGAGAGAGAAAGACAGAGACAGAAAAAGAGAGAGAGACAGAGATATAGACAGAGACTGAATTTTCTTTAAGCATAGAGTCCCTATAGGACAAATTTTTTTGTGAAGATAATGCTCCAATGTTATAGAGAAATATTAGGTGTATCTTCAGGCATCCTATAATTTTGGAAGCTGCTTTTTCTGCACTTCCTGCATACTCAGGTAATATTTATACCTTTGCAAGCCCCTGATATGATTGAAGACTAGATAGTTATAATCTCACAATTGAGCTTGGATTGTTCAAGATTAAAAAAATCTTAAAAATATATTTTATGTCTAAGTATATTTTTACGTTAATAAATGTAAGCTATGACAAAATTTATCTAAATAAAGCATTCTAAACTCACCAAGATAGGATAGATAGTAGAGTATTTGCTCCCAAGTTGTCAAACACAACCAGATTGGACATTGTTAATGTCTTTCCTTCATGATAATTTTCATAATTATTTTACTGTGTATAGTTTATTATTTTAGACAAAGAGCCTTTATCAGTTTAATAAAGGGGAGATGTTTGGATTTGGTCTTGTTAGCCGTGTTTTCAGATGTTAATTTCCATACCCCAAGTTCAGTTTGCAGTCCAGGTCATGGGCATTGTCAGGATTCTCAAAGAATGAGCATATAAGAAGCACAAGTTGGTTATAAAAAGGTTGCACTAAGCTCTCTAGGTTTGGAAATTGGCTTTATCTGAAAGGAGCTGGGGTAGAGTTTACATAAAATCAAATACATTGTATGAAAGTCTAAACAGGTAAAAGAATATGGCAAATGAACAAGAAAAAACAATAATGGAACATACATGTATATGAGTTTTATTACTATGAATTTAAAGCACAAATCCTGGATTCTGCTTCACTATAAAATTACTGGATAAATACCAACAACTGTTTTGTACCAAACAACAGTAAATCATAGAAAAAGTTTTATCCACTTTGGCATTTTTTAAACAATAAATTCATCATTTAAGATTCCTGAAAACTAATCATACATGAACTGCTTGGTTCTATCTAGTAACTTTTCCCTTTCCAGAATTACATTAAGATAAATTGAACCATTTGCAAATATACACCAACACACACACACACACACACACACACACACACACACACACACACACACACATACACACATCTTTTTCTCATAGTGTCTTACTTATGCTTTTACTCATATTAGTGTAATTGGTTAAATTCTCTCTCATGTTTTCACATAAACACACAGTAACTTTATTAATATTTATTGTATATAACAAGTTCAGTGTTATAAAACGTACATAAAATTTTAATAAATGATTAAATCATAGTATCTACTATATAGATAAATTAAATCTTAGGAGTTTTTTATATTGGTAAGTTTTTGTGTTGTTTGAAGCACAGGGAAGCTGCATCTGGAGCAAGGGTTCACATACACACTTCAGACTCAAGCAAGTTTGTCTCAAATGGTGCTCTAAAGTCCTTTGTCTGAGTGTCTTAGTTATGGTTTATATTTCTGTCACAAAACACCACTACAAAAGAAACTTGGTGAGGAAATGGGTTTATTGACTTACACAATAAAGTACCAGTCTATTTCTAAGTGGTGTCAGGAAGGAAAGGAATGTGGAACCATGAACTAAATCAGAGGCCAAAGAGGAGTGCTGCTTGCTGGATTGCTCAATAATGGCTTGCTCATCTGCATTTCTTATAACCTTCAGGACCCCCTTCAGAGGTGGTACTACCCACAGTGAGGTGGGCCTTCCCACGTCAATCATCAGTGAAGGAAATGCTCTGCAGCCTTGCCTACATGGCAGACTTATGGAGGTGTTTTCTCAAAAAGTTTTCTTCCAGCACTCGGGAGGCAGAGGCAGAGGCAGGCGGATTTCTGTGAGTTCGAGGCCAGCCTGGTCTACAAAGTGACTCTAGGACAGCCAGGGCTAACACAGAGAGACCTTGTCTCAAAAACCAAACCAAAACAAAAAGTTTTCTTTCTACTTGAAAACACCTTGTGTCCAGTCAACACCAAACTAGATAGCATCTGGGAATTACCCCAATCACACTTCTTTGTCAGGGAGAAAATAAATTTGAAGAAATCCTAAGTGGAAAAACATTTTGTCCTTGAAAATAACCAGAAGGTAATCTAGTTTCAACAGTTGCTGCTGTTGTGTATCCCAGGATTGAAAAGTGCCTGAAGTGGGAAAGATAGACGGTAAATGATTTCCTACAGATGTTACTTTTGTATATCCTTGATATAAAAGTGCCTGTCTGGGAACTAGATGCCAGAAGTTCCACCTTGGGAAGCAGATTCATGGAGAGAAAGTTCATTCAATAACTCCAACATATTGCTCCAGCTTTGCAAGTCAGCTTCTGCTGGATATTTTGTGCTCCTGATTTGATGATACCATCTTTATCTGTGTATGTGGACACTCCCAACATTGTTGCATACTCCAATTTGCCCAGGACTCTCTCATAGGAATTTCTGCTGTCTGCTTTAGTGGGGCTTCACAAGTCAATGGCTGATGTATGTTTTAAATACCTCATGTGATGATGTTTTATACTATTTATCTATCTAGTGATTGCCATTTGTTCTTTTATTTTGGCTTGATATACATTTAGTAAACTCAATCATTCAAAACTTCAAGTATGACTACCATAGATCATTTTCTACACTGAATAGTACTCTACTTCTAGGACATGAAATTTTTCTAAGACATAGACATTTTTAAAACAACTGTTCATATCTAGTATTAATTTTGTAAATGTACAGAGTTTCAAAGTTCTTTCTCAATATGTGTCTTTATGCCCTTAGATTATCACAGCTCTCATCCTTTAACAAAGACATTTCTTTCTTGAGAGTATAGAGGTTAATACAAAGATTCACAATGGGCCTAAATGAAGAGAATAAGCGACTATAGAGAATATTTGTAATCTAGAAAATTTTCAGGCCTTTTTCTTCTTGTTTTTAACAGTCTGCTTCTCTCTCCTGTTTTGCTATTTTTCAACTCCTATAATTCTACAGATAATTCTTAGTACTCTAACATGAACCTCTGGGTTTTATTTCCATTTCATACTTTGGCATTTGCTACTGTAATTGCTTGCCCCCAATCCATGGGTCATACATTGTAAAAACATCTCATGGGTGATTGAAATTAAGTATAATGCTGAATTGTAGTGGATGTAACATGTTTTTGTTTTGATCCCCAATGTGTGATGTGACATAGACTTTTGAGAGAACACATGATGTTTGTCCACTAAAATAACTTTCAACTGGGGTTTGGTTTTGGCATTATTTCCCAACATTTGGCTGTTTATCCCTCCACTTTCAGGAGTTCCTAGAGAGAAATGCTCCAGAGAAAATTTCAAGCTTCTGGGTTTCAGCTGCTGTTCCAGATTCTAGTTGTTATGGTCGCAGTCACCATTGCTTACTTGCTCATTTGCTGATTAATGGGTCTGCCAAAATCTTGACTACAAAGAGTAGAATTGGTGAAGAAACTGAGTCTAAAAAGGACTAATTCTCCTGTTTCCAGTAACCTATCCTATCTATGGTAGGTGGGTTGGAAAGTAAGAATAAGCATTAAAGAATCACAAGTAAAGTAGGTTTGAAATAATAATGGGTCCTTCTATTTCCTCATTCTCCAGGAAATAGAAGGATCCAGAGAGTCCTGGAAACCTACAAGAGGAACTGTACAACAGGCAGATCTGGGTCCTGGGGTCCTGGCTCCTCAATCTATGGCACCAGCCAAGGAAAATATAGGCAGTAAACTTTGAACCCCTACCCAGACTAGCTGATGGACAGGACATTCTCCACTGGTGAGTGGAGAAGGAGATCTGACTTTCACACAAACTCTGGTGCCCCATCTCTGACCACATCCCCTAGATGGGGAGGCATGGTGTCACTCAGAGGAAGGGTAGCAATTTACCAAGAAGAGACTCGATACCCTAAGAGCCTATATGGGGGGGAGGTCCCCCTCAGTCACAGACATAGGGGAGGGGAGTAGGGGGAAGCAGGAGGGAGGGAGGAATGGGAGGATACAAGGGATGGACTAACAATTGAGATGTAATATGAATAAATTAATAAAAGAAAAAAAGAAAGAATAATGGGTAGCTTAACTTCTAATGCTGTAGAGGAAAATGTGGGATTTGAATGTATAAGCACACTGATTCAGATGTTAGCAGAATGTAAGCTTCTCCTGAAGGGTTATTTTTTATCTTGTACCCAGAGGGAGATTTTTGTTATTGCTTTATCTTCTTCCTATATTCCATTTTTAAAAGATTGAAAGAAAGACTAATGAGATAGGAAAACTGGAAATGTCACTAAATTCTGTAGCTCTGGAAAAGATTTCAGAGATGGCAATACAAGACTATTTAGTGGTGGAGATAGAAGTGCTTGGGAAGCAATTAGCACCACTGATAAACAGTGAAAAAAGTGTTTAGATTTGGATATAACTAAAAATGTGATTTCTCTGTTCTTGCCACCCCACCCTGCTCCATGTGCCATATGTTCAGAGTACCTGCCTTCAAAAGGGGCTAGGGAAGAATGGGAAACTGGAGAGGTATAAAGGACCCAGAACAATGGGAAGCTAAACTGGCTAAAAGGGTTTTGGAGGTAAATGCGGTACTAGAAAAATTCTCTAGGGCTATACAGACACCATCTGCCTTCCCAATCTTTGTGCAATATATGCCTGCCAAAGATGGTGGTAAGAATTATAATGAGATGGCATGGTGTCCAGTACATATGCTCAATTTAAAGCATTTTAAAGAGTCTATTGTATGGTATGGAATGCATTCATCTTTCCTTAAACAAATGTTAAGTAACTGGGTTAAGCAGCATAGACATATTTCCAAGATTGGAAAGGATTGGTCCCAGCTGTGTTAGAAGCTGGTAAACAGTTATAGTGGTTATTGTGGTGTAGAAACAGAGGAATGAAAATATAACAATGAAATATAACTAAGGGGATAAATGTTAAATATCAATTGCTTGGTGAAGGGCACTACACTGACTTATAAGGACAAATGTGTTTGGAGGATGTATTACTTGAACAAAGTTATGATACAGCATATGAGCTTAAAACATGTTTGAGGAGCCTGGTAAAAATCCACCTCATTTACTAAGGTAATTCAAGGTCATGCAGAAGGCTTCACAGAATTCTTACAGAGAGTAGGTTCAGATACAGATAGAGCCATACCAGATCCTGAGACAAGACATGTATTAACACTGATCATTGCACATGAGAATACAAATACTGAATGTAAGAGAACAATCAGACCATTAAAAGCATGAATAGCCCCATTAGATGAATGGATAAGAGAGACAGGTAATATTGACTTTCAGGAGCATCAAGCCAATATCATAGCAGAAGGCAAAGATAGAAGTCTTATATATCAAAACACCCAGTTCTCTAATTGTGGCAAATTTGGCTATTTACAAAGAAATTGTAAAGTTAAAAGCTCCATAATTTCGGGTGACTGTTCAAGCAGCAAACACTTCTGTCATCTTCTCATTAGGGAAGCAGCTATACTACACTCCCTGTAAACTCAGGTAATTAATTTTATTCTTTCTCAAGTCTCTGATGGGGTTGAAGACCAGATAGTTTGGTTTTACAATTAAGCTTAGTTGTTTATGGGTTAAGATTTTTTAGGTCTAGTTAGATGTTTTAAGTTGATAGAGAAGAGCTATGATAAATATTGATTTACATTCAGATTTTAGACTCACCAAGATAGTTAAGATGTTTTCTTCAAGGGTGCCAAATAGAAATAGCCAAAGCACTATGAATGTAACATTATATATATATAAAACTCCTGAATGTTTCTTGGTTCTTCTTGGTGTAAGTAGCTTATTGTATATGTGTATAATAATATAAATGTATATGTAAAATAACTTTTTAAAATGTAAGAAAGTTTCAGACTTCAAAATAGCAGGTGGTATGCCAAGTCTTCGAGGTTATTGAACCCATTGTGGCAAGAGAAAACCTTGTTCCAAGCACTGACAACACAAGAGAGACATATGAGGTAATCTCTTGCCATCAGGAAATGAAAGGAGGGGGCCTGTTGGTTTGAGAACCTGCGGCAATCAAAATGTGCTGTGTTTCTTTGGTCAGCCAGGGGGAAACAAACATGCAGGAAGATGAAAACTAGGTATAGATGATTTAGTGCATGCTACTGCAGGCAGTGAAGCTTTGGATCTCGTCTCAGATAAATTTCTTACACTATCTCCAAAGGTTGAATGTTACAAAATAACCACTGGTATTTATGGTCCTTTACCTTTAGGGACAGTAGGAATAATCTTGGAAAGAAGTGAATTAACTTCACAAGGGTTTTTTTTGCATCCAGGTATTATGGATGGGGATTATAAGGAAGGATATAAAATCATGGCATATGTTAAAAAAGCAGATGTAAATTAATTCAGGAGAGAATTGTTCAGCTGTTACTATTTCCTTATATGAATGGCAAAGCTGCTCCAGTAGATAGAACAGGTGCCTATGGGAGTACTGCAAGAAATATGTGATGGCAAAAAATGGTTAATGATGAGAACCCAAATTAATTTTACAAATAAATACTGCAGAAGTAGAAGGATTGGTAGATACAGAAGCAGATGTCAGGATTCTTTCTCAAAAGTCTTAGAATCCAGATTGTCAATTTCAGAATTTTTACACACAGTTTAGAGGAATTGGTAAATTATGAATAAGAAAAATATACAATGGATTAACTGTGTGGATTCAGATGGTCAAATAGGGAGGTTTAAACCTTATGTAGTTGACATGTCCATAAATTTATAGGGAAGGCATCTTTTACAACAACGAGGCACTCAAATTAATACACCTGCAATTCTAGGGTCAGCAAATGAGAAAGTTAGGGGTGATATTGTAGATGCTCCAGGGGAAGGTATTGAAATGGGTAATCAAGAAAAATCACAAGTTTTGCCTATTGTCTAATCACAGGATATCACAGTAATGAGTTTCCGAATTTTTAACAGGGGCCACCACTGACATACCAACAGCTTTTCCCCTAAAATGGTTATTGAACAGGTTTCTATGGCAAGAGCAGTGGCCCATAACAAGAGAAAAATTGCAAGCCCTTGAACAACTGGTACAAGAGCAGATGGTGGCTCAACATATAGAGTAGTCTACCAGCCAATGAAAACCTCCTTTATTTGTTGTGGAAAGAAATCAGAAAAATGAAGAATGATAATGGAATTAAGATCAATGAATACAGTATTCAACCAATGTGTACTTTTAAGCAATTTCCTTTACCATTATGTGCATGATAGTTTGTTGGTTGATTCTGATGCAGGTACTTTAGAGACAATATTTAAGGAAACACAAAAAAAAAAATCTGCTACTCAGGGGGTTACAGATTGACATAGAAAAAATAAAAAAGGAGAGTCAATTACATGCTTGGTCTATAAAATAACTCAACAAAAAATCTGATCACAAAATATGCAGAATTCTAGAGACTAGTTGTCAACTCTTAATGATTTTCAAAAATTAATGAGAGATATTATGTGGCTGAAGCCTCCAATTGAGTTAGCTACTTATGAGTTAAATAATATGTTTCAAACATTACAAGTTGATTCATATTTAAACAGCCCAAGATATCTAAAGTCGGAAGCAGAGAAAGACTTAATTCTGGTAGAACAAAGGCTACAAGATGCATATATGGATAGAATTGATCCTAAACATGATTGTATTTTGGTTAATTAGCCTTCAACTCATTCTTCTACTGGGTTCATTGTGCAAAGGGAAGATAATATCATGGAATGTATTTTCTTAGCACATAAAGTAAAAAATTGGAGATATGCATAGAATAAATTTCTTAATTAATTATAAAAGGTAGAATAAGACTTTGTCAATTGTTAGTAGGATTATGTAAATGTGTGTAATCAATGAAGATTTGCAAAGAGCTTGTAGTAACTATTTGGGAGAAATTAATAAATACCTGAAAAGCAAATGAATACAGTATATAGAAAGAACTAATTCAATTATTGCACATATTGTATAAACACAACTCATTTGATAATGTGATTTAAAGTTCTAGTTTTCTGAAAGATAACTATTACAAAATGTTCAGGTGGCTGGAAATGCAAGTTAGTAGTTAGTCACCTATAACTCTTACTTGCAGGCTTGTTAGATACTAGTTTAGTTAATTATAGAAATAAACTATTTGGTCGCATGTATATGTTTTCAAGATAGTGCATAGCTAGAAAAAAACAGTGTTTGCCTATTTAGATACACTGAGATAGAAAATAGATAGAAATACAGATATGATTATGTACTATAGTAAGTAGATAGTTTCAAACTCTTCAGATATCTACAGAATATGGTATGTTAATAATAAAGGCTTTTTCTGACAGAGAGACAAATCTACTTTTAGCAGCACCTCCAATCTACTGAAATGAAGATGATAGGCATCAAAGAAACAAGTGGCAAAATAGTCATTGGACAAAAAAAACTATTCTTATCTCCACTGCTGATAGCAGACTGACAGTACAAACTGTGAGCAAGTATGACACTGGGATATTGACTGTTCTATGTTGCAGAGTCTAGGTGGACCAGTCCTTTACATTTCCTACATGACAGAAAAATCTGTCAGATATTCTGGACCAGTAGGCTGAAGACTGGATGCAGAAAAACTTTTGGTCCAGGGAGTCAACTGTCTCTGTCCTATCTATACTACACATATACTTGCCTGCACTTCCTATACCTTAGGTAATATTTCCTCCTTATGTCTCTGATGTGGTTGAAGACTAAATACCCATAGTATTACTACAATTACACTTTAGTTGTTTAAGGTCTAAAAACATGTTTTAGGTTAAGAAATGTATGTTATGATAAGAAGGTGATTTAGAAAAACTGTGAACACTAGGATAGTCCTCACTAAGATAGGGTAAATAGTGGAATACTTTCTCCAAGATTGTCACATATGGATGGACTGGACCTTGTAAATATAACTTTTACCATAAATATTATAATGTATATACTTTATTTTTAATAGATGGCAGACATGTATAGATATAAACGTTTTTGTTTTGATCCCAAATGTGGGGTATGAAACAGACTTTTGAGAGAACACATGGTGTTTGTCCACTAGAAGAGAAAGAGGAACTGCCTCTTGAAGGAGTATGGTCTTTCCCAACTGATAAACATCCTATTAAAGACTCTCATATATATATATATATATATATATATATATGAGCCCCAAAATTAGAGGCTGGCTTTTCTGATTTAGGAATTGCTTGACATCATTTGGCTGTTCATGATTCCACTTTGATAACTTCCTAGAGAGAAACATGCCAGAGAAATCTTTCAGGTTCTGTGATCTGACTGCTGATCCAGATTCAGGATGCTTTGCTATTTAAAGGGTCTGATGAAATCTTGACTACAAAAAGAGGAATCAGTTAAGGAATTGTGTCTAAAAAGCCCTACTTATCCTTTTTCCCTTAATCTCTTTTCGCTACTAACTAGGGTAGGTGGATTGAAAGAGAGGTATAAGCATTAAAGAACTCCAATTAAAGATTTGAAAAAGTTCAAAGCCTATACTCTAAATAAATTTCATATTTCTACATACCTTGATGCCTTGCTCTCTAGTACCAAATGTATTCTGTCCCAAGTGATTCATTTCTTCCTTGATCTGACATTTTGGGGGCCATTTTGAAATAAAATGAAAATTATCTGTACAGAAAAATTTCAGCACTTTGACAAATTAAAGCTTGAGTCACACAAGTGACTTTCAGATTGGTGTTCCATGTAATGTGATAATGTGCAAAAAATGATGATTGATGTATAAGAAATAATAAAATAATGCATGGTAGTGTTGTTTTTAAATATCAGTATTATCTGCATTATCAGTATGCCCAGCTATCAATCAATTAAGGCACTGACACCTTTTATATTTTTAAATAGCCTTAGTTACACTGGGGGAGGGCAGACATCAATCTGCTGAACTACTTCCCATAGTGGGGCAGATATCCTATACCTGCCCCAATCCCATGCCATCTACTTCTAATAACTTCTATCAAGCTACATCCCATCCAAAAACCCAAATACTTGCTAATGTTTTTCATTTGGGCCAAATCTTCATCCACACTGGCCATGTGCCTCTCTTCCATCTAATCCATGGCAACCTTCCTCTCTCTCTCCTCGTGATTCTCAGTTCTTTTTCCTTCTTTCCTCCTTCCTCTTCCCATGATCCTCTGTCTCTACCCAGGGAGCCTTAGCCACACCTATCTCATCCACCCTGCCCAGGTGATGGCTTTTTATTAGTCAAAAGGTGGGTCACAGAGACAGCAAGCAGTAATTAGCATCAAAATAATCAGACCATCCCTCCAACATGGTAGCACTGAGAATGGTCACTGCTTTCAAAATAATGAATTATTATTTTTGAAAATTTAGATTTAAATATTTTGCATCCCAACTGAATCCATGTAACTGAATCTGGAAGTCAAAACCCAAACAAACTAACACCAATTCTATTGATTGTTCAGTTGCAAACTTCATCACTACATGTCTAGATCTCTTTGTATTTTATAGAGGTTCTTGATTTTATTGACTCAGCTTTCTTTCTATTATTCCATTATCCTTTGGTACTATCCTCTTCTTACCTCCCTAGCCAAGGTCCAATCATTTTTACCCTTTTCTTTTTCATAGTGCTTATGTTCTACTACATCCCCTTTGTAAGGACTCCTCCCCCATCTCCTCACATTACCACTTTCTATTCCCCTGGCTTCTTCAGTTACTCAGTATTATACTCAAATCTGATTTGAAGCCCATGTTTCCTTTTTAAAAGATGTTTTCTGGGCTTCCACAAAACAACTACTTTGTGTTGTTGGTTAGACAAATTCTAGTATTTAGTTCTTAGAATTAGTTTCAAAAAATTATTACTTTTTAAAAATGTGATACTTCACTTTTATGTTTCATTCTTCCTTGAATTTACATTGGGATTTATAAGACTTAGTATTTTACTAAGTTTTTATTAAAATTGTTGGTTATATATAATTACATTACTTTCCCCATTCCTGTTGTTCCTTCAACCACTCTCACAGCCCCTGTCCCTAACATCTCCCATATCTTTAACTTTCCTTCTCAAAGTAATTGTCTCTGATATTTTATACCTGTGTATACATGTGTAGAAATACATAAATATATAAATACAGCCTGTATTTTACAAATTGCTTATACAAGTCCATTTGGTATGGTTCAAGTTGGTATGATTTCAAGGCAGACCACTTTTTATTGGCTATTAATTAAGAGGTAATCCTTTGAAAGGCTAATTGTCCCTTTCTAAGCAGTCATTAATTTATGCTACTTCTTTGTCTAAAAGTTGGTTTCCTTGAGATTTCTCCATCCTACATTATCATGCGAATTTATATTTTCAGAGTTCAGATCCTGTATAAGTATAATGAATGAAGCTTCTTTGTCATTTTTAAGAGGCACAATCTGACAGAAGAAATCCTGGTCTTCTACTCATACAATCTTTTCATTCACTCTTCAAATATGTTCCTTAGACATTAAATGGATGATATGAATGTTACATACATCTTTTTGGCTATGCTTCCCATGATAGGTTGGTCTTTGAATTATGACCTGTTTGCTTTCTGTAACAGTATAGATTTGTTATAAATTAAAGCTTCTTTGATGAAGGTTGGGGGCTAAATGTATCTGTACCTATAATGATTGGTTACAAGCCAAAAGTCTCCTTTCTGTTGTCTAGCTTTACCAGAAAGTGCTAAGAAATTTGCCAAAAGATAGATTCAATAAATAATCCTGTTGATTGGTGACACATATAAACCAAACCCATGACTAATATGGCAAGTTTCCCTAAAACTACTGGAGTAGATCCCAAACTTGGACAGTAACCAAGAGATGTTTACTTAGAATTAAGGCCAACTAAATGGAACGTGAATCATGTGTGGTATTTGAAACTTAGCCACCTGTTCAGAACTAGTGAAATCAAGGGTCTGATAAAAGCTAATAATATTTTACTACATCTACATTTTTCGTAAAACCATTAGTTCTTTCTTCCATACTTTACACTGGTTTTGGTTGAGAATTTTTTCCTGTGGATGAATGCAAGAATATACAGGTCTGAGGTATACCAAATCTAGCTGCAATGAGGGTACACTACCATACTCTCTGAGGCTCTTTAAGTTGATGTCAGTGTTACAAAATAATTGCTGGGATCTTTAATGACTGTCTTAGTTAGGGTTTTTATTGTTCTGAGGAGGCACAATGACCTTGGCAACTCTTATGAAATAAAGTAGTTAATTGGGTCTGGCTTACTGTTTCAGAGGTTTAGTCCATTATTCTCATTGTAGGTAACATGGTAGCAAGCAAGCAGATATGGTGTAAGAATTCTACATCTGAATCCACAGGAAGAAGGAAAAGAGCATCTGGCTTGAGCACTTGAAACCTCAAAGATCACCGCAGGGGCAGGTTTTCTTCCAGTAAGGCCACACCTGCTCCAAAGAGGCCACATATGCTAATACTTTCAAATAGTGCCACTTCTTATGAGCCTTATGGGGAAGTTCTTTCAAACCACAAGGACTGATGATGTGAGTTTTTATAGTGATGTTGAGGGTTCCTAGGTCTTCTTCAATCTCATTTTTGTCCTCTGGAAGTCAAGGGCAAATGGAATTATCTTAGTTTTATTTCTAGCATACAGTATATCCAAGAAGCAGTGGCACTGATATATATATACCACCTAGAAAGGCACCATAGAGTTTTGTCTGAAGAACATATGCTTGGACAACAATATATGGTATATATTTATCTTCCCTGCTTTTATGGTAACAGTTTGTGAAATGGAGTCATTTGTGAAATAACCATGTTGCAAGGTCTGCAGCATCACCACAAAGTTAGAGAGTTCTTGACACAAATGTGTGAACTAGTGTATAGAAATGACCACTTTGGTGACTGAGATGGAGTTATGATTACTGCATCAATGTAGGTAAAGTATGGAGTGTAGTTACATGTGGAGCTATAGTATTTCTTATGTCTTATGAGTAGACTAGGCCACCTTTAGTAGATCATAAGTCAGAGACATTAATTTTTATTTTGCACCTTTAAAGCTGTATTTAATACTATTGATGTACCTATAGTTCCAGAATAAGGGTAGGTCAACATCAACAGTGGTCTGCTGTTTGGGGCATAGCTACATGTAAGTTTAGCATAAAAGTATGATATGTGAGCATGCTTTAAGTAGAAACAGAACAAGAATCTACAATGTGGGTAAATACATAATTGTTTTGTTTATCTGGTCTGCGGTGCAAATTAGTTTTAGAAGGATGGTAGTTGAGGTCCTGGAGTAAAACAATAACAGTTCTTTTAGTATGCTAACTGTGTCTTACCTCAGTGATGAATGTTTCCATGTGTTTGTTATCAATGCACACACCATGATGCTGTTTTAATTATGTCCTGACTTTTTCTGTAATTCATCTACAGATGTCTCACATACCAAAGTTTTCTCAGATCCATCATCTACAATTGTTCTTTATTGTGTCTTTTGCTCCATTGTGTTGCCATAAGTTTCTCCACTGATTTGATTCCTAATGGTAGCCATATTCAAACACAACATGTTGTTGTACTTTGTAGAGAAAAAATACTTTTTTGTTGTGGTTAATTTAGAAGTGTGGCCTAATAAATGTTTGTTATTAGCTTGATTATTACTACAGCAGTATTTTATAACCCACTATCAGACAATAAAAACATTGACAGCTGTTAAATTTTATAATAGCCTTGGTCCACCTGGGACAAGGCAGATATTAATCCCCTAAACTACTTCCCATATTGGGGCAGATCCCATACCCTGCCATAATCCCAAGCCATCTGCTTATAAATATTTTATCATGCTACCTCCCATCCACAATCCCAAATTCCTGCTAATATTCATAATCTGGGCCAAATCCTCCATTCTTGCTAGACATGTGCTTCTTCTCCATCTAAGCCATGGCACAACCTTTTTCCTCCTGCTCATCATTTTCCCGTCTCCAAAACTTCTATTTCCCCCAAAAAATCTCTCTCTGACCAGCCTAAGAACCTTAGCCATATGTATCCCATTTGCCTTTCACTGGTGTGTTGGCTTTCTAATGGTCAAACAAGAATAAGTCTTTAGGCAAGGTTACACTTTGAGGTATATGACCCTGCTCATTTGGATAGCAACCAGACCAAACCACAACACCTCTCACATATTTTTGCTGATGCCTACTTCTATCATCCTTTAACAGACATATTTAGGAGAAATGTTCTTCTTTATCTTTATTTCTAGTTACTCTACTATCTTAGTATTTTATAGCATTTCTAAATCATCATTGTCTTTATTCACAATCTGTCTCACTGGAAACTTGATTTAGCTTAAAATATTATATTATGAACAGTAAAGAAAAATGGTCTCGACCATTTTGCAAATAGTATGTGACCACAGGCATTTTCTGTTCCTACATGGCTTTTCTCATATTTTCAGTGCTATGAAACTTTTATATGTTAAGTATTTAAGTATACAATTTATTGACTTCTAAAACAAAACTAGTTTTTAGCATAGAGTAAGCCTAATAATGAGTAAATTGATTTATAAAATGAAGCTATTAGTTAATCTTTTTCATCCAAGTATAATGATGATGTAAATATTAGATCAATTAGGCTTTTTAATATGAAATAATTATCTGAACTTGAACAAATGTAATTCCTCTTTTTATTTCATATTTTAAAGTAACATTTAAATATACTACCTATTAACCTAATGATTTAGAGTATTAAAAATAAATAAAAATATTTTTCTTATATAAAAACATTCAAAAGAAAAAAATGTGACACAAAAAGTATTACCTTTCTTTCTATTGTCACATATATTATGCTCCATTGGAAGACCCCATACCCAAGAATATTTGGTAGCATAAATTTTCTTTATGAGTTAAGAAAAAAAGACACAAATATAGGTAGGTAGGAAAGGGTTGGATTTGGGAAATTTTGAAGAAAAGGGACATGAATATGATCAAATTGTATTGAACAAAACTCTACAGAAATTATATATGATCATTTATTATATATTTATATATAAAGTACAGTACATGTGTCAGAATAATCAAGAAGGTAAAATAAATAAATAAAAATGTTTACATTCATAATTTTAAAAGATATAGTTATAAATATCTGATATAGGCAAGTTAAAATAAGTTAATATTGCTATTACTCTATTTTATTTAAAGCATACATTCTTCATTCATCTATATAATTTGTTTACTTATTGAGATAGCTAACCTCAGTTGTCAATTTTATTATATTGAAATTAACAGAAACACAAGGTTCTGTGGTTTTCTTCCAGAGTGACTAACAAATATCAGCAGGTAGTTGTAAGAAGATTCACAGGAAAGTAGCTTCTTCTTCCCTGCTGAAATTCTCCTCTGATGCTCTTCCTACTTACATTACTGTTGTCCCTGGTGCTACTGCTTCTGGTACCAGCAGAGAGCAGGCAAAATATCCTGTTCCCTTGTTTCTTCTAGTAGTATATTGGTCCACTTAATGGGAACCACAAAAGCCATTCACATTTTTATCAGTTTCTCTTTTGCTCTCTCTCTCTCTCTCTCTCTCTCTCTCTCTCTTGCTCTTATAACTAATTTTCCTTGCTGATTCATAATAGCAGGAACATTTTCCCAGATAAAATCAACCACCAACATAGGGAGAAGTATTTGACCTTATTGTATACATATTGTATTCTGTTAGTGTAATTGCTCCAGAAACTAATGATGTCTGGGGTTCTGGAAGTTGATTGTGTTTGCCCAATATCTGCAAAACTGATTTGTAGATATTATAGCTGAAAATATATGAGTGGCAGAAATTATTTAGGATATATTGACAGAGCAGAGGGAATTGATGCTGAAGAACATCATTATCATTGCCATTTTTTTTTTACATACTTTAACTCACTATGGATCACCATGAGGGGTACATGATCTTCAGCATAAGGAAGTTGACTTCTGTTTCTCATTGCTACCAGAAGAGTTCATTGAATGTATTATGATTATTTGGGGCCTTGTAAAACTACTTCAGACTGCTGGTAAGATACAAGAATTTGAACTATTTTGGAAAGATATTATACATTACCTTCAAGTCTTGAGCCCTTGAATAACAAGTATATTATAGCTATTTCAGTCAAGAAAATCCTATAAAATTTTTTGCTTCTCATCCCTCAAAAATGACGCATCACTTTATGACATTTAAGGGCAGTTTGTTTAACAAAAGTGACACCAGATTTGGTTCCAGTGACAGTACTTATCAACCTCAAACAGTGTCTTCTCTGTCTGTTTCCTGTGTACATCTGTGGAGAAATCCATTCTAATGAAGTTCTGAGTTCATCTACTTTGTTTTGATGAGCCATCCCTGGGTGACTTAGTTAGGCTTCTCGACAAGCAAGGGAATGAAAATCACAACTTATTTAAAATAGTAATGACTAAATCACACTAGAAAACCTGGAAACCCAGTAAGTGCTAGATCTTTGAGGCCGAATGTTGCAACATCCAGAATAGCCCTTACTCGCTTTGGGATGACAACCAGTAGTTATTCAAACCACAACGTGGAGTTTATTATTAGTCTCAATCTGATGCAAATAGAAAGATAAAACATAATCTTTTTATGTCATACTTTTAAAATTTGGTCTGTTTCCAGAGGTGCTGACCACAATCAGGTTAGCTATTTCCATAAGAATATGCTCTTTACTCAGGTGAGTTTAATTTGTGGTAGTTTAAGATTAAAACAAATAAGAAAACTGGGTCCTTCATGACAGCACACTCATCCAAAGTGAAACTATACATTTTTATCACTGGGTGTTCTTTTTCTTTTTAAATTTTATTTTTATTTATATTTCATTTTTGAGAATTTCATGAGTTCTATATTAACATCATTCCTCTCTTTATCTCCCTCCAACAATTTCTGTGTTCTATCCTGCCACTCCTCAACTTTATGTATGCTTCTTATTTAGTTAGTATTACTACATGTTTGCAACTTATTTATAAATAAATTTTACATGTCAGTTTGCTGTTGCTCATTACATATGTGTTTAAGTGTCCAATTAACATATCTTTGAAATTTATTTTATTAAAATGTTTTGTTTTCAAAATTATTTCAGTTGATGACTTGGGTTTCATAAATAATTATAAAAAGAATACTTAAATCTTTTGGATTATAATTAAGGCACAATTTCTAAACAGTCATGAAATGATAAAAAAGTATTTCTCTCATTTTGTATTATGTATTTATGTTAAGGCACATTCTCAGAATTGACAACTATAAAATCAAAATACTATTTACTGTGAAAATATTGAAGATGCCCATTCCCCAGTCATTTATTCTCAGTATGTTGACCAGTTGTGAGGTTCTTTAGTTACCACTGACCACAACCAAAGCAAGCCTCTCTGACTATAGTTGACTGTAGTGTCGTGACCCTTCCGACCAGCGGATAATAAGGACAGGACCCAAGCGTTCTTCTCCAGGCGGTTTATTCAGGAACCTTTTTCAGCAAGCTTCTTCTCCTGCACCCCAGAGCCCCTCTTATATCCTCTGCCTCACCCAATCAGCAGCTCTTAGGTCGGTAGCTCCAATTGGTTCCCAACAAGGCGGGGTGCATACATCAGAGCAAAGCTTGGCTCACAACCCAAATAAGGACTTGTTTACCAGCCAGGAGCAGAATTGCAAGTCATCTTGCCTGGCAGGTTGCCAGGAGCTTCAGCTTCCCACACTGTAGGCATAAGGTTATTTTTTAAATCAAGTGCTAATTTCTGTATCCTCGTATCTGGCTTCAATCCTTAATCTGAGAATCTTCTGTCTCAGTGTTGTATAAACACTGATTCTCAATTGTCTTCTGATATGCCAATATAGCAGCTTGAAGGCATTCACTCAGCAGAGAAGAGAATAGGTGTGACTTCTTGCAAGCTGGGGCAGGAAAACGTAGAAGAGGAAGTAGGGGATTCAGGCAAGAGCAGATGTTCAGGAGACATCAGGAGAGAGCACCTGAGCAGGTAAGCCAGAATGTGTAAGTGTCTTGAGGATTTATCTTAGAAAGAATGCTGATCAGCTTACAGGTTAAGAATAGAGTGATTACAGCTTAGTTGTGTGTAAAGCTTGTTAATATAATATAATATTATAATATAATATGAGTCTCAATTATATTAATGCTAGTCATGGTAAGAAACAGAAACAAACACAATAATATAAAAATAGCATTAACAACTGAGAGCTTCCTTGATATAGGGCTATAAATACAGTATTTAGAAAGCAATATTATAGTCATATCATGTCTATTTAACAAAAGGACAACAGTAAGTTACATACTAGGACTAGCCTACGACCTCCCAGCCACAAGATTTTGACTGTTAGTATCCGAGATTTGGTAAAGAAAGACTCCAGTCTCAGGTAGTACGCAAACACAAAGAGCGTTCACTCTGCAAAGGTATCAAGCATGTGGGTACCGCCTCCTTAACAAAATGTTAAAGACCCCAAAGCACGATCACATGTCCAATGTATAGACAGAGAGAATTCCAGGAATTGTTAGGTAATTTTTACTTTGATTGGTGGGCAGGACACGGTGTTAATCAAGATTGGCTTGGAGACTTTCCAAAGCTGTTTGTTATTCATTACCTCCATCTGGGTCCAGCCACATGTCATATTCAAAGCTGATTGGTGGCTTGTGACCTGTGGGTGTTTTTTCTCTTTTCCAGGAACAGCAGTTTCAAATTTCAAGAGACCAAACTTAGGCCTTTTCAGGCTGGGCCAAATGGAGCATGTTATGAAGTGAGGCTGGCTTACGAAAAGTCAGCCCTCTCACTCTACTTATAGTACTATATACCAATTCCCTTCTACGGAGCAATGACTGGATATAACTAGAAATTTTTGGTTACCCCAATTTCAATATATCACTATTGTGCCAATGTGATTACATATCCTTGTTGGAGCTGCTGAACACAGAGTCAACAGCTTAGGATTGATGACTATTGATGCCAGCTCTCCATCAACAATCTTCATAAAAACTTTTATATTTATATGAGCTAGCCATCTGTGAGGAAGCTTTTCAACAAGTTCTAGGTTGTTTTTTTTTTTTCTATGCCTTTCTAATAAAGTGTGTGGTGTCAACAGCAAGATGATCTTACTATGTAGCGGTGGTTAGAAACCAATACCAGTGATGATTATCACCATTGTTTTGAAGGACTTCTGGGTCTTCCATAATCAACAATTTATAAGGGGGTTGGTCCATACCAGGCACTGGGATTGTTATTTAATTAACTATGCAAAATTAGAGCAGCTTTCTTCATGCATATTTTTCTTGGGACATTTTCTTTAATTGTAAGGTACCCACTTTCTTGTAGACAACCCTAATGAAATTAGATAACGCAAAAAAACACACAAACTAATAAGGAAGAAAATTAAGGAGAAGAGACCGGTAGTGTGCATTTGTGGGCCACATGAGAGTATAATATTTCATCAGTGTATGTCCATGAAAATTACTTAGGAAAATCCATTGCTATAAATAATTAATATATAATTAATATGCTAATAAAATAAGAATAGAAAACAAAACAGTGGCAACATTCTATCTTGCAGGCTTAACTAGCCAATACTTAATTCTTTGCAAGACAAAGAAGCATAATCATGTTCTTAATAGACAAATTTGCTTGAGAATTTTATATGTAGTCACATATGCTTTCCATTTCCCCCTTCAAATTACTGCTATATATGGCCCTGAAATTTGACCCTTCCAAACTCATATACTTATATTTTATTTATATATTTCTTATAGCCTATCAAGTCCATTTACAGCAGCCTACATGTTCATGCTTATGATGTCACCAACTGGAGAACAGGATTAATAACATTCATCACAGTCTCAAAGAATAAGGGCACTGGATTTCCTACAATAAATGCCAAGTTGGGAAAGTTCAGTAGGCCAATGTCACTAAAAGTTGTAAAAGAATTTCATATAATTAACATTGTTTAACTTGATATATCAGTAAAGTTAAAGAATGAGTCCTAAAAAATGAAATGGATGGATAATGTTTATATAGAAATTTCATGACGTATACTAGTATTGATGTTACTGTTGTTCACAGCACTTCCTCATGAGACCATTTCAGTGGGTCCTTATTGCTACCCAAATAGGACATGTAAACCACACCTTTAATTTAAAAAGCTACAAAAGTTTCCAGTTGCTTTTACAATATCTACTTTTATCCCTCACACTTGTATAATCTTATACTGAAACCCATTCTTCACAAATCCAGAAATCAGTAAGCTCTATTTAAAACATAATTCCATCACTGCATTTCTTACTCAAATCATTCAAAAAGCTTCTTATAATACATGTCATCAGCACTAACACACCAACCACTTGCCTTTGCCACATTTCTATGTGCTTCATGGAATATTTTCTGCTCATTTACTCTAACAAAACTCTTAGCATTAGCCTTAAATGAACCAAATGACACGAAAAACTTCTGTTTCAGTACATAACACTAGATTGTACCTACGTACACTGCAGATGTTACTGTATTTTGTGCAAAACCAGCTTATTTGTGTTAAAGGGCCTTTGGGCTTTATAAAATTATCTAAAAATATATTTATTATCTTTTGTTAATTATTTGACAGTTCATACTATTAGTTAAACTTCTCGATTCATTTGTCAACCCCTCAAATAGAAGATTTTTTTTAGGCTTTTATAGAATGTAGATACTCTTTCCTTCACCTCCCAGTCCAAATATACCATTGTCTAATTTTATTTCCCCAGCTAAAATTATTTTAATTAAAAAACTATATCACTTTCCTCCATTTTCTTTTTTCACTCTAACCCCTTCTAGTTACAATCCCTCTAACCCTTTGGATGGTCCTCACTCTCAAATTGCTAGCCAAATTTTAGACTATTGATGTTGTATATATGTGTATATGTACATAAATATAAATCACTGAGTACATTTTGCAATTTGTGTGTATATAGATTCATATCTTACCACTTTGTGCTAGATAAGCAATTAGAGGCTCATCATTTTAATTAACCTGTGAAGAAGTGGCTAATTCTCCCTTTTTCAGCTGTTACTAGTTGCATATAGATTTTTTTCCAGTTATTGTTCACTGTGAATTTTTTTTCTGCATTCCATGTTAACATAACTATTGAAATTGTCATTGTTCCAGAGTTGTCTAGTAGTAGTTTGTATTTGAGACTGTTTAACAATAGATATCATAGTATTCTGGCTCTAATAATCACTCTGCCCTCTCTTCCATGCTTTTCCTGAGCCATAGATTCAGAAGCTTTCATGTAGATATATCTTTTGGAGCTGGCTGCCCACAATCTGTTGATCTCTGCATTGTGTCCTTATTTTTCCAGATGATATGACTTCTATGTTTTTATGTATTAGAGTACATAATACAAGGACAACAAAGAGCACATACTTGTTATAGAAAAGTTCCCTTTTCTTTAGTAAAAAAAAACTTATCTACTTGAAAAACACTAAAATATATGAAAAGAGATCATGATTATTTTGGAAAAAGTTGCTTTTCTGATAACACAAAAGTGAAGTAGGAGTAAAATCTGTTATCCACAAGGAGAACCTTTCAGAAAAAAATGAATTGTATCTTGAACATCTATATGGAGTTAGTCTCTTAAAATAAAGACAAGCCAAGGTTCTCATTCCATGACAAAACCAAAGGAGTTTCTTTTATTCTGTGCTGTGATAAATATCATGAATAAAAGCAACTTGGGGAAAATGAATTGCTTGGTTTATGCTCCCAGATCACAGTACATTTAGCGAAGCCATGGAAGAAGATCATGGCAGGAAACTAAGAGGAGGAACTGAAATAGCAAACTAGAAGGAATGATGTTTACTGGCTTGCTATCACAAGCTTTCTCAGCTTGCTTTCTTTCTTATATTTTTCTTTTCTTTTTTAATTTTTTATTTATTTTTGAGATTTTAATTTAATGTGTTTCCTACCACTAAGATCTCACACATACCCCTTCCCACTGTCTTTCAAATTCATGATTTTTAATTTCTATATATTATAATTTATTCATATAGCATCCTGATTTTTATCCTCTTGTTCTTGGTTCATATCTTCCTGTTGCCAACCCCTCCCCTTCTTCCACCCTATTCCATTCCCCTTGAACTCTGACTAGGTGGGGAGCCCTTCCCCACCATCTGATCACATTCTATGTGGTCACATCAGGGTAACCTGCATTCTCTTCCTCTGTGTACCTGCAGTTTCTCTGCTCCAAGGGGGAATGATCAAATTAGGGACAGCAGAATTCATGTAAGAGACATTCCCTTTGTCCTCTCTTACAGACACAGGGTGAAGAATGAGCTGTCAATTGGCTCTATCTGAATAGAGGGTATAGGATCTTTGCATGAATTGTCCTTGGTTGATGCGTCAGAGTGTTCAGGGCCCCTTGGGTCAAGATATACCAGCATTTATCGTCTCCCTGTGAGGCTCCTGAACCCTCTAGGTCCTTGCATCCTCCCACTCTCCCATACAACTATCAAGGCTCCACAAAAAGTACAGCAGAATGTCCCAAAGTCTGTACCAATTCCTCTGTGGGTGGATTCTCTCAGTGGATTTTTATGTTGGGCTAATATTCACTTATAACTTAGTATATACCATGCGTGTCTTTCTAGGGCTAGGTTATCTCACTCAGAATTATGGTTTTGAGTTCTATGCACTTGCCTATGAATTTAATAATTGACTAATATTCCATTGTGTAAATATACCACAATTTCTTTATTCAGATTTTGGCTGAGGAAAACCTAGGTTGTTTCCAGATTCAGGCTATAGCAAATAAAGCTGCTAAGAATATAGTTGAGCAAGTGTTTTTGATGTAGGTTGGAACATCTTTCAGGTATATGTCTAGGAATGGTATATCTGGTTTTTTTCTGTAGCACTATTCCTAATTTTACGAGAAAGTGCAAGGTTTATATCCAAAGTGGTTGTTCAAGTTTGCACTGCCACCAGCAATGGAGGAGTGTTCCCCTTTCTCCACAGACTCACCAGCATGTTCTCTGACTTGAGTTTTTGTTATTAGCCATTCTGGTAGGTATAAGATGGACTCTCTGAGTCATTTTGATTTGCAGCTGTCTGATGAATAATGAAGTGGAACATTTATTTAACTGTTTCTAGTTATTCATTAATTATTCATTTATTGAGAATTCTCTGTTTAGCTCTGTAACCCATTTTTAATTGGATTATTTGGTTTGGTGGTGTTTAATTTCTTTAGTTCTTTATATATTTGACAATTAACCCTTTGTCAGATGTAAGATTGGTGAAGATCTTTTCTCAGTATGTATGCTGTTGTTTGTTTTATTTGACAGTGTCCTTTGCCTTATAGAGGATTTTCAGTTTCAGGATGTACCACAGTTCAGTCTGATACACAGAGCACAGGTTCTGCATGCATGAAGGCAAGTTGCTAGACTTTGGAGGCTAAGCACCTGCCTATGAGGACCCAGGGACTTTTCTATGAATATCTGGGTGGGCCAAGGCAAGATCCAACTCTGTTCCACACAGTGTGGTCCCCTCTCTCTTAAGAAACACCAGTACTGGTATTTTATAGTTCTCAGTTTGGCCATCAGGTCACTGAGCTTTCACTGCTGTCTGGTTAATCAGACACACTGTGTGATTGGTACTGCCATCTTAGATCCCTCAGGACCTATTTTCATCAGTAGTTTATTCCTGTTGAGCCAGTATGATTTTACTTCTATATGTATATGTCTTCAGGTCTGACTATTTGGCCTTAAAACCAATTGGTGTGTTGTTTCCCGATAAAGACCACTTTTCTTGCTCATAGCTTCATCCCAAAAGGGCTACCACCCACATTCATGTGGACCCTCTTATATCAATCATCAAAGAATGCCCCAGAGGTTTCTCTATAAAAAATCTTGTGTACACATTTTCTCATTTGAGGTCCCTCTTTCCAGGTAAGTTGGGGGAAAAGGACATATATAATTGACATGAGTTGGAATACTTGAAGTTTAAAACTCTTAAGACATGACTTTCAGCTGAAAATAATTGTGGAATTTCTATTTTACAAAGAATGTCCATAAGAAAGTATCTATTCTTGAACCCATTGGAACTATACAGCATATTTTTTAAAAGACTACATTTCCAAGGGACATCATAATTTACAAGTAGCCTTACTACATTTGCCATATATAGTTTTACCATCCCTGATTTCAAGCTGTTACAGAACAATAGTAACAAAAACCAAATGTTTTTTGCATACAAGCAGACAATCTGATCAATGGAATCGAATAAAAGATCCAGAAATAGATCACACACATATGGAAACTCAATTTTTGATAAAGATGCCTAAACCATACACTAGAAAAAGGAAAGCATCTTCAACAAATGGTAGTACATTCATATTTATTCCATTATAAATAATCAGTTTTTTCTTTTTTAATTGATTTTTCTTTTGTTGTTTTTGTATGTTTAATTAAAAATATAATTATATTGCTTCCTTCATAGTTTTTCTTCTGTTCATCACTTTCTAAAGTCCCTCCTTACAGTTTCTTCCACATGCCCACACTCACAAATTTTATAGACACCTATATACATAAATATATAAGTAGAACTTATTACATCTGATTTGCGTTTGTTTGTGTATATTTGGCTTCATGTCTGACCACTTTGTAAAATATAGCAAATTATGGAGCTCTTCTCTGGGAGAGGTTAAATTTCCTTCTTTTAGCTGTCATTAATAGTCTGTATCTCTTTAGTGGAGGGAACACATGATCTTTTTCCTCATTTGGTTTTAGTATGCCTACTGATAGTGCTACAGTTTAGGTATGGTTTATGCAACCATTTCTATGTGTATTAATTAAATTTATCTATGGTAGCAAGTCATATTGAAAAACTCTCAACTCTGTGTGTGTGTGTGTGTGTGTGTGTGTGTGTGTGTGTGTGTGTGTGTGTGATTTATTACAGGCTGTGGCCTAGCTAATCTAGCAATGGATGGCTAAGTTTGGAACCTCAGGAATCTAGCAATTGTTCAGTCTAAAAAGTTGGATGTCTTAGGTGGTCTTCACTATCTGCTGGACTCTCAAAGAAGTAGTCTGTAATACCAATGAAAGCATAGACTTGCAAAAGAGATGAGAGTAAGAAGACATAGAGCAAAATCTGCCTTCTTCCATGTTCTTATATAATCTTACAAGAAAAGCATGGCCCAAAATAGAAGTTGGGGGGTTTTTTGTTTTTTGTTTTTTTTGTTTTTTTTTTTTTTCATTTCAACAAATCTGGAATAAAGGTGTCCCTTTCTATTTCATAGACCCCAATTATAAACAGACTTTCTTCAAATTAAACAAAAATCCATGACATGTGTGTCCTGTATTTTGGTTTTCCTTAGTTCCAGATGTAGTTACGTTGACAATGAAGAATAGCCATAACACTATGAGAGAATATTTCACAGACCACATGATAGTATTCAAGCTCTTACTTTTTTCTTTTAGCTAATTCCAAATGTAGTCAAGTTAATAACCAAGAATACCCATGACACCATGAGAGACTATTTCATAGAGTACATCTTGGTATTAAGAATCTTACAACTCCCTTCCAAAATATTCAATGAGCCATTTGATTCAAAACCTGTGATGTAGAGTTATACATTAGAGCTTTTGTTCTCTGCTCTGTCTAGTTGTGGTTTTCTGTGATGGTTTGCTGAGAAAAGAAGTTTCTTAGTGAGAGGTAATGGCTTTTTTATTGGCAGGTATAAAAATAAGACTGGGAATGTAACAAGGATTATTCCTGGAATAACAAAAGCATGGTAGAAGATTATCTTCTAAGGTCTATGATATCACTCTATATGAGAAGTTTCCCAGTTTTCTAGCACTTGATATTATTTATCTTTTATTGATTATACTTTAAATTAAATTAGACAGATGTGGTTTACCAACAAGATGTGAGTGACACTTATACTTTTCATAATATCTTGAAATATTGGTCATTATAATGGTTCAAAGGTGTTCTGATTTTAATGAAAATGACCTCATATGTTCAGATATTTGAATGCTTAGTCCATAGTTGGTGGAACTTTTTGGCGAGAGATAAGAGGTGTTCCCTTTTTGGATAAGGTGCACTGGAGATAGTTTTGGAAGTTTTAAAAGCCCATGTCATTATCAGTAAATCTCCCCACCTCTTATTTACCCATAAGTATTTAGGTTCTTAGCCACTGCTCTAACACCATGACTGTCTGCCTAATTCTATACTCTTTATTATGATAAGCATATACTCTAATCTTCTGTAATCATGAAATCAAAACAAACTTTTTTATAAATTTCCTTGGTAATGGTGTTTTGTCATAGCGATAGAAAAGGTACCTGGAAGTGGTCTATTGCTGTAAAAGTATGGCTATGATTTTTTTTCCTTCCTTTCTTTTTATTTTTTATTTTTTATTTTTTGAGTAATGTGGAAAGTAGGTAAATGCTGTACATGGGGCTCAACAGACAATTCTAATAGGAGCTATGAAGACAATAGTGCTGAAATCAATGTGAAATACTGAGGCCCAGCTCAAGATATTGCAGAGGGGAACAGCTATGCTAGAATCCATTTTTATAATATTTTGGCAAATAATGTGTCTTCCTTTTGCTCAGGTTCTAAGAATTTGTCTAATTCTTAACAAACTAATTATATTTGCCGAATAGATTTCAAGAAAACTTAATATTGGCTCTGATTAGAAGTAATAAGTAATCGTACTTAGGCATATCTACTATGAAAAGTAACCAGCAGGTCAAAAAATAATACAAAATATGTAGCTTGGAAAAAAAGAGCACCATAAAATTTAATGTTGGACCCAAAGCTTGAGGCTTGAGCAAAATGAGAAGTATGTGCCAGTTGCAAATTTAGAGGAATAGTGCCTTCAAGGCAAGGGCCCATGCAGTTAATTCTACCACTTGAGAGAGTACATTTCCTGCATTTTTCCACCTTACAGAGAGCTGGTGGACTGACACACTCAGCTACCACCCAGGTCTAGATTCACTGTTTTGAGTTGGCCCACTCCAACATCTACCCCATCTATGAACTGCTGGAGTGCCTGAAGATTCTGGTCCAGTAGATGCAAAGATGCAGAATTTCCATGACATAGGGCAACAATAGGATGTCTGAAAGGAATCCTGGTGAGGATCCAGTGTTGATAGAATAGTAGAAGCCAGAGGACTCAAACTAGACTAATGACTCACTACAATAAACATTTGTAAGTAAAGCTGTTTAGGCAAAACTATATATAATGTGACACACTATGATACATCACAACTTCAACATTTTTTTTGTTTTATTTCTATTTTTTTCCTTTAATTTATTGTTTTCTTTTGAGGGAGAGGACACAAGGTCATAGGGAGAATATGGAGGGACAGGAAGATGAGTGGGATTTGGGGTGCATGATGTGAAATTCACAAAAAATGAATGAAAAGCTTTTTAAGTGACTTCAATGGAAAGTTTATATAAACTTCATACAAGAATAAGAGCAGACTCATAACTAAACAGGCAATTGAGCTTAGCACATTGGCTATGTCATTCTGTCTTTAGAGTCATGGAAGTAAACAGGCTGTGGAATCCTTTTCCTGAGGTTCAGGACAGCTGCTAAGGCCAGGTCTCTGGCAGAGAAGGCCCAGTATGGAGACCCTAAGAGGCCATTTTATAAAACTTTCATAGTAAAGCCTGAATTACTTTGGAGACTCCAGGATGTTGGAGGTACCAGAGCCATAAGATAACTGCCAAGGAAAGGAGCAGACAAGGAATTGGACTAGGCCATAAAAGAAATGTGTTGCAATCAGCAAAGGTATAAGGGTAGAACCATTTAAGTTCTTTGACATTAGAAGTGAAGTTATAGTATGTGGAGTTTGTCCCCTGGGTTTCTACTTTGCTTTCATGCAACATGCCTTCACTATACCATATCCTTTTCTCCATTTTGGAATGTAAAGGGGTATTTTGTGATATTGTGTGTTAGGAGGGTGCAATTTTGAATTTAACTTTAAATAGTGTTTCAATTAAGAGATACCTAGAATCTCAGACGACATTTTTTTGGACTTTTAAACTTGGAACTATGAAAAATAGTGAAGCCTTTTATAGATAGACCGCATGCATTTTGTATTACAATACAGCTATAATCCTTTGGGGCACATGGACTGGAATGTGATGACTTAAGTAAGAATGACCCTAATAGATTCATATAACTTAATGCTTGGTCTCCATTTTGTGAAACTCTTTGGAATTAAGTGTGATTTTGTTGGAGAAGTTGTAACACTGGGGTTTATCATTGAAATTTCTAAAGCCTATGTCATTCCTAGGTAGCTTTTTACGCTTCCTTACATTTGGATAAGGATATAAAGTTTCAAATACTAAGTCAGCACCATGACAGCAGGCCTACATGCCTCCTACTATGTTCCTGTCATGGTCATAGGCTCTAGCTGTCTACAACCATGAGCTCCAAATAATATAATTATTTTATATATTCCTAGGTCATGGTGTTTTGTGACAAAAATAGAAAATTACCTAAGACAATAGGTGCTGCTGTTTAGTATGGGTTTATTTCCCTTCATTTGGCAGCTTACATAGTATTTTCTGGTACTTCAAATGCGAGACTAAAGAAAAGAACCTATAAGCTATATCCCAATCAAATGATCTAACTCATATTTCCTAAGTGTATATTGTCTTCAGTAATAGAACCTTACTTCTGAACTTTGAAAGCTAAGGGCAACAGAAGAAGTCTGTATTGTTTTGTGAGTCATTTGGTCTACAATGACTAATAATTCTAGAGGAGTTTTTTCATTACTTGGGTTTTTAGGCTATGTTTCTTGTGGGGACCATTTTCAGTTCAAGTGGCATAACTTCCATTAACAATGTTATAACACAAAACTGGTGATGTAGTGGCAACAAACATGGAAGCACAGCCAGAAGGGAGCACATTGTTGCTGAGTAGGACTGGTCCTTGTTCTACATGGAGTCTCTGGACAACAATAGGCCTGTTTTGCCCCTTGCCACCCTACTGCGCCAATATTTTAGCTTTGTGTGTTGTCTGGCATTGAGGAAGAGAGCTGCTGCTTCTGTTGTCACTGCCTGCACTGCTTGCTTTTCTTGTCCCACTGGTGGGAGGGAGAGCATGAGTAGTGAAACATTGCCAAAAAGTATACTGCAAACGGTACTGGCAAGGTAGCCTGCACCAAATACAGTATGCTATGCAGCAACGAGGAATTCAAACTGGTGCTGCCACCAAGCATCATGCCCAGCAGCATGATCACTCTAACTCAGAGCAACAGAAGGATGTCAGAAATGAAGAGTGCTTCATTTTCTCTAATAACTCTCCTCAAGGGAAGATCCTGGTCTATGCTGCCACCAGACACCATGTTGATATCTGTGATCAATGCTGCCACTGGATACCATAAGTTCTGAGTTCTGTGGTGAAACCAGAAACCATGTTGATATCTATGGTTAAGGTTGCTGCTGGAGAAAATGTTGATGTCTGTGGGACACAGTGTTAAGGTCAAAATCTGGTGTTTCTGATAGACACTATGCTTGGTATAAGACAACAGATTCCCTTTCATAACAGGGCTCTCTCTGTGCCTGATCTGGAGAACTTCAGAACCTCTAAAGAACAGCACAAATCTCTCACAGAGATTTCAAGTCCAACCCTTTCCTGAGAAGAAACCCATTCAGCAAGTACCCAGAGACTCCTGGAGATACCCACCCTATGCTAATAAGTTTTCTTAGTGTTTTGTTCTCAACCAATGATTTTTGACATCACCTGGAGTTCTTCCTCCCACCCAAAGGATAATTAAGTACTGCTTTCCCCTCTTATGACAAGGCTCTATTGTTCCATATAAATCAAGTATCCCTGGTACTCCTTAACAAAACTAATCAATCTCTTTCATCTTCAAAACCCCTCTAATTGCCCTGGGTCTATAATGTCCCTGATATAAGAAAAACACTTGCTTTCTTCCACCACAAGCCCATGAGATTCATCATTTATTCTTGGGAAGGAACAGCTCCATGGACAATCTGCTGAATGCCCCAAGCTTGGTTGCCAATTAGGCAGACAGCCATTGGGCTGTCAAAAGCTTGTGGACTACCATGTGTTGCTGGTTGCTAAGAGCTTCTGCTGTTCTCCAGCCAGCAGAACTGCCTCAGCAGCCATTGATGTGCATTCTACCAGTCATGCATCTCACCCAACCTTCCATCCACTCAGTTGAGCATTTCACGAGCACCTTTGCCTTTCATACAGCAAATTAACCAAAGGGCTGTAACACTGCAGTATCATAACAGGCTTTTGGAACACCTGAGTTCCAACTGCTGTCTCAATCCAGCGAACTCATTTTAAAAGAGCTAACTGTAACTTCCAGTGGAAAACTCATTTCTACCTCCCCTGATAAGATCGGGAGCCTCACCTTGTCCACAGTCCTAATCCTGAGCGTTCATGAGAGAAAAATAACTTTTGATCTCAGGGGTTTCTTTGTTCCAATCCAGAAGCAAACAGCTCCTGGACCAGGCTGCAGGAGAAACATGCATGTCTGATTCCTACCCAGCAGCCCAGCCACTCAGGAAGCACAGTATGAAAGCTGCCATGACAGATGTCTGTGCTGCTGTCTGATACCAGGTTGATGCTCATGATCCATGCTTCAGACTGAGAGGGTATTAATGCCAAAACAGAGCATACTGACATGTGTGATCTGTGCTACAGCCAGAAGGAATGTGGATGTCTCTGATCTGTGCTTCTATTGGGCAATGAACTTTCTTTTTCAGTGCTATTGGTAACTAAAGGTTCTTAACTGAGAATGAGAGATATTGAAGACTTCTGTGATACTGTTTCCCCCAAAAGATATCTATTGAAGAGAGACCCTAAAAATTATGGTAAAGATGATGAAATGTAGATCTTCACAGTTGATGGCTTCTCGTAGGGGTGGATGTGGTCCAGTTAGGTTTTCAAATTTTGTGGCATATAGGCTTTTGAAGTAACACTTGATGAATTTTTTTATTTCTTCAATGTCTGTCATGTCCCTTTTTTCATTCCTGATTTTGTAGATTTGAGTACTCTCCCTCTGCCTTTAGATAGTTTGGTTAAAGGTTTGTCAATCTTATTGATTTTCTCAAAGAACAAGTTCTTGGCTTCATTGATTCTTTGTTTTGTTTGTTTCTAATTTATTGACTTCAGCCCTGATTTTGGTGATTTTTCTTTAAGGAACTGAAAAGGTTGGTCAGTAGATGTTTGACCATGCTTCAGTGAGTATATAGACAACATAAATGAGACATGTGTTTTTTCCAGGTGTTTTGTTTTGCTTTCTATTTTTGCTGGGGAGATGAGACGGTTGACACAGGAGGAATGCAAAGGAGTATTTGGCTATAACATATCAACTCCCAAATAACTAATAAAAATATTATGTTGGGAAAAAAGAATGTTCTAATTTAATCTCCTTCCTTATGATAGTTAGCTAAGTTTGTTAATGTATGTTTATGTATATAATTATTTAAGATACATATAAAATAAGTTTCCTTGAAGCTTTACCAAAAAACCTTGCTATCATAGATCCAAAATGGCAGCACGTATCACACAGTGAGTCTGATTAGGAGAAAAACCAGGACTGCACAGCAATTTAAAGACCAATCTGAGAGCTACAAAACACCAGTGCTGCTTATTCCCAGGTGAGAGGGATCCACCAAATCCCAGAGAAAGGCTACATTAGTCACCATCTCGGGAAGGACTGTGGGTTGTCCATGCAGGTTTGGGCTCTCACCACCCATCTACTGCTTGTAGTATCTGGGAGAGAAGGCTTGAGGGAAGTATGTTCAGTATATGGCTCTTACCACCTGTTTCCTACTTGGCAGATCCGATACAGGGAGTGGCAGACAGGCAGAACTGAATCCTGGTATGAGGCACAATCCATATTAGCTGCCTCCTGAAAAACTGAGGGGCACCCAAACATCTCTTAGCTCTGATCTCTCTCAACACCCCAGATGCTTGCCACTCAAGCCTAGGTGGGTCAAAGAACAGATAAGCATAGCTCTGCCACATCAAAAGGGCCTGTGGAGGAGAGATGAAAAGGGTGACATAATGACATACACTGAGGAATTCTAAAGAATCATCAGGTATTATTTCAAAAGCCTATATGTCACAAAATTTGAAAACCTAGATGAAAGGACAATTTTCTTGATAACTACCAACTACCAAAATTGAACCAAGATCAGGCACACAAACTGAATAGTCTTATCATACCTAAGGAAATAGAGGCAGTCATCAAAAGTCTAACAACAAGAACAAAAACAAAAACAACAACAACAACATCACAGGATTAGATGGATTCAGTGCAGAATTCTACCAGACCTTCAGAGAAGAGTTAATACCAATTCCCTTCAAACTATTGTGTAAAATAGAAATAGAAGAAACATTATCAAACTCATTCTATGAGGCCACAGTCACCTTTATACTTAAACCACAGAAAGACTCAACAAAGACAGAGAATTTCATACCAATTTCTCTTATGAACATTGATGAGAAACTACTCAAGAAACTACCTGCAAATCAAAATCAAGAACACATCAAAACTATCATTCACCATGACCAGGTAGACTTCATCCCAGACATGCATGGGTGGTTCAATATATGAAAATACATCAATGTAATTAATCATATAGATAAACTGGAGGAAAAAAGAACATGATCATCTCTTTAGATCCCTCACTAAGGATAGCCTTGTAGCTTCAGATAAGCCTCCACTCCAGATGGCACCATGAATCCTGGTATTTCACCAGAAATATTGGCAAGTTTGTTTAAACTTACCTTAAACATAAGTTAGAATGAAGCTACCTAGAGATGTCTCAATTTACTCTGTTTCTTAGAATGAAAGACAGATAAAATCATTGTCCTGAACTCATTATGAACTAAGAGATAGCTGGATAATGTATAGTGAGCTCTGTCCTAATAGAAAAGTCATATATTCTCGTAACTTTTAGGTCATGTCATTCTGAACTCAATGTGAACTCATGTAATGGATACTTATATAAGAAATGTTTAGATTTAAAACATGTATAAATTGATAACCTTTTCTCACAAGTGCAAGTACGGTCATCTAAAATAAGCAGTGCTGAAATTGGGAAGCTTAACTTCAATTGAAATAAGTTGACTGACTTCGTGACACAGGCTGGGCAGAGAGCTCAGTTCCACCACTGGCACTACCTCACCGCAGGCGCAGTTCTTCTTCTGTGATGCAGGCTGGGTGGAGTGCTCAGCTTCACCAGAGGCCCTAGCTCAGCGCAGCTGTAGTTCTCTTGCTGTGATGCAGGCTGGGCAGAGTGATCAGTTCCACTGGCTCTAAGACTCTGGTTGGACACAGTGTGCAGTTTGAATCCAGAATTCCTGGCTGAACTTGGCAGACAGTTCGGGCCCTGAGTCAATAACTGAACACAGCACGCACTTTGGGCCAAAAGGCCCTAACTGAGCTTGGTGCACAGTCCCAGCCAAAAAATTCTTGCTGGACCCTATGTGCATTTTGGGCCCAGAATCCCTAGCTGAGCTTGGCAGAAGGTTCAAGCCCTGAGAATCTAGCTGAGTTCAGCCCGTGGTTCGGGCCCAGTGTTCCTAGCTGGACGTGGCAGGGGACAAAGAAGGCTGTGGATACGTTGGCCTGACCCAACTCTCATTCAGAGACCCAGAAAGAGTGTAGGAACCACAGCACAGGGGAGCTGAAGATCACTGGCTGTGAGAGTCCAAAACAACAGGGCTAACCTCCTAACATCTACACCAGTGAAGCTTTAGAGCTCCCAGCCTAGGGAAATCGTGAGAAAACAAGTGAATCTATCATAAGACACCCTTCATCCAACTCTGGAAGTTACCCAACAAAAACAAATATGGCAAGATGTCTAAAGGTCAGCAAAAAAGCATACGCCAAAAAAAAAAAAAAAAAAAAAAAAAAATGGCTTCTCCAGTTTCCAGCTATCCCAAAGAAAACAACCCAGAGAACTCAAATACAACGGAAATACAAAAAAAATGACCTCAAATCCTTAGTAATGAGGATGGTAATGGAGGAAACAAATAAAATTTGTAATCAAATGCAGGAAGACACAGCCAAACAGGTGAGAGATATAAAAGAAGTGCATAGAGTGGAACTGGAAATTTTTCAGAAAAATGCAAACAACCAGATGAAAGAAATAAATAAAATGGTTCAAACTCTGAAGACGTATAAAGAGGCAATGGAAGAAACTCAGAAATTTACAATCAGATGAAAAGAATCAAAAAATCCGTTCAAGATCTGATAATGAAAATGGATTCAATGATAAACAGACAAAAGAAAAACGAAAACGTGAGACCTCAGAGAAGAAGGCAAGCAACACAAAGGTGAGCTTTTCTAACAGAATCTAAGAGATGAAAGAACAAATCTCGGTCTAGAAGATAAAATCACAGATCGTGAAGCAACCATTAAAGAAAGTGCCAAATCTGGAAAACTCCTGACAAAAAAACATCCAAAATGTAAGGACACCATGAAAAGAAGAAATTTGAGGATAATAGACATTGAAGAAAGAAGATATCAGACTTCATGGCCCAGAAACTATTCTCAAAAAATCATACAAGATAATTTCCCCAATCTAAAGAAAGAGATGCCTATACACATACAAGAGGCCTACAGAACATAAAATAGAATTGACCAGAAAAGAAAAACTGCCCATCACATAATAATCCAAACACAAAACATATAGAAAAAAGAAAAAATATTAAAAGCTGCAAGGAAAAGGGCCAAATAACATTTATTGGCAAACCTATCAGAAATAAACCCGACTTCTCAGCAGAGACCATGAAAGCCAGAAGGGCCTGGACAGAGATCCTGCAAACCCTAAGAGACCACAGATGCCAGGCTAGACTACTTTACCCCGCAAAACTATCAATAACCATTGATGGAGAAAACAAATATTCCATGACAAAAACGAATTCAAATAGTACCTATCCACAAATCCAGCTTTACAGAAGGTACTAGAAGGAAAACTCCATCCCAAAGGGTCAAGCTACAACCAAAACTACTCAGGAAATAGATAACTATCCCATAGCAAAAACACAACTACACAAACGCTCGACTGGAAACAACATCAAAATTAAGACTCTTAACAGTCACTGGTCATTAATGTCTCTCAACATCAATGGTCTCAATTCCCCAATAAAAAGACACAGACTAACTGAATGGGTGCATAAACAAGATCCAACATTCTTCTGCATTCAAGAAACACATCTCACCCATAATGATAGGCATCACCTCATGGTAAAAGGTTGGAAAAAAATATTCCAAGCAAATGGTCACAAGAAGCAAGCAGGCATAGCCAATTTAGTATCGAACAAAATAGACTTTCAACCAAAATTAATCAAAAGGGATGAGGAAGGACACTTCATACTCATCAAAGGTAAAGTCAACCAAGATGACATCACAATTCTGAACATCTATGCTCCCAATACAAGGGCACCCACATTTGTAAAAGATCTCCTAAAAAAGCTTAAACCACACATTCAATACCCACACAATAATAGTGGGAGACTTCAACACCCCACTCTCACTGAAGGATAGGTCATTGAAACAGAAACTAAGCCGAGAAATAACATCATTAACCAATGCCATGTGTCAAATGGATCTAACAGATATCTATAGAACCTTTCACCCAAACAAGAAAGAATATACCTTCTTCTCTGCACCCCATGGAACCTTCTCCAAAATTGATCACATCGTAGGTCACAAAGCAAGCCTCAATAGATACAAGAGGATTGAAATAATACCTTCTATCCTATCAGATCACCATGTTCTTGGGCTGCAATTCGACAACAACAGAAATAACAAAAAGCCTACATTTATGTGGAAACTAAACAACTCTCTGCTAAATGACACTTGGGTCAGGGAAGAAATAAAGTAAGAAATCAAGGAGTTTTTGAAAATCAATGAAAATGAAGGAACAACATACCCAAATTTGTAAGATACATTGAAAGCAGTGCTAAGAAAAAAATTCATAGTACTAAGTGCCTTTAAAAAGAAACTGGAAACATCACACATAAGCATTTTAAGGACACAACTGGAAGCCCTAAAAAAAAACAAGCAGAAACACCCAAGAGGAGTAGACGTCTGGAAATAATCAAACTCAGGGCTAAAATTAACAAATTAGAAACTAGAAAAACAGTCCAAGGAATCAACAAAACCAAGAGGAGCTGGATCTTTTAGAAAATCAACAAGATAGAAAGACCATTAGCCAAACTAACTAAAAGGCAGAGAGACAGTATTCAACAAAATCAGAAATGAAAAAGGAGACATAACAACAGACACTGAAGAAATACAAAGAATTATAAGATCCTACTTTGAAGGCATATATGCCACAAAATTTGAAAATCTAAGGGAAACGGACAATTTTCTTGATCAATTTCACTTGCCAAAGTTGAGTGAAGAACAGATAAACAAGCTAAATAGTCCTATTTCCCCTACAGAATTAGAAGCAATCATTGATAGTCTCCCAACCAAAAAAAATCCCAGGGCCAGATGGTTTCAGTGCAGAATTCGACCAGACCTTCAAGGGCGAGCAAATAACGATGCTATTTAAGCTACTCCAAAAGATAGAAATGGATGGAACATTACCCAATTCATTCTATGAGGCCATAGTCTCATTGATACCTAAACCTCACAAAGACTCATCAAAGAAAGAGAATTTCAGACCAATTTCTCTTATGAACATCGATGCAAGAATACTAAATAAGATACTTCCAAAACGAATACAAGAACACATTAAAGATATCATTCATCATGACCAAGTAGGCTTCATTCCAGGCATGCAGGAAAGTCCATCAATGTAATCCACCATGTACACAAACTGAAAATAAAAAGCCACATGATCATATATTTAGACGCAGAGAAAGCATTTGATAAAATCACACACCCATTCATGTTTAAAGTTTTAGATAGATCGGGGATACAAGGCACTTTCCTCAACATAATAAAGGCTATATATAGCAAGCCAATAGCCAAAATCAAAGTAAATGGTGAGATACTCAAGGAAATTCCTCTAAAATCGGGAACAAGGCAAGGCTGCCCACTCTCTCCATATTTCTTCAACATAGTACTCGAAGATCTAGCCAGAGCAATAAGACAACAAAAGGAGATCAAGGGTATCCACATGGGAAAGGAGGAATTCAAATTATCCCTATTTGCAGAAGATATGATAGTGTGCATAAGTGACCCTCAAAATTCCACCAGAGAACTCCTAAGGCTGATAAACACCTTCAGCAAATTGGCTGGATACAAAATTGACTGAAAAAAGTCTGTAGCCTTTCTATACACAAATGACAAACTTGCAAAGGAAGAAATTAGGAAAACCACACCCTTCACATTAGCCACAAGCAATATAAAATATTTAGGAGTTGCTCTAAGTAAGCGAGTGAAGGACTTGTTTGAAAAAAAATTTCAAAACTTTGAAGAAAGGGATTGAAGATGACCTGAGAAGATGGAATGATCTTCCTTGCTCATGGATCAGGAGAATTAACATAGTAAAAATGGCCATCCTACCAAAAGCAATCTGCAGATTCAGTGCAATCCCTATCAAAATACCTACACAATTTTTAAAGACATCGAAAGTTCAATTCTGAACTTCATATGGAAAAACAAAAAACCCAGAATAACTAAAACAATCTTGTACAATAGAAGGTGCTCCAGAGGAATCTCCATACCTGATCTCAAACTGTACAATAAAGCAATAGTAATTAAAAAGGCATGGTACTTGTACAGCAACAGGCTGGTTGATCAGTGGAATTGAATCGAAGACCCAGATATGAATCCACACACATATGGTCACTTGACTTTTGACAAAGAAGCCAAATCCATTCAATGGAAAGAGAATAGCATCTTCAACAAATGGTGCTGGTTTAACTGGAGGTCTATGTGTAAAAAAATGAAACTGGACCCATATTTGTCACCTTGCACAAAACGCAAATCCAAGTGGATTAAAGACATCAACATAAAACCAGAGACACTAAGTCACTTAGAAAAAAAAGTAAGGAAGAGCCTGTAACATATTGGCACAGGAGACAGCTTCCTGAACAGAACACCAACGGCCCAGGCCTTAATGTCAACCATTAATAAATGGGACCTCATGAGGCTGAGAAGCTTCTGTAAGGCAGGAGACACTGTCAAGAGAACAAAGCGACAGCCTACACACTGGAAAAAGATCTTCACCAACCCTACCTCTGACAAAGGTCTAATATCCAAAATATATAAAGAACTCAAAAAATTAAACACCACCAAACCAAATAACCCAATTGAGAAATAGGGCTTGGAACTAAACAGAGAGTTCTCAACAGAGGAATATCAAATGGCTGAGAAACACTTAAAGAAATGCTCAACCTCCTTAGTCATCAGGGAAATGCAAATCAAAACAACTCTGAGATTCCATCTTACACCCATCAGAATGGCTAAGATAAAAAATTCAAGCGACACCACATTCTGGCAAGGATGTGGGGAGAGAGGAACACTTCTTCATTGCTGGGGGAATGCAAACTAGTACAGACACTTTGTAAATCTATCTGGTGCTATCTCAGAAAAAAGGGAAAAGGGCTGCCTCAAGACCCAGCTATTTCACTCCTTGGAATATACACAGAAGATGGTCCAGCACAAAACAAGAAAATTTGCTCAACCATGTTCATAGCAGCCTTATTCATAATAGCCAGAAAATGGAAACAGCTTAGTGTCCATCAGTAGAAGAATGGATAATGAAACTGTGGTATATATACACTACGGAATACTACTCAGCTATTAAAAACAAGGAATTCCCAAAATTTGTGGATAAATGAATTGAGCCAGAAATGATCATAATCAGTGAGTTAACCCAGAAGCAGAGACTCAAATGGTATATACTAACTTATATCTGCATACTAACCCAAGGGGCATGTCCCACGAAAGCCTTCACTTATCAGGAAACTGGGACAGAGAGGAGGACATCCTATTGGGTCTCTAGATGAGAGAAGCATGGTAAAATAGCAAAGTAGAAGGGTCCAGGGTGTCTTAGAAACCTACAAGTAGAACATTATGATAGGCAGATTTCGGCCCAGGGGTCCCGCTCAAACTAAGGCACCAGCCAAGGATAATACAGGCGGTAAACTTTCAACCCCTACCCAGATCTAGCCAATGGGCAGAACATTCTCCACAATTGAGTGGAGAGTGGGGTATGACTTTCTCACGCACTCTGGTGCCTCACGTTTGACCATGTCCCCTGGAGGGGGAGACCTGGTGGCACTCAGAGGAAGGACAGCGTGTTACCAAGAAGAGACTTGATACCCTATGAGCATATAGAGGGAAAGGTAATCCCCCTCAGGAACAGTCATATGGGTGGAAAATAATGGGACAATGGGAGGGAGGGAAGAATGGGAGGATACAAGGGATAGGATAAACATTGAGATGTAACAAGAATAAATTAATTTAAAAAAAAAAAAAGATGCCTGACTTCAACCACCTTTTCTCTTAAATGCATGTGTGTGAGTGGTTTATTTTCTATCTCTTTCTTATTTCTTATTTCCCTGTAGATTCTCAAATAATTTAGCAGACTCAGTTCCATCAGCCTTCTATGGCTAATAACCCTAAGTATACCTTGGTTTACTATAGATCTCCCCAAGGAGGCATACCTACAGATCAAATAGCCTCCTTTTATGACCCCCATGCTGTTTTTTGTCTGAAGCCACTTTTACAGCCTTAGTCATAGGAAATTTTGGTCAGTTTAAGTTTTCTTCCTTAGCTACAGTATAGCCAGTCCCTAGAGAAGAATCCTTGAGCTCCTTTCTTCTTCCTCATTTCAGTCCTGATTAGTTGCCTGAGCCGTAAGCTCTGGCCACACCCAAGAAATAAGGCAAAGTGCAAGGGCATCCACATCCAGCCCCAGAGACCCTACCCTCGACCTCTTCAGAGCCGCAGCAGAGCATTAACAGAATACTAAGGGAGAGAGGGAGAGGGGTTGAGGGAGGGATGGAGATCAGGAGGGAATGAGGGAGGGGGATACATTGAGGATGTGAAGAATTTAAACTGCAGAACAAACAGGTAACTTATATTGCTAATCCCACTATATGGGAATAACTCTGAGATGAGCTGAGACAAGAATGTCTACGCATAGGCAATGCTTCTTGTTAGCTACAGAACCCCTATGAATTACCATTAGATGCCATTTTTCATGTGAATGAATATTTACAGACGTCTTTTTTTTTCTGCTCATACAATGAGCAGAAAACCAGCCTTAATTGTTCTGTGCATCATGCATACCCTATATACTTATAATTTTAGGACTTTGTAATGCTTTTGAGAAATTATATGCTATCAGAAGAAAAGAACTGGACACTGACATTGGATCAGTCCTGAAAGAATGCATTCCTCACAGCATACTTGACACTGACATCCTGTATACTTCATGTACCATCACCCTGCATTCCAATTGTTCCTCATCAGAACAAGACAGCCCCAAGGATACTTTCAAAGAAAGGTTCGAATCCAAATTGGTCCAACATTTCAGACTGTCCACATTGGACTCTAACTAAACCTGGAATTTCTCAACATTTAGAAACTGGACCACAAATGTTGTTCCTAGCTTGTTTAACCATTTTCTCAATTTTATCTGGGCCCCTACAAAGGTATTATTATTCCCAAATCCGCCAAAAGAAACCTTAAGATAATGATGTTCCATTTCCTTTAAGGAGGGTAGGGCAGGAATTTGGCTGCTTTCTTGGGCTATTGAGGGTAATTATCAATGTGAGTTAGTTACAAGTCATTATTAGTTTTATTTAGAAAGAAAACAAGGTTGCGCCCAGCGATGTCTCTCTTTTCCTTGTCATACAATGTTAGGTTTGGAGATAGGTATGGAAAAGAAAGAAGGGCAAGGACAGCAGGTAGCCAAGAAGAGACTTGATACCCTATGAGAATATATAGGGGGAGGTAATCCCCCTCAGGAACCGTCATAGGGGAGGGGAATAATGGGAAAATTGGGGGGGGGGGAGGAATGGGAGGATACAAGGGATGGGATAAACATTGAGATGTAACAAGAATAAATTAATAAAAAAAAGAAAAGAAAGAAGGGGGAATATAGAAATATAAATGGAAAATAGAACAAAGGGTAGATTAGTGAATCTACTCCTCAACTTAATGCTTCAATTGTCACTCACAAGTTATTTTTAATTCATTGATACAGAATTTTGTATATAGATGCAAAATAAGTTTAATTCTAGGTACAGTGGTATAGAATTCAAATTTGAGTTTATTCTTCACACATTATATCTATTTCTACTCTTATATGAGGTATTATACCCATATACCTCAATTATAGTACAAGGTTAACGTGCAATACTTTGAAAGTGCTATTTCAGGCTCTTTAGGATAAGTAAGTTATAAAAGTTAATTGTTAGTTGATCAAATTATGGTTATATCCATCACTAGTCTACTTCTATCACAAGGATATATATCTTATGTGCACCAGATAGATATGATTATATAGAAAGATAAGGTAGGATAGTAAGGTCTTCAAAAACCTCAGAGACATGCAGAATATGGCATTTAAAAATGTTTTTTTAATTATTATTTTAAAGTTCCACTGACAATGAGACAGGTTAACTCCTGCTAACATCCAGCCTACCTCAAAGAGGATGATGAGCATCATAAAACCTCCTTATGGAGATGGCTTAGAATGGAGCAAACAAGCCACTGGGCAAAATGTCCTCATTTCTACCACAGACAGAATTCTGCCTAAAAAAGTGCAAGCTTAGATACAGGCAGAGTTGATGGTCAAACTCAGCATAGACAGGGTAAGCAAGTCCTCAGCAGGTCCTGTCTCACAAATATGTCTGTCAGATATATTGGGACAGAAGGCTGAAGAAAATGTTCCAACATAATTGAGAGTTTTGGGTGACTCTTCAAGTAGCAAACTGTCATCTTCTCAGTTGGAAAGTTGGAAAACTACTAAACTATACTCCCAGCATACTCACATAATCGATTTTATTCCTTCTCAAGTCTCTGATGGGGTTGAAGACGATATAGTTTAGTTTTAAAATTAAGCTTAGTTGTTTGGGGATTAAGATGTTTTTAGGTCTACCTAGATGATTTAAGTTGATAATTGCAAGATGTGATGGAGATTGAGTTACATACAGAATTTTAGATGCACCAAGATAAGAAAGATATTTTCTTCAAGGCTGTCAAATATAAATAGCCAAAACACTAAGAATGTAACATTTATATCCTTCTTGATTGTGTCATGATTCTTCTAGTTATAGGTAGTTTATTGTATATATGTGGAATAATATAAATATATATGTAAAAAATTTTTTAATTAAAAATAATTTATAAAAAGAACCTTACAATCATTTTTCTCCTTTTTCTTTCTTCATTATTGACTTCTATCATTCCACTCATGAGCATCCTCCCTTCTTTTCAATCTCCTGCTTCATATTATCTGTATCCATCTATTTCCATCTCAAATCTCCCATTCTTTATAGTATCATTATTATACGATCTGGTTCTAGTGGGAAGTAGAGGAATCACTAAATGTGTAAAGTCTGTGTGAATATGTATTTTTGACATAGGTACAGTCATGTCAAGGTCTTTAGATTCTGACCCAGAGATAAATGGCAAAACATTAATTCAGTGGTGATGCTCAAAAAGAATTTGCACTGCATTCCTTTCTCTGAATATATAGATGCTGAGAGTATGTGCAAAAAATGTCCACCATACTCTTATTTTCCTAGATAATTACACAACCTTAAGTTTGCTTCTTTAGAGAGAAGGTTCATATTGTCTTCTCAATCCAGTATCATACCATAAACCCTAAATCTTGTTTATCTTTAAGTAATAACCACCTCCTTGTTCAGCTCTATGTAATAACACTACTGCTCTTTTTACCTCTGCATAATAAACAAGCTATACTTCCAGAATACTGCAATTTTTCTATTAGAGAGTCTAACCCACCTGAGTTCAGCTTTTTTGTCTCTTTACAATTACTTCATCCCCTTACTATAGTCAGATGCAAGCCCTTGAGGACATACAAGGATGTGACTAAAGTTCTTATTAAATTAGCATTCCTTCCTACATTTGTGAGTGTATGGCAATAGAAAATATCTTATCCACCTAACCCTGGGACAAACTAAGCTATAATGGCCAAACTAGATAAAAGAAAAAAAGAGATCACTTTATCACAAAGATTATTAGGCAGATTTAGGGGGAATACTAATACTGAATGTCATATAACACTATGTAGGGAGTATACCTTAGTAACAGATATTCAAATATATGAGTTAAAACTCTACTTCAGGGTTTTCGTTGGTAGGCAGAGTACTTATATCTTTTTTTTTTTTTTTTTTTTGAGATTTCAAGACAAGATTTCTCTGTGTACCTTTGGCTGTCCGAGACTCTCTTTGTAGAATAGGCTAGTCTCAAACTCACAGAGATATGACTGCCTCTGTCTCTCTGACTGCTGGGATTACAGGTGTGCACCCCATGCCTGGTTGAGTCCTTACCAGAATAATGTAAAACTGGACAACTATATGAAAACATATTCTTACTCTAACTCACCTCAATATATTACAGAGAAGGGAATATTTAGAACTTCCCCAAATAGAATAGATTTCTGAGCTTCATAATATTATAGCCAGATAAAGCTTAACCATTATTGCACTCTTCTGACTAATGATAATAGAATGTTTTTTCATTTTAAACTATGTAGGAAAGCCCTAATTTCATTCTTTTTCTATAAAATTTAGTTCTGTGTTTTAATACACATTCACTAAATTAAGCTGACTTTCTCAATCTCCAATTATGTCAATAACAGTCTTGAAAGAGTTAATTTACCCAAAGTTTATACAAAGCTGTCAATTTTATTTCTGTATCTGTCTAACTATGTCAATTTTTTGAGACAGGGTTTCTCTGTATAGCTCTGGCTGTCCTGTAGTGCACTCTGTAGACCAAGCTGGCTTTGAACTCTTAGAGATCCAACTGGCCCTTCTTTCAAAATCCTGGGACTAAAGACATGTGCCACTACCACCAGCCTAGCTAATGGTAGTTTTATGAACATGTTTAAGAATTTGTATTTATTTCCTTCATTCCTTAAAGTATTTTCTAGTATTTCTATACCTTGTACTGTCTCTGACACTTTTTCTTTTTTCTGTTATTAAATATTTGCCTACTGCTTACTTTTCTACAGCATTACAACTTTCAGACTTTTAAGTAATTTGTGTGTTTTGATGAATTCTGAAGTTTCACTGAAGTGGTAGTAGCTATTGTGCTTTCCCTGAAATTCATTTGCCACTGTCAAAAGGGGAAATAGGCATCTGAAGGGCGAAGGAGGAGTTGTAAAGAAGATATTAGAAGTACAAAAAATCCTCAAAGTTTTAAGCACATGAGTTATAATTCAATCTCACGGAAATCAAAATTTCCATGCCATCAATGTAGATTAGAATGGAAAAATACTATTATGTTTAAAGATCAGGAAAGAAGTAGGAAGGTATGAAATCGAGCCATTCTCTGGCTTCTTTTAAGTATGAATGTATGTCCTACTATAAAAAGAACCATTTGTCCTTTACTTACAAAGTATTCATAACAGCAACAGAATGATATGCTAAATGGAAATCATAGGCAAACACCTTGGGTGCTGGCCAGTGTGCTATAGAGGTCATGGTAATCAAAACATTAGTATAATGTAGGGTGATGAACAGGTTTCTGCTGTTAGCCCATCTGCACTTCACTTGAATTTTTGGATACACATAATCATAATTATGAAGCACTCAGATGGTGTTTTCAAAAAATAAACAGCTTCCTAGCCTTGTGCCTGACCTGAACAAGTTAATGAGGATAATAGTGTTTTAACCTCCTTTATTCTTGTCATGCTCTAGGGGAAAAATCACAGATGATAGTGAAAAATACTCAGCTTTAGAAAATGAAGAAATGCAACTAATTACCATGTTTCACAGTCTGCTTTACATTTTGAAAGAAGGATACTGTGAGTATACAAAATGTTCAGTAAAGAGGAACTTTTAAATTAAAGACAGTTGAATATTTCAACACATAAAACCCTTACTCAGAGATGGGATGTTACTAAGATAACAACAGCAACAACCAAATATGGAAAAGTAAGGCCAAATTATATTTAGCATATGAGAGATATAAATTTGAGACTGTCTCACAGTATAGCCCAAGATCAACTAACCAACTAACCATGCTTTGACATCACATGCTAGTCTCAAACTCATGGAAATAACCCAGCCATAGCTTCATAGGCAATCCAGAGAAGAAATGTTTTCATAAATGAGTATGTGTACTGATGTGTAGTCCTTACTTTTTCCTCTAGCAGTTTCAAAGCATCAAATGACATAAAAATTTAATTTTAGTTTTACTCTTTCCAAAAGAATCTTTTATTCCTCCAGTGGGCAATTTTGCCATCTTTGGTCACTTGATTAAATTAAAAAATTGATCTCTAAAACTGAGAGCACCTCCTGAGCACTCTTTGTCCTTCCATCACTTCCACTCTGCCATACTACTCTAAGAGTTCCAGTAAGAGCACAACAGTGAACCACAACACTTGTTCCAATGCCCCACTAGTTAGCCTGTAAATTTCAAGATTTCCTTATTTTTAATAGCTGAGTAGTATTCCGTTGTATAAATGTACCCCAGTTTCTTTATCCTTTCTTTGACTGAGGGACATCTAGGTAGGTTGTTTCCAGATTCTGACTATTACGAATAAAGCTGTATGAGTATAGTTGAGCAAATGTCCTTGTATGGTGCAGCATCTTTCTGTTATATGCTCAGGAACGATATAGCTTGGACTTGAGGTAGCACTATTTCCAACTTTCTGAGAAGCACCAGATTGATTTCTGATTGTACAAGTTTGCACTCCCACCTGCAATAGAGGAGTGTTCCCCTTTCTCCAGTTCCTCAAGAAGACCATCGAGACTGACAGAACTGGACCCAAGGGGGTCTGCATAAATGTTTCCCCAAGGAAGGACAGTGCATCCAGTAAAATGTAGACCCCAACCTGTTCAGATCAGACTGATGGACATGTCATTCTCCACATTTGTGGGGAGAGCAATACTTCCACTGACATGAACTCTGGTGCTGCCTCTTTGACCCCTTTCCCTTGGTGGGGAGTCCCAGCAGCACACAGAGGAATGTGATTCAGGCTATCCATATGAGACTTGATATCTTGTGGCCATATGGTCGAGGTCTAGGGGAGTGGAATAGTGCAGAAAAGAGAGTGATGGTGGAAACCAACAGATAGAAGTGAGGTGATAACATGCTGAATAAATTATAATAAATTATATTTTAAATAAATAAATGAAATAGAAAGCAGTTTCTAAAGCCAGTATGACTCTGACTAATAATGCTTTGAATTTTCTCATAAATAAATAATTTTCTCATAAATATATTATTTTGCCAAATTCAATATTCTTTATAAGCACTTAATTATAATTTTTAAAATGTGCTTTATTTTTTAGAAATTTTTAAAGATTTTAAATTGTTTTCCTATAACAATTTTACATATTCACAAAGTACATTTTGATTATTAAACCCATATTCATTCTTTAATCTCCCTCCTACATTAATAGTCTTATGATTATATAACATAATATGTAAATACATATTAATGGTTTGGAATCTAATATAGACTAGATTAGTTAAGAAACTCCATTTTTCAATAGGGAAGTAAATCACCATTAGTTTTATTTGCCCCTTTCCCTACAAGACATAGATATTTGATAACTGAGATTACAGTACTTAAATAACATACTTTGGAAAGTTTTTCATATACTTACAAATATATTATTCCCTCAACAATTTTGTAAATGGTTTGGTTTAGAGCAATACAAAATAGGTAAAATAGTATCAACATTTGTGCTAATTGACTAGCTTTTAAAATTTCTGTCTGCTATACGCTGATTACTGTGAAAAATAATCTATACATAAGACAATTATAAATATGAAAGTATATTTCATTTCCTTTCATTATAAATATCTATAATAAAAAACCCATATTACCTAAATTCCACTTCCAGTGCTGTATAATTAAAATGCTATTTGATTATTCTTTATAGCCTTACCAGTATAACCTTTTTGCAAGTGAAAACACTGGCACACACAGATGTTGAATCACTTGGTCATATAATGTTTGAATTAACTTTGAATTAATATTCCAAAATTTTTTTATTTATTGGTTTGCAGTTCTGCATAATTTAATTGACACTGAGTAAGTTTTATATGATAAGCATTTTGCTAGGCAGTAGACAAATTTGAATGTCTTAATCATTCATCTATTGCTGTGAAGAAATAGCATTACCACAATAGCTGTTATAAAGGAAACAGTTTTTGGTACTTGCTTACACTTTCAGAGGTTTATTCAATTATCATCATAGTGGAGAGCATGGTGGCATGCAGATGGATATGATGCTGGAAAAATAGCTGAGAGTTCTACATCCAGATCTTCAAGAACCAGAAAGAAAAGGGACACTGAACATGGCTTGGGTTTTAAAATATCAAAGCCCACCTCCAGTGGCAGCCTTCTTCCAACAAGGCAATACTTACTCCAATAAGGCCACATCTCTTAATCCTACTAATGCCGCACCATGATGACTAAGAATTCAAATATATGAGCCTATGAAAGCCATGTTTGTTCAAACCAAGATAATAAACAAAAGTAAAATGCATCTAGAGGGGTAGAAAAACATTTATGAAGTAATTACATGTAAAATGACAAATAAAAACTTAATTTATATGTATGCATATGTTTCTGTATATTTTTATGTGCATGTGGCCAAAAAGGTCTACTAGATGCCCTGAAACCATAGTTACATGCAGTAGTAAGCATGCAACAGGGTGTTGAGAAATAAACTTCAGCAAGTGTACATAGCAGCAGAGTCATCTCTTTCAGCCCTAAAATCATACTTTTGAAAAGTGTTATGAAAAAAAAATGTATTGGATAATATGAGATATATGACATTTCTTTTAATCCATGAGGCAACAAAAATATTCGAAACAAGGCTTCTCTACGTAACCTTGCCTGTCGTGGAACTCATAGAGATCTGTCTGACTGTGTGCTGAGATTACTGGCATGGGCCACTGCACCTGGATGCTTAACTATTCTTAAATGGAAATTTGAAGTATGAATTTTATTTAAGTAGGGATAAAAGACAGGGAAATTATTTCAAACTGAAGAAACAATATATGCAACCGGCTTGTCTCAAGACAGATTGTGTGGCCTTTGAAGAATTTAAAGACCATTTAAGCAATTTTATAGGAAAAAGTGAGAAGGGAAATGGTACGAGACATTGACATAGATAATTCATGATGAGATCATTTCAGAACTCACTGATTTTGATCAGATTAAATAAAAAGCGTTATACTGTAAACAATTTTTATTCACCCTAATGATGTGGGTTAAACAAAAAGTAAAACAGAAAAACAAATTAGAGAAATAACAATTGAGAATAAAGACATTAAACTGCCATTATGTAAAAGAAAATTATATATTTAAATATGCAAAAATAATTTACAGAAAAATATAATAAAAATGGTAGTTTAAAATTAATTTTCAAACTCAGGTGCATTTTATAAACTATACACAACTAGAAGACCCATTTAAAAGTAGAATCAAATAGCCAACTTTTAAAATATAACTTTAATAAATTATATTCAACATTTCAATATAGAAAATAATAAAACTCCATTGAGCTATTAAAAAGTAAATATTCCTATTCTGAGTAGGACACAATCTCTGCCAAATTAATCTATAAATTTAATGCGAATATCTCAAAGTTTAAACAGCATTTTATGTATGTTATAATCAGGTTGTAAAATTCAATGAAAAATTAAACACAAAATTTAGACAAGAGACTTGTGAAAAACATAACTGCCTTGCGCCATTCACTTTCAGGAATGCTTGTGATGTTATAAGAAATAAGGTTAAAACATTACCAATAGCTCACTTTTTTTTATACAAGTATGAGGGAATGACAATAGCAATGAGGTATATTATAAGTCTGTTATCAATCTATTTTCTGGATAAATTTGAACCAAACAGAAACAATATCTCACTGGAGTGTCTATTACACAGTCTAATAAAATAGTGAATTGGAAAAGACATCAAAACACTAAGTTACATGACAACCTTATAGAGAAAAAAAATAAGCACATAGAATCACCTTTATCTCTCTAGTGAGTAATCTTTGACAAAATGGATTTTCTCAGCAGAAAAAAAATTGTTAAGCAAGGGCATATTCAACAATCGCTATTAAAATCAAACATTTGATGTTAGAGAAGACTGTGATTTTTGTGGATCCACAGCAATTTCTGTTTGGAAATTCACACCAGATGAGTTGTACCAGAGACACAGTCCTTCATACTCTGCCTACACATCTTATGAGTCTGACTACTCCTAGTCCTGTAAAATAACTGGGGTAGTTATGCAAACAAAACAAGTGGACTTGTTCATCCACAGAAGCAGCTTGGCACTTTTTACTATACAATTTGCTGTAGTCGTCCATGTAGTCACATCTCTAAATCCTTGGCATGGGAGGCTATCCTACTGACCCTTGAGAATCACTCAGCATCTCAGTTTATTGGGTTCACATTCTGAGGCTACAAAAGGCACCCACAAGCACTGCTATTGGTTACATATAGTCATTTCACCAATCCTGAATAGAATAGTCTGGATAGTTCACAGAATTAGGACATTAATGTGTGTCCCACACCTCTTTCAACATACTCAGTTGTGTGATATTGGGCATGTCACAGTTTCTTGCCACCAAGTAACCTATATGGAAACTGATCAAAACCATCTATCTGCAAATATGTACCTACCACCTAGAGCTCCTTGTAAATATTAAGTAACTATGACCTAGATAGAACACTGTAACCAACCAAGCTATCATGTAAGATAAAAAGGAAACAAATCTTCTCTTGTCCTTCAGTGAGAAGGCTTAGTGCATGCTTCACTATAAGTTGAAGGATATTAACTCCAATATAAAAATCACACTAAAGTATAAAACTCAGCAGAAATGATACGTGGAAGAGATAGAAAAGAGAATCAATCTTTGCAAATAAAACACCACAAATCACAAATAATGTTAGAGAAGGAAAAAGAAACAGGCTATACCAACAAATAAGAAAAAAGTTAACAAAAGTAGGGTGACTGTATAACCATACTTTTAATTTGTATGTTATGCATAAAAAACCTGGCAAAACATGAATAAGCCATTGTATCATATAACAATTGTTATCCCTTTATAGAGCCTGCATTTAGGCTCCCTCCTTGAGTTCTGGCCCAGACTTTCCTTAATAATAGACTGTAACCTGGAAGGATAAGATAAATCTGTTACACATATAAGTTGATTTTGATTTATGGTGTTTCTTAAACAAAGAGAAAAGAAACTAAAATATCATCTTATCCTAATACTTTTATAGATATCTTTTATATCCTCCAGGCTCACTCCACCGTAATTTACATGTGGCAATAACTTCCAGTTCATAAATAAATTATTAGGATACTAATTCATTATCCAAAGAACAACTCCTCTGTCCTTTTGCACACAACTGGAAATAGTCATGTGGATGACAAAATCAGTTATGTCTCATAGAAGCCAAAATGAAAACCAAATAAAATTATGAAGTAGATAAAATATACATCATCAAAATAAAATTGAAGTGTATTTTACAAGAGAAACTATTATTTTAAATAGAGAATACATCTGTGTTACATTTGCAAGCATAAATCTATAGAATTTATATACCAACATTCAGTTTTACATGCCAAAATTTTATTGATTTAAGTGTAGAACAAAATGAAAAATAATGTAATCTTTTTGTAATTAATTTTCCCCAAGCTTCAGATTACTCTTCATGTGGTGGTGACTTGGACTCTTTTGCCTGTTCTTGAAACCCTTTTCCTCCTGTTGGGTGTCCTCTTCCAGCCTTGTATGTCTTGTTTGGTTGATATATTTGAGAGGCCTGCTCTTTTCTGAAGGGAAAAGGAGGAACAATGGATTTGGGGAGAGAGTAGGTGGATGATGAAGGAAGAAGCACAGGCTGAGATCAGTTTGTATGGTATGAGAAAATAATAAATAAAAAGAAAACTTTAAAGATTTTTAAAATTGCTGTTTTTCTCAGAGTTAAGTTTCACTGTAGTCAATTCATATCAAGTTGTCCAGATTACACAACACAATTCTTCTTTTAGGCTTTTTTTGTTTTTATAGTATGCTATAAGAATTATAAATAGTTTACTTCAGGGCTTAACTTTCTGAATTGTAAAAGGGATAGATCTAATTAAAGAAAATCCTTGGCTTTCAAATTTATTTCAGTTACTATGAGATAAAACTCTAGTTTTGTAACTCAAGGTCATGAATTTACTGGTGCCTATTCTGTGCTCTTCTCTTCCTCCAATAATATAGTCCATTAGAGAAAGCATACTAAGTAAGGTTTTGTTAGTCTCTTCCTGGGAATATTAAATATAATATTGCCATGAAACTATTGATAGACTGTATTTCCTATTTTAATTTTATGTTGTAAATTCTTAGACTCAGAAAATTGTAACAAACATCCCTTAGAGATGATTGATTTCCCTAATTATATTTTTCTGGATACTTTTCCACCAAGGGAAAATCAAATTATTGTTTGCTATAGTTTATAAATTACAAAAGCAATAGATCTTAACAGAAATATTTCACAATCTGTAGGAACCTCTATTTTGTATTTTTCATGGAGGTTAATGAATAAGAAAAATCATACATGAACTATATACACTTTAATTCATTCACACTTTAGTTTGTAATAAACTTATTTTCTTCTTTATTTGTTTTCATTCCTTAGGTCATTTGATCACTCTTACAGATGTATATAGTATCTGTGACTTTCATGTGTGTAACTGCATCTCTGATCTTATATTAATCTACTACTATATATATAATAGCTATCTCATATTTAGCAAAACTGTAGTACATGTCCTTGAAATATCAGAGTCTGAGATAAAATTTTATAGGAGAGAAAATCCATAGCAGTAAGAGTTGGGATGCAAAGTAAAGGAAAACTCAAGTTCAAGGCAATTAAAGACCTCAACATAAAACCAGATACATTGAACCTAGTAAAAGAGAAAATAGGCAATAGGCTTGAACACATTGACACTTCCTGATCAAAACACCAATAGTGCATGTATTAAGATTAACAATTAATAAATGGGACCTCATGAAACCAATAAGCTTTTAAGGCAAAGAACACCATCAGTAGGACCAAACAGCAGCCTCCAAAGTAGAAAAACTATTTTTCACTAACTCCACATCTGATAGAGGTCTCATATCAAAAATAAAAAAGAATTCAATAAATGACACATCACCAAACCAAATAATCTTCTTGAAAATATGGTACAGATCTAAAAAGAATTTTCAACAATGGAATCTCATATTACTGAGAAATACTTAAAGAAATGTTGAATATTTGTAACCATCAGGGAAAAGAAAATCAAAATGACTCATAGTCCATGTTACACTCATAAGAATGACTAAGGTCAAAAACATATGTCACCCCCTGTCTCCTGCACATCTCATTCTCAGGCCATAGCACAGACTTTTACCTCTGAGGCCCATGGCAGCCACTAGGAATGGACATGTAAAACATCCAAAGGCCAGCCACCTGCCTATATGGAGCCACCTGGACAAGCACAGCAGTGTTGAGCTACTGTCTGTCCTTGTGCACCCTATATACTGGATCACACCACTACATGTGTTCCAGGAATCCTGGGTGCCCCAGAGAACAATAAGTGAAAACCTGTCCATCCATAACTATCAGCCTGCCCTCTTTTCACAGCAAATCTAGCATCAGAGAGCCCAATTAATCACCTCTGCCTGGCATTTCCTATCTATAGTGTGTCTTCATGCTGTGGCAGCCACCCGGAAGAGACAGGTGAGACATTTATTCACCAACCACCTACCTGCATGGGGGCCTTTGATAAGCACAGCAGCTCTGAATTATGCCCTCCTTCCTCCCCAACCTATCTCCAGGATCACAACCCTATGTGCATTCCCAGAGGCCTGGAGCCATCAGGCTCTACATCCCCTGACCAGCTATTCCCCAGAAAACTTTCCCAAAATAAGTAAGTTGCACCTTCTCCCCAAAGCTTCATTTTCTGGCCAACATCTGGGCCTACATTGCCTGAGGCATGCAAATACCAGAGATAATCAGGTGCCTAAAGGAACATGTATGAACACAAATGACAAGAGCCAGGACAATATGGCAACACCAGAAACCACGTATCATACAATAACAATCACCTGATATCTTAACACAGCTGAAGCACAAGAAAATTATCTTAAATCCAGTCTCATGAAGATGATAGACTCCTTGCAAGATGAAATGAATAAATCTCTTTAAGAAATAAAAGGGAAAAAACACGTATAGGCCTTTGAAAAGGACATTAATAAATCCCTTAAAGAATTAGATGAAAACACAATTAAGCAGTAGGAGGAAATGAATAAAAATATTTAGGACCTGAGAACAGTAACAGTACAATAAAAAACACATATTAGGGAATCTTGGAGATGGAAAACGTAGGGAAGAGAAGAGTAACAGCATCACTGACAGAAGAATACAAAAGATGGAAGGAGAATTAGAGGCATTGAAGAAACCATAGAAGAAATTAATACACTAGTCAGGAATGTTAAATCTGAAGAATTCCTGACAGAAAATATCCAGAAAATTTGGGATATTATGAAAAGACCACACCTACAAATAGTAAGACTAGAAGAAGGTGAGGAGTTCTAGCTCCAAAAAAAAAAGAATATCATTCCAATTTTTCTTATGAACATTGATGCAAAAATACTCAAGAAAATACTTGCAAAACGAATACAAGAACACATTAAAGATATCATTCATCATGACCAAGCAGACTTCATTCCAGGCATGCTGGGATGGTTTAATATACGGAAATCCATCAATGTAATCCACCATATAACAAACTGAAAATAAAAAACCACATGATCATCTCTTTAGATGCAGAGAAAGCATTTGATAAAATCACACACCCATTCATGTTTAAAGTTTAAGATAGATCGGGGATACAAGGCACTTTCCTCAACATAATAAAGGCTATATACAGCAAGCCAATAGCCAAAATCAAAGTAAATACTCAAGGAAATTCCTCTAAAATCAGGAACAAGGCAAAGCTGCCCACTCTCTCCATATCTCTTCAATATAGTACTCGAAGTTCTAGCCAGAGCAATAAGAGAACAAAAGGAGATCAAGGGTATCCAAATGGGAAAGGAGGAAGTCAAATTATCCCTCTTTGCAGATGATATGATAGTGTACATAAGTGACCCTCAAAACTCCACCAGAGAACTCCTAAAACTGATAAACACCTTCAGCAAATTGGCTGGATACAAAATTAACTCAAAAAAGTCTGTAGCCTTCCTATACACAAATGACAAGCTTGCAGAGGAAGAAACTAGGAAAACCACACCCTTCACATTAGCCACAAGCAATATAAAATATTTAGGAGTTGCTCTAACTAAGCGAGTGAAGGACTTGTTTGAAAAAATTTCAAAACTCTGAAGTAAGAGATTGAAGATGTCCTGAGAAGATGGAATAATCTTCCTTGCTCATGGATAGGAAGAATTAACATAGTCAAAATGGCCATCCTACCAAAAGCAATCTACAGATTCAATGCAATCCCTATCAAATTATCTACACAATTTTTTAAAGACATCGAAAGTTCAATTCTGAACTTTATATACAAAAAACAAAAGAAAAAAAACCAGAATAGCTAAAACAATCTTCTACAATAAAAGGTACTCCAGATTAATCTCCATACCTGATCTCAAACTGTACTATAAAGCAATAGTAATTAAAACAGCATGGTACTGGTACAGCAACAGGCTGGTTTATCAGTGGAATCGAATCGAAGGCCCAGATATGAATCCACACACATATGGTCACTTGATTTTTGACAAAGAAGCCAAATCCATTCAATGGAAAAAGGATAGCATTTTCAACAAATGGTACTGGTCTAACTGGAGGTCTATGTGTAAAAAAATGCAACTGAACCCATATTTGTCACCTTGCACAAAACACAAATCAATGTGAATTAAAGACCTCAACATAAAACCAGAGACACTAAGTCACTTAGAAAAAAAAAGTGGGGAATGCCTGTAACATATTGGCATGGGAGACAACTTCCTGAACAGAACACCAACGGCCCAGGCCTTAATGTCAACCATTAATAAATGGGACCTCATGAGGCTGAGAAGCTTCTATAAGGCAGGAGACACTGTCAAAAGAACAAAGCGACAGCCTACACACTGGGAAAAGATCTTCACCAACCCTACATCTGACAAAGGTCTAATATCCAAAATATATAAAGAACTCAAGAAATTAAACACCACCAAACCAAATAACCCAATTGAGAAATGGGGCTTGGAACTAAACAGAGAATTCTCAACACAGAAATACCAAATGGCTGAGAAACACTTAAAGAAATGCTCAACCTCCTTAGTCATCAGGGAAATGCAAATCAAAACAACTCTGAGATTCCATCTTACACCCATCAGAATGGCTAAGATAAAAAATTCAAGCGACACCACATTCTGGCAAGGATGTGGGGAGAGAGGAACACTTCTTCATTGCTGGGGGAATGCAAATTAGTACAGACACTTTGGAAATCTATCTGGTGCTATCTCAGAAAAAAGGGAAAAGGGCTGCCTCAAGGCCCAGCTATTTCACTCCTTGGAATATACACAGAAGGTGGTCCAGCACACAACAAGAAAATTTGCTCAACCATGTTCATAGCAGCCTTATTCATAATAGCCAGATAATTCAAGCGACACCACATTCTGGCAAGGATGTGGGGAGAGAGGAACACTTCTTCATTGCTGGGGGAATGCAAACTAGTACAGACACTTTGGAAATCTATCTGGTGCTATCTCAGAAAAAAGGGAATAGGGCTGCCTCAAGGCCCGGGTATTTCACTCCTTGGAATATACACAGAAGATGGTCCAGCACACAACAAGAAAATTTGCTCAACCATGTTCATAGCAGCCTTATTCATAATAGCCAGAAAATGGAAACAGCTTAGTGTCCATCAGTAGAAGAATGGATAAAGAAACTATGGTACATATACTCTATGGAATACTACTCAACTATTAAAAACAAGGAATTCCCAAAATTTGTTGATAAATGGATTGAGCTAGAAATGATCATAATGAGTGAGTTAACCCAGAAGCAGAGAGACTCAAATGGTACATACTCACTTATATCTGCATACTAGCCCAAGGGGCATGTCCCACGAAAGCCTTCACTTATAAGGAAACTGGGACAGATGGGAGGGCATCCTATTGGGATTCTAGATGAGAGAAGCATGGGATAATAGCAAAGTAGAAGGATCCAGAGAGTCCTAGAAACCTACAAGTAGAACATTATGATAGACAGATTTGGGCCCAGGGGTCCCGCTCAAACTAAGGCACCAGCCAAGGACAGTACAGGCAGTAAACTTTCAACCCCTACCCAGATCTAGCCAATGGGCAGAACATTCTCAACAGTTGAGTGGAGAGTGGTGTATGACTTTCTCATGTACTCTGGTGCCTCACATTTGACCATGTCCCCTGGAGGGGGAGACCTGGTGGCACTCAGAGGAAGGACAGCAGGTTATCACGAAGAGACTTGATATCCTATGAGCATGTACAGGGGGAGGTAATCCCCCTCAGGAACAGTCATAGGGGAGGGGAATAAGGGGAAAATGGGAGGGAAGGAAGAATGGGAGGATACAAGGGATGGGATAACCATTGAAATGTAACAAGATTAAATTAATAGTAAAAAAAAAATTAAAAAAAACAAGGACCAGAAATAACTTCAACAAAATTATAGAAGAAAATTTTTCCAACCTCAAGAAAAAAGATGCCTATAAACATACAAGAAGCATACAGAACACCAATTAGATTCAAGCAAAAAGGACAATCCTTCTGCCACAATTTATTCCAGACACTAAATTTATAGAATAAAGAAAAAATATTAAAAGGTAAAAGAGGAAAAGGCAAAGTAACTTACAAAGACAGATCTATCAGAATTATACCTGGTTTTTCAATGTAGACTGTAGAAGCTAGAACAGCCTGTACAGAGGACTTCCAGCCTCTAAAAGACACAAATGCAAATCTAGAATACTATACCTGTCAATCATCTCAATCATCATAGAGGCAGAAAAGAATATATCACAAGACAATATTTAATTTAAACAATATATATAGACAAATCCAGCCATGAGATAATAAAAGAAAGAAAAATCCAAGCCAAGGGGTCTATGACATCTGAGGAAAGATAGGAAAGAATTCCACACCAGTAAAAACAAATGAAGGGAGGCACACAGAAATACACACATACTAATACCCGCATCATCAAAATAATGGGAATTATGAAACATTAGTCATTAATATGGCATTACATCAATGGTCTTTATTACCGAATAAAAAGACATGGGCTAACTTAATGATTTTTAAAACAGACTACATCATTCTGTTGCATTCAAGAACATCACCTCAGAATGATAGAAATCACAACTGAATAAAGGGCTGGGAAAAGGTTTCTCTGAAAACAGTCACAAGAAAAAAGCAAGAGTACCAAATCCAATATTTAGTAAAATAGACTTTCAACCAAAATTTAACAAAAAAAATCTGGGAATGGCATTTCGTGACCATAAAAGGAAAAATACACCAAGATGACATCTGAATTTTGATCACCTATGCCCTAAATGCAAGGAAGACCTCATCCATAAAGGAAACATTGCTAAGGCTTAAATCAAACATTAGACCCCGCAAATTAGTAGTAGGAGATTTCAATACTACTCTCTCACCAAAGGAAAGGTCATTGAGAAAGAAATTAAGCAAAGAAATAGTAAAACTAACCAGCATTATGAATTAAATGGACCTAGCAGATATTTATAGAACATTCCTTCTGAATGCAAAAGAATATACCTTCTTCTCAGCACCTCATGGAATGTTCTCCAAAATTGATCACATAGTCTGCCATAAAGGAAGCTTCAGCAGATACAAGAAAATTGAAATAACACCTTGAATTTTATCAGACCACCATGACATGGATAAATGCTGAACTTCAACAGAAACAAAAACATTAGAAATAGCAGAAAGCCTACAAACTCATGGTAAGAAATCAGCTCAGTACTCAACAATCACTGGGTCAGTAAGGAAATGAAGAAAAAAATTAAAGATGATCTAGAATTCAATAAAAATGAAGGCACCACGTACTCAAAATTATGGAACATAATGAAAGTACTTCTAATAGGAATGTCCACAGCACTAAATGCTTTCATAAAGAAGTTGAAGAGCTTTCATACTAGCAATATAAAGCACATCAAAAAGTTCTAGAAGAAGAAAAAAACAAGAAGAGTAGATGTCAAGAAATATTGAAACTCAGACCTGAAATTAATAAATCTGAAACAAAGAGTACAATAGAAAGAAACAAGAGCTGATTCTTTGGAAAAAAATCAAGATAGACAAGCCCTTAGCCAAACTAACTAAAAGGCAGAGAGAGAGACAGAGACAGAGAGAGAGGGGGGGGAGGGAGATGGAGGGAGACGGAGGGAGAGAGAGAGACTTTCCACACCTACAAAATCAGAAGTGAAAAGGAGGCCATAGAAAGATAATGAGGACATCCAAGGAATTATTAGATCTTACTTCAAAATCAGATATGCCACAGAATTTTAAAATTTAAATGAAATGTATAATTTTCTTCATCTATACCACTTACCAAAATTGAATCAAGATCAGGTAAACAAATTCAATCGCCCTATATATTCTAAGAAAATAGAAGCAATCACTAAAATTCTCCCAAACAAAAAAGCCCCAGGCTAAATGGTTTTAGTGCAAAATTTTACAAGAGATTCAAATAATAGCTAATACTATTCCTTAAACTATTCCACAAAATAGCAATTGAAGGAACTTTACCAAACGTATTTTTTTAGGCCATAGTCACCATGATACAAAAACCACACAAAGACTTAACAAAGAAAGAGAACTTCATGCCAATCTCCCTTATGAACATTGATGAAACATACTCAATAAAATACAAACAAAATCAAGGAACTCATCAAAAATATCATCATCTACGATCAAATAGGCCACATGCCAGGGATGCAGAGAAGATTCGACATATGAAAACTTATCAATCTAATCCAACATTTAAACAAACTGAGAAAAAAACACATAATCATCTCATCAGCTCCTGAAAAGAACCTTGACAAAATCCAATGCCTGTTCATGTTTAAAGTCTTGTAGAGATCAGGGATGCAAGGTGCATACCTAAGCACAATAAAGACAATATCCACAGAGCAAATAACCAACATCATATTAAATGGAGAGCAACTTAAGGATATTCCACTAAAATCTTATAGAAAACAAGGCTGTCCACTATTTTCATATCTATTCAGTTTGATACTTGAAGTTATACCTAAATCAATAAGACAGCTAAAGGAGATTAAAGAGATAAAAATTGTGAAGGATGGACTCAAAGTATCTGTATTTACAGATTATATGAGAGTATACATCAGTGACTTCCAAAATTCTAGCAGAGATCTCCTTCAAACACCTTCAAAAATTTGGCTATATGCAAAATTAGTTTTTAAAAAATCAGCAGCTCTCCTTCATGCCAGTGATAAACAGACTGAGGAAAAAATTAGAGAAACCATACACTTTACAATAGCCAAAAGTCATATAAAATATCTTGGGGTAACTCTACCGAATAAAGCTTTGTATTACAAGAACTTCAAGTATTTGGAGCAAGTAATTGTCGGCGCCGCACCGTCCAGTGGAAATAAGACACCAACAACTAGACTTCTTCTCTAGATCTTTACTCAGGATTTTGCTAAGCAGGAATGGCCCTGAAGAAGGGAAGGACAGAGCTTAAGTAACAACCAAGTACCAATCAGCTTTTGCCAGGTGCTAACTCCTCATAGGTCAAAGTCAGAGCAAGGCCGCTCATCACAAGATCGTCCGTTACCCCTGCACAGCCCTTCGTCATATGAGGACTTGTTTATCCTGGAGAGCACTCACCAGCGGGAAAGCGGAAGATGGAAACTGGCGCCATGTCAGGGTGCAGCACTTCGCAGCTCTCCACAGCTCCCCCTGTTTTAATTTATAAGAAATGAGCAAAGGGAAAGGAAGTCAGTCCGATCAAGGCTGGATCATATATTATGGCCCATCCGATCGAGGACCAATATGGGGTTAACACTCAATGCCATCCCGCGTGCAAAGGGTTGAGTCTCTGCGGAGGGCAATGGCCATTGAGCGTTTTGGGCGAAGCGTGCCTTCCGATGTGCAATGGCAACAAGGCTCAGTCTGGTGCAAAGGCCAAGCAAGGGAAGGGTAGAGGGAAGCTCATTATCTTAGGTTTCTTGATCAGGACTTAAAGGCTGCCAGCCAAGCCTGAGGGGACTGTCCGCCCTCTATGGCATAAAAGGCTTGTGCAATAAGGGCACGGTCTCTATTACGGGATATGACCAAGCGTTGGAGGAACACAAGGCAGAGAAAGCTGACAATCAAAAGGGCTCCGATGCCAGCCCATTCTTTAAGGTGGTGCATGGCCTGTTGAATCCAGAAAGTGAGGCCCTCTGTGGTGGAAATGTCCACTCGAGTGGAGTTCACAGTAACAATAGCAGTACGCAGCTCTGTCATCAACGAATCAAAGGTCCGGGACCAATTTCCTGTAAGATAGCTAGACAACTGTCGAGATAACTTTGCCGCTTTGGTGAAATTATGATATTGCACAGAAGTTATGCATAGTCCAGAAAACTTCCATTCACAGCCCAGTTGAGCTAATTGCCACAGGGTATCATTCTGTTCTTGGATCAGGTCCACTCTCTGATTAAGAATCATGATACCCCCTCTTAGATTACTGTTAATGCTGGACTGAGTATCCAAAGTCGTGGCTACAGTGGCTGACAAATTCTTCAGCGTTTGGGCAGTCTGGATTGAGGTGGTCAAAGAGACAGCTGCGGCCGTGGCTCCGACTGCCGCCAGGGAAGTGGCCGCAATTATGGCAGAGGTAATACCAAAATCACGCCTGGGGCGATACAAGGAGAGGGAGGAGGGAGCCTCTACAGGGACCGGAATCCATCGCAGCAATCGAGTGACCATGGCTAAGGGGAAGCGAGGCCCGTCCCAACATTGACTATAATAGCAGGATTGATTGGAACAAGACAAGAAGGAAGAATTGTAAGAGGAGCCATTATACACAAGCCAAACAAAAGGTGGCCACAGGCATACAGGTGTGGGAGCAAAACTAATATTTCGGCCGTGTGTAACAATTTTGTTGACATTTTCAAAAGTCTCTCCTTCCAACTGAAAGATGCATTACCTGCCATGCCCCCTGCAAGCATCACAAATGGAGAAAGATCAGAGCAACTTCCATTGATGCCACAAAGTAACCAGACATCAAACGGTCGAGCTCGGTTAGGACTCTGCCAGGTAAAATTGTATCCTGCCCACGTAGCATTGTAAATGGCTGAAATGCGAGGGGAAAAGGTAAAAAAGGACTTTACGGCCCAACCAGCTCTATGGTTTTGGCGCCCTGTCCAAGGGAAGAAGGTATATTTTGTATCAATGCCTCTGCAAAAAGGGGGCCCACCGAGGCTGAGGTGGAATGGCGGCATTATCATCTTCCATACTAGGCCACCATCCCCCTATCCAAGTGGCATTAGTACTATTGAAGTCAAAGGGTTTTCTATCAAACCAACCGGCTGTCTGATCGCAAATTCTGATACAGCCAGGAGAAAGGGAAATATTAGAAACCTTGAAAAAGCAGAGGGTACCAATTAGAGGAATAAGCAACTTCTCATCAGCAATAGCTGTCTCCAAATCTCGGGGGAGGTAAGGGAGTTCCAGACTCTTATTGGTACTAAAAAATCTGGGAAAAACTTGTGCGTCATGACGCACTGGCATCGGTTTCAGGAACACCGACAGGATCCCCCATCTTGGTTCTGTCATCACAGGATCCATCATCAGGAGGAGGAGCAGGAGGATCACTGGAGTTACACTTCCGTACCAGCCGTTCTGGGACCCAGATCGGTTCATTCTGGTTCTGTGGGAAAACCCAAACAGATCCTCTTGCCCAGGCCAGCACAGGGTCAGGTTCGGACCATTCGCCTGTGAGAATGTTTTTCCATCTCATCTGTCCCCTGGATGTAGGATTCCAATTAGCATGACGTTCTGCCGCTGTACGGCTGTCAGCATCCAGGGTTTAAAAATTTAAAGTAAATAGGGCAAGTGAAATTCGGTCCTTGGGTGTTCAACCAGACCCAATTCCCCCTTTTTGTTTTAAGAGGCATTCCTTGAGTGTGAGGTGAGCACGTTCTATGATACCCTGTCCTTGAGGGTTATAGGGTAAGCCATATTTTATGGCGATTTGCATTTGAGAACAAAAGGAATGGAAGGATGAGGCAGTATATCCTGGGCCATTATCAGTTTTTGCTGATTGAGGTTTTCCCCAAGCAGCCCATGCTTCGAGGCAATGAGTGATAACGTTGCGAGCCTTCTCACCAGATAGGGGTGAAGCAAAAATAATGCCAGAACAGGTGTCGACAGAGACATGGGCATACTTCAGCTTTACAAATTCAGGAATATGGGTAACATCCATTTGTCATATCTTCAAGGGCAGTAAGTCTTTTGGATTTACTCCCAAGCTTACAGGGTGGAGATGAATACTACAGTTTGGGCAATGGGTAACAATGTGCCATGCTGCCTCTCTAGTAATGCCAAATTTGATCTGTAGGGTTTTAGAATTGACATGATATAAGGAGTGAAAGGCTGTGGCCTTTTCAGCGGGAGTTTGAAACTACGATCGGCGCTTGTATCTAACAGACCAAGTATGCCTTTTCCATTGATCTTTAACTCTAGCAGTGGCCTTTTGTCCATGTCTAATGACAAATACATGGCTTGCCCTCCAGAGGAGCCAAAACCTTGGTCTCCTCTATTAGCTTTCTTGGAAACAAACTGACCATGTAGGCTTGGTAACAAAACTAGTTGAGCTATGCGATCACCCGGAGAGATGGAAACTATGCCTCTTGGGGAGGAAACAAGAATCTTAACTTCCCCAGTATAATCACTGTCAATGACCCCAGGGTGAACTATCAAACCGCTGAGTGTGGATGAAGAGTGGTCTATTAAAAGGCCCATGGAATTCTCTGGTAGTGGGCCTCTAAAGTCAGTGCCCACTGGCTGCACCCCCATTTTTGGAGTTAATACGAGTCGGGTGGTGCAGCAGAGGTCCAATCCTACAGACCCCGCCGTGGCTCTCCTGGGTTGTTTGGAAGCCTGAAATTGGGCATAGGGGTTTGCTGGCTGTTCTCCATGACCCAATAAATTTGTGGGCCCTGGAGTCGAGGGCCCCTCTGTCTGTTTTTTGGCCAGGCGTCACCAGATCCTGGAGTTAGGGGTTAACCGTTAATGTCCTTGACCGATCTGCACTCATTAGCTCAATGGTTCCCCTTTTTGCACCTAGGTCCTGTACGGGGCTCCCTTTTCTGACCTTTCTCTGGACATTGGCGTTTCAAATGGCCAGGCTTTCTGCACCGAAAGCATGTTCCTGGCTTACTACCTTTTCCTCTAGTCATCTGCATCACTGCTGCGGCAAGGCCGGCATTAGTAAGGGGACCTCCCAGCTCTCTACAGGCCTTTAACCAGGCCTGTAATCCTTTAGCTTTCCAAGGGGTAATTGCAGTATGACATTCTTTAGTGCACTGCTCAAAGATAAGCTGCTCTACCAGAGGCATGGCAGTGTCTGGATCGCCAAAAATTCTGCCCGCAGCCTCCATCATTCTTGCGACAAAATCAGAAAATGGTTCTGAGGTGCCTTGTGTGATTTTTGTTAAGTTTCCCCGGACCTCGCCACGGTTGGGCAGGGACTTCCAGGCCTTAATGGCTGAAGTGTTAATTTGTGCATAAACCTCTGAAGGATAATCTGTTTGAGCATTAGCAAATCTCCCTTGACCCATAAGCATATCCATATCCCAAGCTGCATTCCCAGTCCTTTGATTTTGTGCAGCTTGCTGTTGAGCTAGATCCTGATAAAAAGATTTAAAATCCAAGTATTGGCCCATGGGCATGCAGGCTTTTACCGTGCTGAACCAATCAACAGGGGTCATGGCCTTATTGGCAAGGCGCTCCAGCTGAGGATGTGTGAAGGAGGCCTGAAGGCCATAAGTTTGGACGGATTCAGCCAGACTCTTGAGCTCCTTAAAATCTAGTGGTTCATGGTAACGCTGATTATTGGCATCCACAAAAATGGGAAAAGTAGCACTAGCCTGTTTCCATACTTCTGGGCACAAAGAATGTGATGGCTGTAGCGGTGACGTGTCCACATAAGGCAGAGGTGCCGACAGAGAGACGCGCCAAGATGGCGAATCCTCGCTCTTGGGTGCGGCTACTTCCGCTTTCTTGTTCCTTCCCCCTCTTTTGTGTTGCCTCTTGGCTAATGCCTCCATCTTGGCCATGAGGTTCTCAAGCTCCTTCTCCATTTCCTCCATTTTTTCCTCCTCTTCTCAACTACTCTTTGAGGAGGACTCTCCATCTGTCATGAGGCCATGGAGGTCGGGGTAGAGGCGCCCTCCCTCCAGTGTTTTCTTGTCCTTCTCACTGGAAGCCTTTTCGGACCTACTCTCTTGTAGCTGTTCTAATGCTTTGGAGGATTTCTCAACTGCCTGACAGCACTTCTCGTCTTCCAGACAGCTACGGACAAGCCTCCATATGGGGCGGACTCCTCCTTTTAAGCTCCCCTGCTTCCAGGCGAAATCTAATTCTCTGCCCAATTTATCCCAGCAGTTCACATTCAGGTGCCCAGAGACCGCAAACCAGGGGGCAATTATATCTACTTCTTTCAGAAAGGTTACAATGACTTCCTCTTTCATTTTTAAGCCTTTGGCTTTCAATAGCTCTTTTAAGGCTGCTTTGATTGGACATGATGACGAATTCCCCATGACTACAGGGTCATCAGCCGTCCCCTGCTTTACCGCAGACTGTAATCTGTCTCGACCTGAGAACCTAACCTTTTGGGTCCGACAATCCCGGACACTTACCGATCGATCACCCTGTAGATCCGGAGTTCTGAAAGCTGGCGCAACGGGAACTTCAATGTCCCCGTAGGGGCCACCACTTGTCGACGCCGCACCATCCAGCGGAAATAAGACACCGACAACTAGACTTCTTCTCTAGATCTTTACTCAGGATTTTGCTAAGCAGGAATGGCCCCGACGAAGGGAAGGACAGAGCTTAAGTAACAACCAAGTACCAATCAGCTTTTGCCAGGTGCTAACTCCTCATAGGTCAAAGTCAGAGCAAGGCCGCTCATCACAAGATCGTCCGTTACCCCTGCACAGCCCTTTGCCATATGAGGACTTGTTTATCCTGGAGAGCACTCACCAGCGGGAAGACGGAAGGTGGAAACCGGCACCATGTCAGTGCGCAGCACTTCTCAGCTCTCCACAAGTAATCAAAGAATATTTTTTCAAATATGGAAAGATCTCCCATGTTCATGGATAGGTAGGATTAAAAGGGAAAAATGACTATCTTATCAAAAATAACCTACCTTCAATGCAATTCATACTAAAATTACAACAGAATTCATTACAGATATTGAATGAACAACCACCAACTACCTAATGAAAAAAAAAAAAAAGACCCAGAATTGTTAAAAACAATTCTGTACAATAAAAAGACTTCTGAAGGTATCATCATACCTGATTTCAATATATATTACAGAAAAATAGTAATAAAAATTGCATGGTATTAGCATTAATACAAAGAGGATGATCAATAGAATCAAATCAAAGACCAAAAAATAAAACCATACACCTATGGACAACTTACTTTTTAAAAGAAGCTAAAACCATAAAATGGAAAAAAGAAAGTAATTTTAACAAATGGTGCTCGTCTAACTGGAGGTCTATATGAAAAAGAAAGCCAGTAGATCCATAATTATCATCAAGCACAAAACTCAAGTACAAATGGATAAAAGACTTCAACAACAAAAACAACAAAAAAACTGGATTCACTAAATCTAGTAAAAAAGAAAGTTGGGAATAGCCTTGAACTCATTGTTACAGGAGACAACTTTCTGTATAGAACACAAACATCTCAGGCACAAAGATTCATAAATTGGACCCGGTGAAACCTAAAAGTTTCTGTAAGGCAAAGGACCCTGCCAATAAGACAAAATGCCTGCCTACAGAATGAAAAAAATCATTACCAACCCTACATCTCAGAGAGGTTTAAAATCCAAAATACATAAAGAGCTCAAGAAACTAAACAAAAGCAATCCAATAAAAATGGGAAACATAGCTTAACCAAGAATTTGCAGCACAGGAATCTCTAATTGACAAGAGAAGCTCTTAAGGAAATGTTTGGTGCCCTTAGTCATCAAGAAAATGAAAATCAAAAAGACTCAGAGTCTGTATTACACCTGTGAGGATGGCAAAGATAAAAACTCAAGTGATAGCACATGCTGGAAAATATCTGGAGTAAAGGAAACATTCCTTCTTTGCCGGTGAGAGTAAAAACTTGTACGATCACTGATGAAATCAATCTGTGGGTTTCTCAGAATATTGAGAGTAAGTGCTACCTCCAGGCCCAGATATAGCCATCCTGGGCATATTCCCATGAACAAGCACACTTGATCCAGTATGGTTTTGGCTGTTGTATTCATAATAGCCAGAAACTGAAAAAAATCTAGGTGTCATGCAACTGAAGAATGGATAGAAAATAAGATATGAGGTTTACAGAATGGAATACTACTGAGCTATTAAAAAAAGACATCATGAAATTTGCAGGCAAATGAATGGAACTAAAAAAGATGACACTGAGTGAGGTACCCGAGGCCCAGAAAGAAATGCATAATATATCCTCTCTTATAAGTAGACATTAGCTATAATATACAGAATAACTACATTATAATCCATAGACACAAAGAAACCAATGAGGGCCCAAGGGAGGAAGATGCTTGAATCTCACTCAGAAGAAGAAATTATTCCTTTGTTGAGAATTCTCTGATTACAACTCAATTGTTATCCCATCACTTGTGTCCTCCCATTCCTCACTCCCTCCTGCTTTCATCCTATTCCCCTCCCCTAAGTCTAAGACCATGGGGGACCTCCACCGTACCATATGGTCATAGGCTATCAAGTCTCATCTTGGTAGCCTGTTTATTCTTTCTTTGAGTTCCATCAGGCCTCCCCACGAAGGGGAGGTGGTCAAATATAGGCCACCAGAGTTCATGTCAGAGTCAGTCCCAGCTCTCCACATAACTGTGGAGAGTGTCTTGTCCATTGGGTAGATCAGAGTAGGGGTTCAATGTTTACTACATGTTTATTTATTTATTTATTATTAATTAAATAATTTACCTAGATTACAACTCAATTGTTCTCCCATCACTTGTATCCTCCCATTCCTTCCTCCCTCCTACTTCCACCCTCACCCTACTTCCCTCCCCTAGGTCCATGATTGAGAGGGTTCTCCTTCCCCAATTTATGGTCATAGGCTGTCAAGTCTCCTCTTGGTAGCCTGCCTATTCTTTCTTTGAGTGCCACCAGGGTTCCCCACCAAGGAGAGGTCAGTCCCTGCTCTCCACATAACTGCTGAGAATGTCCTGTCCATTGGATAGATCAGAGTAGGTGTTTACTACTTGTATTGTCTTTGGTTAGTGCAATAGTTTGAGTAGACACCCCTGGGCACTGATCAACCCTTTACATTGTTCTTCTTGTTGGTTTCTAAGATCCTCTGGATCCTTCTATCCTTCTCTTACCTAGAGTCCAAGTAGGAAATCTTCACATCTATCCCAATCTCCTGGTAAGTGAAGACTTTCATGAGACATACCTTTGGACTAGTGACCAATTATAAGTGAGTCTTTCTGCTTCTGGGTTAACTCACTCAGTATGATCATTTCTAATTCCATTCATTTGTCCATAAATTTCTAGATTTCCTCATTTTTTTATAGTTGAGTAGTATTTCACAGTGTAAATGTACCACAATTTCTTTATCCATTCTTCAACTGAAGGACATTTAGGCTGTTTTCAGGTTTTGGCTATTATGAATAAGGTTGCTTTGAACATGGTTGAGCATATGTCCCTGTTGTATGGTAGAGCATTTTCTGGATATATTCCAAGGAGTAGAATAGCTGGGTCTTGAGGAAGCCCTATTCTCAGTTTTCTGAGAAAGTGCCACATAGATTTCCAAAGTGATTGTATAAGTTTGCATTTCCACCAGCAATGAAGGAATGTTTCATTTTCTACACATCCTCATCAGCATGTGGTGTCACTTGAATATTTTTAAAATATTTTATTAATTTATTGATATTACATCTCATTTGTTATCCCATCCTTTGTCTCCTCCCATTCCTCCCTCCATCCCATTTTCCCCTTACTCCCCTCCCCTATGACTATGACTGAGGGGGACCTTTTCCAAATTTTTTATCTTAGCCATTCTGATGGTTGTAAGGTGGAATCTCAGAGTTGTTTTGGTTTGCATTTCTCTGATGACTAAAGATGTTTGGCATTTCTTTAAGTGTTTCTCATCCATTCAATATTCCTCTGTTGAGAATTTTCTGTTTAGTTCTGAGCTCCATTTCTTAATTGGGTTATTTGGTTTGGTGGAGTTTAATTTCTTGAGTTTTTATATATTTTGGATATTAGACCTTTGTCTGATGTAAGATTGGTAAAGATCTTTTTCCAGTCTGTAGACTGTCGGTTTGTTTTGTTGACAGTGTGTCCTGCCTTACAGAAGCTTCTCAGCCTCATGAGGTCCCATTTATTAATTGTTGACCTTAAGGCCTGGCCTGTTGGTGCTCTGTACAGGAAGCTGTCTCCTGTGCCAATGTGTTCCAGGCTCTTCTCCACTTTTTCTTCTAACTGATTTAGTGACTCTGATTTTATGTTGAGGTCTTTAATTCACTTGGACTTGAGTTTTGTGCATGGTGACAAATATGGGTCTAATTGCATTTTTCTGCATGTAGACTTCCAGTTAGACCAGCACCATTTGTTGAAGATGCTATCCTTTTTCCATTGAATAGATTTGGCTTCTTTGTCAAAAATTAAGTGACCATCTGTGTATGGATTCATTCCTGGGTTTTTGATTCAATTCCATTGAACAGCCAGCCTATTGCTGTGCGAGTACCATGCTGTTTTAATTACTGTTGCTCTATAGTACAGCTTAAGATCAGGTATGGAAATTCCTCCAGAGGATCTTCTATTGTACTGGATTATTTTAGTTATTTTGGTTTTTTTGTTTTTCCATATAAAGTTGATAATTGACCTTTCAATGTCTTTAGAAAATTGTGTAGGTATTTTGATAGGGATTGCATTGAATCTGTAAATTGCTTTTGGTAAGATGGCCATTTTTATTATGTTAATTCTCCTGATCTATGAACAAGAGAGATCCTTCCGTCTTCTCTTGTCGCCTTCAATCTCTTTCTTCAGGGATTTAAAGATTTTTTCAAACAAGTCCTTCACGTGCTTGGTTAGCGTAGCGCCTAGATATTTTATATTGATTGTGACTAATATGAAGGGTGTAGTTTTCCTAATTTTTTCCTCTGCATGAATGTCATTTGTATATAGGAAGGCTACTGACATTTTTTACTTAATTTTGTATCCAGGCAATTTGCTGAAGGTGAAACTGGCATCTTATAGAAACTCAACATGACAATATTTGAGGAAAAAGAATCCAAGGGAGAACCATACTTAGAAATAAGGTGTATTTATGTTCAGACACAGCTACATGGTGTCTTTGAAAACTGCCCTGGCCATCTTGTCATAGGATTCTCTGCTGATGAGTCTTTCAAAAAGGGATAATGTACTGCTTGTATAAACAGTAACTACTGACATCTGAGAGCAGTCAATCAATATCATCAAGTCTGCTAGCATAATATTCTTGTGGTCTGTCTCCAGTTAACTTTTGTACATTCAAATGCTGATTTCTCTAGTACATGACAACAATAGAAAAAGTCTCCAATATATAAATGAAACTGCTATGTCTGTGCATCAAGACTATCTCATGAAATTGTCTTCTTTTACTGAAAGCCCATAAGAAAAGTTTATATAAATAGCCACAGGTATTTACAATTCTAATGAGTTGGTTATATCATTTTTTTACAATATGACTATCACATTAGTTTTCTCACCAAGTTGACTTCAGGTGTCAAAAGAAGATAAAACTGAAAACCCACTGATAACAAAGCTTCCAATCATAATTTAATATAATTTTATATGGTTTTCTCTATACTTATGAATGAGAAACATGTCAGTAACATAAATATCCTAGAACATTTCACAGTATTGTATCCTGGATACACAGAAAAACTTAATCACTAAGATTTCTTTCTCTATTAATTCTCAGATAACATATAAGAAAAACATCAGTTTGTCAATTAATGGTATTATATAAGTGACAGGATTCAAATCCAAATGACTTCTGAAAACAAATGAATAGGCTTTTAGACAAATTTCAAATGAATCAATGTCCTGAAGTGAAATGCCACATATCATTTACTCTTAAGGTAAAATTTCCTACTGATGTCCAAAAGGCCTCTTTACATATAAGCTTACTCCATATAAAACCATAATATCATAAGAATTAGAAAACTGGGCCACACTGTAAATCTCCAGGCAGCACCATTTGGTCACAGTTTGTTATATGATACCATCAGTTACAAACAATGAACACCTTGTGGGGTTCTTTAATGTGTCTTGGGGGACAAAGATAACACCTTGCCCTTGCCCCAGTCACTACAATGTATTTCCATTTAGTAGCATTTTGTTCTATGACAATATTTTAATTAATTAATTAATTAGGTGATTGGCTTAAGCTGGTCTCGTCAATTCAACTAAAAGGAGTAGTATGACTTGAAAGAGTATGAGGATCAATAACCCGAGTTATTGGACAACCCTCATAACTGATCTACAGAGCTAAGGAATTAATTCCCATAAATACATATTCAATTCTTTGCTAAAGTCCTCTAATTCATGTTCTACATTACTTTCATCAGATAGCTAGGCTTCTTCATATACAAGAAAACATTTTACCATCTGCATTCGTTCCATTTGATATAGCCCCAGTCTTCAAGATATCCTTCCTTGTGCTGAAAGATGCTCCCACTTGTGTCCATGACCTAATCAGTTTATTTCCCTCTCCAGGAGTTTAGCCTGTGCAAAATTTTTATTATACTCATAAAACTTTCATTGTGTACTAGATTATCAGTCTACCATGGTGAAAATTTCAAAAGATACTTTCTTTAAAAATGATTATTTTTAGTAATCATTTCCTTAAGAGACACTTCATTCACTTTTCTATTCTCATGAAAACCCCAAATTATGATTTATATTAACAGTTCTTTCTTCCTTGATCTGCGATCTAATCTTTCTTTTCAATCTATTTTTGTCCACATTTCTTCTCAATTGCCTGACAGTCTTCTGTGACCTCAAAATTATCACATTCTATAGATGTTTTCAATAGTTAATTACCAAACTATTCTGCCACATCAATCATGAATTATTTGTTTTATTTCAACTTGTCTTTGTTGTATTATACCATGAGAGCTTTTGACTCATTTTCACAATCTCTTTAAGGAGCTTATCTTTTTCCAATCATTACTGAATGGGAGTGTTGAGAATTTCGTGTTGTGTACACCACTACTCTATACTAGACACTTAAGTTTCATATCATCCATCTACTCTTATTAAGATGATGAGTCCAAGTTATGGATTTTCACCCCCAACTTCTCAAACTTACATACTCATATATATATAATTATCTGAGGATGATTCAAAATTAGAGTTTCCAAATGAAATTTATGATCCAGTACTCTCTAAACAGTTGTTTACCTATTAAATTATGCAGACATTATGTCATACAACTTAAAAAGTATGTAGTATTTCTTGATTTCTTATTATTGTTATTATAGTTTAAATGCTTAATATTTTATTATACTTTTGGCTATATTCCTCTAAAAGGTCTCTTTGTCTCTACTCTTCTCTAATTATACTATATATACTCATACCACCAAGAATATTCATCAAAACATCTGAACAGGTCATTTATATGTTTAAAGCTCTCATTATTTTCTGACAGTTTAAAGAAGTTTCAAGCCCACCTTTCTTTTTATGAAGACAGGTTCTTAATTGTAACCCAGGATGACCAAGAACTCATTATCATACCTAAATCTTATATCATTAGTCCTTCTGTGTGAGTTGCCTAGTGATAAGATTATAAACATGAGCTCACCACATCTAATTTTAGTATTTTTAACATAGTCAATATATGGATTTTTCTCTTAATTTTTATTTTTCACAATTCTTTACTCAATACCAGTATTTACAGCCGTGTTAAGACTATTGCAGTTGTAGAAACCCACATAAAACCTGAAAATCTAATGTTGTGTAAATTATACCGTAGTCTTTTGTAACACACCTCAAAGCTTTATGGCTAATTCCTCAGTGCATTTATAGCATGTGGTTTGTTGTATTTTAAATCTGTTTATTCAATGTGAGAGCAATTACTTGAGATAATTCCTTATAGAGAAGTAGTCATATTTTATACTTAGCTTTTGAAGACATCAAGAATTAAAACATCTTAATTCTTACTTTTACTATGGAGACAGGTAAAGGAAAGGCAAGAAATAAATGAATTCAATCAAAGAATTCTTTAATTACTGTCTCTGAAGAGTCATAATGGTCTGCTCCAGATGACAGCATCACCCAAGGTAAAATTGAAATTGGAGCAGAGATCTGAATATGTCACAATGGGAAGAACCAAAGAAAGATTACTTATTTCTAGGTTGTGCTTTCAAATTTAGCAAGGACATGAATTATATGATGTCCTAAAGACAGTGATTAAAGGTGTGGAGAGAATTCCAGAAAGCGATTTTTAAAAGCCACTTCCTCATGATTATTCTAAGATGAGGATATATTTTTCTTTTTAGTGCTAGGAGCAAGCCACTCTATTTCAAGTGTCTGATTTATGAGTGTGACACAGTTATAACTGATTGTTATTTGTAGAAATAAACATAATGTCAAATGTATAAGCAATTAAAAGAGAAATAAAATGTATTAATTGCAATAAGGTTGCAACAGTATGGACCAATCCAAGGACAGACAGTGGAAGTTTATATTTGAAGAACTTTAGTACTAGATACACATTTGCAAAGAATTGTTGCTTTTTCACAAAATAATCATTTCATTTAAAAAGTAGCAGGCATTCGTATTTTCACAAATGAGTAAGAATTGTTTGGGGACAATTTTATGATACTTGGAGATTGAAACTTAACAAGGAACAAACAAATATGTAACACAAATATTCTTTTATGAGAATTGTTACCTCATACATTCAAAAGGACTACTGCTGACATTGATAAGATGTTTTCTTTGGAAGATAGAAAAATTTCCTTTTGGGGTTTTGATCATTCAACAAATGAACTCTTTTCCTTTTTATATTAGCATAAAATTTCTTTTTATAATTAGTTAGAGGCATATTGAAATTGCTTTTGAATTTGGATGTCATTATTTTCAACAGAATATTATCAGTGTTCTCTGAAGCAGGAAATTTTGCCTCTTGTTCTCTAATGTGGTTCACTGTATTTTAACACATTCCATGCTGATAGAAAGAGTTAGAAACAGTTTTGTATGTTATTCATTTAAAATGAAATATGAACTGCCAGGTTATAGTCTTTTATTTTTACATTTTTTTTTCCATTTGTCTTGAAACTTAACTCAGAGTTTCAAATTTTAGTTTTCTATACCAAGTTAAATATACTATAAATAGTTTTGTTTGTTTTATGGGTTTTGTTGTTGTTGTTGTTTAGGTTTAAGTTGACTCTTTCCACAACTATTTCAAAATCGTTTTGTCATTAATGTAGCTTGGGGATGTACTGTATGGATTGTCATTAGCCCCTACATTTAGATGAAGATTTTACACAGTAATGTAAATTGTTTGTGAATGCAAGCTCCCAAAACAATATGCTTACTTGCCTATTAAAATCAGAATTTGTAACAAACTATATTGAAGATAAAAATCCATGAAGTTTACTTAGGTATATAGTCATTGAATTCATTTGTATATGATATGTTAAATTCATGAACAAATAAAATTAAGGATTAAGACAAGCTATATCAAATCAAAGTTAGATGTTTCACTTCAGAACTACTGTAACAACTCACCTCAGTATCTAGTGACTTGAAAAAGCTATCTTTCACTTAATGTTCATTAATTCCAAAAATAGACTAATGTCTCAGATAGACTCACTCAAATAGATGAATATTCCTGTAATAACTACATAAATTGCCTGTATTTGGGGTCTTAATTTTGGCTACTGGATTAATTTTATTTTCCCTCTGCTGTGAGTGTTGAACATTAAAGTCATATATGTTATCAATATTCATGTATAAATGTCAGAGTGCTGACATTTATAGACATATTTACCAGAAAAACAATGGCAGAAGAAAAGCCTAAAGAGAAGAGATAATACATGAAATAATTTCTGCAGGATACATAGCTTTTTAGTACATAAGAAATATTATAAATATTTAAGACAGTATGGTATATATAAATACAAAAATAAAGTAAGTTCATATTAAGAAATAATTTGCATTGCCTATGTAATGATATACATTTGATCCACGATTGCAAAAATGAAAGTTATCATAATTAGGATGAAGCATTTATACCTTCAAATAAAGTAAAGAAAGGCATCATGCAATTTTCAGACAAATGGAAGGAACTAGTAAAGAAAACATCTTGAGTGAGGTAACCCAGACCCAGAAAGGCATGCATGGTATGTACTCACTTATAATTAGATAATAGCAATAAAGTACAGGATAACCATGCAACAATCCACAGACCCAAAGAAGCCAAGGAGGGCCCAAGGAAATATGATGAATCTCACTCAGAACAGAAAGTAAAATAGATATCTGAAGCTGATGGTGGGAGGGATCTAGGTGGCAGAAAGGATGGGGAGGATGACAGGGTTGAGGACCATGTGTGGGGAGAGTGAGGGAGGGCCTGGGGACAAAACATAAATCAGTAAGGTGCATCTCTGGGACAGAGGAGGCTCCTGGGAGTCCATGGTGGTGACCCTAGCTAAGACTCCTAGCAGTAGGGGTTAAAGAGTCTGAAGGAAACACCTCCCATAGTCAGGTTGGACTTCCCATGGAAGAAAGGGCACACCAACTTACCCAGAAAACCTTTGACCCCAAGTTTGTCTTGCCTACAAGTGTATGGTTAAAATGGAGCAGAGATTGAAGGAATGACAAACCAATGACTGTCCCAAGTTGAGACCCACCCTATGGGAAGAGAGCCAATCCCTGACACTATTAATGATACTCTGCTATGCTTGCGGGCAGGGGTCTAGAATAACTGTTTCCTTTTTTTTTTTTTTTTTCTTATTAGAAATGAAAACATCATTGGAAAAATTAGTCTTGATAAATTTGCTGCTTAATTAATTACAACCTAGTCTTGGCAAAATGTTTTTGTGGACTGTATACAGTTTAATCTTGTTCATTTAAATGCTGTTTTCTCTACCCCATTATCTGGTTTCAATCAGGACATTGCATTGTGATGTTTATTCTGAGTATCTCCTGTTTGAGTAGTACTGAGAATAGGGTGGGAATCCTGCTCAGAAAGGGAGAGGATAAAAAGCAGGAAGGTCAGGAGGGATGCATGCGGAGAAGATGAGAAAACATCAGGAGAAACGAATCAACAAACTACAGAACTATTGACTACTGATATGTTTGGAAAACAAACACTTAACATAGCTATTGATTTTTGTTTATTGTGTTTTTACTCCTCCTTTAGCCACCTGCTGTAGGGGCTCTGGTTCTAAGTTGGCAGCCAAGGAAGTAAGTCATTTTGGAAGGCAGCAGCTTGGTTTACAGGCCTAGCAGACATTGTCCTCCTTAGACATAGATTAATCTGAGCTCTGCCAACTATGGTCTGGGATTCAGCAGGGTTCCACTGACTATTTGGTCTTCTCTGCGGCATCAGAAAAAGAGTAAAGTAGTGGCTTGGAAGCCAGGTGGCTGTATCTGGGACCCAGAAGATGTTCTTACGGGTCTGCTATGTGGAGAGTGCAGGGTGCTCACAGTTCATGGCTCCTGGACCAAGAGACAGCTACAAACTTCCAATTTGTCCCCTTCTGTCTGAGAAGCACCAAATTTGTTATTTTTGATTTAGTAGCCTGTTCCCTCATCATTTTCAATCCTCAGATTCTCTGTTTCCTAGGGTGCCTGCCCTAGACTTGAGTATTTTGGAGAGTGCAGGGTGCTCAAAGCTTGTGACTTCTGAACCCTGGGGACATCCAGGCACAATGAGGGAGGCTGGTATTAATGTTCCCCTACTCTTGGATTGTTCCCTTCAACTTGCTAGTTTTGCAGCCTCTGATCCTAGACATGTTACACACTGAGTGTCACCATCTTGGAATCCTCTATATATTTGTTTGGTTTGGTTTGGTTTTGCTTTTGATTTTGGATTCTTGGTTTTTTTCATTTTGTTTTTGTTTGGTTGGGCTTTTGTTTTGTTTTGTCTTGTGTTGTTTTTTGGTTTTCAAGACAGGGTTTCTCCTTTAGTCCTGGACTTTATATATCAGGCTGTCCTCAAACTCACAGATCTCTGTGTGTCTCTGCCTCCCAAGTTCTGGGATTAAAGGCCTGTGAGACTACGACCAGGTTTGAATCATTTTTTCAGTTGAGTTTCACACAGAAACTAAGCTAATGTGTCAAGCCTACAAAAATCTATTCAGCACAACTCATGCTTTATACCAATGTGTACTTACTCCTTTATGACTAAAAATCTCATGTTAATAATGCCATTGCTGTGTAAAACCAAAGTAATATTTAAAATCCCACAAACTTTAAAAAATTTCAACACTTAACATTCAAAGCCTCTAAATATTCATTCTCTTAACTGTAGGTTCCCTAAAAGTAAAAAACAAAGTCAAGTAAAATTCTTCCTACTGCAAGAGGGAAGACTCAGAATACAGCTACACATTCAAATCAGTGTAAAAGCAAAATGCAACAGTAAAATTATAGATATCCCAAGCACTTGGTTTCTGGGACTCACATCCTTCTGGGCTCTAAACCCGCTGAATAGCTCCACTTATCCATCTCTTCCTCTTGTAGCACATACAAGATATCTACTTTCTCAGGCCTAATCTACCCTGCAGTTTTTGTTTTCTGTTTTAGTCATTCTGTTGTGCTCTTATCTCCAAAATGGTAGGAATTTCACTAAAAATAATGCTCCTTGTTTACCTTAGTCTTTTTTGTTCTCCCTTCAGAGACTCCAGCCCTACCACATATTATCAGGGCACAACTGTTATTGAGTACCTCTTCATGCATTCAAGACCAGTAGAATCAAGATTACTCTTAGACATTGCCAAATTCAGCTGCCAGCATAACATATGACCCTTATTCCACTGGACCACAAATTCTCTGTTTAGAAACTGAGAAAATACTCCCAGGATATTTACCCTCTCTTTTTAATCACTGTTAATTTCTTAGCTCCTGCTAAACAGCATTGGTTATCCCAGCAAAACAAAGTTGCTGCTTAGTGGTTCTGGTATATTGTTAATTACAGTTAATTCTTCAGCTTCCGCTGATCAGAACTATTGAGCCTTAATAGAAAATAGTACATAAAAGACCCTGATTTAGTCTCTACTTAACTTCTAAAACTTTACAAGGCAAGCCTCCAACATCTGCTATGCCTTCAGAATTATCTTCTAAATTTCCACAACAGCTCATTAAACTCTGAACACTCAATGACTTTTCTAGCCCAGAGTTTTGAAGTGCTTTCAAAATCCTCAAAACAATATTGTCAGGTCTACAATAGGAGTGACATCAAAGGAAGAAAGCTAAAGGCAGGAAATGAAGATGTCATGGCAGGATGTTGAATACTGCTTTTGTCCCTATGGTTTGGTTAGATTTTTGTTTTGCTTTCTGTTTTATTTTGTTTTCTTTCTTTCTTTCTTTTACACCCCAACACCACTTGACCAGAACTTTCACCAACATCACTGGCCTGGGCTCTCCCATATCCTTCATTAATCAAGAAAATATCCCCACACATTTACCTACATTGCAATCTGATTAAGGCATTTTATCAAATGAGATTCCCTATTCCCAGATTACTTTAGTTTTTGTCATTATGACAACATCTAACTCATACTCCATGAGTAAAATTGTGGTAGAGAAGAGTCTGCCTATTTTTTTACAGAAATTTATATTTGAGGAGGATGAAACATAGACATTAGTGCTAGTTTTATTTCACAAATCATTTTCAAGTAGATAATTTCCTATAATATTGCAATTATAATTTTATTCATCTCTCACCATAACTAATTTAATATACTCTGAGAAAATGCCTTGGAAATTCTTTTTGAAAAGAATACAGTCAGAGATAGTCTGCTGTAAGCATCATCACCTCTCAGTATATAATTATTTTAACTAATTTGAAAACAACAACCAAGTAAAACTAGAAAGGGGCTCTTTCAAAATAATATAGATGGGCAATCTTTAATAAGACAATGCCATACTCTAATTGAACTCTGCATCTTCCAATGGGAGAAAATTTTATTATTTAGTTCTCCTTATCTATTATAATACATTTATTTTAATCTTTTATATGTTTTAGATTTTTAAATTTTATTCCCTTTACATCCTTATTCTAAGCCCTCCTTCCTTTCCTCCAGTCCCCCTCTTCCTCACTCTTCTTCCATCTCCCCATCAGATAAGGTAGGAGTACCCCCTCTAGCAACCTATACCAGCACATGAAGTACCATCAATACTGAACAAATCTTCTTCCCCTGTGGCCTAAATAGTCAGCCCCACCAGGAGGAAGTAATCAAAAATCATGCAACAGAGTTGAGATCACAGATAACTTCCTCTTCCCTTTCTAGGGGATCCACATGATGTCCAAGATACCTATCGGCTACATATGTGTATGGGGCCTACATCAAGTTCATGTATGATCCTTGATTGGAGCATCAGTTTCCACTAGCCCTACTGGAACTAAGTTACTTGGCTCTGTTGATCCTCTTTGGAAGGTCCTATCCTTCCAGTGTTTTGTTGTGAGCCTCAGCATCTATTTTAATCTACAGCTGCGTGGAGACTCTCAGAAGACAGCTATGATAAGCTCCCATGTTTGAGCATAACAGAGTATCATTAATAGTGTCAGGAGTTAGCTGTCTCCCATGGGTTGGATCTCAGGATTGGCTAGGCATTGGTTACACAATCCCTCAATATTCATGCTACCTTTGTACCTGCCTATCTTTTAGGCAAGGTAAATTCTGGGTGAAAAATTTTGTGGGGAATTTGGTGTTCTTCTCCTTCCACTAAGAGTCCTATCTAGTTAGAGGTTGACCTCTTCAGTCTCCTTGACATCCATCACACTACTAGTGGTCACAGCTAGAGTAACTGCCCTATCCTCCTAGTAGCCTACACTGTTATAGGTCTCCAGCTTGTCTTAGAGATACCTCAAACTGTTTCTCTACTTTCTGAAAGTCCTCTGTCCACTGCCCCTGTTCTCACATCTGATCTCCACCTTCTTTTTCCTCAGTGCTCCCCTTCCTCTTCTATACTGTTATCTGCCTTCAATCACTTCCACTGTCTGTAATGTTTACCCTTCTTAATGAGATTCAAACATCCTTACTTGAGCAATCCTTGTTGCTTAGCTTCTTTGGGTCTGCAAATTGTAACATGATTTTCCTGTACTATACAGCCAACTTTTGCTTAAAAGTGAGTACATACAATGTATGTATTTCTGGTTTGGGGTTAATGGTGATGCCAAGAGTTCTCAAGAGGTCTGGGTGATGTTGTTTGACAAATGTCCAGTGCCAGAATGACCTAGCATTTCACCATGCATTCTGGGGCATTGTTTGACAAAGCTCCAGTGCCCCAACAATAAGGTACCATGAAGGCACTGGTTAACTAAGTTACAGTGCCTGGGCATGTTGGATTGACCCTTTACCTCTCTTGATGGAAATTTCTTACTGTTAAAGGCCTCTCCCCTAAAGTGATAGTGGGAATAATGTAACAAAAGCTGGTGTAAATTAAAAACCAAAAAACTAATGTTGGTTCCCTGGGAAAAACAGTTCTGCAAAAATACTGAGTTTACCATATAATTTATTTATTTTATTGTTAGATAATTAATGATATTAGTAAGCATAAAATAGAGGATCTGAGAAATTGTTTAAAAAATGAAAACTTAGGAAAAATTTGAAAGTTGACAAGCTTTAACTGAATCATTAGGCTTTTGGCATAGCCATATCTAATGGGAATGGTGAAGAACATAGAGCCAGTACAGGTGGTTCACAAAGCTCCATCAAAGCTGAACTGAGTGATACAAATATTGTGATAAAGTCCCCTATATTTTGGCCTTGATTTCTATGTATTATATGCTTAGAGGGCTTTTATTATTTGTAGAAATTATGGATATAAGATTGCTAGAACTGACTATACTAGCCCTCAGTGTTTTAGGAAGCTAACTTTAGCTGGTCCTACTTGAAGGTATTCTTTATGATCTGGAGGCTGTGATTCCAATAATTATGCCAGGCCTCCTCTTATGAGGTGATGACTCACAGACACTCTTTGGCACATCTGACCCTGGATGTTCCTTACTCAGCAACAAGATACCCAAACCAAAGTAAACTTATAATGGTAACTAATATCCAGCAGGAGGCTAGATAAGGTGTCAGCAGATCAAATTAAAAGCCTCTTCCTTATAGTGGTGGAAAAAGAATGGTGTGGCTACATGAAAAAAGAATAAAATATTAAGACCACCCTTTCATAGAAAAAGTAACTCATACAGGGCCACTATGGTGTACTGGGACTAAGGAACAAAGGATACCAAGTTTATATATACAAAAAAATTCTGCAAATATATGAAGTAGAATTGTATTATGGCAGAAATTTAATAATAACTGCACCAAATTTGGCCTGAAGATTTTTCCTGGGCCTGAGATAATCTGTACTCTTACTATTAAATGATGATAATACATTGCTTAAGCTATAACATTCTGCCTAGACTGTCATGGAAATTTTCTTTCTGTCTAGTGTTCTTGAAACCACAAGAGTTACCAGCTTGAGAACAGGCTGTCATGTTTTGACAAAATATTCCTTTGAATCTTAAATATTGTTAAAAGTTGGATTATGTGTTTGATGAGGAAAACTTATTGTAAAAGATAATTCTGTTCTGTCATGGTTTAAATGTGAAAACTATACTTATGACCAAGCAGAATTTAAAACACATGTTTGGCTACAAAAGTGATATGATCTATGTTCTGGAACAACATGCATCTATTCCTGCCTACTGGGTTCTGTATGAAAAAAGCACTCTGTCAGTCAGCCTCTAAACTCCTCTAGATCTCCTTGCCTGACTCATTCTTCACTTTCTTCCCTTCTTGTTCTTGAATACACCTTTCTTCAAGCCCTACCCTCATACCAGGGCAGAACTCCAACTGTTTACCTTATTCAGGATGATCCATCCATTTGCCTGCAAATTACATGATTTTCATGTTTTAATGGCTAAGTAGTATCCTACTCTATAAATGTACCACAGTTTCTTTATCCATTCTTTGTTTGAGGGACATCTGTGTTATTTCTAGTTTATGGATATAACAAGTAAAGCTTCTGTGAACATGGTTGAACAAATAATGTCCTTGCTGTGGAGCATCTTTTGGATATATGTCCAGGATAGCTTGGTATTGGGGTAGAAGTATTGCCACTTTTCTGAGAAAGTGCCATATTGATTTCCAAAGTGGTTTACTAGTTTGCATGCCCACCAGCAATGGATTAGTCTCCTTTCTCCACATCCTCAGCCAGCATATACTGTCACTTGAGTTTTTCATCTTAGCCATTCTGACAGGTATAAGATGAAGTCTCAGAGCTGTTTTGATTTGCATTTCTCTGATAACTAATGACATGGAGCATTTCTTTAAGTGTGTCTTGAGCTTTCGAGATTCCTCTGCTGAGAATTTTCTGTTTAGCTCTATATTCAGTTTTTAATTGGATTATTTGGTATTTTGTGTTTAATATCTTGAATTCTTTATAGTTTTTTAGATATGCCTTTTGTCATATGTATGTTTAGTAAAGACCTTTTATCAATCTGTAGGCTGATGTTTTGTTCTTTTAACAGTTTTCTTTGCCTTATAGAAGCTTTTCAGTTTCATGAGGTCCCATTTATTAATTATTGATCTCAAAGCCTAGGATGCTGCTGTTCTGTTCAGGAAGTTTTCTGCTGTGACAAAGAGTTCAAGGTTCTTCACCACTATCTCGTCTCTGGATTTAGTTTCATATCTGATACTCTTGGAGATGAGTTTTGTGCAGGGTGATAAATATGGGCCTATTTGAATTCTGCATGTGGACTTCCAGATAAACAAGCACCATTTGTTGAAGATACTTTCTGTTTCCCATTGTATGGTTTTGGCTTCTTTGTCAGAAATCAAGTGTCCATAGGAATGCATGTTTATTTATGGGAATTCAATTCAATTTCATTGATCAACATGGTAGAATTTTGAGATCACTTATGTGTACTATCATATCATCTGTAAATACCAAACTATGATTTCTTTCTTTCAAATTTTTATTCCCCTGATGTCCTTTAGTTGTCTTATTGTCCTAGCTAGGACTTCCAGGTCTATGTTGAACAGATATAGAGAGAGTGGACAGACTTTTATTGTCCCTGATTTTAGTGGAATTGCTTTACGTTTCTATCTATTTAATCTGATGCTATTTATTGGCTTTCTGTATATTTTCTTTCTTATGTTTATGTATGAACCTTGTATCCCTTATCTCTCCAAGACTTTTATCATGAAGTAGTGTTTGATTTTTTCAGAGGCTTTTTCAGCATCTAATGAAGTGATTCTGTGTTTTTTCTTTCAGTTTTCTTATATAGTAAATTATATTGATTTTTTGTTTTGTTTTGATTTTGAACTATCCCTGCATCCTTGCAATGAAGCCTCCTTGTCATGGTGGTTGATGTTTTTTAGATGTTTTTGTAATCATTTTGTGAGTATTTTGAGTATCTTTGCTTCAATGTTCCTGATGAGTATTCCTCTGAAATTTTCTATTATGCTTGGATCTTTGGTTGACTTATGAATCAAGGTGACTGTAGATAAATAGAATCGGTTTGGCCATGTTTCTTTGGTTCCTACTTTGTTGAAAAGTTTGAGGATTATTGGTATTAATTCTTTTTTAAAGTCTGGTAAAATTTTGCACTGAAACAATCTGGCCTTGGGAATTTATAGATGGCAGAATTTTAATGATTGATTCCACTTCCTTAGGGGATACAGAACTGTTTAGAATGTTAATCTGATCTCAATTTAACCTTGGGAAATAAACTCTACCAAGAAAACTATCTCTTGGATTTATATTTCCTACTTTATGAAGTATATGCTGTTTAAGTAAGAACTAATGATTCTTTGAATTTCCTTAATGCCTGTTGCTATGTCCACCTATTTTCCCTCGTTTTCTTAATTTGGGTACTGTCTTACTTCCTTTTAGTTAATTTGGCTAAGTGTTTATCTATCTTGTTGATTTTCTCAAAGAACCAGTTTTTAGTCTTTTTGTTTTTGTTTTGTTTTGTTGATTCTTTGTATGGTTTTCTTTGTTGTCAAATTAATGATTTCAGCTCTGAGTTTATTTTCTGACATTTGATCCTCTTTCCAATTTCTTTAAGAATGTGCTTAATACTATAAGTATTCCTCTTTGCATTGTTCTAATTGTGTGAAATAAATTTGCATATATTATTATTGATTTTCATTGACTTCTATAATTCTTTAATTTCTTTCTTTTTTGACACAGTAGTCACTGAGTACAGTTAAGTTTCTATGAGTATGTAAATTTTCTGTTGTTTTTGATTTCCAGCTTCAGTCCATGGTGGTCTAATAAGGTAAAGAGTATTATTTCAACCTTCTTGTGTCTGTTGAGGCTTGCTTTGGAACTGAGTATATTATCAGTTTTAGAGAAAATTCCATGTGGTGCTGAGAAGAATGTATACTTTTGTGTGTTTGTGTGAAATGTTCTGTAGATATCTGTTAGGTCCATCTGATTCATGACTTCAGTTAGTTTCATTATTTCTGTTTAGTTTGTCTTGTTCAATGGTTCATTGGCAAGAGAGGGCTGTTGAAGTCTCCCACTATTAATGTATGGTTTTATAGGTATGATTTTTCTCTCATTCACAACTGTGATTTTATTGGCTGAAGAGGAGAATACACATACATTTTAATTCTTAACACAAGCACCCAGACATTGAAGTAACACATTGTGTTCATATACTCAAATGAAGCATTGTCTGTCATTGATCTTATTCCCGGGATGTTCCAGCCTCAAATTTGACAAGTTTGCTTTACACCTCACGTAACAATCAAATGTTCATAATTCCCAATTCCATTGACTCACAATTTTATGCCACAAAGTGTGCACACTCAAAATTTTTGCCTTTCACATCACATTATCACAATTATTAGAACACTGGACTGCCATGACCAGAGACATTACATTTCTGAGAGGGAAAGGACTAAGGAGTGGTTTTCTTAGAAAATGGTTCCACTAGAAACAGAAGACTAGATATAACTGAAAATATTTCAGACAAGAATGCATGACTGAGACTCCAAATTGCCATTTAGCACACTCTGTATTTTAGGATATAAAACTAGCCCCCTCTATGGAATGTTATGGAGACACCTGAGACAGTTACAGCCTCTTCTGATTCAGTATCTTATTTTTTGGTTGCACCAAAATAAACAACCAGCAAATGATTTAACTGCTTAAATAATATTTACACATAAAAATGGGATAAGGTATGATTCCCTAGTCTTAAACATGTTTCTAGAGCTACTAAAAACTCTCATTTACAAAACAGTTGATAAAAGTAATCCTCTGAATTGTACAAGAAGAAAGGCAGGGACCACTAACAGACAATGATGGATGGTTAGCCAGACTTGGCTTCTTTCTCTTCTACTTCAGAGGCTGGACTGTGGTTTTTCTGTCTCTCCATTTTCTACAGGCACATCTGTAGTTTGCTGTTCATCCACTTCAGCCTGTTTGTCATTTACTCCCTTCTTCCCTTTTGCTTTCACTTTTTTCTGATGATTTATCTTTTCCCAAGGCATTTTTCATCTTTGTGTCCACCTTGGCAGGAGCAGACTTGGCCAACAGCCTGGCAGAGTGGTACATGGGCTATAACTTTGCCACTCTATACTGGCTAACAATCTTCTTGGGCATCAGGTCAGTGTGGACATGTGCAGAGCCAGTCACAGAGCTGTACTGCCTAGCCGTCACCTCCACAGGAACTCCATATGTGTGATTTAAGCTTTAGTAATGTTTCTTTTTTTTACCCTTAAATTTTCATATTAACTATTCAATTTACATCCTAGTCATATCCCACTTCTCTTGTCAGTCCCACTCTTCCTCTCTGTTTCCCCCATCCCTCCTCTGCTGTTCCCCAGAGAAGAGGAATCTCCATCCACCTAAGCATATTAAGTTCCATCAAGACTGTGGGCATCCCCTTTTCCTGTGGCCCACAGAGGCAAACCTACCAGGAAACAACAAATACTCAGGCAGCAGAGTCCAAGTTAGAGCCATACTCCACTTCCCTCACCAAACTATCCAAATGATGACTAGGTTGCCCATTGACTACATCTGTACAGGGGACCCAGGTCAAGTCCACACGTGGTGCATCACTGGTGCATCAGTCTCAACGGGACTCTCTGGACCCTGGTTAATTGGCTCTTTCAGCTCCTGTCTTTTCTGAGATCTCCATCCCCCACACCAGCCCTTCCCCAAGACTCACCACATTAAACCTTATGTTTGGCTTATATGTCTGCTTGTACTTCCATCATCTGCTGGCTGAAGTCACTCAGAAGGCAGCCATGCTAGGCCAGGGACTAGCTGAAGCTTTCTACAATTTCCACTCCATCCCTATCACTGTACATCTTGTATGCAGTGCAAGTCCTTGATTTCTATGGGTGGTTTGGTGTTCCTCTACTTCCACTAAGAGTCTTGTCTAGTTCAAACATTTCCTCTTCAGTCTCTGTGACATTTGCAACTAGGATCTCATCTACAATCACCCCCATAACCTCCTTGGACTCCACCCTGTCATGGGCCTCTAGCTTTTCACAGAGCAGACACCACCCAAGATTTCTTTTCTCTACAATATGAATGAATGTGCCCTTTCATTTGGGGCATAGATGTTCAGAATCAAGATAAAATATTGGTGGATTTTTCCTTTGATGAGTACGAAGTGCCCTTCCCCATTTCCTATGATTAATTTTGTTTGAACATCTATTATTAGATATTAGAATATATACTCCTGCTTGTTTCTTGGGTTGTTTGCTTGAAGAACCTTTTGCCAGACCTTTTTTCTGAGGTAATGTCTTTGTTGTTGATATATATATATATATTTTTTATGGAACAGAATAACGAATCCTGTTGTTCTATCCTCTGTGTAACCCTGTGTCTTTTTATTGGGGAATTGAGTTCATTGATGTTGAGAGATTATAATGATCAGTGACTATTGATTGCTGTAATTTTGATATTGGTGGTTGTACTGTGTGTGTGTCTTTGTTTGTGTGCTTCCCATTTTGTTTTTATTCTGGTGTGAAATTATTTCCTGTGGTTTCTTGGGTATAATTACTCTTCTTATGTTGGAGTTTTCCTTTTAGCATCCTCCATAAGGCTTGTTTAGTGGAAACATACTGTTTACATTTGGTTTTTTTAAGGAATATCTTGAATTCTTCATCTATGGTGGTTGACGTTTTGCTGGATGTAGTAGTTTTTATAGCATTTGTGGTCTCTTAGGGTTTGCAGGATATCTTTTCTGGTCATTCTGGCCTTTACATTGTCTGTTGAGAAGTCTGGTATAATTCTAATTCATCTTCCTTCATATGTTACTTGACCCATATTACATGTAGAGTTTAGTATTCTTTCTTTGCTTTGTACAATTAGTGTTTTAATTATTATGTGGTAGGAGGATCTTTTATTCTAATGTATTTGGTGTTTGGTTGGTTTCTTGTACATTTATATGCATATCTTTCTCTAAGTTAGGAAAAATTTCTTCTATGATTGTGTTGAAGATATTTTCTGTACCTTGGAGGTAGATATGTTCTTCTTTTTCTATTCCTATTGTTCTTGGGTTTGTTCTTTGCATGGTGTTACAAATTCTGGATGCTTTGTGTTAAAATCTTTTTAGATTTAGAATTTTTTCTGAAGTATGTTCAATTTCTTCTGTGGTATTTTCTATGCCTGAGATTCCTTCTTCCATCTCTTATAGTCTGTTGGTAATGCTTGTGTCTGTAGTTTCTGTTATCTTTCCTATGTTTTCTATTTCCAGGATTGACTCAGATTGTGATTTTTATTGGTTATATTTACCTTTTCAGGTTTTAAATACTTTCATTCATTTCCCCCGCGTATTTGATTGTACTTTCCTGTATTTGTTTGAATGACTCTATTTCCTGTATAAAGATCTCAATCATTTTCATAAGATTAGATTTAAGGTCATTTTCCTGTGTTTCAGATGTGTTAGGATATCCAGGGCTTTTTGTAGTAGGATAGCTGGCATTTGGTGGTGTTGTATTGCCCAGGGTTTGAGGAGTGTGTTCATAGGCTGTCCTCTAGTCATTTAGTTGTCCCAGGTGTAGCCAGGCTTGGAGGTCCCTGATATTATCTGATTTTTCTTGCCTCTGGGAGTTACAGATGGATGCTGTCTTTGAGATTGTAGACAGAGGGTCTAGGAACTGGAACACTGAGGTCACAGGGTAGACTTCATCACTGTTGGTAGTCCTCAATGTCTGCTGCCTCAGGAACTACAGCCAGAATTCTTCTGGTAATCTCCATTGGCTGCTATCTCAGGAATTTCAGGCAGTGCTGGCCCTCAGGAAATCATGAACAGAGGTCACAGGGTAGACTTCACCAGTGCTGGTAGTCCCTAATGGCTGTCACCTCTGGGATTGTAGGCAGAACTGTGGCCTGGAAAATGCCACATAAAGGGCTGGAACAGACCTCACATCTGATGGTAGTCTCCAATGGCTGCTGTCTCTAGGATTTCAGTCAGAGTTGGTACCCAGGAGTTGGTGAGTGGAGGTCATGAAACAGACCTCAATGCTACTGGTAGTCTCTAATGGCCATGGCTTCTAGAAATACAGGCAGAGCTCTACTAATAGTTTCCAATGGCTGCTGTCTCTCTTAGTGACAGCTTTAATCTAGTAATAAAATTTAGATCTGATGTTTCATAAAATTATCTATAAACCATTATAAATCCATTGACCTCTGGGCATCCGGAATTTGGTTAAGTAACTTTATAATATCCTAATGTATGGTTCTTTGAAAATGTAATTTTTACCCCAAAGTTTAAAATTAGAAACGATAGTGAACATTCTCTTATTATTTTTATTCAGAAAAATAAGAAGTACTCATTAAGATCAATATGGAAGCTATTTATAATAACTTTTGTATTTATCTAATCAGGCAGCAATTTGCTTTAACATTCTATTGATCCTAATTACATGGATAGATATATGTAGATTGGGTTTTTTTGCATTTTTAAAAATTTGGTTTTATTAATTTATTCATATTACATCTCAATGGTTATCCCATCCCTTGTATCTTCCCATTCCTCCCTCCCTCCCATTTTCCCCTTACTCACCTCCCCTATGACTATTCCTAAGGGGGACTTCCTCCCCCGGTATATGCTCACAGGGTATCAAGTCTCTTCTTGGTAACCTGCTGTCCTTCCTCTGAGTGCCACCAGGTCTCCCCCTTCAGGGGACATGGTCAAATATGAGGCACCAGAGTACGTGAGAAAATCAGACCCCACTCTCCACTCAACTGTGGAGAATGTTCTGTCCATTGGCTAGATATGGGTAGGGGTTTGAAGTTTATGGCCTGTATTGTCCTCCGCTGGTGCCATAGTTTGAGCAGGACCTCTGGGACCAAATCTGCCTATCATAATGTTCTTCTTGTAGGTTTCTAGGATCCTCTGGATACTTCTACTTTACCATTCTCCCATGCTTCTCTCATCTAGAGTCCCATTAAGATGTCCTCCCCTCTGTCCCAATTTCCTGGTTAATGAAGACTTTCATGGGACATGCCCCTTGGGCTAGTATGCAGATATCAGTGAATATATACCATTTAAATCTGTACATGATATTCTACTATATCCTTCATCTTGGTTAAAAGAAAGGGTCTATCTTCATTTCACTAGAGAGAACCCAATTGCCTATATGGAGTAGCTGAAGGGTCAATAATCTCTTTACTTTGCATATGTCCCATGAACCTTTCATTCCATTAATTCAGATATGAACTGTTAAACTGGTCATTGATACATATGTTTATATATTGATTCATAAAGGATAACTTTATAATTAAAATGATCTTAGCAATTATTTATGCTATACATTAAAGACATATATTAGATTTTTAGAATTGTAATTAAGTTAAAATAATGAAAACTCAAACAAATCTTGAAAATAAAGAAACATTTGTTTTTTATTTTTTTATTTATTTTTTATTAATTTATTCTTGTTACATCTCAATGGTTATCCAATTCCTTGTATCCTCCCATCCCTCCCTCCCACCCATGTTCCACTTACTCCCCTCCCCTATGACTGTGACTGAGGGGGACTTCCTCTCCCTGTATATGCTGATAGGGTATCAAGTCTCTTCTTGGTAACCTGCTGTCCTTCCTCTGAGTGCCACCAGGTCTCCCCCTTCAGGGGACATGGTCAAATATGAGGCACCAGAGTACGTGAGAAAATCAGACCCCACTCTCCACTCAACTGTGGAGAATGTTCTGTCCATTGGCTAGATCTGGGTAGGGGTTTGAAGTTTACGGCCTGTTTTGTCCTTGGCTGGTGCCTTAGTTTGAGCGGGACCCCTGGGCCCAAATCTGCCTATCATAATGTTCTACTTGTAGGTTTCTAGGACTTTTTGGATCCTTCTACTTTGCTATTCTCCCATGCTTCTCTCATCTAGAATCCCAATAGGATGTCCTCTCATCTGTCCCAGTTTCCTGGCTAGTGAAGGCTTTCATGGGACATGCCCCTTGGGCTAGTATGCAGATATAAGTGAGTATATACCATTTGAGTCTTTCTGCTTCTGGGTTAACTCACTCATTATGATCATTTCTAGCTCAATCCATTTATCCACAAATTTTGGGAATTCCTTGTTTTTAATAGCTGAGTAGTATTCCATAGTGTATATGTACCATAGTTTCTTTATCCATTCTTCTCCTGAGGGACACTTAGGCTGTTTCCATTTTCTGACTATTATGAATAAGGCTGCTATGAACATGGTTGAGCAAATTTTCTTGTTGTGTGCTGGAGCACCTTATGGATATATTCCAAGGAGTGTAATAGCTGGGTCTTGAGGAAGCCCTATTCCAAGTTTTCTGATATAGCGCCAGATAGATTTCCAAATTAGCTGTACTAGTTTGCATTCCCACCAGCGATGAAGGAGTGTTCCTCTCTCTCCACATCCTTGCCAGCGTGTTGTGTCGCTTGAATTTTTGATCTTAGCCGTTCTGATGGGTGTAAGGTGGAATCTCAGAGTTGTTTTGATTTGCATTTCCCTGATGACTAAGGAGGTTGAGCATTTCTTTAAGTGGAAAAACATATTTGTAATTAAGATATATGTGGTCTTTAAAAGTATTTGGAGAATATATATTTGGTGATTAAGGAAACTAGTGATTAGTGTCCTAACATTTTTATCATCTTAAGCATCAATTTTACTGCTTTAAAAGATACTAAATATTTTTTAGTCACAATAACTCTAAAATATGAATCAAGTGCCTAGAGTTTAAACCTTAATCTTATCTAAGATGCTATATTTGAGAATACTTTGTTTTTTGTATTGAATGAATACAAAAATGTTATTGACAGAGAATATAGAGAATACACTAGCAAATACGGCCCATAAAAAGTAGGCCCAATTTTACATTTTAATTCCAGGACATATAACACAGTTTATAGCTAATATTTTCTATAAAATGCTGAGGAAATATTTTCTACTTTTCAGTCCCGAAATATATATATAAACACATACATACATACATACATACATATGTATGTATATATGAAGATTATACATTCAGGAAGATTAGAACAAGCAATTAGTTAGCAGGCTAATAAATGATATAAAAGTACAGTATATAATCTCTAACATATATATTATCATGTCTTCATGATTTAAATTTATTATTAAGCACTTATATTTGTAACAAAGCAAATGATTTTCACCTTATTATTGATCAGGCTGCTTGATCCTAAATTATATTTATCTATAATCCAGGTAATCAACATACTTTTATTTAGTGAATGTGAACAAGATTAGTAAAAGTATAGATTGAAAGATGGCAGACATCAAATCAACAGCTTTGAGAAAGTAAGGAAGTTATTTCTACCAATATATAAAATCAAGAATAGATTTAAATACCTTAAATTAAAATTTACTAATATTCAGAGTTCTTTGTTATTCAACAGAAATCCAACTTAATTATTTTCTTTCTACTAACACAAATAGCTCTAAGAATAATAAGTTTTGCAATGATGTCTCATTCTCATTTCTTCTTTTGTCTTCATCTTCTTCAAAGCTATTTAATCCCTTTGCTAGTAGCTAATTTTGTTTCAAAAGCATTTTTACCTCTGCGATAGTACTATACATAAGAAAGAATAAGGGGAGAAATGTAGCATTTTAAATAGCTATTTCCAGGAATACATAACAGTTTTTTCCAATGTATTTGCCGGATATTTAAAAAAAAAAAAAACTCTCACACACACCAGGCAACTGTAGGTTCATGTTCTAACCTTAGAAGATGGAGCTAACTGATAAGTATATTGTTAACCTAAACTGTCTGAATCCAATGGTATTTCATTTTCCCTAATAGTTTATTTGCAATTAACAATTTTCTTCTGAAAACTGCTTTTCGAGCAATTTTGTACTCAGTTCATAAAATAGTTATGTTACTTCTTATCACACATGATCATTATGAAGCTGCTTATAAAACATTTTAGTAGGAAATAAGTTATAAAATTATCAGTAACAATAAATTTTCTTCATAAATTCAGAATTGGATTGCTTCTTGGTTAACAACTAATACTTTTCTCAGGACAGAAATTCTAAAAATGTGTTGTATAATGTAGGAAACAATGGCTACTAATAAGTTTTGTAGAAAGCTACTTTAGAGTTCTGATTCTAAGTTGCACTGCTATAAGTGTAACATTACTATGGAGAGGAAAGTGAAAATAAACCAACGGGTTCTATAGTTACTGAAAGAATGAAATCTTCAGTGAGAATATGCATATGACAATATCATACCAGGTTTTGTTTTGACATATTTAATTGTTGACAAATTCCTATGTGGTGTACCCAAGTTTGTTCAGTCTAGCATTATGTTTGCATTCTGTTTTCATATACCAATCACAAAGCTATAAATCACTGAAAACATTCAGAAGACAATCTACTGAAGAAAATATAAAGAGTCAACATACATATATTTTTAAATTATTATCCACTAAGATTAAAAATTGAAACTACTAAATTTGTACCATAATGACTAAAATTATAGATTAATAAATGAGTTTATTAATTGTTGGCAATATAGAAAAACTAAAATTCTAATACTAAGCATTAGAAACTGATACAAAAGCTTGAAAGCTAGGGATTTGTGATTCAGTATGAAGTAAAAAAAAAAATATATATATATATAAAACATAACAGTTATACTTTTATTTTCCCAAAAATAATGATAGTAATATGCAAAATTAATAGTTAATTCACACTTGTTCATAATATCTAATAATAGAAAAAAATCATATCCATTAAAATGAGTAAACCATTTTGTTTTATTGAAAAGGAAATTTTGTAGAGCATGGTAATCTCATCACACAGATTGTAAAAGGAGGCCATCTTGAGATACACAGTAATTTTTTTTATCCAGGTATACACATTAACTATACAACAGCAACAACAATAATTGTAATAACAACAATAATAGAAACATCTGACTAGATATATTTTTGCATGTTTGCAATTCCAGCGCTCAGATTCAGAGACAGGAGGTTAAAGAGTTCAAGACCAGTCTGGAGGACTTCATCAAAGGATACACTCTAAAATAGTCTACTAACATAATACTGTGAGTAACTGAAAAATATTTTATTGATATAAAGATGATAATCCAAAAGCAAGTTTATAGTAAAGTTTCATTTATTTAACGCTTAAAAAAATCACAATTTGTGGAGAAAGAAATTAGAGAATGGTAAATAAAAAACAGTAGAGACGTACAGCAGGTATAGTAATGGAAATATTTACATTAGAGTTTTGATGTTGAATATATGATAATAAAGCCATTCATTTTTAATATGGTGACTATTTTTAATGGCAATATAATGTATACTTAAAAAGCTAAATGGTGATTAACATATCGTAAAAATAATATGATATAATCTGATTCTTAATTATCTTGATTTAACAGTTGTATGATAAATTCTTATGTGACAATATCAAAGTATAAATTATATATACACACAACACAATGATCAATTAAAGTACTTCATGGTCATATCAATTACTAGTCTATTTTTATCACAAGAGTTTACATCCTAGGTGTAACAGATAGATATGATTCTATGGAAAGATAACGCAAAATAGATAAGGTATTCAAAAACCTCAAGGACATACAGATTATGGCATTTAATTTTTTTTCATTTCAAAGACACATTTATGGTGAGACAGGTTAACTCCTGAGAATACCCAACCTACCTTATAGAAGATGATGAAGATGATGAACTTCTAATAACCTCCTTATGTTGATGGCTTCAAATGCGGCAAACCAGGAGGTTCTCCCTCATTTTACCACAAAATTCTGCCTAAAAGTGGGCAAGTTTGGATGCAGGCAGAGTCAACAGCCAAACTCTGCCAAGACAGGGTAAGCAAGTCCTCAGTAGTTCCTGCCTCAGAAATATATTTGCTAGTTATATTGGAACAGAAGGCTGAAGATGATACTCCAACATTATAGAGAATTTTGGGTGACTGTTCAGGCAGTAAACTGTCATTTTCTCATTTTGGAAGCAGCTGACCTGCACTTCCTGTGTATTCAGATAATTAATATTATTTCTTCTAAAGTCTCTGATGGGTTTGAAGACCAGATAAATAGTTTAAAATTAAACTTAGTTGTTTAGGGGTTAAGATGTTTTTAGGTCAAGAGAGATGTTTTAAGTTGATAAAGATGAAATATAATAGATATTGATTTACATTCAGAATTTTAGATTCACCAAGACAAAAAAAAGTTTCCTTCGTAGTTATCAAATACAAATAGACAAAACACTATAAATGCAACATTTATATAATTGCTGATTGTTTTGTGGTCTGTATATTGTATATATGTGCAATAATATAAATGTATATATAAACAAAGAAAAATAACATGTGATACAAACTTGAACATTACTTTGTTGTACACCATAGAAACTGAAATAAAATTTTCTAAAACACATTCTGTATGATTCACCTTATATAAATTATATACCATACTCATTTTCATATAAAATACATTTTAAAAAGACAGGCTTCAAAGAAGAAGGAGAAAGAAGTTACTTAATGAGAAAAAGCTTCCAGTTTTTCAAATTTTTGAGATTTATAGATAATTAATGAATGTGCTTATGTTTAATAAGTATTCAAAATGATTGTCTATTTTATCTTTATTTAAAAAGTGTTCAGTTTTTTATTGACAACATTTTCTACACATAAAAATCTAGTAAGACCCCCGAAACTAAGAGATAACTGTTAATAAGTCAGAAAAAATTCGAAGGATACTATACAAAAGTCATTTGTTTCCTAAAATACCAACAGGAAGCAATTTGAACTGGAAATTAAAGGCATGTTTAAATACATTGTGTGTGCACATGTGCACTTGCATGCATGTGTGTGTGTGTTTTGTGCGTGTACATGTGCATGTGTGAGCATGTGCATGTGTGTATTTGTCTTGTCAGAATTAAAACATGATGTTCTCGGTAAGAAGAATTGACATATATAAGCATTAAATGTGAAGTTTTATACGAAATTGCACAGACGTGCTGTTTATTATGAAGTGATCATAGCTGATCACAGGGTAATTGTTCTTTGGTTTCTTTGTCTGTCTTTAGTCTCTTGAGTTTTCTCTAAAAAAAAAAAAAAAAACTCAATTTATTAAATGGTGTGGATTGTTTTTAGTTGCTTTTACTTTTCCTTTAGCATGTCACTCTTCCTAAACTCATAAGTAATCTAGAAAAGGATTTAGGACAGCTGAGTCATCTTGCTAAATGGCCCTGCTTCAGTACAACATACCTGCCTTCTAGGGTTTCTTTCTCTTTTTAGTTATATGTTTCACTGTCAACCTTTTATGTTTGATTCTTCGATTCCTGACTGAGTCTTCAAGAATGATGAAACCCAATCAGTTGTTGAAGATTTTTAATAAGAAGGAGCTAGGATGAGAGTAAAGAAAAATTACAATGTGGAAAATCTAAACGGGAGGACACTATATAAGTTTGGAGGTTTAGGATGGATTAATTATTGCTCAGACTTGTGCTCTAGGCAAATTAAATAGATGATGCTTTCTCTGTATAATTATTTAGATAAAGATGGTTAAAGAGTATTTGCTGATTTATTAAAATAATAAATCAATATTAAATATTAGTACTCATTCAAAAAAGACAGATAGGCTGTTTCTGACATGGATTCTGTTGCTACCTTTTTGATCACTTAGCTCTGGCAGGACTTTGCTTCTAGGCCACAGGGGAAGAGGACATGCTCAGTCTTGATCCAACTGCATGACCTGAGGTGGATGGGAAATGGGGCTCCCCTTTTCTGAGGAATAAGGGAGAGAGATGAGGGGAAAGGAAGAGAAAATGAGACTGGGAGGTGAAGAGTAATGAAGCTATGATCAGGCTATAAAGTGAATGAATAAATGAATGAATAAATGAATGAATGAATGAATGAATAAGTAAACGGGTGAATGAATGAGTGAATTAATGAATGAATAAATAAATAAGGATCAGTAAATAGAATATGTTCTATTCTGGGAGAAGAACAATTATGATTATCTGTATGGATGAAATTTTCTGTAACTGTACATGTATAAATATTAATAAAATCTCATAAATTATCTCAACAGAGTTTATGAAAATCTAAATCTAAAGTAACCAATGAGAATCAAAGAAAAAAATTTTTTTGAATTAAGGGGAGGATTGTGGGTATGTGGCAAAACCACTTTGTAGAGGTCAATTATTTCTCAGTAAAATCTTATGCTAAACTAGTTTATTTCAACATTAACAAATTTGTTTCAAAAAGATGGATGTTAATTATATTAAATTGCAGTACATGACATTAATATATTCATGCACATTAGAAATATGACAGAGTGTTGAAATTATTGTTTAAAAAATAACTACAATGAAGACTACTAAATTATTTTTTAACATATGAATTTACCTGAGCAAAGAATTTTTAGGTGATGGAATTTAGTGAGAGTATTAAAATAGAAGGCACTTTCTTTTTAATGTCATTTAATTTATTCATCTCTACTGATAGTTTTAATTAACTGAGATATGTATAACTTGTCAAGTGCCAAAATGTGTTAAAGCTAGAACTTTTCAATAAACAAAATTCACTTATAACATATAAGTATCAAATCACATCAAGCATAGTTTGATTACTTACAAAACATTATATATATTTTTAAAGAAGCACAAATAAAATCATAAAAATCAATAAGGTCACATAAGTTATTTTTTCTGTCTTTTAAAGTTCACATTTACTTTGAATATAAATGACATATGTCCAAAAAATCTGTTTTAAGTTTACTAAAAATTATTATCCACAATGGAAGGACTTAAATTATAAAGTCCTAAAATTCTTCATGACTTTTTGGATAATATCATCTAAAATTATCTACTCTGATACACATATGCATAAGGTTCTAAAGAAAATGCAATTAACAGGAAACCAGGAAGATACCGGAATCAAAACACTGAAAAACAATTATTTTTAAAGCATTATACCTTCATTTGTTGTTCATAAATAGGACAATAGAGTTCAGTTTTGTTATGTACACACAGTCAAATTTAAAAGGAAAACCATGTGAGGCATAAAGATAGAAAATACAACTTGTAAATTATTATTGAAGGTAAAAACTATAGCTTAAATGTCAACGACCCCAGAAGAATGTCTGCTGAGTCAACTAACCTGGGCCCATGGAGTCTCAGAAAGACTGAACCACCAATCAAATAATATGCATGTAGTAGTCCTAGGCCTCCTGAACACATGTAGCAAATGCTCAGCTTTCTCTTCACGTGGATCCCCAAAAACTGTAGTGTGGGCCCTCTCTGACTCTGATGCCTCCCTTTGGATCACTTTCCCTTAAATGAGCTGCCTTGTCTGGCCTCAGTAGGAGAGAATATGCCTAGTCGTGCAGTGACATAATGTACCAGGCTGCGTTGGTACTCATGGGAGTTACCCCACTCTAGCACATCAAGGAGATCTTCTTCCATACCTCCCTTACCACTACATTCCTTGTTTTTTACACTTTTACCAGTTCTGCAGATACTCCCTGAGAACCCACTGTGCAGCCAACCAGGAAAACAGACCATCAGAGCTTCATTATATCTCTGTTCCTACAGATTAAATACCCTCAGTATCATCCCCCACTTTGTAGCAGACCACCTACTCTAGCGTCATCTTCCTCTTTGCTCCATCTCTAGGATGAAGCAAATCTCTTCAAAATACAGAGAATACATGCCTGTAGAAATCTCATCCTCAACAGGGATATGCATATCACACCTTCACTCCTTGTCCCCACAACTCATCAAACATCATGTAAGAATGGTGTTATACTGCTACAAAACATACATTACAAGGCCATTTCCCTCATAATTCACAACAGTAGTGGTTGCCTAAAAAAGAAAAACTACAAAATAACAAACCAGTCAACAGTCTAGCATAAATTCAGAGATTCCAGCCCCAACGGAGGAGGCTTGACTGCTGATGGCTAAGAGAGAATGAGGTTTTTTTTTTTTTTTTCAGGTAGGCTTACCATGATACAATAGATAGCTCTATTCCCATGCACGTATGGAAAGCACCAGTTCAACTCAATGAGTTATATAGTTAAAATGGAAGAGAACATGAATTGAGATAAAGATATATTGTATCACAGAAGAGTGTAGGCAGCAAGGTGGGTGGACATGATAAAAATATAATAAATACACAAACAATATTCTTACCATAAATACAAATAGTTATATTAAGTTTTAGTTTATCATTTTCACTTATAGAACTAACCTACAACTGAATTATGAATATCCTACTTTGTTTTCCAGTAAAAGGTGCCATTTGAAAATGAATTTCACAATTTCATAAAAACAATTTCCTGACCCTTAGACATACTCCTGACAATCACTCTAACCACAAAACAAAACAAAACAAAAACACATATGGGCACAACCATTTAATGAAACTCTGTGGTTATATTTCTCTTAAAATTGAAGGGATAATAAATCTGAAAGTTCAAATGGCCCATTTTTCTGTCTGCACTTTGATCACACTTCTTATAGTCATAGTACTATAATTATTGTGGGTTATTTTTTATTACCTGAGGGTAAAGATGAAATGACTAAATCTTATTTTCATAATCACATAAAATCTACATAATTTGTTATATAAAACTTTCAAGCTGCAGGCAGATGTAGTCCTGAACTTAGATCGTTTTAAACTGATAACACTTCATAACTTTTCAAAGGTATGTTAATAAAGTAGGAGAGATCGATGATCCGGTAATAGATGCACAATAGTTAAACTTGGTCAAGTGAGGCAAACAAAAAGTAATGCTATATATAATTTTAGTTTTCTGCAGCCGAAGAAGTATGCTATAAATAATATATAGAATTTAAAATTATCTTTATGGATGAAAACTAAAGTTAAGAGCATAGATTCATAAAGTCTGATATACCATTGAACCTCAGACTTACAAGTAAAACCTTTGTTTGCCTTAAACTTCTTTTGATTATTCCATAGAAATAAATTAGTTATAGTAAATATAAATTGTATGAATAGCAAACTTTATTTTCTCTAATTGGCTGGGTGTTATAGTATAGGTCTGTAATAATGACTCCATGCAGGATGCTGAGGCAGGAGGATCTCAAAGCCAAAGCCTGTGTAGAATAAAAATGTATGTCAAAGACAAGCCGAAGAACTTACTGTGATACAAACACTCCACATGGGAATATAATTCAGTGATAGAGACCTTATTGACCGTATGTGAGGCCCTAGTTTCAGTCTTCAGTACACATAGCCCAAATATATGTTTCCCCTCATAAGTTTAAATTTTAAACTTTAATTTTTCTAAGAATATTATCAGTACAATAATCCTTTAAAATTAAGATGAATAGTATAAAAATGGACCTTTCTAGGGATTTTTAAAAACTTTTCATTTAGAACCAAAATTAATTATTTATAATATGAATATAATTAATCATCCTGAAGTCAATGATTGAAACACTATTAAGAAAACTTTCATCATTAAACAAGAAAAACACAAAAACAATTGAAACACAGTATTTCCACTTAAATGGAATAGGTCTGGAATGTTTGTAAATACTCAGACTATAGCACAATTAAATGATTGTTTGAACTGGCTTTCTTTAGAGAAAATTAGTATTTAATTTGTTTGGTTATACCTTAACTTTTAAAATACTTTATTTCATATAAATAAAATATAAGGGGAAATATTATATTAAACCTTTATCAAGTAAACAATTGACTCTTGAAATTATAATGGCTTAAGTTTTAACCCTGCCTGTTATATTAAATGTAAGAGGAGAATAAATATGATTTGCTAGAAAATTCATATTTAATCAATGAATCAAGAAATAAAAGCATAAAAATATGGTGTTAGCATTAGAGAAAAGAATCATATGAGACAAGAAAACAGACTCAACTGTGTTTACAGACACAATAAGGCGTGTCTTTAGCATTCCTGTGCTCACTAAGCTTCTTTTCTGTAGTTTTCTTCCTTACCTTTAGAACTAAAATGAGAAGTCTAAATACTCTCCACTGCATAAGTATTAGATTTACTTATATACACAATCTAATATAATAAACATTTTATCAAAAACTGGTCATTAGTGAGAGAATTTAAGACAAAATCTTATTCTGATGGGGATATTGAGAAATTACTATAGTATTATAAATCATTTTGAATATACGACCACATACCTCAAATTTTCTATATCAGGGAGTGTCCTATTTAAAATCAGTTTTATGGCTTTCATTGTCAACAGCACTCTGATATGCTGAGGACAAATGAAGATCAAATTTTAGAAGGATTTTTTTTTTAACCTGTGACAGAAATGGCACATGATCCGTACAATTCTATTCCCAAGTATCACAGGGGAGATAAAGTTCAGGCCCTGTCCTTAATACATTCATGATTCAAGATAGTTATAACTCACAGTAAAGGCCACCTTGATTTTTTACTTATACATGAAGTGGGACAGAGGGGAAGACATCCTATTGGCAATCTAGGTGAGTGAAACATGGGAGAAGAGGGAAATAGAAGGATCAAAAGGGTCATAGAAACCTACAAGAAGAATATTATGATGGGCGGATCTGGGCTTAGGGATCCTGCTCAAACTATGGCACTAGCCAAGGACAATACATGCAGTAAACTTTGAACCCCGACCCAGATCTAGCCAATGGACAGGACATTCTCTACAGTTGAGTGGAGAGTGAGGACTGACTTTCACATGAACTCTGGTGCCCCATATTTGACCATGTCCCCTGGATGGGGAGGCCTGGTGAAACTCAGAGGAAGGATAGCAGGCTACCAAGAAGAGACTTGATACCCTATGAGCATATACAAGGGGAGGAGGAGGTCCCCAACAGTCCCAGTCATAGGGGAGGGGAGTAAGGGGAAAGCAAGAGGGAGGTTGGAATGGGAGGATACAAGCGATGGGATAATAATTGAGATGTAATATAAATATATATATTAGTTCTTCAGTTAGGGGAGAAATTCCATGTCCACTCTATAATGGTGAATAGCTTAATCTTCTGTCAGTCTTACACAAACAATCACAGCTTCTATAAGTATATTAGTGCAGAGTTCTGGCTTTTTCATGCCCAGAAGACAGTGTTTTATAGCAGTGCTCCCTTTTAATCTTCCAACACACTCTTCCACAGATATCTGTGAGATTTTACAGTAATAGGTATGCACTCTACAGCCACCTATTCTCTACATTTGGAATAGTTGTGAGATTCTGCATTAACCAATGTCCAATGAACAAAGAACTCTGATGAGGTCTCAGAACAAGACCATTGTGAATAATGCTCTAAGAATTTTTAAAACAGTTGGATGCTATGCCCATTTAGCAACATAGAGTTGCAGGCCCACCTTAGATACTTGTAATCATGGGTTTTTGGCAAGATTTACAATGCCAGCCATGTGTCTTTTCCTGTAGAACTGCCCTTAAATGCAGTCAGAATGCAATCCATTAACTATAAAATATTCATGGCTTATTGTATGAGTGGACATATGTTGCCAAGTTGACAATTAATGTAGCTTTTAGGATTGAGTGCTGGTTAAGAGTGTTTATGACTTTTCTTTCCCAGCAGCCTGCAAAGCACTTTTTTTGTATTATGAGTATTAGCCCTCAGCGAAGCTTCCCATGGAGAACCAACTTGATCTCTCTTTATCACATGATGAAAGTTGTCATTTGTACTTAATGGAGCCTTACCACCAATTTCTGGTTGGCGATGAAGAACAATGTTAATACCCTATACTGCTAGAAAGATGTATTTAAGACCACACTAGAGAACAACTTTAAAAGAGTCATCATAAATATGACATTGGGCTTTTTTCGATATCCTATGCCTTCAGAAAAGAACATTATATCCTCAGTGTAGGGTGACTCTTATTAAATTCACGCGCGCGCGTGTGTGTGTGGGGGGTACATATATAAAATTTCTTGTCTGGGACTGAATGTATAATCATGTAAGATGTCAAAAGAAGTGTTAAATATCTGTGATAATTTAGGCTGTTGTTGCTGTAATTATAATATACTTGTGTTGTAAATAGTAAACATTAATTTCTCATATGAAAGAAAACCAAGGCCTGATGTCAGGAAACCAATGGTCTGGTTAGTTATTTTTCTTCCTGTTGTGTCTTCACATAATGGAAATATAAAAGAAGTAATTTCTCCCATGATGGTTGTTATAAGTGAACTAATCCTGTTATGAAGCTTTGCTATTCTGAATGTTTCATTTCTCTTAAGCCCCATGTTACAACCTAACCCAAGATGTTCTTCTGAAAAGGCAGGACCTAGAGATAGGGCAATGTAATGAAAGCTTTGCACTCACAATTTCACAAATAATTGCCTTATTCCTTTTAGCATGCAAGGACATGGAAAAAAGATTGGCATCTGGTAGAAGATTAATCTTCACAAGAGATGTAATCTAACTGTAAAAAAGCAAAATTTTGCTGTTTAAAACTGACCACATTTCTATTATTATTTTATACAATCTTAAATAGTATAAGACAGAGTTCTCTCAGTGTTTTCATGTAAAGGATTCAGAAGTTACATGAAAATCACTGAAAATAAATTATAAAAACTCTATTTATCAAGGTAAATCTGCTTATAGATATATTTCATAGGCATTAGTTGATTAGGGCTCAATAAGCAAAAAAGCTACTGTATATAACAGACATTGTGTTGGACAGGAAAATATAACCCCTAAATATGTTCACACCTAATCTTTAGAAACTGTGACTATGTCCACTTGCACAGTAATGTGACTTTGAAGATATGATTAGTGCTATGTGGCTTTGGATGGGGACATGATCCCAGATTTACCATGTGAGGCCACTCTAATAATAAGAATGCTGAGTTTAAGAGCAAGATATCTTTCATAACTGTAATCCAAAAAGGGGATGTGATAACAGAAAAAAATGTTCAAAGAGAGCATTCAGTACTGCTAGCTAGGAATATATAGGAAGTAGGCCAAAAGCCAAGGAATATAGAAAGCCTCAAAATGCAGGAAAATACCAGAAAGTGGGTTTCTTTCCCTAGCATTCAGAAAAGAATTTAGCTTTATTTCAGGACAACATTGGATTTCGATTCCTTGAAGTGATTAATGTGTGGTTTAAACAGATACATTTGTGATTTTTTTTCAGCTGCAGAAATACAACAAATTAAAAATAAATACAGGAGAAACAGAAAACTAGAAAGAGATTGGCCAAAGTATGTGGAAAGTACATAATACCTAAATCCATCTGCAAAATAGGGCAACATTTGGTTTCTAATTATTTGCTTCCTGTGTTCTTAAACATACACATGGAAAAGGGAATCTCACACTTGAACTCACAGAATAGAGAGAGAAGTGGGAATGCATAATAAGAAATCACTTTAGAAAAATAAATTAGAATATGCTGACAGGAAAACAGACAACTGGAGCCAACCACAACTAAAAGTTCCTAGGTAAAAGAAAAATCCATGTTCCAGCATTAAGAAATATTAATTCTCAAAACATACTCTTTTATGAAAGGATTATGAGGCATGCAATGAAAATGAAAGGAAAGGAAAAGATTGGGAGAAACTATCACCAGTAAGGCTGGTGTTGGGTTTAACACACAGGGCTTAATGAAAATTGTCTTATGCTGAAGAGATAACAAACTGTAGACTGAGTCATAAAGCTAACATAAGTGACAACACATGCTGGCAAGGATGTGGGGAGAGAGGAACACTCCTTCATTGCAAACTAGTACAGCCACTTTGGAAATCTATCTGGTGCTATCTCAGAAAAAGTGGATAGGGCTTCCTCAAGACCCAGCCATTCCACTTCTTGAAATATACCCAGAAGATGCTCCAGCACAAAAGAAAATTTGCTCAACCATGTTCATAGCAGCCTTATTCATAATAGCCAGAACATGGAAACAGCCTAAGTGTCCATCAGTAGAAGAATGGATAATGAAACTGTGGTACATATACACTATGGAATACTACTCAGCTATTAAAAACAAGGAATTCCCGAAATTTGTGGATAAATGGATTGAGCTAGAAATGATCATAATGAGTGATTTAACCCAGAAGCAGAAAAACTTAAATGGTATATACTCACTTATATCTGCATACTAGCCCAAGGGGCATGTCTCACGAAAGCCTTCACTTACCAGGAAACTGGGACAGAGGAGAGGACATCCTATTGGGACTCTAGATGAGGGAAGCATGGGAGAATAGCAAAGTAGAAGGATCCAGAGGGTCCTAGAAACCTACAAGTAGAACATTATGATAGGCAGATTTGGGCCCAGGGGTCCCACTCAAACTAAAGCACCAGCCAAGGACAATACAGGCGGTAAACTTCAAACCCCTACCCAGATCTAGCCAATGGTCATGACATTCTCCACAGTTGAGTGGAGAGTGGGATATGACTTTCTCACGTACTCTGGTGCCTCACATTTGACCATGTCCCCTGGAGGGGGAGACCTGGTGGCACTCAGAGGAAGGATAGCAGGTTACCAAGAAGAGACTTGATACCCTATGAGCATATACAGGGGGAGGTGATACCCCTCAGGAACAGTCATAGGGGAGGGGAATAAGGGGAAAATGGGAGGGAGGGAAAAATGGGAGGATAAAAGGGATGGGATAAACATTGAGATGTAACAAGAATAAATTAATAAAAAATAATAAAAATTAAATAAAATATAAAATTTAAAAAAAAGAAAAAAAGAAAAAATTAGAATGCTCTAACCTGCCCAGTGTGGTTGCTCACTCAATGTTGACTTACAGTTGTAGTTGAATATGAAAATCAAGGAGATCAAACCCTTCATCTCTCAAAGATAGTTTTATTTGTCTACAAGAATATCTTGGCAAATGCCTGGAACAATTTATTTCTTTTGGCAATAAGAGAGGTACTAGCATCCCAAAGATTCCCAGGGCCTATCTGTGGTCTGTCTAGTTCTAGCTTTATGGTTGAGGATGCTTAGTAATTGGTCTTAGTTGGAGGCCACTCACAGAACATGCCAGAACAGCCTACATACTGGTTCCACATTGTCTCTTCATGTCCTGGTGTGTGAAAATATATATCCTTGAAATCTCATCTCCCAAGAAGCACCTGCTGGGAGCAACCATTGGCTTCTCTACTTAAGAGCCAGAGTAGTCTCATTCTGATGATCCCTGCTCTAAGCCTGCCTTGCTGCCCTTACAGTGTAAATATGGGAAGGTGTTTTTAACCACAACATCCAAGATCCCAACCTCACTGATGAACTTGATGAATGGACGATGATGAGAAGAGAGGCTCAGCTTCTCGGTCAAGTGGCAGGCCAACATATTTTTCTGCTGTTACAGAACTGTCTAGCCTAGGGATCCTCAAAATCACAGATTGATTTATTTTGTTGTTGTCATACAAAGTGGAATAAAGGGCCTTGGGTGCTGCTTCTCTTCTCTCTCTCTGAAGGTAGAGGGAATTGATGTGGGAAGCTGAAGCTATCGCCCTTGTTAAGATGGCACCTGGCAACTGTCCAGGCAAAATGACTTGCAATTCTGGTCCTGGTAAACAAGTCCTTATTTGGGTTGTGGGCCGTGCTTTGCTCTGACATATGCATCCCGCCTTGTCGGGAACCAATTGGAGCTACCGACATAAGGGCTGCTGATTGGGTGAGGCAGAGGATATAAAGGGGCTCTGGGGTGTTAGAGAGGAGGAATGAAAGGGAGAAGGAAAAGAAGAAGCTTGCTGAAAAGGTTCCTGAATAACCTGCCCGGAGAAGAACGTTCGGGTCGCATCCTTATTTTCCACTGGTCTGAAGGGTCGCGACAGATTGGAGGTAGTAATTTGTGGGGAAAATGTGACTTTTACACTCATCTGACTATTCCCTAGTCTTACTCCCATCCTGCAGTGGATTAGTTTTGCACATTTTCCAGTACCCTTTATATTCTAATGCTAAATGACCTAGCAAGAATATATTTTTAATAATCTCTCTTTTATTTATCCTCCATTTGCAAGTTTCTGTCTAAATAAAAGTGTCTTTTGTAATTGAAAAAATAGTAGAATGAAACACTACAAAAGAAGTCCATGTTACTGGCCAAGGTAATGATTGTTGTCTAAGATACTGAAATCATATGCAATAAAAAGAGAAACAGAGAAGAGAACTACATCAAATACAAAGGCTTCTAAACAGTAGACAAGACAGCCAACAAAATAAGAATACAACTCTAAGAACTGATAGAGACCTGGAAAGATATCTCACTCAGTGGGTAGAGCACCGAATGCTTTTCCAAAGGACCGAGATTCAATTACCAGTTCCCACATAACTTCTCACAATTATTTGCAACTCCAGTACTAGGAAATCCCATGGCTTCTTCTGACCTCCAAGCTAATTGCACATATGTACACAGAACAACGTTCAGAAAAAACACTCATACATATAAAACAAAAATAATGAAAAATTTCTGAAACAAATATTTATAAACTATACACCTGAATCTTGGTTAATAAACAAAATATAAAAGAAATTTAATTCAGTAACTTTGATGTCTAATCTTTGTTGTCAACTTGACTACACTTGGAATCAACGAGCATCTGGCCATACCTATGAGAGATTTTCTTGGTTGGATAGTTTGATATCTAAAGATAAAGATAAACCTTAAATTTGTGCCACACCTTATAGTGGCAGCTCACATAAAAGGATGTAGAAGAAGGAAGCTTTTTATTTTTGCCAGCCTGCTTATACTGTTTCTGACAAGTTTTTCTATCCTGTTTTTGAGGTATTCTTTTGGTGGTGGAACATGCTTCCTCATTATTCCAATATAAGCTGAAAAGTGGAAGCTCGCTAGGACTTCCTTGGGACTGTGTTACAAGATTGGGACTGCAAACGCATTCAGTCTTCTGGAGTGGACCCTTGGCCTTTCTTCCTGGATACATATATTACTTGACTATGAAGGCAATAGCCTGTAAGCCATGCTAATAAATACACACACATATATGTCTGTATGTATATAATATTATATATATGAAGATATTCCTTAAATATATTATAGATATATAACATATATATATATATATCTGTGTGTAATTCACATATATATATATATATATATGTATATATATTTCATGCTATCAGTTTTGTTCCATAAAAAGACCCTGGATAATGTTGTAACAAATAATCTGATTTTAAGATGTACAATTTCCATGTATAGAATTCCCAAATGAAAATATCCAAATGGAAAATAGTTATATTAAGAATTGATTAAGTTGATTTACCCTGTAATGGGGTGACAATTACCCTTATCTGTAACAGAGACTGTTCAATAAAATTCCAAGCGATGAGAATGCGATTCTACTTTTAGACTGTTAGTCAATGGAATCCCATAGTTCCCAAAGAATACAGCCTGTTGCCATTTGTTTTTGCTGTTTTTTTCAAATTGATACTAACTTAGACATTACTGAGAGTAAACACTTTTGCCAGCTCACTGAACTGTTCCCCCTGGTGAGGCAGCCTTTCCAGGCTTCAGAGGAAGAGGATACAGGCATTCCCAATGAGACTTGCTAGGCTGGGTCAGGTGGTAGGGGAGGAGGGTTCCCCCTCCTTTCTGAGGACTAGGGGAGGGGGTTCGGAAGGTAGAAGGAGGCATGGTATAACCAAAAGGAGAGATGAGGGAGGGGTCTAAAATTGAGATGTAAAGTTAATAAATTTTAAAAATATATTAAAAAGGAATATCTGAGAAAAAAGAATCTTGATTGAGATCGTGACTCCAAAACCTTGGCCTGTTGGACATCTTGCTCAACATTTTCTTGATTCACTACTGCTGTGGGTGGGCCAGACCCATTGGGAACCTTGTCAAACCTGGACAAGTGGCCTTGAGTTGTATAAGAAAGCAGGCTTATCTATTCATGAGAAACAAGTTTGTAAACAACATCCCTCTATGTCCTCTGATTTAGTGGCTGCTTCCAGGTTCTTCCTTTGAATTCCTGACCTCAATTTCCTTAGTTCTCAACTGCTACATAGAATTGTAAGCTTAAATATAAACACTTTCTTCTCCAAAATGATTTTTTCATGATCTTTTAACACAAGAAAAGAAACCCAAAGGCACTACAGCTCTCAGTTCACTTATAAAACCTGATGTTAAGACACTATTCATAAAGATACTGTATATTTTAATTAGAGCACATGGAGAAATCAGGAAAGCACTAAAATGGAAGATTCATTTCTGCTGGCTAGGATTCATAGCCTGGATTCTATGCATGCTATTATTGGAAGAGAAAAATTATCAGCAATCTCACCCAATAATGACTGTCATGGGGAAATATGACCACTGGTATGATACTGGCATAAGTCTTATGAGAATACAAATTATTCTATAAATATATTTAAGGCATGATGCTTGAGATGTACCATCTGCCTGAAAACATTTCCAGAGCCAAAAGTGTATAGATCAAGTAATTTATAGGAGAACATACTACTCATATTTTGTTAAGGACATCATGTTAAAACAACTTTTATTGACTTTTTGTTATACCCATATGTTAGTACATACTTCAAGGTATCATAAGAGAAGCTCTTTATTACAATTGATGAAAATTAGCATATAAACCCAAAGTTTTAGGATTTATTCCATTCTCTTGGCAGAGAAAATCTTAAAATAGCCTAGTATTGACTCTACTGTGTGATTATTCGTGTTTACTCCTTTATTCTAAATACTTATGCATAGTCCCATAGACAAGTGTGGTTCTCAATCTTTGCCCAAGAATTTTCTTTCTGCAAGTTATAGCAGCAATTACAGAAATACACAAGTGATCAAAATACAGAGAACAATTGACTGCAGGGTGACTAGCCCCAGGTGGCACATCTACAACTACTACACTTAAAGCTCAGTGAATATCAATGGAAGAGGGGATGGAAAAGTTTTAAAAGACAGAAGACCTGGACACCTGATAGGAAATAACGTCTCTTAGACATGACAAGAATGCAGTACCCATGGAATCTCAACAATATTGGTTTAGAAATATCACCTGCATAAGATCATACTAGTTGACATGCCAATGTTAATTAGGAAAAATTTTTAGGGCTTTTGCTCTTGAATACCTAGTTGATGACTATTTGGGAAGAAAGAAGCATTTTCGTTCACAGGCAAACTCTCTGATAGTTTATCTAATCACTATGCTTTGTATATACACCAAGTCATATGTGTATGTATGTTTGTATATGTGTGTGAACTTATATATGTATATATATGCATATGTATATATGTGTAACAATAATAATTATAGAAGTCATAAAGTGGAGAGTAGTGAATGGAGAGAACAGAAAGAGTTTGAGGATGGAGAAGAATGATTAGAAATGATATAAATATAGTATAGCCAAATACAGAGTACTATAAAATTGTAAATTTAAAAAAATGTTGTTGACTATCAAAATGGTTGAAAATATAAGAGTGCTTGTTCACAATCATAATGATCTGTGTTCATGCCCACATTGTGGAAGAAGATAACTAGCTAACATAAGTTGTTCTCTGACAACTGCCAGTCTACATACATGTGTATACATGCATACACAAATAAAGAATCATACAGATACACACAAACAAACACACATGCATGAACTCATGCACACACACTTGTGAGTGCTCATATTACTCAAAAATGTATATAAATAAAATTTTAAAATAATTATTTAACATGACCAATCATTATGTAAATGTATATCAGAACCACAATATGAGAGACACTTGTTATAGTGTCTATTCTTAAAAAGAATCAAGCAGGTTTTGCTAAATATATACAAAAAACTTTGTGAAAATATAATTAATATAATCTTTATGGAAAATATTACATTTACTTGAAATTTTAAAATTATATGTATGCCACTTAGCATGTTAGAAAATCATTTATTAACTATTATGGTCAAATTATCCTTGTACAATATTTTCTATTGCATTTCAGTGAAATCCCTCTACTAAGTTGTACTTCCTTTCACATTAGTATTTTTTTTAACATTATTTAACCAAATGGCAATCTTGGCATAAATACACTATGCTAAGTGGGAGTGCTCACTTGTTAAGAAAGTAAAATAGTATATTTTTATTCTCTCAATTTTAGACTTAAAACATACATTCCTCCTTTCTTCAAAATTCCAAGATGTACAAAATTTTATATTTTAAACAATTTTTATGAATAAAAACATTGAAAAATAGTTTCCATAGTAACTTGTCTTTCTATATGAAAACAAAAGATCATTACTCTCATCTCTACTGAAGTTTTGTCTTGTTTTGTCAGTTTGCCTATTGATTTTCTCAAAGAATAACATAGATGCTGTATGTTAATTTAAAGAAAGAACAATGGGAAATAAACAATTAACAAAAACATCTTAATTTCAGAGTGTATGCTATAATGTGACATAGTCTTTCAGATACATATTAATTGTAAAATATAATATGGGTAAAGTAATTAAGCTGTATGTTTGAAGTATGTCTTATAAAGTTTTCATGGACATAAATAAAATTTTGTAATTAGAATTTGAAGGTGAATGAATTTTGATTGTCTACTAGAAATACACTATATGGAATGAAATATAACACATAATCATACAGAATAGGACAGGTTCAGAAAATGGAGAAGGGAGAATGTTTAACTTGAACACTACTGAAGAAAAGTGAGATTAATGATATCTCAAAATTCATACTGTCGAGATGAATTAATGACAACAAACAGAACTGCTTCCTTGATTTATGTTACCATCTAACTGTCTATGAGCAACATAAGAGACATAATGGAATAAGGATGTCGGTGTGAAATAACACTTAATTGACTAGACAAAGTAATTGAGAAAAACTTTTGTTACAAACTATGGTTAAATTAATAACAAATTAATAACTTTTCAATATAATGTCTGACAAAAGGATCTAATCATATCAAAATTTTGTATAGAAGCCTCCATCTTCCTTTTACCAGTTTACTCATTCATGTCCTGTGACATCAGTCCCAGTACCTTCATATGTATCAACCCATTAGTCAAAACATACTCTCAGGTTATTTTTAATATTCTAGAGCCAAATTTTGGGACATGTCAACTAGATTTCCTGAAAAGAACTTGTGTCTACAACGTCTGATTTACTTATTGCAATTGCCATGATGTTGACCGGTTGGAATGTTGCAGATCAAGAGGCTAGCTAGCTTATCTCAGGCTAGCTACTTTATCTCAGGCTAGTTTTAGGCCCCTAAAATGTCATTATTGAAAACCACTATGTCAGAATAACACTGTGTGACAAATATATTTTAAACATTAACATTTATTCAGGCCCCTAGTATCCACCAACCAAAATGTAAGAATGAAAAAATTTATTTTATTTTCATTTTTGTTACATTTGTGCTACACATACATGTCTCCCCTACCTCCCACTCTCCCTTCCTCCTCTCTCTGTCTCTGTTTGTCTCTGTCTGTGTCTGTCTGTCTCTATCTCTGTCTCTGCTTTTCTGTCTTTCTCTGTTTCTCTCTGTCTGTCTGTCTGTCCGTCTCTCTCTCTCTCTCTCTCTCTCTCTCTCTCTCTCTCTCTCTCTCTCTCCTCTCTCCTCTCTCTCTCTCTCTCTGTGTGTGTGTGTGTGTGTGCGCGCGCAAAAAAGAGGTGGGCATCTAGAATCTTTCATAATCACTTTTTACTTAAAGATTATAGAGTCCTTTAGTAAATATGGAGCTCACTGATTGGCTTGCCAGAGGGCCCCATGGATACATCTGTCTTTGGCTCACTTTGTAATATGGTTTATAAATCTGTCCCCTGATTCCTGGCTTTTGAGTAAGTGCTGAAACTGTGACTTCAGTCCTCATTCTTTCATAGTATAACTCCAGCACATTCTCTGGTTATTTTTGTTTTCCAGATCAATCCCACAATTGTTATTTGTTCAGCTTTTTTATGACTAAGTTCATTGATATACATTCCAACTTTGATTCAGTAATCATTGCTCTATAACTTAGGTCTTAATAATCATATCTTCCAATGAATACAAAGTATCACATGGAGCACATAGTAGTGACTATTTGTCCACGGGACTGTTGCAAAAAGTTAAGTCTCTATCATTCAATGATTGTCCTTTGCTTACCACTAATAACTAAAATTGCAGTGATTAGGATCTGGAATATACCAAAGACATTCTAAAGTTCCTTTAATTATATTTTTGGATTGACTTATACTTCAAAAGAATCATTGTTGTTTCAGCAACTTGTGAAATTTAAAAAAAAAAAAAAAAAACGTGTTATTGTCTTTTTAAAAACATTATGGAAGAAATTGTTTGGGTGTCATATTATCTAAATTTAAAGATTATATGTAACAGTCATAAGAGCTTGTCTCAACACAAAGTTTTGCAAAATAACAACAACAACAACAACAATAATAATAATAAATGTTAGAAAGAATAGCAATAAAAGCCAAATTTGCTAATACTTTTGTCTTTTTATTAAATATTAGTAAGGAATCTCTTTTTTGATAAGGCTCTAAATTTTTTCCATAATTATATATTAAGTAAGAGTGACTTTGAACAAATAGTGATACTTTCCCAATATCTTTTGGGAGTGGCTATTGTTGTTTTTATTTGTTTATTCATTTTACATCTTTGTTGTATCTCCTTTTATCTTCTCCTCCATATCTCACCCTCCTTCCCTCTCCCTCTCCTCCTTCCCCTCTCCTCTATTCATGATAAAAGGGAAGCTCCCTTCCCATCCACCCTGGCTCATCAAGTTTAATCAATGCTAAGCATGTTCTCTTCCCCTATGGCCTGGCAAGACAATGCCAATTGGGAAAGTGATAAAAATCTGGCAATGACTCCATGTCAGCGACAGACCCTGGTTCTATTATTAGAGGACCTACTTGAAATCTGAGCTGCCATTCAGCTACATCTGTGTTAGGTCCTAGGTCTAGTCCATGCAACATCCTCTGTTGGTGCTTCAGGCTCCACAAGCCCCCCTGGGCACCATTTAGTTGGCTTTGTTGTTGTTCTTGTGAAGCTCCAGTCAACTCCAGGTTTTTTTCTCATTCCTCTCCCAACATTTCCACAGGACACATTTTCCCAGTGTTTGGCATTGAGTCTCAGAATCTGTGTTATAGCACTGCTGGGTGGAGCCTCTCATAAGAAAACTCTATTAGGCTCCTGTCTGCAAGCAAAGCAAAGTATCCTTAGCATTGTGAGGGGTTGGCTCCCTCCCATGGAGAGAGTCTCAGGTTGGTCCAGGCATTGGTTGGACCTTTCTTCAATCTCTCTTCTATTTGTTCTATTTTAATCTCTGCCTATCTTGTAGACAGGGAAAACTTTGAGTTGAAGTTTTGCTTTATACATTACACGGCCTTTTTCCTTTGATGCTTTTAATATGTTTTCTTTGTTCTATAGGTTTGGTGTTTTTATTCTTTTTTTTTTTTTTTTTTTTTTTTTTATTCTTGTTACATCTCAATGTTTATCCCATCCCTTGTATCCTCCCATTCCTCCCCCCCCCCATTTTCCCATTATTCCCCTCCCCTATGACTGTTCCTGAGGGGGATTAGCTCCCCCTGTATATTCTCATAGGGTATCAAGTCTCTTCTTGGCTACCAGCTGATTGAGCTAGAAATGATCATAATGAGTGAGTTAACCCAGAAGCAGAAAGAATCAAATGGTATATACTCACTTATATCTGCATACTAGCCCAAGGGGCATGTCCCACGAAAGCCTTCACTTACCAGGAAACTGGGACAGAGGGGAGGGCATCCTATTGGGACTCTAAATGAGAGACGCATGGGAGAATAGCAAAATAAAAGGATACAGAGGGTCCTAGAAATCTACAAGGTGTTTTTATTCTTATGTGGCAGGAGGAATTTATTTTTTGGTCTAGTCTATTTGGTGTTTGTTAGGCTTCTTGTATATTTAAATGCATCTCTTACTTTAGTTTGGGGAAATTTTCTTCTATGATTTTCCTGAAAATATTCTGGTCCTTGGAACCTGAAGTCTTCTTTTTCTCTTATTCCTATTATTCTTACATTTCATCTTTTCAAAGTGTACTTGATTTCATTGATATTCTGTGTCAGTAAGATTTTTTATTTAATATTTTATTTGACTGATGTGTTGACTTTTTCTACTGTATTTTCTGTGCCTGAGATTCTCTCCTCCATCTCTCGTTTTCTTTCAATGATTCTTATGTCTGTAGTTATTGTTCTCTTCTTTAACTTTTCCATCTCCAGCACTTTCTCAATTTGTGTTTTCCTTGTGACTTGATTTCCATTTCATGTCTGGAACTGTCTTATCCATTTCCTTCACAAGTTTGATTGTATTTTCCAATGTATCTTTGATTACCTCTATTTGTTTGAGTGTATTTCCCCATATTACTTTGAGGGATTTTGTTTCCTCTTTAAAGGTTTATATTTGTTTAATTGTATATTCCTGCATTTGTTTGACTTGTTCATTTCCTCTTTAAATGCCTCAAACATCTTAAGTAGCAAGTTATGGTTACTTTACTGTGTTTTTGCTGCTTTAGAATATCCAGTAGTTTGGCTGAATTCTGGTGAAGACCTAATAACTTGTCTTTAGATGATTGTGTTCTTATGCTGGCCTTTATCCATCTTGTTGTCCATAAAGTTGGATGTTTTTTCCAGAACCTTCTTGGTTTCTCAGACCTTTCTGATCCAGTGAGGTCCTGCCTGTCTCCTCTATACAGCTAGTAGATCAGGACCAAAGGTTTAATATGCAGTTCTCTAGAGTTAAGAGTCCTCTTGATGTAAAGAGAAAGATAAGAGGAACAAGAACAAGGGCAGGAACATTTTGGAGCAGTGTGTTTCTAGCCCAGCATATGGTGTGCTTCCAATTGTGAGATTCAGATCAGAGTGCGTAGAATATTGAATCCCCAGCTCCCTAGGTGCCCCTTACCTTCTGTTAAACACTGAAGTCAGTGTTTGGAGTCAGCTCCCAGGTTACTCACCAGATAACTAGTCTGAAATTCAGCCACTCAGATGTAGAGAGCACATGGCACCACCATATTGGATCTCCTTCATCTTTTTAGATATTTTCACAATATTAATCATTGTATCTAAAATGTAAAGTGTGCTAAAAATTTCTCCATGACTTGGACATATAAAATGCCAGATTAAATTAAGCACTGAGTAGTATATATAATGCCAGATAACATTAAGCTCTGAATATTTTTAATAGCTGATCTAAGCTAATTATATGATGTTACCATGGCATGGAAAGAAATAAAATATTGTTCATTGCCTACATTGTTTCAATGACCTATTATCCTTTACAAAAACAACTTTAAAACCTGATGTTCAATGACCCATTACCCTTTAGAGCAACAACCCTAAACCCGATGTTCATAAGATCCACCATTAATCTTTAATATATTTTTTATTTTCCTTCAGCCTATACATTGACATTGTGACTACCATATGATAAAATTAAACAATTTTTCAATTTTGCAAAACATTTGTGTCTGAGTGTTCCAATACAGTAGTAAATAGGCACAACTTAACTTTAGCCCTTGATAAAGAGGTAGTGTAACTGAGGGACTAGATTTTTCATCTATTTTAAATTTATACAGATTAAATAAGACTATGTGACTGATAACCATGTCACAATAAAGAAACAAATTAAGACCATTTTATATAATCTTAAAACATCATTACAGGTTAATAATCAGATTCTTATGAATCCCCAAGACTAAATTTTTAAAAGGAAATGTTTTACCTACAATATTATTCAATTTTTTTGTAGTGATAAAATAATAGTTTATATATGGATAAATCCATACCCTTGGGATGGTGAAAGTTTTATATAATGATAAGAAAATTTCACTACAAAAGGTATAGTCCTTTGTGCTTGGCTGTGTGAGAAATGGATGGGTGAAACTGATTGTTTGAAAAAGCTTGTTTTTTCAGGTGTCGGTGTTTTTATCTATTTTAGATATAAAATTAAAATACATATATTATGATACGTTTCACAAGCCAGAGCTATTTCTTGCAATGGTATGTGTTATGATATCTCTAGTCTTGTTACTAATCCCAAAGAACTTTGATCTTGGCAATAGAGAGCCTCAATACAACAACTGGCCAGTGGTATTAATTTTTCTTTTGATGTACCACCTTTATTATTTTTCCCATTTTATTCACTACCATTCTCCAAGTATATAACATTTTCTAAAATTGAATTTGAGAGTGAGCAGGAGAACAATATTCTGTGACTTACTTGCCCCAGAAGTACTGAAAAATGTTGTGTAGCTGATATTGAAATTAATTGCTTCTATTGTCTTAAGAATGGCAGCTTTAATATTCAACTCACTTACTACAATGGATTTCAGAAATGTCCTCTCTTTTCTCCACTTTGAATTCCAACCGATTCCATGGTTTAATGCTGTGCCTAAAAGTTACATTTCTTATTTTTCTGCTCCCAGTTTCATTCTGTTCAGTCTCAACATTTCTTAAAGATTCTATTATGCCAGCAGACCCAGGAGTGGAGACCATGCAACTCACTTGACAGAGATCCGAGCTTGAGGTCTGCAGATAAGTCTGAATGGACAGGAGTTGAATCACCTGACAAAGTTCCAATACCTCCTAACCTTGCCCCCTCAGCTCATCAGTTATTGTGTTGCCATCTATTACTTTCATAATGGTTGTTTTAATTCTGCTCTCCTGTCTCCTTATCTTGGTGTGCTTCCCTTCCCCTGTTCTTGTTTCTCCAAAAATCACTGAGCACAGAAAGCTAGATGTTCTGCCAAAATATAGTAATAATACCTGGCCAGCAATTCATGCTTAAGGATAAAAATGTTTCAGATGAGAAAGAAGATGTAATTTGGAAAATACTTAAGAACTGTCTCTTACTAAATTTTTCAATGGTTTATGATTTACAAATGGAATATGAAAAGCATGAAGCATTGAGGAAAGAAACTTCCAGGGATGAACCTTTGATTAAGCAAAAGGAATAAATGCCTATGACTTGGAACTTTAAAGATAAGGCATGGGTGGATTCTGAAGAAGGCATAAACAGAGAGTGGAGTGTTGAGCAAAGCAGCTTACGTTAATGATTTGACTTGTATGCAAGGATTAGCTGCCACAGATTGTGTCCTTGGAACTGTCATACTAAAAAAAGAAAGATTAGGATTCTTAAAAAATATATTAGAGCTGAACCACTTAAGGATGCAGCTACATTTTGCTACACTCAATGATTCTATAAAAGATGCCTAGCTAGCCATCAAGCTGAGCTTCAAAGATTAACTGCAAGTTGAAGGTATGTCTGGTATTTTTGTACAAAAATAACTTAAGAGTACAAATGTCTAGATGATGGGAAACTGCAAAGGCCATGCCCTTCAGCCAAAAACAAAACTGGCTGAAGAGTTCAAACACTGAAGTTAATAAGATATAAAATGATGTGTTTGCTTTTGGGGTTAGTGGAGTATAGTCATGGGACTTGCTTCTGTTTCCTGAAATTTAGGTAAGGTTGAAATTCTTTAGAATTTTATGCAACTGTCATGTGAAATGACTAACTTTTGACTTCACTTCACTTTTTGACATTACTTCCTTAAGAAACCTTTTGGTTTTACTTCCTTAAAAACTAAATAAAAAACTGAATTTTGTGTTCTGTGAAATGCTTGCACGCTTGCATACTTGCCTGCTAGCAGCTGCCACAATCACTCCTTGTCAGTTTGCATCAAACATTTGACTTGAGAGATGATTTTGATTTCATCACTGCTTCAAGGACCCTCACAACATCTAGAAGTGCTCGAGCTGATACCCTGCATCATTGCTAAGAAAGTGTAAGGGTTTACACTGTATATGGATAAACAGTCAAAAAAATATAGAGCAAATGATAAAAATACATCTTAAAATAATTTATTTGCTTAACATTCTAATTTTAGCTCCTACCCTTGCCTCCTCCTAGTCCAACCTTCCCTTGCTTTTCTGCCTTATCAGCCTCTCCTACTCCTCAGAAATGGAGAGCCATCCTTCAGTACTATCTGACACCAGCTCATCAAGTCTTATAAGGACTGCGTGTTTCTTCTATGGCTTAGGAGGCCACCTAACCTGGGGCTGGGAACAGGTCCATTTCAGAGACTGCCCCTGCTTCCATATTAGGAGACTCACATGGAGACTGAGCTGCCTATTGACTGCATCTGAGCAGAGCATCTATGTCCTCTACATGCAGGGTCCTCATTTGGTGCATCAGTCTCTACTGGACACCCTGTGTCCAGATTTGTTAGGTCTGTTGGTCTCCTTGTGGAGTTCTTGGCCCCTCCAGATTCTTCCATCCCCCAGCTGCTCCATAAGACTCCCTGTGCTCCACCCCAAAGTGTGGCTGTGTGTCTCAGAATCTGCTTCAATTGCCTGCTTGGTGGAATCTTTCAGAGAACATCTATAGGTGCATTCCATTCTGTTCCCTCTCTTCAACAATTTCCAGTACCTATTTTATTTGCCTTTCTGAATGAGAATCATCTTCCTTATATTCATCCTTGTTACTTAATCTGAGAAATATTCCATTGTATAAATGCACCACAATTTCTTTAGTGAGGTAGTTTCCAGGTTCTGGTTATTAAGAATAAAGCTTCTAAGAGCATATTTGAGCATATGTCATTGTTATATGCAAATCAAAATAACTTTGAGATTCCATCTTGCATCTATCACAATGGCTACAATCAAAAACTCAAGTGACAGCACATGTTGGTGAGGATGTGGAAAAAGGGGAGCAACTCCTCCATTGCTGGTGGGAATTCAACTTTTACAACCACTTTGGAAATCATTCTGAAAGATTGGGACTAGTGCTACCTCAAGACACAGCTATACAACTCCTGGATATTTACCCAAAAGATTCTCCACCATAAAAATATTTTAACAATATGAAAATTATTATTCCTTTTTCTGCCACATAAGACAAAATTTGCCATTCATATTATAGTATAATAAATAATTTTTTTGCCTATGCATTATAACTAACCATATGTAGGTTTCAACTTTCTTGTAAAGGAGTAGGAGCTTATAATTCTTGTCCGATGTCATTGCATTTTTTTCATAATTCAATTTTGCCAAGAGATTTATATAAATAGCAATATATTAAAATAATATATATCTATTATTATGATTATCTTTGGTTTTCTGTTGCTGTAACAACACAACATGACCAAGGCAACTTATACAAGACAGAATTTAATTGGGGGCTTACAGCTTCAGAGTGATAGTCCATTATTATTATGGCAGTGAGCATGGCAGTTGACAGGAATGGTACTGAAAAAGTAGTTGAAAGTTCTATATCTTAATTCACAAATAACAGGTAGAGTAAGAGGAGGAGGGAGAGAGAGATTGAAGGAGAAAGAGAGAGGGAGAGAGAGAGAAACAGAAAGAGACAGACAGACAGAGGTACTGAAAGGGAGGGGCAGAGAGAGAGAGACTCACCTAGTCTTGGCTTTTTAAGCTTCAAACCCTACCCTATGGAACATACCTTCTCCATCCAAGTCACAGTTCCTACAATTTCTACTCTTTCTCAAACAGCTCACCACCTGGGACTATGATCAAATTTATTAACATCCCAGCAATTCCATTTCCTGATCCATGAAATAAAAATAATAACAATAATATTTGTCCAAGTTATTTTAGGATGAAGATGAAAACAAAACATGGACAAGGACTAAGAATTATTTTGTTTAAACTGGTTTTCTAATATCAAATGACCAACCATGAAAATATACATGCAAGTATCATTATACAGACAGCACAGATTATTTATTGATGTATAATTTTCATATATGCAATACATATGAATTAATATAAAAAAAAGACCATGGATGTGAAACTGAGCACAAAGCTATTAAGAGGGAGGAAAGAGAAGGATGAAGTAATGTAATTACAGTAAAATACCAAAAAAAAAATGAGAGCAAAATCAACTATAGTGTTTTAAGATATTGATGATGAGTAATAGCAACTGAAGTGCCTGGGCTGGAACATGAAGGATGCAGGATGTCAATGTCTAACATGCTAAGAGAAATCAATTTTGTCAGTTCTGATTCAGATTCAGTTTTCAATTCTTTTGTTCTGAAAACATATATTTTCTCACAAACATTATGCAGCCCAAAATTATAAACATATGAGGTATGAGGGATGTACAAAACAATTAAGGCTGGTTCTCTGTTCTTTGTATGAGAAGAAGAAAGATATCTTCAAATCTTCATTCATACCATATGGAGAATGGCCTCTAATAATAAGTCAGAGAGGAATTCTGTAACCAACAAGTAGCCTTGTCTATGCATAGACATTCAGTCTCAGAGCTATTCCCATGTTCTGGGATTAGCAATATAAGATACCTGTTTGTTCTTCAGTTCAAATTTTTTACATCCCTCTTATAGCCCCCTCCCTCCACCATATCCCACCAACCCCACCTTCCTCTCTCTTCTCCTGTACCTCCCTCCCCTAGTACTAAGAAAGGCAAACCCTCCTCCCCTAACATATGCCATCAGCTTTTCAAGTCTAAACTATATTAACTGTGTCCTCTTCCTATCTGGCCTGGCAAGGCCACCCTGCCAAAGGGGAAGTGATCAAAGCTGGGAGGCCCAAGTAAATGTTAGAAGTAGTCCCTAATCCCCATATTGTGGGACCCACAAAGAGACTGTGTTGCCTATCTACTATATCTGAGCAGAAGGTCTAGGTACACATCATACATAGACCTTGGTTGGTGCTTCAGTCTCTGTATTGTAACATGGTTATCCTGTATTAAGAAGCTAATATCTCCTTATGAGTGAGTATATGAGAGGCATGTCTTTCTGGGTTTGGATTACCTCATTCAGTATGATTGTCTTATTTCCATCCATTTGCCTGCAAATTTTAAGGTTTTCTTTGTTTTTGATAGCTGAATAGTATTCCATTGTGTAAATTAACCATAGTTTCTTTATCCATTCTTTGGTTGAGGGAAATCTAGGTTGTTTTCAGATTCTGGCTATTACAAACAAGGCTGCTATGAACATAATTTAGCAAATATCCTTATTGTATCACAGAACATCATTTGTTTATATGCCCAGGAGTGGTATGGCTGGATCTTGAGGTAGTACTATTATCAATTTCCTGAGATAGAGCCAGATTGATTTCCAAACTGGTTGTACAAGTTTTCACTCCCACCAGCAATGGTGGAGTATTACCCTTTCTCCACATCCATGCCAGCATGTGCTTTTACTTGAATTTTTTATTTTAGCTGTTCAATAGGTGTAAGATGGAATTGCAGAGCTATTTTGATGTACATTTCCCTGATGATGAGGGATGGTGGCCATTTCTTTAAGTGTTTCTCAGCTATTCAATATTTTTCTGCTGAGAATTCCCTGTGTAGCTCTGTGCCCCATTTTTTAATCATGTTATTTGGTCTAGTTGGGTTTAATTTCTTGAGTTCTTTATATATTATAATTATTAGCCATTTGTTGGATGTTAGGTTTGCACATCTGTAGGCTGTTGTTTTATTCTGTTCACTGTTTCCTTTGCCTTACAGAAGCTTTTCAGTTTCATGAGGACCCATTTATTAATCTTCTGACCCCAGTTGGTCCAGCATTTCAGACTGTCCCACACAGGACTCCTATTAAATGTAGAATATCTCATCATTTAGAAACTGGACCACAAATGCATTTCCTGATTTGTTTAACCATTTTTCCCAGTTATATTTGGGCCCATAAAAAGCTATTGTTCAACACAAATCAACCAGAATAACCTGAGGTGAATGGTACCCCATTTCCCTTAACAGGGGTTGTGTAGTTTTTTGTTTCCTCTCTTGGGCTACAGAGCCTTATTTTCATAGGGAGTAGTTTATAAGTTATTATTGGTCCTATACAGAGATAAAAGGAGATTGTCTTTCTTTCTTTATCTTTCTTTTGTAAGTATGGAGACAAGGGTTGAAAAGACAGAAGAAGGATATAGAAATATATAAGGATAATAGAACAAAAAGTAATTATTGAATCTGTTCCTCAACTTAGTGCCTTAACTGTTACTCACAAATAAGGTTATTTGTAACTCATAGGTATAGAATTTTTATATTGATGAAAAATAAGTTTAATTTTAATACATTGATATAGAAATCAAATTTAAGACTATTTTTTTCACACATTATATATATATATATATATATATATATTTTACTCTAATACGAGGTATTTTACACATACAACTTAATTATGATAAAATGTTTACTGCCAATACCTTGAAAGTGGTATTTTAGGCTGTTTGGAATAATTAAGTAATACAAGCTAATTGTTAGTTAAACAAATAATGGTAATATCAATTACTACTCTATATTTATCACAAGAATATATATCCTAGGTTTAACAGATAGATATGATTCTATAGATATGTTAGGTAAAATAGTTAGATAAGGTCTTCAAAAGCTTTAAAGACCTAGTAATATGGCATTCAAAGATGTTTTTATTACTTTAAAAATTCTTTGACAACAAAATAGGTTAACTCCTGGCAACTCCCAGCCTTCCTCAAAGAAGATGATGAGCATCAAAGAACCTCCTTATGAAGAAGCCTTCAAATGCAGCAAACCAGCCATGGACAATATGTCCTCATTTCTCTCACAGACAGAATTCTGCTTAAAAAATGGGCAAGCTTGGAAACAGGGAGAGTCAATGGCCAAACTCTACAAAAACAGAGTAAGCAAGTCCTCAATAGTTCCTGCTTCACAAATATGTCTGTCAGATATATTGGGTCAGAAGGCCAAAGATGATGCTCCAACATTATAGAGTTTTGAGTGACTGTTCAGGCCGTTCAGCCATTTTTTCAATTTCGATGCTGCTAACCTTCATTTGCAGTTTACTCAGAAAATTAGGTTTTATTCCTTCTCCAATATGTATTGAGGTTGAAGAACAGATAGTTTATTCTTATAATTAAGCTTAGCTTTTTAGCGGTTAAGATGTCTTTCAGTCTAGATTTATGTTTTAAGTTAATAGAGATGACATATGATCAGTATTGATTTTCATTCAGAATTTTAGACTCACAAAGATAGGAACAATGTTTTCTTCAAGTTTGCCTAATATAAATAGCCTAATCACTATGAATGTAATGATTTTTTATTTGTTTCATGTTTCTTCCTCCTGTATGTAGTTTATTTTATTTATGTGTAATAATATAAATGTATATGTAAGAGAGAACTATAGTTAAATTTTTAAAAAACATATATTGATGAGTAGATACAGAGAAAAATTTTCCAGCTTCACAGAATTCCTATCTGCAGTAATCATTTATAGGAATTTCAGTTTTACTCCAATTGGTTATTGGTGTCAAATTGATCTAATTATTAGGAGTTTATCAAGTTTATATACCTACCTTGTGGTTTCAGGAAGAGAAACCCATTCCTTTAGTCCAAAATGCTAAACTACTCCACATTTTAAAATAAATTAAGAAAATATGTACAGTGATATGACTCAGTGTTAATGCCCGGCTGGAACTCTGAAGAGGTCCAGGGTAGGGTCTCTAGTGCTGGCTGCAGATGCCCTTTTAGTTTGCCTAATCTGTTGGGTGGCCAGAGCTGAAGGCTCAGACAACTGATCAGGATTGAAAGAAGAAAGAGGAAACAGAGTTCAGGGCTCCTTCTGTAGGGACTGGCTAGTCTGTGCCTGAGGAGGAGAACTTAAACTGCGCACAATTTTCCTATGGCTGAGGCTGTAAAAGCTGCTTCTGGCTAGAGACTTCATGGGGATCATAAAAGGAGGCTCTTTGATCTGTAGATAGGCCTCCTTGCAGAGATCTCCAGTAAGCCAATTAAACATATGTTTATTAGCCTTAGAAGGCTGATGGCCCTGTGTCTGCTAGCATATTTGTGAATCTACATAGAAATGAGAAATTAAAGAGAGATAGAAAATAAACCACTCACACACATACATTCAAGAGAAAAGGTGGATGAAATTAGGCATCTCAACTTCAACTGATCAACTTTCCCAATCTCAATACATACATTCAAGAGAAGACGTTCAAGAGAAAAGGTGGATGAAGGCAGGCATCTTAACTTCAACTGAAGGTAAGTGTCCCAATTTCAGAGCTGTTTCTTGTAGATGGCCATACTTATACTTCTGAGAAAAGAGTGTTACCTAATAGTACAACAGGTTACATTTTAAAAATCTAAACATTTCTTATCTAAGTATCCATTACATAAGTTCACAGTGAATACAGAGTGACAAGGCCTAAAAGTTACAAGAATATATGACATATCAATTAAGACTGACCTTACTATACATTTCCAGCTATTAGTTCATAATGAGTACATAACAATGGTTTTATCTGTCTTTCATTCTAAGAAACAGAATACATTCAGACATCTTTAGGCAGCTTCATTCCAACTTAGGTTCATTGAAGGTTAAACAAACTTGCCTATTCTTATGGTGAAATACCAGGATTCATATTGCCATCTGGAGTTGATGCTTATCTGAAGCCACAAATTTGCTACAAGGCTATCCTTACTGAGGCATCTGGACGTCCACAGAGGTATTTATTGTAGCCATAAACTAACTTTAACTTTTAAAACTATTTGAATCAAATCAGGAATTCCATAATCAGGGATTAATTCATCTGAAGAACAAAAAATGAATCTTCTACAAAGTGCTGTAGGAAGTTTGCTCAATCAAAGCTGGTCAATACCCAGAAACCAATAGTTTACACCAAAGCCAGATATATTTACTTTTTGGTTTTTCAAGACAGGATTCCTCTGAGTAGTCTTGGCTGTCCTGAATTTTCTTTGTAGACTGAGCTAGCCATGAATGTAGTCCTGGCTCTTCTGGACTTCCTTTGTAAACCAACTTGGCCTTAGATTTACAGTGATTCACCTGCCTCTGCCTCCCTGGTTGCTAGGATTAAAGACATGTGCCACCATGCCTGACTCTAATGCCAGATTTTAGAGAAATACAACAAAGCACAATAGACAGGTAGTAAGAGGTTGGAACCAATTCTGTGGTACATCATGATACAGACTTGCAAATGCCAGATCACCTCCAGAGATCTCTCATGCCTACTGGACTTCCCCAAATCAATGTCTCCTGACAGCATGTCAGAGGTTGGAAGCAGTTTGGGAGTGCATCAGGGTACAAGACCTTGAAAATACTAGATCACCTCCTAGACAGCTCACATGCCTAGTGATCTCCCTTTACAAGGTGGCTTTGGGCAGCTCAGCAGGTAAAGGCACTTGCTGCCAAGCTTGATGACCTAAATTCAATTCCCAGGACTGACATGCTGGAATAAGAAAGCTGGCTCCTGAAATTTAAGCTCAGACTACCATAATCATACCACAGTACTAGCATACACATACAAACACACATAAACTCTCTCTCTCTCTCTCTCTCTCTCTCTCTCTCTCTCTCTCTCTCTCTCTCTCTCTCTCTCTCTCACACACACACACACACACACACACACACACACAGACATACACTTGTACTTAAAACACAAATGTAAAAAAGAAATAATTAGTAGTAATATGTTTGTCTCAGTTTTATTTATAACAACCTACTCTATACACTTTAGGGTTTTAGTAGCATCTGTATAGTTCTTTTATTTGAACAACAATCTTAAATATAACTTTTCAAATTCCTCAAAAAATATAAAACTTTTAATTGTCTCAGATACATATTTATCAACTTATTAAGTAGTTTTTTCCTTCTTGTAAGTTAAGACATTATTTCCTTTGGTTGTTGATCATCTGAGATTTTCTTTAACATAATCATTGTATGCTCACTTCTCATTTAAAAAATAATTTACAAATTAAAACAACAATGTTCTGGATTATATTGGATCCAGTTTTGTGTATATGATCATCTTAGAGAAATTTTGGCAAACCTGGGTTTATATAGAAGAGAGAAGACAGTTGCCATAAATATGAAGAAAATTGTGAAGGTAAAATATTAGGAGAAACTACAGAATTAAGTTTTGGGCTACAGGAGGTACAATTTTTGAAAATGAATATTTAGTTGTGTTTTCCGACATATAGTAACTAGGAGACTATGGAGAAAGTTATAAAACAGGTCCAAGTAATTTAATATTGCTTTTCCTGTTTAATTTAGAAAAAGCAATATGAAAATACTGGAAATTAAGGAGATTGTAAGTCCAGAGTAGTAAACTAAGTCCATTAGTCTTAAATTACCATTGTTGTGAGCCTCAGTCTCAAATGTTGGATACAAGTCTATTGTACGTAACAAAAAGTTGTCAAAGATTCAAACATTAACATGATGAGTTCATAAATTATGCAACTTTCTTTAAAAGTCAAACTTGAGTTATTAATATTTTCTAGTGAAAAAACTTGGTTTTCAGGCATTATTATTATAATTGTGGTCCAACTGAGTTTGTAGTAAATTTTAACTCAATGGTGATATTTCCTGGTTTCTGTTTCTTATAGTAAATATTTTATGTGGAATTTAATGGTTCATAGAATGTAGTCTATCTAGTTCTCTGATTCATGAATAATATAATAAGTAATGGCTGAGCCAAAGGCCTGGAAAATGCTGAAAGTATATGGAACTCTATCTTGTGAAAGTCACATTCCTTTAATAGAGGTCTTTGTGCAACTCATGGAAAAATCAATTTGAAAATTTTTTATTATAAGTAGACAAATAGAAAACCTTATCAGAAAAATTTAGTTGCATAGAAAAGTGAGTAAAATGTGTGTTGTTGATTACAAGTCTAATATAGCAGATTTGAATTACTCCATAAGTATAGTTCCTTAAATCTCAATAGCCTTGAGCTACCAAACAATTGCATGAAGCATGAAAATTTCATGATACAGTTTCTTTAGCAGTAGTTACACTTGGTAACCTATCATTCAAGAAAATAGGAAACCAAGTTTAAGAACTATTTACAAGACCTTAAATAGTTTAGTCTATTTTTCAAGCCATATATGAGGTCAAAGTAATTCCATGTGCTCTTATTTTTCACAAAACTCCCATCCAATGCAAAATAAAAAATATAATAGCATTAAAACAAATTTTGCAATAATATTTTCTACTTCCAAATTAGCTTACCCAGTGGTAGTTCTACATATGTGCAAATATGGTTTTACCTCAAAAGAGCTCTCACTATGTATTTCTTTAAAGACCAAGTTGTTATTAAAGTATGCTAATTCTAAGGTCACACAGTTCAAGGAATAAATATTGAAGACCTAGAAGGAAAGGTTTGAAACAATTATAAAATAAAGGCTCTCTCTTTAAAAATTTTAAAGTTTGATTAGTGACAAAGGCATGAAACAGTTAAAATGAACAATATAAGATAGTTATATGAAAATCCATGAATATAATCTACCATATAAACAACCTGAGGGAAAAAAGCACATGATTTCAGATGCTTTAAAAGCCTTCAACAAAACCCAACAAACCTTCATGCTAAAAATCTTGGAGAGATTGGGGATACAAGACACATACCTAAAAATAATAAAGGCAATATACAGCAAGCCTATAGCAAAAATCAAATTAAATGGATAGAAACTTAATGAAATGCAAATAAAATTGGAGAAATAAGACTTGGAACTCTATCCATAACTGTTCAAAATAGGACTTGAAATTCTAGCTTGAACAGTAAGACAAATAAAGGAGATTAGGGAACATAATTGAGAAAGGAAGGAGTAATAATATTGCTATTAGTGCTATTAAAAGATAATATCATAGTATACATATGTGACCCCAAATTCTACCAAGGAACTCCTGCAGCTGATAAACACCCTCAGTAAAGTGGTTGTATAGAAAATTAACTCAAAAATGTCAAAAGCCCATCTGTATGCAAACAAAAAAATGGGCTGAGATAGAAATTAGGGAAACAACCCAGCAAAATTTCAATCATCGTAGATGACAAAACAAGATATTTCACGACAAAACCAAATTTTAACAATATCTATGCACCAATCCAACCTTACAGAAATTAATAGAAGGAAACACCCAAACAAACAAGATTAATTACACCAAAGATAATAAGTTAATAAATAGTTCCACTGCAGCAAAACCAAAAGAAGAGAAACACACACACACATACACACACACATACACACACACACACACACACACACACACACACACACACACACACACATTACCACTACCAGTATCAAAAGAATGGGGACTAGTAGTCATTGGTAATTAACATTAACATCAATGCACTCAATTATCCAATAAAAGCATAGACTAGCAGAATGGATGCAAAAACAGGATATAATTCTGGTGCATACAAGAAACATACCTCAGCAACAAAGATAGAAATTACATCCTCAGAGTAAAAGGCTAAAATATGTTTTTTCAAGCAAACGGACCCAAGAAGAAAACTAGAGTAGGATTTCATAAAAAAATTAATTTAAAAGGTGGGAAAGGACACTTCATACTCATCAAAGGAAAAATCCACCAAAATGATGGGCCAACTATGAAATCTATGCCCCCAAAACAAGGGCACCCACATTTGCAAAAGAGACACTACTAAAGCTTAAATCACACATAAAACCCCAAAGATTAATAGGGGGAGACTTCAACACACCATCCTTACCAATGAACAGGGCATTGAGACAGAATCTAAGCAGAGAAATAATGAATCTAACATGTCATAAATCAAATGATTCTGTTATTGATATATTTGCTCATCAAAACACAAAAGAATATACCTTCTTCTCAGCACCTCATGGAACCTTCTACAAAACTGACCATATTGTCAGTCACAAAGCAAACCTCAAATATAAGAAAATTGAAATTACCACTTGTGTCTCATCAGATCACAATGGATTAAGGCTGGACTTCTACAAGAACAAAAACAACAGAAAGCCTACAACCTCATTGAAATTAAATAGTTCTCTACTCAATGACTCCTGAGTCAGGGAAGTAATAAAGAAAGTAATTAATTAATTAATTCTATAATTTATTAATTTCTAAAATTCAATAAAAATAAAGCTACTACATACCCAACCTTATGGGATACAATGAAAGCAATGTTAAGAGGATAGTTCATAGCATTAAGTGCCTTCAAAAAGAAATTGGGAAGTTCTCATACTAGCAATGTAACAGCATACCTGGAAGTTCTAGAAAAAAAGCAGCATTGTTTTTTATTGAAAGTCAAATGATCAATTTTAAATATATTTTACACTAAATTTAATTTGCATGACTCATTATCTCAAAAATAAAAGAAAATAAAAATAATACTATAAATAAAATAACAAAAAATTGGAGAAACGTGGTAAATTCAACTATTCTTTCCTTAAATATGTTTAACTGGGTAGTTCTTCATAATCAGATGCAAAACAATTTATATAAATATGTCTTACAGTTTCTTATAAACATGATACCAAATTGCTAGAAATATTTAAATGACTCCATTTTGACCAGATACTTGATTTTACTTAGACAAATTAATGTATAAAGAACAATTAATTTAGACTTTTATCTCACTCTATGTTCAACAATGAGATTATACATATATGTGTATAATATATTCATAATCATTTTCAAGTAGAGAAATATAAGTTGAAACAATAATGGATATCACCTTGTGCTCACAAAATACCCATTTATTATTTAATTGTGAACATTTCTTACATAAAAACTGTATTTACATCATTTCTACTTTTCCTCTCTCCTTCCAAATCCTTTCTGTGTACCCCAACTTCCTCTCAAATTCATTATCTCTTCTACTTTAATTACTGTTACATGCACACATATACACATTCATGTCTATATATAAATAGAGACTGCTGAGTCCATTCAGTGTTATTTACATGTGTGTATTTTCTGCAAGATTTTCTAATTTTTGAAACATGAATAGTAATGAGAGCCCCTAAAGATGTGAGTACCAGAATTCCTGATGCATTTTGGTGAGAGAATAGAATATAGCCATTACATATAGAAACTTCTCACAATACTAAAATAAAATTATATGGTCCAGGTTAATCTTTGTCATATCCATACAGGGCAGTTAAAATCAATGAGCCTTCACAATAACTAAAATAATGAGGCAATCTAAGTGTCCACCAACATGTGTACATTAAAAAAATATATGATAAATAGATAGATGAGATAGATAGATAGATAGATAGATAGATAGATAGATAGAATGGTATGTCATTCAATTTTTAGGGGAAAAGTCCTGTCATTTTGCTACAAAAAGTCAAGGACAGACACTGTGTGATTTTACTTAATATGTTTTATCTGAGTTTAATTTACAGAACTAGAAATAACTGCTTAATAAGCTTTGTGTTATATACACACATATGTATATATATTTATAATATATATATTACACATTGTCAATACACTAGATTTCAATTAGTCTTACTACAGCAAAATAAGTATATGTGGTGGTGATATTTTAATTAGCTCAATTTAATTATTCCACACTGTCAAAATATGTCAAATCACCACAGTGTACCAAACAAATATACAGATTTCCTATGTGTCAAATAAATTATTGTTTCAGTAATGTATAAATATGTCAAGAGAAAATTCTAGCAGTCTATATACAATTCCACATCATCAAACTGACAACTTTTTCATAGCTACATGAAAAGTAGAAGAGATAGGTAAAGCAGAAGAACCCTAATGTAAGGAACATTCAAATAAAATTACAATTAAATATCAGTATAGAACTGACTATCAAGCAATTTATATATGTAATTCATAAGGCTATTTCACATTTAACTCTTCTTTTAATTGGTTTTTAATGAAGACTGAGTTAAACCATGTGAGACCTAATTTGTAACTTTATAGACCTGAGTGTCTATTACTTCAGATATTTTTACTCTCATTTTGTTCTTAGCTTGGCATCATTTTATTGATCAAAAATAATAGAAAAAGAGTGAAGAAATAAAGTTCAGTCCAATAAATCATGTGATAAGATGGAAACAGTGCTCTAAAATGTTGTAGCCACTTAAAAAATATTTCACAGTGCTATGTTGTGTATGACAACTTTAAAATGATAAAATGCATAAATTTTAATGTGAATATAGAGAAAAATAAAGCTGGGTCACTTCTTACTCCTGTGATCAAAAGCTGATGAAAATGAATGACAGAATTATATAGAAGAGGCAAAACTATAGAACTTTCAGAGGAAGAAGTAGCTGGAATTCTCTGTGACATTACTTTAAAATATTCTCTTAGAACACACAAAATAGTAAGTTTTATTTCCGAGATTTCATTAAATATTAAACTGGGATTATAACCAACAATAGCAAAAATTAAAAATAGTTAATTCTTCTTCATCAAAATAACAAACCATTAAGCTTTAAAAGAGATCATTAATAAAATAAAATGACAGTTCAAGGAATAGGCGAAAATATTTGCCTATCATTTATCTGATAAGGGATTTGTTGTTGCTTCAGTCTCTGTAAGCCTTGGTGTGGCTGGGTTAATTGTCTGTGTTTTGGAGTTTTTGTCTTTTCTGGGTCCTTCTATGCTTCTGCCATACTTCCATCAGACTCCCCTACTTCCACCCCATGTTTGGCTTTGAGTCTCAGCATTTGTTTCAAGCCTCTTAAAGTACAATTATGCTATGGTCCTATCTGCAGGCATAGAAGAGCATCATTAATGCTGGTGGTTGGCTCTCTACTGTGTGGTGCATCTCAGGTTGTGTCAGTCAATCGCTAACCATTCCTTTGGTCTGGGCTCACTCTTTATGCCTGCACTTTCTATAGGCAAGAAACATCTTGGGTCAAAAGTGTTGTGGATGGGTTAGTGTTCTCTCTCTACTAGGAGTCCTGCCTCTCTAGAAGATAGCTCTGCTAGGTGTCCAAGCTACAGTCATCCACAGGAGCCTACCCTGTTTCTGGTCTCCAACTTGTCTCAGAGATGTCCTCCCTGCCTTGATTTTCCATCTTTCTCTGAGCCTTCTTATCTTCCATCCTCACTCTACACACACCTGGTCCCCACTCTTCTTTCCCTCCCCACACAACACTTTAAGATGTCCCTTTGTTTTATTTAGCATCATTCTGTGTCCTTAAGGTATGCAAACAAGTGATAAGGTGAATTCCTTGCTGTTTTAAAGTTCACTCTTGAGCTTAGTTGAAGACAGAAAGAGGCATAAGGATGGGAGACAAAGAAGTACCTATGTTTGTTTTTAAGTTACTGTTAGCAGAAATAAAACAATCAGAACCGTAGTGAAAGCAGGAAAATTCTTTCCACCATATGATCTTTTAAAATAATCCCAAACTTTCTTACATTTGCATTATGTACACAGAACAATACTGCATATACCTATTGGTAAACACCAAAAGAAGCATGTTCTTAAGGCTGGAATACACTCTTGAAAGTTAATTTTCAAAAATGGATTATGCCTTTGTAAATGTTATCAGAAGAAACAAATTGATTAATATATTTTCTGTTACTGCTTTAATAATGAGTTCCAGTTTTGAAAATAGTTTTAAATGAGCAAATAATTACTTTTAATATATGTGAGACTTAATTGCACTGCCAGAGTAGCACGTTCAGAGTAATCTGTTACACTCCCATAGCAAGCACAAAATTGAATTTATTGCCCCCATTTATTGTTTTAGTGAATAAAATTTTACCTAATCCCTTGCATGTATAAGTAAAGGACATAGAGTAATATTCAATAAAACATAAAGTTATGGTATAGTTTTTAATAGAGAAAAAGAAAGAAAGGAAATAATTACCCCAGAGAAGTTTCTCAAGCTTCATGCATGTTTGGAGGTTGGCATATAATGTAGACACAAAGAAAATCTCATTAACCCTAGAGAGTATTTGCATAAGAGGATCTTGATAGTCATTTGGACTATCTTTTGATATGAAAAATATGACACTTGTCTGACTTATGTTTTCAAACAGTATTATCAGTTTGTTACTTATTTAAATTTTGCTTATACCATAGTTTACCTGTGAAAAAAGCAGTGATTTTATTATTTTAATTGAAAATAATGTTTTTCTTCTATTACATTCTAATTACAATTTTCCCTCCTACAATTCCTGTCAGATTTTCACCACCACCCCATTCACTCATCTTTTCCTTTTATTTCTCATTAGAATACAAACAAGAATCTTAATAATAATAATAATAATAATAATTTAGAAAATAAAAAATGAAAGTAGTACAAAAGAAACAAAAAGAAGAAAATGAACCAAAGGAAAATCTCAAGAAATATATATACAGAGACACACAAATACACACATGTTCATGCACACAGAAATCCCCTAAGAACACAAAACTGGAAACCATAATATATAGTCAAAAAACCTGTGGGGTTAAAAAAAAAAAAAAAGCACTGACAAAGGAGTAAGAGACAATGAAACTCCAGAAATGTCACTGGGTTTGTTCTTATATATTGCCAAATAATTAGTCTTCCCACTTAAAATGTGTGAGTTTTACATTGTATTTTATATGCTGTCTTAGGACCAACTTAAATACATCTTGATCTTAGACCCTTCTCATCCCACTCCAACCCTCACATTCCTTCCTTCATCCCTCCTTCTCCTTCTTCTCAGAGAAAGGTAGGCCCCTGAGTGTTATATTTACAAATTGTAAAGTAGCATTTCTGTATTTTTATTTCAAAAATCTTCTCTATTCACTTTATTATTTTAAAATAGACATATCATCAGCTCGCTTTACAAATGTTTAAGAAGTCTCTTGTATTAATCGTAAATAATTATGTGATATTTAATGTCAATAGAGCTTTAGATTATTTTGCTAACAAAACAGATATACATCTCATTCCAAAGCAAAGGATTTACTTCAAATTAATTGGTTATTGTTATTAATAAAAAGTTGTACAATTTTAACAGTAATTATCCGTACTTAATTTATCTCTAAAATCAGAGAAATACTTTGAATTTGTCATTGTTAAATTATATAAATACAAAGAATGTAATGACCAGAAACATAAAAATCTTGTTTACAAACCAATGCGGTAAAAGTAGGAAACCAAATCCGTCTCCAGATGTCAGTTATCCTGGGAATTTCTATCTGAATCCAAGTTTTTTTTTTTTTCAATTGAAAGATTAATCCCAGTATCCATATGAAAGAATAATAACATTGGGGAAATAATTAAGAAATAAATTTATTTTTAGGAAGATGGTAAGAAATAGAAAGTACTGCTTTTTAAATTTGTCCTCTTCTAAATACCACCTTATGATATGTGTTTCGTCTACTTCATTTTTGTATCAATAGAGTTTAGATATATTTCCTGATAGGCAAGTGATGTTTTAAGGTTACTTTACACAAGTAGAATTTTGGAAATAAATGAAGATTTTAAAAAAAGAATATTGTAGTTAATAACAACTTAGCTGTTAATTAGTCTTTAATGGACAAAACGTCTTTTTCATTCCTCTCCCATGTTATTATTATTTTTATTGATAATGGTATTTAATTTTAATAAACTCCACTGTTTTATATAGATGGTACTAGAGCTGAAGGAATTCTGAATGTGTTCCATACTAAATTATAAATAAATATGTAGCTATAGTTATTAAGTAAAATAATACCATCAAATTTTAGAAAATTTGATCTTGATCTAATACCAAGGACTTTAAAATTCAAATTAACATGATGTAGAAAATTTCTACAGAAATTCAAAGAGCACTCAATACGCTGGAATTTGACATTCATCCCAATGAATTTTAAATAAAAAAAAAGAAAAGCATAGTAGAGAATTTAACATTTTTCTTGACAGACAAGTAGATTGAATTATGCTTGCTAAGAGCACATGGTAGCAGAAAACTTAAGTGGAATTTATTATTAAAGTAACTAGATAAAAAGCTTTAAAATATACTTAGGATAATTCTATATATTTGAGTTTTGATGAATTAAAGCTAACCTAGTTTGCTTTTTATTGTCATGATGTACATCATGATCCAATTCAATTTGGTGAAAAAAGTGATTTATTTGGATTAAAGCAGCCATTGTACAAAAAGCAATCTCCAGATTAATCTCAATCACAATTAATATTCTACAGTTATTCATCATATACAGATAAAATCTTAAAATTAATGAAGAAAAATCAACAAAAATAAATTAAAAAAAAAAACAATTATTACCACAAAAATTCTGTGGGAAGCGTTACCAGGCCTGAATTCAAACTGTAGTACAGATCTAAAGAAAGAATATAAAATGTACAGGCACAAAACACATGCAGATATCAGTGGACAAGAATTTAAGATTCAGGTATTATTCCACACAAGTACCACTCTTGGATATTTGACGATTGCAAAACTATATACTGGAAGAGTGACATCACCATCATCTGCTACAAATTGTGCTGGCTAACCTCAGTATCAACATGCAGCATAATAAAAATAAATGATCTTGCACAAAATTTAAGTCCAAGAGAATTGATTACCTCAATACAACATGTGATACCCTTTAACTACTAGGTAAAAAAGTCAGAAATATGTTTCAACATACAGGTACACTGGAACACATAGGCACATGAGACAACTTCCTGAAAAGAACACCAACAGCCCAGGCCTTAAGGTCAACATCTAATAATTGGGACCTCATGAGGCTGAGAAGCTTCTGTAAAGCAGGAGACACTGTCAACAGAACAAAGCAAAAGTCTACAGACTGGGAAAAGATCTTCACCAACCTTACATCTGACAAAGGTCTAATATCCAAAATATATAAAGAGCTCAAGAAATTAAACACCACCAAACCAAATAACCCAATTGAGAAATGGGGCTTGGAAATAAACAGAATTCTCAACAGAAGAATATCAAATGGCTGAGAAACACTTAAAGAAATGCTCAACCTCCTTAGTCATCAGGGAAATGCAAATCAAAATGACTCTGAGATTCCATCTTACACTCTCAGATTGGCTATGATCAAAATTTCAAGTGACACCACACGCTGGCGAGGATGTGGAGAGAGCAGAACACTCCTTCAGTGCTGGTGGGAATGCAAACTAGTACAGCCACTTTGGAAATCTATCTGGTGCTATCTCAGAAAACTGGGAATAGTCTTCCTCAAGACACTCCTTGGAATATACCCAGAAGATGATACAGCATGCAACAGGGACATATGCTCAACCATGTTCCTAGCAGCCTTATTCATAATAGCCATAGAATGGAAACAGCCTAAGTGTCCCTCAGTAGGAGAATGAATAAAGAAACTATGGTACATTTACACTATGGAATACTACTCAGCTATTAAAAACAAGGAATTCCTGAAATTTGTGGACAAATGAATGGTACTAGAAATCATCATAATGAGAGAGTTAACCCAGACACAGAAAGAGTCAAATGGTATATACTCACTTATATCTGGACACTAGCCCAAAGGATATGTCCCATGAAAGTCTTCACTTATCAGGAAAGTGGGACAGAGGAGAAGACTTCCTATTGGGACTCTAGGTGAGAGAAGCAAGGGAGAATGGGGAAATAGAAGTATCCAGAGGGTCCGAGGAACCTACAAGTAGAACATTATGATGGGCGGATCTGGGCCCAGGGGTCCTGCTCAAACTATATCACCAGCCAAGGACTATACGTGCAGTAAACTTTGAAGCCCTACTCAGATTTGGCCAATGGACAGGCCATTCTCCACAGTTGAGTGGAGAGTGGGGTATGACTTTCACACAAACTGTGGTGCCCCATATTTGACCATTTCCCCTGGATGGGAAGGCCTTGTGGCACTCAGAGAAAGGATAGCAGACTACCAAGAAGAGACTTGATACCCTATGAGCATATAGAGGGGGAGAAGGTCCCCATCAGTCACAGTCATAGGGGAGGGGAGGAGGGGGAAAGCAGGAGGGATGAGGAATGGGAGGATACAAGGGATGGGATAACTATTGAGATCTAATATGGATGAATTAATAATAAAAAGAAAAAAGTTACAGGCAGAGGTAGGGCCTTCTAAATAAGAAACCAGTAGTTAGGAAATAAGTCCTATCTCACACACACACACACACACACACACACACACCATTTTTTATAAAACAAAACAAACATAAAAGAGAGTTAAGTGACAGACCACAGAATGGAAGCAAATCTTTGCCACCTGTATATCTGATAGATGATTATTGTCTAGAATATATAGTACCAAGAAGATAACAGCCCAGATATAAATGGCCTTCGTAACTTCTCAAAAGAAGAAATACACATGGCTAGTTAAGGTTTAAAATGCAGTCACTAATTGTAGTATATGACAGAATTTAGATTAAAACAGAATATTCATCTCACCCTAGTCAAAATGGCTATCAGGAACTCTGGTACCCCATATTTGACCACGGCCCCTGGTTGGGGAGACCTGGTTGCACTAAGAGGAAGGATAGCAGGCTACCAAGAAGAGACTTGATACCCTATGAACATATACAGGGGGAGGAAGTCCCCCTCAGTCACAGTCATATGGGAATGGAGTAAGGGGAAAATGGGAGGATACAAGGGATGGGATAACCATTGAGATGTAATATGAATAAATTAATAAAATATTAAAAAAGGAATACTATACAGACATCCATGTTCATTTCTATTCTATTCCCAGTATCTAGGAAATGTAAAGAGCTTAGATGTCTAGCATACTTAGATGTCTGATACATACTTAAAATGGAAATTTATAGAGTTATAAATAAAATAAAATTTTAAAATTAAAAGGTAACTGCATGAAAACTAGAAACAATTACGCTGAATAGCATAAACAGGCCCAGAAAAAAAGTCACATATTCTCACTCATATTTTTGATACTACCTTCAAATATTTATATTTGTTTGTTTAACTTGGATTACCTGTAAAAAAACTAGAAATTATAAATTGGATATTGTAATAAATATCTTAAGGTAAGAGGAACAGCACAACATAGGTAAAAAAAAGTAAATTAGAAGGGAGAATGTGGAAAGGATATAAACATGGGTGGAGATGGGATATTGGGCAAATGAGAATACTTGGAGATGATGGTGCATAAGGAATGTTTAACCAAAATAAATGGAGTAGGAAATCCATATGTACAGAAGTGTAGTCTTATAATGTTCCCTCCAAAAATAACTCAATTCTAGGAATAGAATACTTCTCTCTGAGCTATTGTTTAGGGAAATCTCTGAAGCTGCTCAAATAATATAAACTTTTGGAATTTCTCTAGTTAGTCCATGATAAGATAGCACATATTTGTACTGGTTATTTTTTGTCAACTGAATGCAAGAGTTATCTGGATAGAAAGAACCTCAACTGAGAAAATACTTCTAGTCAGCTGACCTGTAGAAAAGTCAGTGGAACATTTCCATGATTAATGATTGATGTGGGAGTGCCCTTCTAACTGTGGATAATTTCAAGCCTTGCCATTTGGTCTTGAGTTGTACAAGAATGCAAGCTGAGCACACCCTGCAGATCAAACCAGAAACAAGCCTTATTCAATGGATGTATTTTGTACTTACTCCCAATTTAATTTCTTTCCTTAATATTCCAAATGATTAAGTATTATCAGGATTTGTGAGCTAAACAAAACCTTATCAGTGATGACACACACATTTATTTCAGTTTATAGAGAAAAAATGTTCAACTAATGAGGAAATATCCCCTCAAATGGTTAGATTTCATGGTGCTGCAATATGTTATGCAGTGTACTGGAAGAGCAATGACAACAATGATTTTAGTACAGAGCACTACATGTGACAATGCTGACTAACCAGGAACAATGTATCCTTATGTGCAATAGTGCCATGATTATAATGAGACCAATCAAGAAAACCTGGATTGGATTGTAGGCCTACTTCATAGAAGGGAATTAATGCCCAATATTGTAAATCTGTTCAAAAACACATGCCAGGAATGATCAGTTTTGTTTCATGTTTATCTGTTTCTGTGTTGTGGATGTTTGTTGTCATTTTGTTAAATTATCAAATTGTTGAGTTTCCATTAAAACATAGATGTCTATATACAATGTACAATATATTAAACATAGATATAGAGTTTTTGCAACCATTCTCAAGGAGGCTAGTTTTTGTCTTGGGTAGCTGCTAATATGCATTCTCATATCTGGTCACAGTTCTTAAAATACATGACTGTGAGAGCTCAGTCATAAATAGGCCACCAGTGTCAAGAGCCTGCTCACAAAGATCCAGGAAAATCAAAGAAGGTCCAGAAGTGTTATAGGATTTGGAAGACTCTTTGGAACCAAAACTCTGTAACTGGACGTGGCATGCCTACTCTACTCATAAATTCATAGCCTCTGTGGTTACCTGCAAAACACTTATAAAAGATCAGTCCCAGAGAATCTTCAGAATAGATAAAGAAAGACTCACAAAGCCCTTCCACAGTTGTAGAGCACCAACATTGAGTGGCTGCTGGTGCTGGAAGAATCATTTTCTATTTGAAGTCTGGCACTGATAGGTTTCCCATGTTTCCAGGGATGATGTTACATCTGTTGAGTCTATGAGAAGCACTAACTGGATTCAATTGTTTATGAAAGAAAATTAGTAATAATGGCAAGTAGACTGTAAATTATATTGCCGCACAATGAAAGACAATATAATAATAAGATGTCATATGTTATTAAATAAAAACTCCCATACCAGCAATTGGTTACCTCTTTCTGAGTTGTTGGTCAAAAGGTTCCCATATGCTCTCACAAAAATATTACAGAATATCTTCAATGATCTTGGTTGTCCTCCAGCACTTAATGGTATGATGTTAATACTAAATGCACAACATAGAATATAGAGAAATTTAGCTATAACACACTTCAAATCTTCAACACTATTAGGTAGCCTTCACAGTGTTAGAAAGTGCAATGAATGCACTAGAGGAGAAAAATAATTGCTTTTTTTTCGGATTTAACTTAATTTAATTGGTAAGATTACAACTCCTGTAATTGTCCTAAAGTTCAATAAAAGTGATTAGTTACTCCCATAATATTCATGACACTATTGTACCAATTGACATATCTTGTCAATTAGTTCATTTTTGTAGCTCACAGGATTCATAGCTATGTAAAACTACATAAGTTGTAAATATTGCTTTTGAGTTCTACTGGATATTCTAATTCTTCTTCTCCAATCTCTGGATTTCCTATGATTTTGATCTGCCTTGCTTTCTTCATTCCTCCCCCTCTGTAATTTGGAACTGCCATAATGATCCAGGAAAATGCAGTTTGGTTGATAATCTTATGGAAGACCCCTAGTCAATTAAGAATTTTTGTAATCATACTTAATATTTAGATTCTTCTCTGAAGTAAACTACTGGTAAGTCATGTTATTTATGACACAATGACTCAAGCATGTTAATAGAGATACATTGCTAACATCCTAAATTCTAAAGCTTGTAAAAGGACTTTCTCTGGCCTAGTAATAAAAATATTGAAGCGAAAAAAAAAATCTAGCCATGTGAAACAAAAACTGTGTGAGGCCTGGGACTCTATTAACAAGCTCCCATGGTTGATTCAAAGACAGGGTGAGTTTTGTAAAATTATTTATAGTTGTTCTCCAGAAACCCTGCCATGGTCTTCATGAATTTCTGAACTAAAAGATACCATTAAGGGACTGTTATGAAATAAATATATACACAGTGAGCCTTTGGTGACTTGTAGCTTATGGTAAACTAGTTAATCAACTCTCCTTTTTAGATGTAGCTTAAAGATGCACCTTGTCTGGCGAGTGTTATATACGCAGGAAAAAAAAATCAGAAAATAAAGCCATGTTGAGAAAAGCACCACCTATGTATACACTTTGTTCACCATTACAGGTGTAGTTTATAGAATTTATTTTTAAAGAGTGTTAAATCTCATTCTATGTTGAACTCTGACGTAGATACAATGAAAACTGGGTACTGTATATAGAAATACCAATTCACAGTGATATAAACAAAATTTGTAAAAATGATGGGTGTGTTTTATTTGTACCTGAGACTATATGCAAGACAAAAATTGAATGTAATAATGAAAAACTACTAAATCTGTCCTATGTAATCAATGTAAAACTTCTAAAGTGTGCTTAGTTGTCTTTTAAAATATTTTGTTATGGATGAATGCAAAAATACCAAAATTTTACTCATAATTACTAAATAGGCTTGAAAGTCAAGAAAAATTTACAATAGGTCATCTTGGTAAAACATATAATAGTAGATATATTAATAAGGATGTTCCATAAAATTTCATTTTATTGTAGCAAACTTCACCAAAGGTGAAAAAACTCTGTGACATCAGAGATACTATACCTCTCTCAAGCCATATTCAAGATTTCTCATATAGGGGAAATTTAGTGTCATGGCATGAATACTAAGTACCCTCAGTCATGAAATTCCACTTCTTTCTCAATTAACCCAAACCACTAAGGCAATTATCATAACTGAATGAGGGTGCTAAAAATAAGGAGGTGCATAGCTGCAGAAATTTTGATTTAGAACTCAAAAGAATTATTCTCCAATTTGTCAAATATCATCACGAGCATTGGTAAGTTTTTTCCTCTGAAGTATCCCCCCAATTCTCTACTCTGTGTAACCAGCTATTATGTGCATTATCATAGCAAGTAAGGGAACGCCAGGCACAGAAACAGATGGAGAGAAACAGAGAGAAGATCAAGAGAGGAAGAGAGATATATGTGTGAATGTAGGATATATATAAAAGCTTGACAACAAGTACTTTTCTTCACTGAGGATTCTTCCCTTCTCAAACTGGTTTTTGTGTCATCATCATGTGGTAAAAAAAGATAGACTTTCTGATTTTGAAAGATGAGTAATTAGACAATCTTAGGAATTCTCTGTTAGAAGAAAAGAGGTACAGAGCAATATAATCTATTGTAAATTTTAAAACACAAACTCGGAAGATTTATGCAGGCTAATGAGTATTTCTTGTTCTTCTGTTACTAACTTTTGTAAATCTCTATGGTAGTAACTAAATATGAAACATATTATTTTTTAACTACAATGACAGTATTCAAAGATTTCAAGTAACATAAAAACTCAGTGATGGAGCTCTGTCAAATGAACACAGTAATATTCTAGGTATTGATTTAAAGAAATAGAAATTGAAAAACAATACAAGTATTTTTAAGTCTTTTACTGAGTTATAAGATAACATATATAGACAAACAAATCAAGAAATAAATTCTTGAACAAATAGCAAGCCTAGGACAATAGATCATAAAATAGAAACAAGTAGATGAAGAAGACAGACAATATTGAAAAATACAGAGGAACAATGTAGGTTAGACCACTACTTGCAGACTTGATCAAACAGAAGAATTTAAAACAAGTCACCTATGTTTAATTTGATGTTGGCTATTGGCTTGCTGTATATAGCCTTTATTATGTTTAGGTATGTGCCTTGTATTCCCAATCTCTCCAAAACTTTAAATATGAAAGGGTGTTGGATTTTGTCAAATGCTTTTTCTGTATCTAAGGAGATGATCATGTGTTGTTTTTTTTTCTTTCAGATCGTTTATATGGTGCATTACATTGATGAATTTCCATACAATAAACCATCCCTGCATGTCAGGAATGAAGCCTAGCTGGTCATGGTGAATGATGTCTTTGATAATGTTCTTGTATTCATTTTGCGAGCATTTTAGTGAGTATTTTTTTGTGTCAATGTTCACAAGAGAAACTGGTCTAAAGTTCTCTTTTTTTATTGGGCCTTGGTGGGGCTTAGGTATCAACCTGACTGTGGCCTCATAGAATGAATTTGGTAAAGTTCCATCCAGTTCTATCTTTTGGAGTAGCTTGAAGAGTATCTGTATTAGCTCTTCTTTGAAGGTCTCATAGAATTCTGTGCTGAAACCATCCAGTCCTGGGCTTTTTCTTTTCCTTGGGAGACTATCAATGATTGCTTCTATTCCTATAGGGGAAATAGGAGTATTCAATTTGTTTATCTGATCTTGATTCAATTTTCGCAAGTGGAATCAATCAAGAAAATTTTCCATTTCCCATAGATTTTCAAATTTTTTGGCAGTCATAGGGGAGTGGAATAGGGTGAAAGTGGGAGGGAGGGAGGAATGGAAGGGTACAAGGGATGGGATATCAATTGAGATGTAATATGAATGAATTAATAAAAAATAAAACAAGTCACCTGGAATTATCAAGTCACAGAAGAAAGAAAAGGAATCAACACCTTTTACTACTATCTTGAAATACAAGACACGTATTTGCTACACACAGTTATTCAGCATTCATATATATTTATATATAAAATAAAAATAAGTTATTAAAGGAACATATATGTGGGAGATAAAAGCATTAAAAAAAAGAGAAAGAATCTGTGAGGAAGCTGCTTTAAGGACACACTGCTTAAAACTTGACCCAGCTATTCCACTCCTTGGAATATACCCAGACGATGCTCCAGCACACAACAGGAAAATTTGCTCAACCATGTTCATAGCAGCCTTATTCATAATAGCAAGAACCTGGAAACAGCCTAAATGTTCCTCACTAGAAGAATGGATAAAGAAACTGTGGTACATTTACACTATGGAATACTACTCATCTATTAAAAACAAGGAATTCCATAAATTTGTGGATAAATGGATTGATCTAGAAATGATCATAATGAATGAGTTAACCCAGAAGCAGAAAGAGTCAAATGGAATATACTCACTTATATCTACTAGCCCATGTCCAATGAAAGTCTTCACTTACCAGGAAAGTGGGACACAGGGGAGGACATCCTCTTGGGACTTTAGATGAAAGAAGCATGGGAGAATGGTAAAGTAGAAGTATCCAGACGGTCCTAGAGACCTACAAGAAGAACATTATGATAGGCAGATTTGGGCCCAGGGGTCCTGTTAAAACTATGGCACCAGCCAAGGACAATATGTGCAGTAACCTTAAAACCCCTACCAAGATCTAACCAATGGACAGGCCATTCCCCACAGTTGAGTGGAGAGTGGAGTCTGACTTTCACACAAACACTGGTGCCCCATATTTGACCATGTCCCCTGGATGAGGAGACCTAGTGGCACTCAGAGCAAGGATAGCTGGCTACCAAGAAGAGACATGAAACCCTATGAGCATATACAGGGGGAGGAAGTCCCCCTCAGTCACAGTCATAGGGTAGGGGAGTAAGGGGAAAATGGGAGGAGGGAGGAATGGGAGGATACAAGGGATGGGATAACCATTGAGATGCAATGTGAATAGATTATATATATATATATAAAGTTTCTTATAATGGGAAAATACAGAACCACAGGTTTTTGGATCATTATTATCTACAAAAATATTCACCTGAATTGAAACTTAAGTATATAATAGCAAAGAGCACATTGAGATCATCAATAGATAAAAGATTTATCTTATATTAGGCAACATGCACAATTGTATTATTGAATTTCCCAGAAGGTTATGAGAGTCCATGTTATACACATACAGATTCCTGGGGAAAAGCAAAAAAATACTACTGTGCTTTGAGACTGAAATTTACCCAAATGATTTTCTGTTATCGTACTTGCTCAAGAAAGTAATTCTCTAGGTGTCAATCTTGAGGTTCTATAGCTCAGTTTCATTTCCCATTTATATTCTCATATTTGTCCCTGGATAATATAATTAGCCATACTAAGTTCAAGACACCATACCATCTTTGCTATGGTGGACTATACCCAGAAACTGCACAAAGAGTCTCCAAATCTACAGAGGCCAGGCAATGTGTAACAAGGTCATATTTTCCACAAAGAAGTTCAAAGATGCTATGAACATGTAGCTATCAACATGAAGCCAAGATTGGACTTTGGAGATGCAGAGGTCATGGAATGTTCCTGAAGGACACTTGGGCTTGGAAAAGAGAAACACAAGAAAGAGGTTTCATGAGCTATACACATCAGAAATAGAACCTAGGGTTAATCAATATTGCTGGAGACAAATGGTTCCATGATGAATGCCAGAAGTTGGAAATGAAGCTTCAAATTTAATGTTTGCCATCCTATGTTTCAGTCTTGCTTTTGTATGATCTTTCCCTGCCCCAATTTAGCCTGTTTTAAATGTGAGTGTTTTGATTGAGTGAATGAGTGTATCTGTGTGTGTTTATGTGTGTGTTAAAGTCTATACCATTTAGTTTTAATTTTATAGTGATTATGGTTAGAAGGTTGATTAAGAATGAGTATAAAAAAACCTTAGGCTTCCCCTTTTGAAATGTCTTGTGACTATGGGATGTAGAGAAATACAGAAACATGGCTGCTCTTATAATATCCCAGAACCTTCTAAGTTTCTATGATTCAGATGGAATGTACAAACCCCGCATAACCTTTAATCCCTCTGGTTGGAATATAGACAATCCCTTAGCACACAGCATTAATCCCAAACAAAAACATTTAATTGAGGGACAGACAATGTGATGAATTAGAGAACGATATGAAAGAATAGGATATGCCAACCTCTCACAAGAACTGCACAGGAAAGAGAGACTATTTAAGAAAGCTCTGAGAGATTCAGTAAGTCAGTTGGGAGTCACTTGAGAGGCAATGCAGTAGAGTTGAGTTCATGACAGTTCAGTTGTTGGCAGTTCAGTTTGTGGAGTACAGTGGCAGGTATTTTTTTTAACCAGGACAGCTATACAGAGGTGACTTGCAGAAAGAGAACAAGCTAGACACAGGTGAAGACAGAAGGAGCCAGAGAATAGGAAGGAGCCAAAAGATGAGAACAAATGGCTAGAGTTAATTTAAGGCCAGGTAGAACAATTCATTAAGAATCTGTGAGATGCCAGTTTGAATCATACAGCTTGGAGAGGAATTTAAGGCCAAGTAGAGCAGTTAAGTCAGAAGTGAAATAAGCCTGTTTGAATCAGTCATCTTGTAGAGGATTTCAATTCAGAACAGCTGAATTGAACCAGCCACTCAGAATTCAGAATGAGTGATCTTATTCAGCAGTAAGCCTCTGAGACCACTATTATATGTGGAGAATAAAACTTACATTTACTGTGTAAAGTTTTTTTGCTTGGTTTGGTTTGGGGGGTGTTTGTTTGTTTGGTTGTTGGTTGGTTTGTTGGTTGGTTTGGGTTTTTGAGACAGGGTTTCTCTGTGTAGCCCTGCTTGTCCTGGTCTTGATTTGTAGACAAATCTGGCCTCAATTCACGGAGATCTGCATGCTTCTGCCCCCTGAGTGTTGGGGGCATGTGCCACCAAGCCAAGCCAAGACTATGGGGAGATTTAAAGTTGGAACAAGTGTATATCCTGTAGATTAGGGGGACTAAAGAAATGTAGTTTGAATGTTAAGTGTCCCCATATGGTCCTAAGTTTTAATACTTGGTCCTTAGCTGTTGGCATTGTTTTGGAAGAATATATAGAGTATAGGAAAGATAGTCTTGCTGGAAGAGCTAGGCCCCTACTTTCTTCCTCTGTTCTGTTTCTTCACTGTGGACACAGTGTGTTCATCCACCTTACACTCAAGTCACTATGAATACACCAACAGGATATATTTTTAAACATAAAATATAAAACAAACTGAAACTTTTTCCCTTTCAATTGCTTCCTGTCAGGTATTTAGTCTCAGCAATGAGAAAAGCAACTAATATAACAGTTAAACAGTAATAACTTACCTAGAAAAATATGTCCTTCAGAAATAAAAGCTGTCAGAGTGAAACAAAAGCTAAGGGAGTACATCACCACTGGGACTGCCTTGTAGAACATGTTAAGGCCTCTTGAAGCTGGGATGACAAGACGCTAATTAGTAACACAAAACAGATGAAAGTATAAACTTCAGAGATAAGGTAATTAGACAGTAAAAATGAGAATGTTAAAATTCTTTACCAGTAATTTCAAACTAAATGTAATTTTCACTCTTGAAGTTAAAATACAAAACTATTAAAATAACTGCAGTACCAACAAACTTCTAGCGGTGTGCAGTATAAAAACATACATTAATCAAACCCATAAGACGTCAGCTAGTAAAATTCTAAACTTATTTTATATCACCAATATTTGAAGTTATTATCAACTTAAACCAAACCATTAGAGCCCAAGGATGTTCTTCTCAATGTTTATAGTAACTATAAAGCAAAATTTTTTAGATACTCACACATAGGAGATAAACAACAATGTACTGGAAAAAGAATTGAAAGTGAAGTACTAAACAAGAAAAAAATTCAAATCCCAAAACTGATACTGAGAGAGCAAGAAATGAAAGGGAAATTATAAAACATTAATAAAAATGGTAATAGTCAGTTCTCTTTTCTCAATAATTAAGTGTAAATGGTGCAATTCTCTAACTAAAAAATGGAGTATATGGAAATATGGAAAAAATCAGTTACATGCTAAGTGCAACAGACTTAGCTTAGCATTAAGGAAATATTTATAGTGAATGTGAGACAACAGAGGAAAAGATATGTAATGTAATTGGAAGTTTAAAAAAAGAGAAGGAAATACAGAAAGAAAGAAAGAAAGAAAGAAAGAAAGAAAGAAAGAAAGAAAGAAAAACGCAAGTAGCTGTACTTATACCAAAGAATTAAGAGTCATTTTTTAAAAATTATAAGAGACTAGAAAGATAGCATATTGTCTAAAAGCATTTGTTACTCTCATAAAGAACACAAGTTCAGTTCCCAAAACCCAAAAGATGTCTTATAAATATCTCCAACTCCAGTTCCAAGAGATCTGGTCTCTTCTGACCTCAACAGATACCAAGCGTGCATATGGTACATATAAAGGAAAAACACATAAAACAAATAGAATAAATCTAATAAAAATATATAAAAAGATAAAAATGTCACTGCATCATAAAAGAATGATCAATTAATCAAGAATGTATAAACATATAAAGTTGTCTTGGAATTTTGTGCAGATTGTGTTGAATCTGTAGATTGCTTTTAGTATGCTGGCCGTTCTTACTATGCCCCACCAACCCATGAACATGGGAGATACTCAAATATATGAACTTTCTTTTGTATGTTTATCATACAGAGCTTTAACTTGCTTGGTTAGAATTATTCTAAGACATTTTATATTATTTGTTGATATTGTGAAGGGTGTGGTTTCCCTGATTTCTTCTTGAATTCATCACTTGTATAGATGAGGACTACTAATTATTTTTGAATTAATCTTGTATAATACAGGCACTTAACTGAAGGTGTTTATCAGCTATAGCAGTTACTGTTAAAATTTTTGAGGTCACTTATATATGGTATCATATCATCTGCAAGTAGAGATATGTTGACTTCTTCCTTTTCACTTTATATGCGCTTCATCTTCATTAATTGTCCTATTGCTGTTGCTAGAACTTTACGTAATACGTTGAATATATATGGATCATTGTCTTGCTTCTGATTTTGGCGGGATTGCTTTGATTTGTATCCATTAATTTTGAAGTTGGATATAGGCTTGCTGAATAGTGCCATTATTATGTTTACGTATGTCCCTTGTATTCTTGATTCTCCAAGACTTTCATCATGAAGAGGTGCTGGATTTGGATTTTTGTCAAAGTTGTTTTTTCTCCATCTAATGAGAAGATGGTGTGTGTGGTTTTTGTTTTTGTTTTTGTTTTTGTTTTTGTTTTTTTTTTGGCAATATTTTTCTATGGTGGATTACACTGATGGGTTTTTGTATGTTGATATGTCTCTGCCTCTCTGGAATGAAGCCTACTTGATCATGGTGGATGATCTTTTTTAAGTGTTGTTGGAGTAGGATTGTGAGTATTTTATTGAGTATTTTAGTAGCAATATTCAGAGGAAACATTTTTCTTTGCTGAATCTTCATGTGGTTTGATATTGGATGACTGTGGCATCATAAAATGAATTTGGAAATTCAATATTTCTGATTCTATTGCAAGGAAAACTCCATGAAATCTATGAAATATACCCTAATAAAGATAGGTTGCAAAGAAGAGACTTGATACCCTATGAGCATATACAGGGGGAGGTAATCCCCCTCAGGAACAGTCATAGGGGAGGGGAATAATGGGAAAATGGGAGGGAGGGAAAAATGGGAGGATACAAGGGATGGGATAACCATTGAGATGTAACAAGAATAAATTAATAAAAAAAAATTTTAAAAAAGAGACTTCTGGTAATGTGGGAATCAGAGCCTGATAAGGTCATCTTCTGTAACAAAGCAAGGCCCCAAGTGTAATGATTAGAACATCAACCCAGCCACAAAACCCTTGGCATATAATTTGTGCTGCCTGCAGGATGTTCTGTGAATAGAGACTAGCAGAATTAGCATAAAACAAAAGACTTCATCCAGGAACTGATGGGAGCAGATGCCGAGTATCCCAAACAAACATTAGGCATAACTCAGGGAGTCCTATGGAAGAGGAGAAGGAAGGATCCAAGAAATTAGAGGGGTCGTAGACATACCAGGACTGGACTCAAGGGGACTCACAGAGTTCAAAGAGTCTGTAGGGTCTGACTTAGGTCCTGAATATATGTTACATCTGGGTAGTTTGGTGTTCCTGGGAGAATACTAACGATGGGATCAGGTACTGTCCCTGAGTCCTTTGACTACTTGTGTGATGGGGGAAAGAGGAGATGGTGGGAGAGAATGAGAAGAGTGCTAATGCTCCTCAACAGAATTACACTATTAGGCTTCCTGAAACTTATCCTTTGTTCTTAAATCTTTAACCTTTGTTCTTATAATAATTCACTTAGAAAGATGTTAATATCCCTGATATTTTGCCAGCTAAATCTTGCTAAAGGTGTCAGTTTTCCAAGCCAAAAGTTTTTTTTCACCAAGATTTAGGAGTCATCCTTTAGAAACATGATATATTTCTTCATCCAAATGTCTAAAGGAGAATGAATGAACACTTTATTAACTCTAAGGGTTACCTTATTCCAAGTTGCCATGCTAGCTTTTATAATAAATATGCAATAATCTCCATGCCTGTTTGGATGCATCCAGAGTTGTCTTATGACTCCAAAACTAATATCCTAGAATTTCCTTGTTGTTTTTGAAACTCCATCTCACTATATAAGCCTAGACAGACTATAACTTTCTACTTGATAAATAGACAAGTTTGTCTTCAAGTTTATGATGATCCTTCAGACTGTGCTTTTGTTGCGATACACAGGTATATGCTACCATGTCTAGTAATCTAATTCTTTCCAATTAGTTCTGCTCAGTTATTAAAAATAATCTGGTCATTTGATTAGAATAACTGAATTCAAACTGACCCATTTTCTTTCTTTTTTATTGAAATTGCATTGAATGGAGTTTTCTGTACTTATTTTTTTTATTGAAAATTGTGCTTTGACACTACTTAAACAAGTTGTTGAAAAGAAAATTTCACACACACACACACACACACACACACACACACACAGACAGAGACAGAGAGACAGGGAGAGAGAAAGAGAGAGAGAGAGACAGAGAGAGAGAGAGAGAGAGAGAGAGAGAGAGAGCACTGAATGAAGTGCTTGATCAGGATTAAGTGCTTAGTAACTTCCAGTAAGCCATTATGTTGTTTTAATATGTTCCTTATTGATTTTCATTTTGTGTTACTGCTGGAAATATTTTCATTTTATTGTACTAAATACTGGTGTGTTTATTCTTTCAAAATTATGAAATGATATCTAGACATTTTTAGAATTATGATATATTTGAATTTTCAAATTTAGTTGATATTTTAGAAGTAGATTTTAAATTTCCTAAGTTCTCTTCTCTTTTTATAAAATAACTTATTTCATTTAATATTTTTACATATACATTCATATTATTACACATATATACAACAAATTACCTACACTAAGAAGAACCACAAAACATCCAGTAATTATATAAATGTTACATTCATAGTGCTTTTGCTATTTGTATTTGGCAGCCTTGAAGAAAATATCTTTCCTATCTTGGTATGACTAAAATTCTGAATGTAAATCAATATCTATCATATCCCATCATTATCAACTTAAACATCTATCTAGACTTAAAAACATCTTAACCCCTAAACAACTATGCTTAATTGTAAAACTAAACTATCAGGTCTTCAACCACATCGAATACTTGAGAAGGAATAAAATTAATTATCCGAGTATACAGGGAGTCCAAGTCATCACCTTCACAAATAAGATGACAGAGATAGTTTGCTGCCCGAAAAGCTACTAAGGTAAAATAGTTAGATAAGTTCTTCAAAAAAAAACTTAGAGACATACAGAATATGGCATTGAAGATGTCTTTATTATTTTAAATATTCATTAATAATTAGACAAGTTAACTCTTGGCAATACCCACCCTACCTCAAAAAAGATGATAAGCATCAAAGAACCTTCTTATGGAGATAGATTCAAATGTGTCAAACAAGCCACTAGGCAAAATCTCTTCATTTTTACCACAGATAGAATTCTGCCTAAAAATGTGCAAGCTTGGACACAGGCGGAGTTGATGGCCAAACTCTGACAAGACAGAGTATGTATGTCCTCAATAATTCCCACCTCACAACTATGTCTGTCAGATATATGGGGCCAGAAGACTGAAGATGATGTTTTGGCTTGAATGTTCAGGCATCCAACTAAGTTCTCTTCTTAGAGGTTCATTCTACAAGGATGTTCTAGAGATGAGTTGAGTAACAGAAATGATACAATAAAGGTTCAAATGCCTTTCCAAAATCTGCTTGAACTAGGTAGCTTTATTTGCATTTATTTATTGGCATTGAAGGTACACTTTCTTTCTTTATTCTTTCTTACTTTCTTTTTTCAAACAAAGGAAAAATATATTTTCTTGCCAAAAATAGCACTAACTCACACAAACATTTGTCAAGGAAAAAGACCCTAGGGATGCTTAACAATATATCCATGGATTCTGATCAACATTAAATTTGATAAGAACAGGAAAATGGATTTGGAATAAGAGTCATCTAAGATTCTCAGATTTGAATTTTTTACATACAAATCTAACCCCTCAAATGTTGTATCAATCCTTTCCAGTTCATTTTGTTCAAACTTGTCAATTATCATCTGCTTTAATACAAACTAGGTTGTAGCTGTATATGCTGAAGCAAATACTTCCCTTGTTTTCACTCTTTATTCCCTTACAACTATCTTTATGGAAATTGTGATTGAGAAACAATTTACTTCCTTTCTTCCAACACCAGGGGCAATGCTCTAATGCAGCTAACAGGCTTTTCTTTAAATTTGGTTAGACACATTAATTCTGTCTTATTCCAGTTTAAAAATTGAGAAGCATTGCACAATTTCCTAGGAGGCCTGAATAATATAAAATTCCATACCAATTGAATAAAAATGTGTGTGGTAAGGTCCAAATATTAAAAGTTTATGAATATTCCCATGTGAATACTGTATAAATTTATAGTAGTTTCTCATGAGGAGGCTGCATATATCTGGAGTTTTAGCAAGCACCTTGATGATTCTGCAGCTTGTCCTATACCGAAAATAAAATTGGCTATTATATCAATGGGGGAAATATTGAGGTTCTCTCTATTTTGCCTCCCATTTCTCTCCTAGGTACATAATAGTGGACACACAACCCCTCCATCAGTATTTGCTGTCCCTTGTGGTACAACTTGAGAATTATTGTTTTCCTTTCCTTTCAGGTGCTGTAAGTGACCCAGAAAGGTGAATTATATATGCAAATTTAGAGCTGGCATACAACCAAGTTCAGAAAAATTAGAGTTAATTGAGATATCTCATTTCTGTCTTTTAATATCCCTGTAAAGCTAAATTTATTTTAAGTACATTCTGGAAATGTGATCTCACTACCTTCCTGGATCAGCTATTCCTGTAGTAGAATTTGAAGAGCAGGTCAAGGACAACGTTCTTTGGGAGTGGATTTTTTCGTGTTGGACAAAAATTTCATAGAAGTAGAATTTTGGAAATATGCACTCAGGGTAGTAGCTGGAGGAAGGAAAATCCAAGAATAAGGAATTATTTAGTTCATAAGACTCATTAAGACAAAATAGGCATGGAAGACTTGACAACAAATGTTAGAATTCAGTGGTTTATTCATACAACAAATGCTGGAGAAAAACAATATTTTGTCTCTCATGTTAAACCACTAATTATTTCCAGACCCTTAGGTGAAACAATTAGCTTACTTAACCCAAAAGTCAGTTCTTTTGAGACAAAGAAACTTCCTCATTCCATAAACCTAAAAATGTCTCTGCCTTTGTAAACAGAGCCCAGACCTGGAGATGGTTACTGAATCTTTTGCTAAGGAAAAATGGCTAGAAATGGTTCAAGGAATAAAAGGGTACTCAGAAGGTGTTACTTTAGGAAATTCCCAGTCTCTTAGAAATGTGAAGAGAACACTTGAGCCTTAGCCAGTAATACTTGTTTAATTTCGATACTTACAATATGCTAAGTGTAATCAAAGTTACCTGTATGTATTGTTTATCTCAGTTATCACACCAGTTATATGAGGTCTTAAATACTACTGCCATCCATGTTGTTTTATACCTGGAGAATATGAGGTATATAGAAATTTTTGGAATTGTCCAAGGATCATTAAGAAATAAACAAGCTAAGGTGGGAAAAATGGATCCACAATTTAGAGCACTTGCTGTTCTATCAGACGATATAGTTTATTCCTAGGACTCACTCAGAGGGCTCATAAGTGATTGTAACACAAGTATTGCAGGATCCCATGCAGTATTCTAGTATCGGAGGTTAATACTCACACACGTGGGCACTCAAAAATGGCATAAAATAAAAATTCATCAATCTTTTTTGTGTGTACATGCTTATTAGTTTGAATTAACTGCCTATCTAATTATACCTTGAAAATATTGGAAGTAAATAATGGCTTATCTGACATGAATATGAGGGTACTACAGAACAAATGTAAATTATTCTTCTACTTTGCTACCAGGAAAGACTTCGAACCAAAAATATTTGGAAGCATTTGTTTAGACAGAGACACAATAGCCAGTGAAAGATAGAGATGAAAAAAGGTTAAAAATACTAATCAAAAAAAAGAGGAACAGTAACAAGATAAGTTGTGTAATGATGTCTAGGGTGCAGGAAAAGATTCATTTTCTCCACTGATTAAGTAGTTAAAAGCAAGAATACGTGTAACATGAGATCTCAGGGAGTCCCCATGGTAGCACCATATAACATGAGATATTTCTTGAGTCCCTCATGGGGTTTTTAGACTCATTAATAAAACAAATTAAGGATGGACTCAAATGAAAGCTATAGGATAATTAGAGGGTTTTAATTTTTTATTTTTAAGATTATAACTTGATTACATTTCTCCTTTATAATTTCTCCCTCAAACCTTCCCATATATCCCAATTTGAAATCCTGAATATTCATGGCCCTTTTTAAAAACTAATTGTTATTGCATACGTGTAACTATATGTATAAATGTAACATTCAGTCCCTAGAATGTGAACTGTACATACTGAAAAAGGGGCATGCAAGGCATGTGTGAGAGTGCTGTTCAGACAAGAATAATTCCTGAACCTTCCTGAAAAGGGGAAAATGGCAAAAAAAAAATTATATGAAAAAAGGTATTTAAGATAAGCTGGGATGGAGTTAAACTTCATAGCAGAGAGAAGAACTTTAGAGAAAGAATAATGAAGTAAATATTACCAGGGAATATGAGAGCACATGTGGGCTCTGGCAAGAATCCAAAAGAGAATGATAAGAGAAGAAAGAAATATAGTTATGCCTTTGTGCATCAGCAAGGAGGGCAGACCCAGCTAAACCTCATAGAATTGTGCTCATGGTAGGTTAGTGGTAGAAAATTCTGGGAAGGAAAAGTACATTATCTTTAGTTAAACCCACCTTTCTAAGACTGGCCTATTAGTCAGGTCCTTTACCTTCTTAATACAATTAACTCTTAAGACAATGGTTTGTTTCCATCTAGAGACAGATTTCATTCTCATCTATAACATTTTGAAAATATCTTTGGGAAGAAAAGAATAACTTACATTTTGTGTACCAACCACTGATGGTATACGTATATAAAACAATTGTCTAGTAAAAATTACTTTTGATATTAGACCATTTCTTAACATAAAACACTATGAAAAACTTTTTTAAAAAAAGTTTCTGCTATGATACAAAGTTATTTGTACATGAAGAAATTACTCAAATTAAGGGAAGGAAAGTATGAGTTAACTACTGTAATTTATAGTATATTATTAAAAGCAAACTATAATTTGAAGTTTATTAACCTGGCATTTTCTCTTATTTGCCATGTCTAAGAAGCTACCTCAAGTAAGATCATTAACATAGGTTTTAGTAGGATAAAATGAATACTTTTAGAATTCCTTCTGAATTGGAAATACTTATAGGCACAAACAAATATAGCTCTCACACTTATCAAAGAATATTGTTTTTTCAACAGATAGACTATTGCAGAGATCCACAACAAGTTAATGTGCTGAAAATAAGAGATTGTGGTCATGATCAATATCAATCGATCCATCTACATTTAAAGCTCAGAGAAAATAATGGGTGGGAGGTCAGAAATATTGTTAGAGCCAGACCCTGAATAACTGCTCCTAGACTGTCTCTTAGACATTATCAGGGAAATGCATTCATGACATTTTAGTAGTATGCTTGCCTGAAATGAACACTTAAAAAAAAGTTTCACTTAACTCCAGAAATGTATTAGATATCTCTACATGATTCAACTAGCACACCACTCCTAACTTCTAAATGCTTTTATTGCCACAGTGAGTAATGAAAGTAACATTTATAATTATTCTAGAATTTTACTTTCTTTTACAATACATTAGGCATTTTAACACATTAAATATATGACTTCTCTAATTACCCTACCATTTTCAATTTTTTTTCTTCAACAAATTCTTCCTCATAAGTAAAGTGATTACTAGCAAACATTGATTTAGGGGCCTTCTTCTCTGCTTGTTAGCCATGTGGCATCCACACTCGGTTCATTTTTCCTTCTCTACCATAAAGGAAGATTTTGAGCCATTGACTTCATTTATACCTAAATTAATTGTAAAATACATTCTTTGGCAGTTAAGTTTCTGATGAATCTCATCTTTCCTGGAAGCACAGATATTATTTATATATTAATGGAAGTTTTATATATATATATATATATATGTATATATATACATGTATATATATCATATATGTATATATATCTCAATGCAGTACAAAACATTGTTACTTAAAACAATTACAAAATAGCACAGTTCATTTTATATGACATTCCTAGCACTTTTTCTCCTTTAATACTTGAAAAACAACAACAAAAGACACACACACACACACACACACACACACACACACATACACATAGCCACTTTCAATTGAGGTAAAAGGAATTTATATCATTACACAAGGTCAAATAGTTATTAAATTCCAGAAGTAGATTTTGAAACCAGAATATTAGGCTGTAGAATCTGTGTTAATCTTTGTAGTACAGAACACCTTATATGAATGAACATGGAAAAATACTTGGATATAATGATGAAAAATAAGTTAGGATTTTGCTTTTGTCCTTCCTTAGATAATAAGTTTTTTTCTTTTTTAAGCAATGTGTTTTCTCACAATGTAGTATGGCTCTGTTTCCTGGTAGAAATGACCTCTGCTATTATCTATACATAATTCTGAGTCTTCTGAACATTATGATGTGACCTGGTGCTCAGCATCTAGGCGGGTATCATTTAGTTTCTTAGTCCTTTAATGACCCTATACTTTCTTCTTATTTTTGCTAAGCTGTTGGGAGTCATACAACTCCATAGGGCTTCGAGTTAAAATTCTGTTTTACATATTCATTAGAATGCAATAAATTGTGATAGTACTAAAATTTAAGTGCTATGAGGACAAGGTCACCTTCCAGACATTTTTCAGTCCCATTTCTATATTAAATGTGTAACAGACATGAATGTCCCTATGCTGTGATACTTAATTTTATACAGCCAACAGAGCTGTAGTAAAGCTGCTTTGTGACTTGGCTAAATCTAAGATAACAACAAGATGTAAGCCAATAATAATGGATAAAATTACACTTTAGGCAATGTTTCTCTTGTTGTGCTTGACATTTTCAAAATGCATTTGGTATCTCAACATGAATATATGTTAAGAAATTTTCACTTCAAATGAAATATTAAAACTAGAGTTCTTAGATAACAGGACTGTTTCCAAATTCTATTTTGGAGACAAAGTATAAAAGAATATCCCATCACAAAATGGTAATATTGAACATTCAAGCTCAAAGGCACTTCCAGTGTGTATTTTGGTCACTGCCTAAGTTTTGCTTATTTTTCTACTTTCATCATATTTCACTGAGCTAACCTTAAAACTATCAAGTAGTCATTTTGTCTTAAGAATGCAGAAAATGTTATTGACTGTGCTTGTAAATCACTAGGCTTCTCTCTCTAAAGTCCTTCCAAAATATTCTTTTCTTTATATTACAATTCTTAAGTATCAGGTGATTCTGACCTTTGCTTAAGTATTATCTGGACAAATTTGATAGATTAAGCTCATACACTGAGATGTTATCAGTGATAATGATATCTTAATATTTTAACCATTCTAGGAGTAATGAGTTTTTAAAATACTGACCACCAAAGATGTCCATAATAGAAGAATTACTATAAAACTCTATTTGGCAAATAAAGCCTTTAAAGAGGGCAAGAAATTACCAGCTAAGAAAGACATAAAGGCTTTTTATTAAAGTAGAACATAGTAGAAATGGAGAAGTTTTTTTTCAAGAGTCTTAAAAAAGGATTGGCCGATGAGTTGTTACATATTTGAGAACTGTTAGCATTTCCTTTAAATAAACACCCTCTCTAGTATTTGTGGTTTTCTTTTTTCCCCATTAACAGTGAGGCTTGTGATTTTTCTTGCTAAGTAAGATATTTTTTTTTTTTTGGTCAGAGAACTTTTAAATTTCATTCTTTGTCTTTGAAGTTCAATCATTTTATGAGAATTTTTTTGTCCTAAACATCTTATAAGAGCTTGTTTGTGTATCATTCTTGATGACCATTCTGAGATGGGCTAGTTTGTGTTATTTGAGTAAATTTTTATTTTATTGTGTCTTTCAACTTGGGTATATATCTTTCAAAGAAATGAATCATTACTTGATAAGAGCTTTCTGACTTCTAATAACTCAAATTCTGCTTCTACTGCTGATTGGATTTACACAAGTTCCAAAATCTCTGTAAGCCAATCAGAAAATATGGTTAAAAATATCTGCTTCATTGCTATGTTGTGTGACTTTAAAAATATAGTTTTGAAACATTTGATGATATCTATTATGAGCAAGTATCATCAAAGATTTCAGACATAAAATTGAGGTACTAAGATATTTATTGCATTACTCAAATTAACATATAAGACTTCTATTGTGGAAAATATCTCAGACACCTCCTCATCCAATATTTTTGTAATATCACAATAAATAAAACAATCATCTGCCCATTTATTAAAAAATAGTGAATCTGATTTAGCAGCTATTGATTGCTGTTTAATTTGCATATCAAGCATAAGCTGCCAGAACCCTATTAAGAAGAATTTTTCTTCTATATACTGTTTTAAAGACAAAAAAAAAAAAAAAAAAAAGGACTTTACTTACACTGGCATTATATTAACTCAGTGGACTCTAAAGAATAAAACTATTATATTAAATAAATAATGTTCAGTCAACAATTAAGCCATATTTTAAAACTATTAGATACGTCTTTATTTAAGTAAATTATCTTTTTTTAAAAATTTTTTTATTAATTTATTCTTGTTACATCTCAATGTTTATCCCATCCCTTGTATCCTCCCATTCCTCCCCCCCCCTCCATTTTCCCATTATTCCCCTCCCCTATGACTGTTCCTGAGGGGGATTACCTCCCCCTATATATTCTCATAGTGTATCAAGTCTCTTCTTGGCTACCTGCTGTACTTCCTCTGAGTGCCACCAGGTCTCCCCCTCCATGGGACATGGTCAAATGTGAGGCACCATAGTACATGAGAAAGTCATATCACACACTCCACTCAACTGTGGAGAATATTCTGACCATTGGCTAGATCTAGATCTGTGTAGGGGTTTAAAGTTTACCTCCTGTATTGTCCTTGGCTGGTGCCTTAGTTTGAGCAGGACTCCTAGGCCCAAATCTGCCTATCATATTGTTCTACTTGTAGATTTCTAGGACCCTCTGTATCCTTTTATTTTGCTATTTTCCCATGTGTCTCCCATTTAGAGTACCAATATCTGCATACTAGCCCAAGGGGCATGTCCCACGAAAGCCTTCACTTACCAGTAAATTATCTTTTAAAGTATTCTTCCTTAACTTTACTTGCTTCATCTCTTTGCTTCTTGTTTTGTGAGTTCTTTGGAGGCCCTGGGATTAAAGGCTTAGAAAGAGATGTAAGTGTCCTAATACACAGAGACAGTGAACATTGTTAGTCACTTCTAGTCACATGAGTCTAAGGTGAGGTGACAGTCTTTGAAGCTTGAAAAAAGTGTTAGTGAACCCCAGAGCACAGATGCATAATTTAGATGGTATTTCAAACCCAGACTCAAATTAATCTAGATAACTGGAGTACTGTGTAGGCCTAATGGAATCAGGATTTGTGGGGTTTGTTGTCTTCTTTCCACAACTTCTGAAGTAATTGCTTCTCTGGTTGCAAAGTTACAAATTTGGTGTTTGGTGAAGAACATCTCACTAAACTTGAATTAAGCTATTGTAGGAAAGGTTGCTAATAGCTTGGTAAGAATAAACTAACGGAAAATAAACTTAGTGTTTGTGTAAGGAAGTCTATGAGGAGAACCACTTACAAATGAATTTTTAAGGAAGGGTTCAATTTACAATGCATGGATTGAAACAGAGAACTGTACCAATAACTAAATGTAGGATATTTTCTTTCTATATCGCTTCTACAATCTCTCATTTTTTGTAACTACTGTCATTCTTTGCATTTTCATTTTCCCATGTTTACGTCTAGAGTTATTTGGGATTGAAATTCAGGTTTTTTTGTTTTTTGGTTTTTTTTTTGTTTTTTTGAGGAAAATTTTATTTTGCCTCTGCTGATTAAATTTCTTGAACAAATATTTAATAACTGATGAGAGAGAGAGACAAACAGAAAGACAGACAGAGACAGAGACACAGAGGGACAGAGATACGTAGAGACGAGAGAGACAGAGAAAGAAAGAAAGAGAGACAGAGAGGAGATAGTATCAGACACAGTAAGAAAAACTGTATGGTCCACACGAACATGGAACCTGTCAAATCCCCATATACTTAATATATATCGAGGTGCCTGACACACACACACACACACACACACACACACAACACACACACATATTATATAGTCTTTAATACATAAGTGAATAATTAAACAAACAAGGACTCTCTTTTCTATGTAGATTTCTGTAATTTTATATAATTTTATAGTTCTCTGCTTTTTAATGAACTTGTAACATCACAAATACAATTACTTTTATTCTTAAAACAACTGACACAGCCCAGCTATCATTTTAATGTCTTCTAATATAATATAACCAATAAGATATGATATATACTTGGTGTGTGATAATTTAATTATTTTATGAAGAAGTTTGACCATAGTTTCTATAAAACCAAAGCCAATAACAATAGTATGATTGAGCAGGAATGATGATCAGAGATTGTAAAACAGGGAGTTAGAGAAAAGGCACTTCATGTTAAAAAAATACTTCATGTAAAAAAAAAAAAGGCTCCAATTATAGGTAGCTTACCGCTTCTAAACCCTATGGGAAAACTTAGAAAGTGATGAGTTTTGGAAGTTTTGGGTTATACATAAACATTTTTTTGTTTTAATCCCATGTGTGGGATATATGGGCTGCTCCAGTTTGTCCACTGCTGAAAGGTGGCTCCTGACAGTGCATATGATGTTTGTCATCTGTGAAGTGACTCATATGGGGGCATGGTCTTTGCCAGGGGGATAAAAGCGAAACTGAGCAAGACAGACCTACAGTGTCAGGGGCTAGTGTTCCAGAAAGAAGGCTTCCGCTGGTTCATGCCCCTGCAGCTGCTGGTTGCTGTGGATACAGTTTGAAGAGAAATAGTTAAAGATATCCTGAAATGAGGATTGGATATGTCCCAAGGAAACCAAGGACCATAAACAGCAGGAAGCAGCTAAGGAAAACTAGGCACCCTGCTCTCCCCACTAAGCTTCTTTCTCTCCTACCTGGCATTAGGGTATTGGAAGGGATTAGGGTGGAGTAGGGAGATACTGATTTAAGAAACCAAAATAAAATTATTTAAAAGTATGCCAATGGTGGTGTTTACTAGGCTCTACCCACCATAAGAAAAAGTAAAGCATTCATTCACAGAATTTAATTCTTCATCTCTCAAAACTTATCATATGAATCATTAGCTCTACTGTACATGGAGCTAGCACTTTTATAAACAATAAGCACTTTCCCTTCGTGGATTTTGCTGTTGTGGCAGAGATACCCTGGAGCAGGATACAAGAAGCATCTAGAATGGGGTTACAGTGAGGCATTGTCAGGTCTCACATGCATCAAAAGGTCAGTGTCTTTCTGGAACTGCCTGCTGCAAATATGCCTGAAATAACAAGTCAGTATGAAAGATTTTAAGTGGAACATTACAGATGTTCCATGCAAACAGCAAGTAATCACCTATAAAAATTCTGTGAATAGTCTTGGAAAACAATAATTATTCTCCTGAAGAATACATTTGATATCATCCAGTTTCTGCTTTCTGTAGTATTTTAAGTCATACACAATTCACTCTGTTTTCTTTACATAAGCAAAGCTTCAAGATCTAACTACAATATGATAATTAAAACATATTAGAAAAGAAATTGTGAAAAACTAAATAAGACAGATCCAAATTTAAAGGTAATGAGGATTCATTGTTTTCTGTATAAATGCAATAAAAATCATGATAATTATATTCTTTTTTAGCTGTTTAATTGAAATTATGTTATATTTGGAAATATTTGGCACAAACATTAAACTATCTCTCCAACAATGTTATTGAGACACTCCAGAGTATTTGAAAAATGAAGTTAGATCTACTAATATCTCAAGTTAATTCACATAAAAAATAACTTGTATCTTATATTTTTTAAAATTAGAAATGTCTAAAGAAATTTTAGGCCTGTAGTGCCAAACATTGCCAAAAAGAATAAATAGCCTAACATTATGATAATTAATAAGAAACTGAGCCTGACCATTTCTACCAGATTGACTGTGATCTGGAATTCAGCTATTCATTAGAGTCAAAGCTGATGAGTCATAATCAAGCAGCTTTCTTTATTTAAGTTAGTCTGATGACATGAACATGATTTTTAAATGTTGATGCCAACACAGGTCTTTGAGCACAGAGCTACTTTCCTTTTCATTTCCTACTCAAAATGACCTTTATGTAACATTCAAAACACAAGAGAGGAGCATCTCATTTGGCCAAGTTCCAGTATATCATGTTATACTTCAAGGAAAACACATGCATACACGTGGACTGTGATTGCTTTTACAATAGAACTTTCTCATGAATTAGTCAATTAGTTGAAAAACAACTTCCATGGCAAGCTGCACACTGACAGTTTAAACCACAGGGATGTGAAAGAAAACATATACCCACAGGTGCTACTGAGCCCAGGGTTTCATTGACAGCTTGACTACCAAGTTCAATCCCCAAACAAATGTGTATTTCTCTCTCATGCCTGCACTGAAATAAAGTACAAGACAGAATAATTTTGCATCCATGTATTAGAGAAATTTTTATTTAAGAAAATATATTTCTTCATGTCATTGTGATTTCTCTCAGCTTAATAGAAGAAATCTGCAAAACAGCTCTCTGCTTATCATCATTCTATTTGAGAAATAAAAATATTTTTAAATTATCATATGGTTGCATCCAAAGAAAAATGAAAAGGGAAAGATAATTGTGTTGTGAGTTTAGGCTATAGAACAGTCAATCCAGAAATTTGGTGGAAAAGATGACACATAAACTAAAAATATGTAAATTATCTCTCTTTTTTTTTTAATATATTCTTGTTACATCTCAATGTTTATCCCATCCCTTGTATCCTCCCATTCCTCCCCCCCCCCATTTTCCCATTTTTCCCCTCCCCTATGACTGTTTCTGAGGGGGATTACCTCCCCCTGTATATTCTCATAGGGTATCAAGTCTCTTCTTGGCAACCTGCTGTACTTCCTCTGAGTGCCACCAGGTCTCCCACTCCAGGGGATATGGTCAAATGTGAGGCACCAGAGTACATGAGAAAGTCATATCACACTCTCCACTCAACTGTGGAGAATATTCTGACCATTGGCTAGATCTGGGAAGGGGTTTAAAGTTTACCTCCTGTATTGTCCTTGGCTGGTGCCTTAGTTTGAGCAGGACCCCTGGGCCCAAATCTACCTATCATATTGTTCTACTTGTAGATTTCTAGGACCCTCTGTATCCTTTTACTTTGCTATTCTCCCATGTGTCTCTCATTTAGAGTCCCAATAGGATGCCCTCCCCTCTGTCCCAGTTTCCTGGTAAGTGAAGGCTTTCGTGGGACATGCGCCTTGGGCTAGTATGCAGATACGTAATTGACATCAATAGCAAATACTCAAAATGTGTTTGTCCACCACCTAGAGAGCTTAGCCACCCTTTTGTGGAGAAAGTCATTACAATAAATGTGACTTAAAGCTCCAAGAATATGTGCTTATCAAATTCTATACTACAAGCATAAGTTCAGTTGGCTATCCCATCATTTTAACAAACAGATTAATTTCTAGGCTATGCTAGTGTGTTTTCCTAGTAGTCTCTTGGTGGCTAGAAGATATGACCTTGAAATAGGAATGGTAGTTTCCTAAGAATTGAACTATACCACTAAGAAATTCAGGCACACATAACTCTTCATTCTAAGAATTACCAAACTAAGCAGTATCTCTTTACAAATGTAAAAGAGAAGTCAATCAGCAGCTGTGTCAAACAAACACAAGATCATTCTGCTGGTTTCCTCACAGTTAGTGGCTGAAACAAAACCCAACTCAGGCATACATTGCCTCATGTTGCTTCACATTTTTCTTTGTCATTCTTCTCCTTTTATTCTTTACTCTCAAATCCATGACCTGCCCTCTCATATAAGATTTCAGCATTTCTTTAAGTGTTTCTCAGCCATTTGGTTTTCCTCTGTTGAGAGTTCTCTGCTTAGTTCCCTGTTTCTCAATTGGGTTATTTGGTTTAGTGAGAAGTGCAAGTCAAAACAACTCTGAGATTCCAACTTACACCCATCAGAATGGCTAAGATCAAAATTTCAAGTGACAACACAGGCTGGCAAGAATGTGGAGAAAGAGGAACACTCCTTCGTTGCTTGTGTGAATGCAAACTTATACAACCACTTTGGAAATCTATCTGGTGTTAAATCAGAAAACTGGCAATAGGGCTTCCTTAAGACCCAGCTATTCCACTCCTTGGAATATACCCAGAAAATGCTCCAGCACACAATAAGGACATATGCTCAACCATGTTCATAGCAGCCTTATTCATAATAGCCTGAACATGAAAACAGCCTAAGTATCCCTCAGTAGAAGAATGGAAAAAGAAACAGTGGTACATTTACACTATGAAATACTACTCAGCTATTAAAAAACAATGAAATCCTGAAATTTCTGGACAGAGTGGTGGGGCTAGAAAAGATCATAATAAGTGAATTAACCCAGAAGCAGAAAGACTCACGTGGTATATACTCATGCCTTTTGGGCATGACCCACAAAAGTCTTCACTTACCGGGAGATTGGGATAGATGTGAGGACATCCTACTGAGATTCTAGGTAAGAGAAATTTAGGAGATGGGGAAATACAAGGACCCAGAGGGCCCTAGAAACCTACAAGAAGAACATTATGATGGGTGTATCGGGACACGGGGCGGTCTGTTCAAACTATTGCACTAACCAAGAACAATACAAGTAGTAAATATCGAACTTCCACTCTGATCTACACAATGGACAGGACATTCTCCACAGTTATATGGAGAGAGTGGACTGACTCTGACATGAACTTTGGTGCTCCATATGTGACCACTTCCCCTGGATGGAGAGATCTGATGGCACTCCAAGAAAGAATGAGAAGACTACCAAGATGAAACTTGATAGCCTATGACCATATAGTGGGGGAGGAGGTCCCTCTCATTTTTAGACTGAGGGCAAGGGAATAGGGTGAAAGTGGGAGGGAGGGAGGAACAGGAGGATAGAATTGATGGGATAACAATTGAGTTGTAATCTGAATAAATTAATAAAATTTAAAAAAAGATTTTAGCACATTAGTCTAGTCTCAGGCTCTACTTACACAGAACCAGGCCTAAGTCATTTGGTAAAATAATGCAATAGCAAACTGTACCAAATTACACAAAAATAAAACCTGTGCCCTGAATCTCTAGTTGCTACCATCATCACTAATTCAAAATCTGGGAATACAAGCTTTTATATAGAATACTGTAAAATGTTATATATAAAGATGTATTGATATCAGTTTATTGAAAACTAAAGACCGTATATATCCATCTTACTTTGTTTCCCCAGAGAAATCTTTTACAACTATAAGTCAACATGTTATTCTAAATATAAAAGAGTCTCTTTATGTCTTCCTTTCCTTAGGAAAAAAGACCCTCATATTCCCATAACAGAAGACCCTTCCAAGTAACACATAAACCTATGAGTTTCTTCAATATTATGTATTCTCCTACTCCAGTGTAACTTTTGCTTAGTGACACTCTGCCTTCTCTTTTCCATATAAGTAGTATCACCATACCCCACTGATCCATTTGCACAAAATATTCTTTCAATGTGTATGAATCATCAATTCATTGTGTGAATTAATAACTAAAGTTTGTCATTCTTTATTGAGAGTTTCCTTCAGCTTTTTCTAATATAGTTAACTACATTTACAGCTGTTGGTATATCTGTTTAGAAATATATCTACTGACACCTTTAAAATGCAGAACACTCTAAGATAGCTTAGGTATAATGATTGTGTAGTAAACCAAATTGCCAAGCCAAGTAAAATTATAAGTTTAATTTTCTGTAGAATATTACTTTTTACAAATATAAAGCCTTGGCATTAAAATAGCTGGTTTCTTCATTACTTGCTGTTTTCAGATGATTCAGTTAACTCTGCAATTCAGTTATGCACTATGATTATTTTGCTATAGATATAGTAAGTCAATGAGTATAATGTTACACTAATTCATATTTTCCAACTTTTAATATATGGCACACTTGCACACCAAACAAAAAGAAGAAGGAGAAGGAAGTGGAGGAAGAGGAATGGAGAACTCAACTAATTTGCCTTTTCTATCATCTGAGTAATGATACAGCAATACATATTGAAAAATCCCAAACAGTCTTTATGATCCAGGACCTTCTCCATATAAAACTAGTCAAATACCCAGAGACTCAAGTTAGAAATTTGAGGAAAAGATGATATAATATCTATACTAACTTGTTAAAACAAAATGAAGTTTTCAGACAGAGTCATTTAGTTGTTCCAACTCTGTTCAGATAAAGAAGAAAACAAGGCGTTGAGATTCTTGAAAGGAAAAATCTATATATGCATGTATTATTGGTTTATTTTTCTTGATCCAAGTCTCCCAGAATGGCAACAATATATAAAGCATCTCCATTTGTTTATAATGCACTAAAGGACATCCTAACTTTTTCTTGTACCTGAACATACTTCAAAATGAAGATGCCTCTGAGTGTTAACTTTCTGTTAAAATTTTCTTGTTTGCTTTTTTCTCATACTGATTTCCATGTTGAAATATTTTAAAGGTCATCAAACATTCTTCTACCTTTATATATAACAAAAATCGATTGACTATATTCAATGAAACTTCTGTAAAAACTGGCTAAAAACAGTTTGTCATAACTATATCATTCCATAAAGAAATATAGAAAATGAGTAGACTGATGAGACAGCTCAGTGGATACAGTGATTGTTGTACAAGTATGATAATGAGAGTTTGAACCCTTGTAATGTTGGGCATAGTAGTGCAGATCTGTAAATCTGGTTCACCTATAGGGGGATCAGAGGCAGAGCAAAGTAAAATCTCAGAAACCCATTGGCCATCTAATCTGATGCATATAGCCAAAGACCATGCCTCCAACAATATAAAAGATAAAGACCAGGATCAAGGATTGTCCTCTAACTTCCGCACATGAACCATGGCACACAAATATCTGCACTAACACACACACACATATATTTATATGAACTCACAAATGCATGCACCAAAATGAGAGTTCTTAGTCCAAATGTAAATTCCAGTATACCTAAGTGAAGGTTATAAGAGCATACAATGAAAACCTAAGTACTTCAGATATGCTTACATTAAACAACATATGAAAGATTCTTCAAATTTAAGAAAATACATTATTCTTGACAGCTCACAAGCTAAATAAATGTCAGCAAAGGGGAGTTTTGGGGTCAACATATTCATTTGATAAATCCAATAATTTCAAACAATACCAGAGATATTTGGGCATGCTTATTAGAAGCCTAGAATGTTATGCTACTCATTATATACTTAATTTTCGATCTCTGTGAATCTCTACAGGGTGTTGCATGTGTGAAATGAGTGAGATTTGTGGGGCATGTATAAAACAACATTGACTCATGACTTGGATAAACTTTGCTTTTTATACTGCCAGATTTGCAAGAAAATAAACAGGACCATGATCATGAAAGAATATATTTAAAGTAAAATTAAATATAACTATAGTGTTCTCAGGATTGTTTCATAAAAAGAATGTAAAGAAATGCACATTCATTTTATTACTACAAAAACAAATCATGGAAGAACCAGACCATAGTTTTCTAGGAAAAGTATATATGATAACTAGTGCTTGTAATATTGAAAAATATCTTTGTAACTATTACAAAAGTGTTGAATTAATCCTTAGAACTAACAATAATTCATCCATTCTTATTTGGTAATTAATTTTTTGTCAATGAAAAATAGTGTGGGCTGGAGAGATGGATCAGGGGTTAAGAGCACTGACAGCTCTTCCAAAGGTCTTGAGTTAAATTCCCAGCAACCACATGGTAGCTCACAACCATCTAGAGTGTGATCTGATGCCTTCTTCTGGTATGCAGGGGAACATGCATAGAGCACTCACTCATATACATAAAATAAATAAATCTTTTTTTTTTAAAGAAAGAGAAATAGTGTGGTAATTTTATATGTGTGATATGTAATTTTTCTATTTGTAACACTTGATATTTTTTCTGTCACAAAAACATTACAAATATGGCTCTTTTGAAATATAAAGTAAATTATAATTAACTATGATCAATATGCTGGGATATAGAACACTAGAACTTAGTCTTCAATGTATGTATTGTATACATTTTCAATGATTCTCTATATTTATCTCTCCTACAATTTCCATGTGCTAACAATGACTGTGCTACCTGTAATTCAATGACATAAAATACTGTAGCTTTTACATAGCAATATTTGAAATGGAACATGTGATATTTGTCTTTCTACAGTACTAACATTTTATGGTTCTTTCCCTTTGTCAACATTTGGGTTTTGGGGAAATGAAATAGAGAAATTATGAGGAAAATCTATTGGAAAATAATGAAAAGAAATTTAGCAGCATGGAATGAAAGAAGGAATTATACTAAAAGTATATTTTTCTAAGCCATTTTCATTAAACACAGTTATCATTGGGTAACACCTAATACTAATGCTAAATTTAATGTTTTATCACAAAGGGATTCTTTTTTTAACAATTTGGACAACTGATATCAAGGACTCTTCCTCAAATTGTTCCATTAAAATTATTTATGCATTTTCTGGCTATATTTAAACTTAAAGATAATAATTAGTATTGATAGAGTAGTGATAATTATTATTTATAGGATTTTGATCTTTCTTCAGGAGCTATAAGGCTTTTTATTATCTCATTGAATTCTTATAATCACTCTTTGACATAAGTACATTGAAGGACCTACAGTTCACAATTATAGAAATTGAGGTTCTGAAAGTATAAAAATCTGTCTGAGACCATAAAGCTAGCAAGAAGCACAGCTGGAATCTCAATCTTTATCTCTGTGATGCTAACTGCTATGATACTTTAAGGCCATTTTATAGGACTACTGCATCTCCTCTTTATATACTGAATTGGGGAAGAAGTAAATAACACTGAGTATGAATGTTGGTTTCTTTGGGACCATATGGATTATGCTTTTGTTTCTCATGAGATGGTATCATCAATTACACACCAGGAAGCTTGACAAATACAAAGATTAATAAAATATACTGTGAGTCTTTAGGGTTTTTTTGTTGTTGTTTTTGTTGTTGTTGTTTTTGCGCTTTAGTTTAAGGGGGTATACATGTGAATTGGTGATCACTATTGCCAGCTCTACAGGTAAGACAAATGATATATGCCCATTTCCTGGATTCATAGGAGGTATTCAGAAGTTCAATTAAAATATGAGATGGACAGAAATACAAAGAAAGGAAGTAGTGGGTAACAGGAAGACAGAATTCATAGGCAGATGATGTATTATAAATAAAGACTCGAAGATAGAATATAACCTATATAAGGATTTGTCAATAGTTTGGTAAAATGACTAAAACTAAACTGCTCAACAGAACACATTGTTGAAGGTCATGTTTAGTCTCAGGGTTTCGAATCCCTATGATCCACTGACATTTATCCTAGATAGAGATGAGTTGTTTTTAAAGAAGATTTTATTCTTCCACGTCCTCAGTGGTCAAATAACAGGTACAATCTACCAATCTGTTAACGTTCTACTGCCCCATGAATTCTAGTAAAGCAGAGTCTGAACATAATTTAAGTATCCTGAACAAACTTATGGCCTGTTAGTTTGTTGCATTGATATGTAAAAACTATTTGGACTGCTCAATCCCAAGTGCTTCAAAGAAACCCAGTCCTAATTCTCTGTGATGGTAATTAGCAAACAAAATGCAGTTTGGTTGTATAGGCACCATTAAAAAGCCAGATACAGCACTAATTGTCGTACAACATATGTGCATATCTAATCCAATTTGGGCAAAAAAGAAACTTCAGACATCATTTGGTGGTATGCTGAGAAGATGATTAAAAAGAAGTGGAGAAAGGCAAGTAGGTTAAATGGTGTGATTGTCCTTTTTTAGTGTTACAGTTCTCCATTTCAAAATCATGCAAAACAAATTCTTCCTCATAAAAATCTAAGATTTTTCTGTTGCAATCAACAAATGCATATTAATCACCTTCAATATGCAAGATATTGTTTTAAGTGCAGTAAAACACCTACCAACAGAATGTAATGAAGTAGAGAGAAGAAGATGGTAAATTATTAAAGTGAGGATACAGAGAAAGTATACTGGATGTAAATATGCCATTTTGCTGATATCCTGAAACATTATCTTTATACCTTCAAAACCCATATTTTCCTCTATAGTATTAGAAGTTAAGTTACCCATTATGCCCAAACGATATTGGGTGCCAACTATAGGCTTTGAATTTTTTCAAACTTACTTTATTTGGAGTTATTTAATGCTTATACCTCCATTCCAACCTACCTACCCTCCTAGATAGGAGAGAAGAGGTTAATGGGAACAGGAGAAGTAGATCTTTTCACACTCAATTGCTTGGAGCTATTCCACTGGTATAGTCAGAAGAATTTCAGCAGACCCCTTAAACAGCAAACCAGTAATTCAGTAAAGGTGACTGCAACAACAGCCACTGATACCTGGAGTAGCAGCTGGAACTCAGAACCTCGAAGCATTCTTTGGTGGAGTTCTCTCAGAGTATGCACTAATGATGTTTATCAGTTGGCAAAGTCCATGCCCCCACCAGAGGCAGTTCCTCTTCTATTGGACAAACATCACCTGTTCTCCCTTAAGTCTGTTTCCAGCAGAAAAATATTGCATTCCCTCATATAAGTCAGTTCCACATCCCACACTCTGGATCAAAACAAAGACATATTTACATCCACTACAAAGAAATATTTAAAATGTATGAAAGGCTACTTCTTATGTCTATAGAAACTTAAGAACTGAGTAGAATTTATAGGAAATGCTTGAGGTGTATGAATAATAAATCATAATGATGGATGAGAACCAGGAAAAATATCCTAATCCCCTGACATATTTAGCTTCCTTTGTCTTCACTGTAGCTCTATGTAGATACTACTACTGCCCTCCATATAGAGTAGGAATCTACTCTCACTCTATACCACTTGTACATATGAGAGATAAGTTTCAAATTCAGTCTTGGAGTAAGAAGCATGATGTGGTGATTTTATTGAGAATTACCTGGTAAGTTTCTCCTATCAATACCTAGTCTTCAGTTGGTAGCCGTGCAGGTAGGATTAAGTGTAGTACTGTTGAAGGAGATGTATCGCTGTGCATGGACTTAAGGTTTAAAATTTCTCCTTGTATCCTCAATGTGCTCTTTACTTGTTTGTAGTCATAAGAGATGAGATCTCAACTGCTGCCACCATGCCAGGCTGTCTGTTATCATGCTCTTCTCCATGATGTTGATGTACTCCTACCCATCTGAAATTGTGAATCCCAATAGAAAACTTCCTTAAAGAACAGACCTTAGCAAAAGTTTTATCTCACCAATAAAAACAAAGAAAACACAGACCAAGTATTCAGGCGATTCTGCGACACAAAGAATGACAAAACTAAAAATTGGATCAGACCTGACAGGATGCATTCCTCGCATCATACTGGACATTGTCATCCTGTTTGGAGAAAGGGATTGAAAAAAAAGAAGGAGGAATATTGAAATGTACAGGGAAGATAGAACAAAAAGTAGATTAGTGAATCTACTCCTCAACTTAATGCCTCAATTGTCATTCACAAGATATTTTTAATTTACTGATATAGAATTTTGTATATAGGTACAAAATAAGTTCTAGATACAGTTGTATAGAATCCAAATGTAAGATCATTCTTAGCACACACTATGTATATATTTTACCCATAAAACTCAATTATAATGCAAAGTTTACTTGCAATGCTTTGAAAGTACTTTATCAAGCTGTTTAGGAGAAATAAGTTGTACAAATTAAATGTTAGTAGATTAAATCATGGTTATGTCAATTGCTAGTCTACTTTTATCATAAGAATATGCATCTTAGTTGCAGCAGATAGTTATGTCTCTATAGAAAGATGAGGTCTTCCAAAACCCTAGAGACATGCAAAATATGACATTTTAAAATGTTTTTATTACATTAACAATACAGGTTAACTCCTGGCAACACCCAGTCTACCTCAAGGAGGATGATGAGCATCAAATAACCTCCTTATGGAGATGGCTGCAAATGTGGCAAATTAGCCACTTCTACCACAGAGAGAAATCTGCCTTTAAAAAGGGTAAGCTTTGGTTCAGGCAGAGTTGACCACCAAACTCTGCCAAGACAGGATATGCAAGTCTTCAATAGTTCCTGCCTCACAAATATGTCTGTCAGAGATATTGGGCCAGAAGGCTGGAGAAGATGCTTCAACATTATAGAGAGTTTTGGGTGACTATTCAGGAAGAAAACAGTCTCTGTCATGTTCGCATTTGAAAAGCTACTTACCTGCACTCCCAGCATACTCAGGTAATCAAGTTTACTCCTTCTCAAGTCTCTGAGGGAGTTGAAGACCAGATAGCTTAGGTATACAATGAAGCTTAACTGTTAAGGGGTTAGGATGTTTTTAGGTCTACATAGGTGTTCTAAATTGATAATGACAATATGTAATGGAGATTGATTTACATTCAGAAATTTAGATGCACCAAGATGGGAAGGATGTTTTCTTCAAGGCTGTCAAATACAAATAGCCAAATCACTAAGAATGTAACATTTATATAATTCCTGATTGTGTTGTGGTTCTGCTTACTATAGGTAATCATGTGTGTGTTGTGTGTGTGTGTGTGTGTGTGTGTGTGTGTGTGTAATAATATAAATGTATATGTAAAAAATAAAATGAAATAAAAATAATAAACACAAAGAAAAAAAGAATATAAATCTTAGGACTAACAGATAGATATGATTCTATAGATAAATCAGGTAAATAAGTTAGATAAAGTATTTAAACACCTCAGAGACCTACAGAATATGGCATTTAAAGATGTTTTTACTATTTTAAAGATTCGTTGACAATAAGACAGGTTAACTCCTGGCAACACCCAGCCTACCTCAAAGAACATGATAGGCATCAATGAACCTCCTTATGGAGATGGCTTCAAATGTGGTAAGCCAGCCACTGGGGAAAATGTCCTCACTTTGACCACTGACAGAATTCTGCATAAAATGTCCAAGCTTAAATGCAGGCAGAGTCGATTGCCAAACTCTGAAAAGACAGGGTAAGCAAGACCTCAACTGTTCCTGCCTCACAAATCTGTATGTCAGATATACTGTGCCAGAAGGCTGAAGATGATGCTCCAACATTATAGAGAGTTTTGGGTGACTGTCATTTTTTTACTTTTGAAGCTACTAGCCTACACTTCCTGTTTACTCAGGTTATTCATTTTAGTCGTTCTCAAGTCTCTGATAGAGTTGAAGATCAGATAGTTTAGACTTAAAATTAGGTTTAGTTGTTGAGGAGATAAGATGTTTTTGATTCTAAATAGATGGTCTAAGGTGATAGAGGTGAGACATGATAGATAGTGATTTACATTCAGAATTTTACAATCACCAAGATAGGAAAGATGTTTTCGTCAAGGTTGCCAAACGCAAACAGACAATACACTATTAATGCAACATTAATATAATTCCCGATTTGTTGTTGCTCTTCTTGCTGTATGTAGTTTATATTATGTGTGTAATATGACAAAGTATATCTAAAAAATGAAAAATATTTTAAACAAAAACTTTTGAATAAACCTAGAAACATTCCATTTCCAACTTTCAAATCTATACTAAAATGTTTTTACTTATTACAGAGTAATGGTTAGAGAGTAACAGTTATTTCTGAGGAGGTAAGTGACATAGCTAGAGTTTACTCTGGGAATATAAATTTAACAATATGATGAAAAATGAATTTAGAGATAGCAGCATCTATGCAGGTAGTGAGTGGGTTGAAGCAAATAAAATCTGCATGTTATTATATTCAAGTTACTTCATTAGCTAGGTAGAGAATACGTGAATTATACACTTTGTGTTAAGTGCTAGAATTAAGTACATTAATGACTGATTTTAAAAAATGTAAATCTTAGTTTGTATTCTAGAATATACAAAAGACAAAAAGTGGTAACTATCATTCTAATTTCATGTGTGTCTGCGTGTGCTTGTGATATTTAACTTACCCATCAGAAACTGTGATTATTAAATTATGTACACATTTAGTCCATGAGTTGTCTTTATATTATTAAGAAGAGCAAACAAGGAAGGGAGGATCCAAGATGGCGGCGAGCAGTGTGGACCGCGTTTGGAGGCTCCAGTGAACAATTCAGGGAATTGCACAGATTTCTGAGCCAGGAACACCGAGGTCCGAACATCACGGCAGCAGGAGTGCTCCACGGTTCGGAGGGACCAGGGTGCGGAGGACCTGCGTGCCCCTGCACACGGGAGGAGCGTGGTTTTTCTCTGATCGGAGCGGCAGCGGCAGAGGCGGCAGCACCAGCGGCACCAGCAGCGGCGGCTGAGGTTTGCAGCTCATAGCCTTCCGGTGGAGGCGATTGGTGTGGTGGCTGGTGGGAATTGCTGCGGGAGAGGGGACTCGGGGCAGGATTTGGGTCGCGTGGAGCCTTTGGACCCAGACTGGACTCGGCGGACAGTTCGGCCCCAGAGTCCTGGGTATTGGCCCGGCCCAGCAAACAATTCTGCCTGAGGCACTAACTCAGCGTGGCCATAGCTCCCCTGCTGTGGCGCAGGCTTAGTTGAGCTCGCTGCTCCACACTAGGCACCACCTCAGCTCAGCGGCAGCTCCCCTGCGGTGACACAGTCTGGACGGAGCACTTGGTTTCACCACAGGCGCTAACTCAGAGCAGCCGCAGTTCTCCTGCTGTGGCGCAGGCTTGGTGACGTGCTCGGTTCCATCCTAGGCACCACCTCAGCTCAGTGGCAGCTCCCCTGCGGTGACACAGTGCGGGCGGAGCACTTGTTCCACCACTGGCGCTAACTCAGAGCAGCCGCAGTTCTCCTGCTGTGGCGCAGGCTTGGTGACGTGCTCGGTTCCATCCTAGGCACCACCTCAGCTCAGCGGCAGCTCCCCTGCGGTGACACAGTGCGGGCGGAGCACTTGTTCCACCACTGGCGCTAACTCAGAGCAGCCGCAGTTCTCCTGCTGTGGCGCAGGCTTGGTGACGTGCTCGGTTCCATCCTAGGCACCACCTCAGCTCAGCGGCAGCTCCCCTGCGGGGCACAGTCCGGGCGGAGCACTTGTTCCACCACTGGCGCTAACTCAGAGCAGCCGCAGTTCTCCTGCTGTGGCGCAGGCTTGGTGACGTGCTCGGTTCCATCCTAGGCACCACCTCAGCTCAGCGGCAGCTCCCCTGCGGTGACACAGTGCGGGCGGAGCACTTGTTCCACCACTGGCGCTAACTCAGAGCAGCCGCAGTTCTCCTGCTGTGGCACAGGCTGGACAGAGCTCTCGGTTCCACCAGCTCTAAGACTCTGGTTGGACACAGTGTACAGTTTGAATCCAGAATTCCTGGCTGAGATTGGTGGTCAGTTCGGGCCCTGAGTCAATAACTGACCACAGCACGCACTTTGGGCCAAACGGCCCTAGTGGAGCTTGGTGCGTAGTCCCAGCCCAAAAATTCTGGCTGGGCCCTGTGTGCATTTTGGGCCCAAAATCCCTAGCTGAGCTTGGCAGACGGTTCAGGCCCTGAGAATCTAGCTGAGTTCTGCCCGTGGTGGTTCGGTCCCAGTGCTCCTGGCTGGACTTGGCAGGGAACACAGAAGGCTGTGGATACCTTGGCCTGACCCAACGCTCATTCAGAGGCCCAGAACAATTGCAGGATCCACAGCAGAGGGGGACTGAGGATCACTGGCTGTGAGAGACCAGAACAACAGGGCTAACCTCCTAACATCCACACCAGTGAAGCTTTGAGCTCGCAGCCTAGGGAAATCGTAAGAAAACAAGTGAATCTATCGTCAGACACCCTCCATTCAACTCTGGAAGCTACCCAACAAAAACAAAGACGGCAAGATGTCTAAAGGACAACGAAAAAGCATACGCAAAAAACCCCAAAACAACATGGCGTCTCCAGTTTCCAGCTATCCCAAAGAAAACAACCCAGAGAACTCAAATACAACGGAAATACAAGAAAATGACCTCAAATCCTTAGTAATGAGGATGATAATGGAGGAAACAAATAAAATTCGTAATCAAATGCAGGAAGACGCAGACAAACAGGTGAGAGACATAAAAGAAGCACATAGAGTGGAACTGGAAAAATTGCAGGAAAATGCAAACAACCAGATGAAAGAAATAACTAAAACGGTTCAAGCTCTGAAGACCTATAAAGAGGCAATGGAAGAAACTCAGGAATATACAAAAAATCAGATGAAAGAAATCAAAAAATCAGTTCAAGATCTGAAAATGAAAATGGATTCAATGATAAACACACAGACAGAAGAAAAACGAGAACGGGAGACCTCAGAGAAGAAGGCGAGCAACACAGAGGTGAACTTTTCTAACAGAATCCAAGAGATGGAAGAACGAATCTCAGGGCTAGAAGATACAATCACAGATATTGAATCAACCATTAAAGAAAATGCCAAATCTGGAAAACTCCTGACACAAAACATCCAAGAAATTAAGGACACCATGAAAAGAAGAAATTTGAGGATAATAGGCATTGAAGAAAGAGAAGACATCAGACTCCAGGGCCCAGAAACTATTCTCAACAAAATCATAGAAGAAAATTTCCCCAATCTAAAGAAAGAGATGCCTATAAACATACAAGAGGCCTACAGAACACCAAATAGAATTGACCAGAAAAGAAAAACTGCCCGCCACATAATAATCAAAACACAAAACATGCAGAACAAAGAAAAAATATTAAAAGCTGCAAGGGAAAAGGGCCAAATAACATTTAATGGTAAACCTATTAGAATTACACCTGACTTCTCAGCAGAGACCATAAAAGCCAGAAGGGCCTGGACAGAGATCCTGCAAACCCTAAGAGAACACAGATGCCAGGCCAGACTACTTTACCCAGCAAAATTATCAATAACCATTGATGGAGAAAACAAAATATTCCATGACAAAAACAAATTCAAACAGTACCTATCCACAAACCCAGCTTTACAGAAGGTACTAGAAGGAAAACTCCATCCCAAAGGGTCAAGCTACAACCAAAACTACCCAGGAAATAGATAACTATCCCATGGCAAAAACACAACTAAACAAACGCTCGACTGGAAACAACATCAAAATTAAGACTCTTAACAGTCACTGGTCATTAATATCTCTCAACATCAATGGCCTCAATTCTCCAATAAAAAGACACAGACTAACCGAATGGGTACATAAACAAGACCCAACATTCTTCTGCATCCAAGAAACACATCTCACCCATAATGAAAGGCATTACCTCAGGGTAAAAGGTTGGAAAAAAATATTCCAAGCAAATGGTCACAAGAAGCAAGCAGGTGTAGCCATTTTAGTATCGAACAAAATAGACTTTCAACCAAAATTAATCAAAAGGGATGAGGAAGGACACTTCATACTCATCAAAGGTAAAGTCAGCCAAGATGACATCACAATTCTGAACATCTATGCTCCCAATACAAGGGCACCCACATATGTAAAAGATCTCCTAAAAAAGCTTAAACCACACATCGATCCCCACACAATAATAGTGGGAGACTTCAACACCCCACTCTCACTGAAGGATAAGTCATTGAAACAGAAACTAAGCCGAGAAATAACATCATTAACCAAAGCCATGGGTCAAATGGATCTAACAGATATCTATAGAACCTTTCACCCAAACAAGAAAGAATACACCTTCTTCTCTGCACCCCATGGAACCTTCTCCAAAATTGATCACATCTTAGGTCACAAAGCAAGCCTCAACAGATACAAGAGGATTGAAATAATACCTTGTATCCTATCAGATCACCATGCTCTTAGGCTGCAATTCAACAACAACAGAAATAACAAAAAGCCTACACGTTTGTGGAAACTAAACAACTCTCTGCTAAATGACACCTGGGTCAGGGAAGAAATAAAGAAAGAAATCAAGGAGTTTCTGAAATTCAATGAAAATGATGAAACAACATACCCAAATTTGTGGGATACATTGAAAGCAGTGCTAAGAGGAAAATTCATAGCACTAAGTGCCTTTAAAAAGAAATTGGAAACATCGCACATAAGCATCTTAACAACACAACTGGAAGCCCTAGAAAAAAAAGAAGCAGAAACACCCAAGAGGAGTAGACGCCTGGAAATTATCAAACTCAGGGCTGAAATTAACAAATTAGAAACTAAGAAAACAGTCCAAAGAATCAACAAAACCAAAAGCTGGTTCTTTGAGAAAATCAACAAGATAGACAGACCATTAGCCAAACTAACTAAAAGGCAGAGAGACAGTATTGAAATGAACAAAATCAGAAATGAAAAGGGAGACATAACAACAGACACTGAAGAAATTCAAAGAATCATAAGATCCTACTTTGAAGGCATATACGCCACAAAATTTGAAAATCTAAGGGAAATGGACGATTTTCTTGATCAAGTTCACTTGCCAAAGTTGAGTGAAGAACAGATAAACAAGTTAAATAGTCCCATTTCCCCTACAGAAATAGAAGCAATCATCGATGGTCTCCCAACCAAAAAAAGCCCAGGGCCAGATGGTTTCAGTGCAGAATTCTACCAGACCTTTAAGGGCGAGCTAATACTGATACTCTTCAAGCTACTCCAAAAGATAGAAATGGATGGAAAATTACCAACTTCATTCTATGAGGCCATAGTCTCATTGATACCTAAACCTCACAAAGACTCAACAAAGAAAGAGAATTTCAGACCAATTTCTCTTATGAACATAGATGCAAAAATACTAAATAAAATACTTGCAAAACGAATACAGGAGCACATCAAAGATATCATTCATCATGACCAAGTAGGCTTCATTCCAGGCATGCAGGGATGGTTTAATATACGGAAATCCATCAATGTAATCCATCATATAAACAAACTGAAAATAAAAAACCACATGATCATCTCCTTGGATGCAGAGAAAGCATTTGATAAAATTCAACACCCATTCATGTTTAAAGTTTTAGAGAGATCGGGGATACAAGGCACTTTCCTCAACATAATAAAGGCTATATACAGCAAGCCAATAGCCAAAATCAAAGTAAATGGTGAGATTCTCAAGGAAATCCCTCTCAAATCGGGAACAAGGCAAGGCTGCCCACTCTCTCCATATCTCTTCAATATAGTACTCGAAGTTCTAGCCAGAGCAATAAGACAACAAAAGGAGATCAAGGGTATCCAAATGGGAAAGGAGGAAGTCAAATTATCCCTCTTTGCAGATGATATGATAGTGTACATAAGTGACCCTCAAAACTCCACCAGAGAACTCCTAAAGCTGATAAACACCTTCAGCAAATTGGCTGGATACAAAATTAACTCAAAAAAGTCTGTAGCCTTCCTATACACAAATGACAAGCTTACAGAGGAAGAAATCAGGAAAACCTCACCCTTCACATTAGCCACAAGCAATATAAAATATCTAGGAGTTACCCTAACTAAGCAAGTGAAGGACTTGTATGAAAAAAATTTCAAAACTCTGAAGAAAGAGATTGAAGATGACCTGAGAAGATGGCGTGATCTTCCTTGCTCATGGATCGGGAGAATTAACATAGTAAAAATGGCCATCCTACCAAAAGCAATCTACAGATTCAATGCAATCCCTATCAAAATAACTACACAATTTTTTAAAGACATTGAAGGTTCAATTCTGAACTTCATATGGAAAAACAAAAAACCCAGAATAGCTAAAACAATCTTGTACAATAAAAGATGCTCCGGAGGAATCTCCATACCTGATCTCAAACTGTACTATAAAGCAATAGTACTTAAAACAGCATGGTACTGGCACAGCAACAGGCTGGTTGATCAGTGGAATCGAATCGAAGACCCAGATATGAATCCACACACATATGGTCACTTGATTTTTGACAAAGGAGCCAAATCCATTCAATGGAAAAAGGATAGCATCTTCAACAAATGTTGCTGGTCTAACTGGAGGTCTATGTGTAAAAAAATGAAACTGGACCCATATTTGTCACCTTGCACAAAACTCAAATCCAAGTGGATTAAAGACCTCAACATAAAACCAGAGACACTAACTCACTTAGAAGAAAAAGTGGGAAAGAGCCTGGAACATATTGGCACAGGAGACAACTTCCTGAACAGAACACCAACGGCCCAGGCCTTAATGTCAACCATTAATAAATGGGACCTCATGAGGCTGAGAAGCTTCTGTAAGGCAGGAGACACTGTCAAGAGAACAAAGCGACAGCCTACAGACTGGGAAAAAATCTTCACCAACCCTACATCTGACAAAGGTCTAATATCCAAAATATATAAAGAACTCAAGAAATTAAACACCACCAAACCGAATAACCCAATTGAGAAATGGGGCTTGGAACTAAACAGAGAATTCTCAACAGAGGAGTATCAAATGGCTGAGAAACACTTAAAGAAATGCTCAACCTCCTTAGTCATCAGGGAAATGCAAATCAAAACAACTCTGAGATTCCATCTTACACCCATCAGAATGGCTAAGATCAAAAATTCAAGCGACACCACATGCTGGCGAGGATGTGGGGAGAGAGGAACACTCCTTCATTGCTGGTGGGAATGCAAACTAGTACAGCCACTTTGGAAATCTATCTGGTGCTATCTCAGAAAACTAGGAACAGGGCTTCCTCAAGACCCAGCTATTCCACTCCTTGGAATATACCCAGAAGATGCTCCAGCACACAACAAGAAAATTTGCTCAACCATGTTCATAGCAGCCTTATTCATAATAGCCAGAACATGGAAACAGCCTAAGTGTCCCTCAGTAGAAGAGTGGATAAAGAAACTGTGGTACATATACACTATGGAATACTACTCAGCTATTAAAAACAAGGAATTCCCGAAATTTGTGGATAAATGGATTGAGCTAGAAATGATCATAATGAGTGAGTTAACCGAGAAGCAGAAAGAATCAAATGGTATATACTCACTTATATCTGCATACTAGCCCAAGGGGCATGTCCCACGAAAGCCTTCACTTACCAGGAAACTGGGACAGAGGGGAAGGCATCCTATTGGGACTCTAAATGAGAGACGCATGGGAGAACAGCAAAATAAAAGGATCCAGAGGGTCCTAGAAATCTACAAGTAGAACAATATGATAGGCAGATTTGGGCCCAGGGGTCCCACTCAAACTAAGGCACCAGCCAAGGACAATACAGGAGGTAAACTTTAAACCCCTTCCCAGATCTAGCCAATGGTCAGAATATTCTCCACAGTTGAGTGGAGAGTGTGATACGACTTTCTCACATACTCTGGTGCCTCACATTTGACCATGTCCCCTGGAGGGGGAGACCTGGTGGCACTCAGAGGAAGGACAGCAAGTAGCCAAGAAGAGACTTGATACCCTATGAGAATATATAGGGGGACGTAATCCCCCTCAGGAACAGTCATAGGGGAGGGGAATAATGGGAAAATGGGGGGGGGAGGAATGGGAGGATACAAGGGATGGGATAAACATTGAGATGTAACAAGAATAAATTAATAAAAAAAAATAATTAAAAAAAAAAAAAAAAAAAAAAGAAGAGCAAACATGTAAGCTTTATGCATACTGGCTACCAAACTTTTTAAAAATTTCCAGTTTACCTTATATCAGAGTAAAGAGGCACTGTTAAATACTCCAGTGTGCTGCAACAATGAATAAAATACTTAGATACTTCATGACCCTGCTATAAGAAGTGCTGTTGTAGATAAATGGAAAGACAATAAAAGAATAATATTTATATTCAGTATTTGGTACTGGAATTTGGTACATTAATAGAAATAAAACACTTCAGAGTCCACAAGCCAATGCATGCACTAGTTAGAATGTCATTTTTTTGTAGCTGTAAACTGATGGAGAAATTGCAGATCAGAATAATTAGAATGTCTCCAATTATTTTATAGATTATGATCCTAATAATATTAGTAATTCTTATAATGCCATAATTAGAGACATTCTATTTATTCTGAACATCTATATTCCATGGCCTATTACAAATGGTATAGCTGATTAGACTGCCTACAGGAATTCTGTTGAAAAACTACATAAAGAATGACCAGGGGAAACATCAGTAGGAGAAGAAAGATAACTTTAAGGCTTAGAAATATCTTTTTATTTTAAACCTATACACAGTCTGTAATTATTTCTGGTCTGAAAGATTATTGTAGCAAGTTTTTCAGTGGGTATCTTTGACAGAGGTCAGCATTTCATCTTTCCCAAGTTGAAGGTTATGCCCATTTTAACAACTGCAAAGATTGATGAAATTGAATAGCATGCTTCAATGTCATAGACTCTCCCCCCCACCCCTGATCAAAGTTCCTATTATCTAGTGCCTTTTTCAAGAGTTCATTATAGAGTCTTTGGGGTTGAGGATGAAGATAGAGTGTAAAATGCACAAGGGGAAATGTCCCTTGATTCCAACAAGTGAGTAGACATTGTTGTATACAGAGGGATGGAGATATATTGACAAGCCTAGTTTACTACATTTACAAAGGCTGGGCCAAAGCATGACCCCTTAAGCCTGTTGGATGTTCAGTGGAGATGCTTGTTTTTAGTGTTATGACTCTTTTATCTCAGCAAAAATCAAAATGTGAGCAGAAAGGTAGTAAAAGACAGAAAAAAAATAAGCTATTGATTTTCTCATGTTGTTTTAACTTAAGGTCTAATTGAAGGTCAGTAGAGATATCCATCTGAAAGAGTGATTTTTCACCAGATATTATGCTTTCCTGAAACACATTTTAACTGTTTAATATTCTACAGTTTTTATAGAAAAGAAAAATATTTCCTCTGAGACAAACAAACTTTTAAGAAAATCAGACTCATGAAAGATATACTAAAAAATAAACTGTTTATGAAGGACTCATATAAAGAAGAGAATATCCTTATTGGGAAAAGAACAGACTGTATTTCTTCTGCAATAAGTCCAATTTATATGCAAAGGGTCTAGCATGTATTTTTTTTCTTTAGTTCTTCTCATTGAGTACCAATAAATATGTATATCTTCATTTCCAAACTGTACAAGTGTAAATTATATGTAAAATGCTAGATTATTACAAGTCACACAGAAGAATGAAAAGGAAAGAAAAACAATATAGGTTTCTAGTTCACAATACTGATACTATCCCACCAACATTTTCATTCCACTCACTCACAGTTTCAGCTGACTTTAGACAATATATGTAGTCATGTAAATATATCATCATATACATTATTTTTCTTTATAATGCCTCATAAAAGGAACTTGTAAAATTGATAGATAATGAAAGATGAAAAAATAGTGTCTTATGTTTGGCTGGTCTGCTCCAAATAAAAGAATATATATATATATATATATATATATATATATATATATATATATATATATATATATATATTATTCACCTATCAATATATATATATATCTATATATATATATATATTATTCACCTATCTATATATATATATATATATATATTATTCACCTATCAATAAATACATTATTAGCCTATAGCTGAGGCAAGAAATAGGAGGGCGGTGCTCCAGTAGAAAGAATGATTGCTAAGATAGAGTAAAGCATGCAGACAATTCACCCTGGGACACTGATGACAGATGCATGAAAGGTGAGCAGAGGTAACTAGCCACACAGAAAAATTTAGATTAGAATAAATGGGATATTCGTTATTAGCAAGTCAGGTAACAATCCTACCTATATTGACGTAGACTTTTGTATATATATTTAAGTCTCAGGGTCATTATTATCTGTGAACAAGGGTGTGGCTTGGAAACACAGATTATAGAAAGTCCTCTTCTTCATAGGGTATCCATCATCGGGCAGGTAATCCAAGATTAGGAGACTAGATTGAGGCATTAAGCCAAGTGTTCTGGACACAGGAGCTGGACCAGAAAGCCAAGTACAGCCCCTTTAAGAACTGCTATGCTGTCAGCTCAGCACTTGAGAAGAACTTTGTAAGCAGAGGGTGGAATGTGGATTGGAGCCAGGTGCAATTTGGTAGCCAGACAGGAGAGTTCTAGTCTCTTTAAATGAGAGTAAAAGCAGATCAGAGCCACAGGCACGCCAAGAATGCAAAAAACTTCCCAGAAATGCAGCACGGAGGAGCAAAGAATCCAGAGTCTGAAGGCAGACCACAGAGGCTCACTGAGGCTCACAATAGGGCCAGATTGGCTGGGGATTTGCAGCAGAGATGCAGGAGTTAGTTTTAGCAACAGTGCAAGGAAGGCTAACTCAACTGGGAGATTCCATATCTGCCAGGCAGTTTTTCTCAGGTTTTCTCTAAAGCACTGGCAAAACTTGCCATTCTGCAATGGTCAGCAGTCCTGTGAGGCACATGTTCTCAGAACTTCTGGCTCAATCTGTCTCTTCCCTGTTAGTGCAAGAATTGGCAGGGAGCCAAGCAGCTTGAGTGACTAAGTAGCTGAATGGCTAGGGTGGAGCTACTGGCAGCATGGGGTCAAAACTGAGAAGCCTGGAACATTTGAAATGGTAAGGTGTTATATTTGGGGGAAAAAATAAAAAAGAAAAGAAGCTGGGTATAAAAAAGTCATAGGAAGAATTGTTTGGTTTTAATATAAGAAAATTAAGTCCTGGGGCTGGAGAAACGGCTCAGAGGTTAAGAGCACTGTCAGTTCTTCCAGAGGTCCTGAGTTCAATTCCCTGCAACCACATGGTGGCTCACAAACATCTATAATGAGATCTGATACCCTCTTCTGTCATGTGGGCAGAATACTGTATAAATAATAAATAAATAAAAGAAAATAAAGTCCTTGTGAAAGAGGTTTTGAGATTAAAAAATAATATTTTCTATGTTGAAAATGGAGGAAAATACAGTGACACAATGCATTAGTATTCCATATGATTTTGTTTCTCTTAGCACACGAAATATTTTTTTCAGTAACAGTTGCAATTTTGTATATCCTCTTTAGGAGAGATCAGAATAAGGGAGGCATGAAGAAAGAAGAGACTGAGAAATTAGATGCTAAACTGAAGGCCAGAGAGCAAAGGCCGGAGAATTTTTTGGCACGAAATAGGAAACCTTCGGAGGAATCCAATCTGAAAATTAACACTAGCATCAAGGAGGATTGTTCAAGATGGAAGAAATCTACAAAAGCTTGAGGAATAAGATTGCCAAACCATAGAGGTGCGGTATTCTAAATTAAGAGTCCAGATTCTTCGTATTGATGTTACCTTAAAGCAATGTCATACAATAGATTTTGTGTTTATTTTGTGAGTTTGGAGAACTAATATATATATAAACTAATATATATATACATATATATATATACTAATATATTAGTATATACTAATATATTAGTATCAGTGACACAGGATGAGGAGCACAACTATATATATATAGCTACATCATAATACTGGTGCATATTCAGAATTCCAATGGGCTTTTGACTTGAATTCTGAGAAGAAAGGTTCTGAGTTTACACATTTGTTAGAGATGAAGGCTGTCTTGTCTTTACAGATTGAAGCTGATGATACTTCAGCATATTTATCCCTTAGACTACAATAAACTTTTGGACACTATGGAATAAAAAATGTCACAGCTATATCTTACAATCTGAAAGTATAAGCAACTTTAGAGAAATCTAATAAGACACTAAAGAAAATGTTCACAGAACAGAGAATGGATAGAGAATATCCCAGGGATATATTAAATGGAGCTTTGTTGTCTTTTTTTTTTTTTTTGTATCAGTGACACAGGATGAGGAGCACAACTGCTCAAATACTCCAGAATTAAGAGGCGAGTGGGATGGAGGAAGGAAAAGATAACCTCAGAATGGAAGAAAGGACATGTGTTTCTTTTGATAGGAGAAGAAAACCTATGTATTCGATCCAAATTGTTGGAAATCAGATTTGACTGGAGGAGACACCTTGAAGATCTTGGCTACAGACAGAAAGAAGGAAATTAAGAGAAAAAAAATACAGGTAGAATATGCTCTGATCTTTCTACATGGGAACAGCTCCAAGACTAGGTGAGACATGAAAGACTATATATATCCAATAAATCTTGTTTGCTACAGAGTCCTCATGGATTTTTAGTACATGCCATCCTTTCATATGTCATAGATAAAAATTTGCATTACAGTTTTGTTATACAGTCCAGACTGTATTAAAAAGAAAGTTAGATGCTTTTCCCACGCTCAAATAGCAGAAAATTATTTAAGCTAAAATTGTGCATTGTACATTACATACCTGTGTCTATACAAAAATGTATATTGACTGTGAAAGTTTATGTTTACAGAACAAAAGAACCAGACACCAATGAAGTTAAAGTGACCCTGACATGATTCACCCTCAAGGATGCTGAGATGCTGAAAAGCTAAGACATTTTCATTCCAGCATCCTCCTTAATACAACCCCAACTTCAAAGCAGGTAGCTCAATTGGTCTAGCCTTTCAGACTGTTGCAGTTAGGACTTCATTAAAGCCTAAATTTTACCAGTACATTGAGACTAATCAACAGAATTTACAGCTAGTTTTGTTAAGACTTGATCAGTTTTCCAATTTTCTTGGGCTACCAAAAAGGAAAACTACATCCCAAATCAGCAGGAAGCAACTCTAAGAGAGGAACACCCCATTTCACAAAATGTGAGGGGGACATTTTTGGTCATTCAGTGGGCCACAAATATGTGTTGTCATTTATCTGGGTTAGTTACAAGTTGTAAGTGGTCTTGTTCACAGAAAGAATGAGGTGTAAGAGGTTAGATTCATGGATTTCTCTTTTTCTTTTCTCACTTAGAGTGAGAGATGTTGAAATAAAAAATGAAAGGACAGTATATAGGATTGATACAGAAGTAGTAGGATGAAAGGGTAGATTATTGAATTTATTCTTAAACTATAGAACATTAATGAGCCAAAAATTTTACATGTGTATAAATTTTTGTACATTGATACAGAATTAAAGATATATTTAATGACATTGTATTTTGTATATTGACACTACCTTTGTATATTGATACAAAATTAAGGTTATACTTTAGTTACAAGGTACTGTTGATTAACTCTTTTTGAGGTATTGCACCCTGGTGATTCTTAAGGATACAGTTTCAAGTTGTAGTCCTTTTAAAAGCTACTATTAAAAACTGTTTCTAATAATTAAGTAATGCAAGTTAATATTTGGTCAATCAAACTCTTAGTCATATCAGATAGTAGTCTAGTTTATTACAGAAACGTGTTTTCTAGGTTGAACGTACAGTAAATAGCTAGAAACAAACAATGTTTGATTATTCAGATGTTGTATAAATAGATATATGGTCTCCAAAAACTCTAGAGACTTACAGAATATAGAATTCAAATATGTTTTTATTATTTTAAGGATTTTTTGACAATGAGTCTTGTCAGCTTCTGGCAGAAAATTTTCCTTTGTGAGTATGCCTCAATGACACTTGGCAAGAAACTGCCCCTGTGTCAACTGCTGACAGCATGCTGTCCAAAATGGACAAAATTAGATGCAGAGAAGTCAACTGTTGAGCTTTGCAAGGACAAGGCAGGCAAGTAATTCACAACTCTTGTTTCATAACAAAGTTTTGTCAGATATACTGGGCCATATGACAAAATCTGATGCTCCAGCATTATAGTGTAGTTTTAGGGGTCTAGGATGTCAACTTTCTCTAACAATTCTATACTTTTGGAAGCTGCTTGTTCTGTACTTCCTGCACACCCAGGTAATATTTATTTTTCTCTCGAGCTTCTAATGGGGTTTATGACAAAATAATTATAGTCTTAATATAAGTTTAAATTGTTGAGGATTTAAGAAAATGTTTTAGGTGTAACAAATTGTTTTTAGGTTGCATGTTATAATAGAAAATGACTTACATACAGAATTTTAAACTCACCAAGATAGAATAGATAGTACAGTGCTTTCTCCAAAGTTGCAAATACATATGAATTGGACAATGAGAATGAAAATCTTATCTAATAGACTTTATTACTATTTCACATTTGTTATTATTATTTATAGTTATTATTATAAGATAATACTTTTTATTACACTGAAAGTGGGAAATGTATCCACAATCTCTTTTGTACTCTATGGAATCTTCATGTGTTAATTAACGGCTGATTGCTATATAGCTTAGGCAGCAAATAAGAGGAAGGAGTTCTGGTAGAGAGAGTGAGTGCTTGGATAGAATGAAGTGTTCAGGAGATATGCCCCAATTTAGTGAAGAGGACAGATGCATGAAACCTGAGCAGAAGTAACCAGCCATGTGGGAGACTTTAAAATAGAATGAATGGGATATTAGTTATAAACAAGTAAGAGAACACGTTTATGTATATAGGCCTAGGCTTTTTTAAAGTGTATTTACACATCAGAGTTATTATATCTGAGAACAAAGGTGTGGGTGTAAAACATGGGTTACAGAAAACCTCCTTCTTCAATATATGTCACAGCACAAGAACTGAAAAAGTACAGGAGAAGTGGTATATATGATTATAACATTTATTTGAACGATGGATGTTTTTAAAGGTATATTATATTGAGAAAATGCAATGTTAACATGCTAAAACTCATCAAATTCTATGACTAAAGTGGGTGGTTGCATATTTTGTTTGGTTTATGTGAAAAATGCTGCTGGCAAAGTATTTAGAAATAACCACTCTTCAGACAAATATAATTAATGTTAAAATAGTTAATGAATAGGGTAAGTAGAATATTCTGCATGCTATATTGACAACCACAGTGTTAAATTTTTCTACTTGGTTTGTGAATTACTCTGGTAGGAAAGAAATTAAAAGGTCCTGTTTCTTCTATTCTGCTCAATTCTTCCATATTAATATGGTAAAGAAAACAGCAAAGACCTCCTTGTAGATGGGCATCCGCACAGTAATAGCTCTTTGATTCATTTACATAAAGCATAACTTAAAACTGGCAGTAATAAAGTACTGCTGCAATTATTTCTTATACTTTTCTGACTCTTGCTACTACCTTCTCACAGGTTCTAGTACATCTTGCCTGTAATTTCAGGTTGGCTTCCAGTCTAGTTGAAGATCATTGAATATTCTAGTTTATTGATCTCCAGTGCAAAAACATTTTTTTAATTTTATTTTTCAAACTACCACTGTTCAACTACATTTTTTTAACAAAAGCATTTCACTTATGACCAGAGGTATTCCTTTTTCCTTTTGTATACTTGAACCTAGTAATTGCTCTGGCCAAGAAGGGTAAATAACACATAGAACATTCACTTCACCTTAGATGAAAAAAAAAAATAGTTTCTAACCTCAGAATAAGACTTTAAAAAACACTTTGAAAGAAAACTGATGACAAATTGCTGTGGATGTTTGAAAATGAAATTAGCCTTGTAAGTGGGACTTATTGATGGTACTGTGACCCGCATTAAATAAGGTTGATTGAGTTGAAATGTGTGGGGGATTATCTTACCACTTTACATTCATTCCCAGAATTGGCAAATTGTCAAGTTTTAGTAATAAGGTGGTTTCACTTGCTCTATACATATAATGAAATTTGAAAGTGGCTAACTTTCATTTAGTTTAGTTCTGGTCTTGTACAAAACACAATATAATTCAGTGTTAAAATGTTTGTTATATGAAGGAATAATTCTAAAAGAATACTGGTCTCTCCTTCCAAGTATATTTGTAGCCTGCTATGTAAAAATTTGGGGTAAATTTTACTTTCCTACCATCTAGACATTACCATGTTTTTTCAATGATTTTTTTTTTATTCTTGTGAGAGTAAACACTCTAAGCACTCAAACCCTGCATGTTTCTCTAGTCAGACAAGACTTATCCAGACATATTTCTCCTTCAGAACAAATTGTGCTATCCTTTTTCCATTGAATGGATTTGGCTTCTTTGTCGACAATCAAGTGACCATATGTGTGTGGATTCATATTTTCAACAAATGGTGCTGGTCTAACTGGAGGTCTATGTGTAAAAAAATGCAATTGGGCCCATATTTGTCACCTTGCACAAAACTCAAATCCAAGTGGATTAAAGACCTCAACATAACACCAGAGACACTAAGTCACTTAGAAGAAAAAGTGGGGAAGAGCCTGGAACATATTGGCACAGGAGACAACTTCCTGAACAGAACACCAACAGCCCAGGCCTTACTGTCAACAATTAATAAATGGGACCTCATGAGGCTGAGAAGCTTCTGTAAGGCTGGAGACACTGTCAAGAGAACAAAGCGACAGCCTACAGAATGGGAAAAGATCTTCACCAACCTTTCATCTGACAAAGGTCTAATATCCAAAATATATAAAGAACTTTCTCAACAGAGGAATATCAAATGGCTGAGAAACACTTAAAGAAATGCTCAACCTCCTTAGTCATCAGGGAAATGCAAATCAAAACAACTCTGAGATTCCATCTTACACCCATCAGAATGGCTGAGATCAAAAACTCAAGCGACACCACATGCTGGCCAGGATGTGGAGAGAGAGGAACACTCCTTCATTGCTGGTGGGAATGCAAACTAGTACAGGCACTTTGGAAATCTATCTGGTGCTATCTCAGAGAACTGGGAATAGGGCTACCTCAAGACCCAGCTATTCCACTCCTTGGAATATACCCAGAAGATGCTCCAGCACACAACAAGAAAATTTGCTCAACCATGTTCATAGCAGCCTTATTCATAATAGCCAGAACATGGAAACAGCCTAAGTGTCCCTCAGTAGAAGAATGGATAAAGAAACTGTGATACATATACACTATGGAATACTAATCAGCTATTAAAAACAAGGAATTCCCGAAATTTGTGGATAAATCGATTGAGCCAGAAATTATCATATTGAGTGAGTTAACCCATAGCAGAAAGACTCAAATGGTATATACTCACTTATATCTGCATACTAGCCCAAGGGGCATGTCCCACGAAAGCCTTCACTTACCAGGAAACTGGGACAGAGGGGAGGACATCCTATTGGGACTCTAGATGAGAGAAGCATGGGAGAATAGCAAAGTAGAAGGATCCAGGGGGTCCTAGAAACCTACAAGTAGAACATTATGATAGGCAGATTTGGGCCCAGGGGTCCCGCTCAAACTGAGGCACCAGCCAAGGACAATACAGGAGGTAAACTTTAAACCCCTACCCAGATCTAGCCAATGGTCAGAACAGTCTCCACACTTGAGTGGAGAGTGGGATATGACTTTCTCACGTACTCTGGTGCCTCGCATTTGACCATGTCCCCTGGATGGGGAGACCTGGTGGCACTCAGAGGAAGGATAGCAGGTTGCCAAGAAGAGACTTGATACCTTATGAGCATATACAAGGGGAGGTAATCCCCCTCAGGAACAGTCATAGGGGACGGGAATAAGAGGAAAAGGGGAGGGAAGGAAGAATGGGAGGATAAAAGGGATGGGATAACCATTGAGATGTAGCAAGAATGAAGTAATAATAAAAAATTTTTAAAAAAGAACAAATTGTGGCAAATGATGATCTTAAAAATAATTATGGTTCACACAAACCATCAAGCTAACAGTCATAACATATATGCAGAGGACCTCATATAGAATCATTGCTTCAGTCTCTGTGAGCCTCATATGAGCCGTGCTTAGTTGAATTCATGGGCCATGTTCTCCTGGAATCCTTCATCCCCTCTGACTCCTACTATCTTTTCTGTTCCTCTTTTCTGGGCATTCCTCATTCTGAGGGGAGAAACCCAATGGATACCTACAATTTAAATTCCACATTATGTCTGGATTTCACTTCAGGTGGATATACTTCAAAACTGTACTGGATTTAGAACCATTAAAGTCAGATCATTACATTTAGTAATCATAAGGCCATAGAAAAAGGTTCGCTAAAATGACATAATAATGAAAATTCAAATTAGGAAATGCAACATTAAACAGTATAAAGAGTAAAAGTTTAGGTTGTATTACCTTCTTTTAGTTTCCTTAATTATAATAGGTTATGTTATTTTTATTGGCTTTTTTGGTAATATTGTCTGAGTTGATGAGATGATAAAATTATGATTCATTCTAATTATTCTACACTAAATAAGAAACAACTGCGTGTTATGCAGGCTTACACCTATAATGCTACCATTTGGAATTATAAAGAAGTAGGATGTAAATTTGAGTGTATTCATGATACACAACTACTTTCAGAGAAAAACTTGTGCTCCATAGCAATACTCTGAAAATGACAAAAGAATACAGCAGGTTTCAGAAATCCACGGTAAAGTCTCTGTGTAATGAAGATGGACTCTCTATATTTTTATTCTTTCTCATTTATAGAGGTAAAGTTTCCCTGAGAGCAACCAGAAAAAATTACCATGTCTTAAATGTGATTTTTATTTTATTATAGAGTATGTCATAAGATCATTTTCATACAGACATACAAAGAAGAGACTTGATAACCTATGAACATATAAAGGGAGACGAGGTCTCTCTCAGTCACAGTCACAGGGAAAGGGGGTAAGGGAAAAATGGGAGGGAGGGAGGAATCGGCAGATACACGGAATGGGATAACCATTGACATGTAATAAGAATAAATTAATAAAATAAAAAATATATATTTTTTGAACATATTTCTCCCCATTCCCAATTATCCTTAGATTTCTTTCTCTTCTGTCCCACATATAACTCCATCTGGTACCTAGATACCTTCAGTTATATTTTCATGTCATCTTCACATATGTATCTATATAATAAGAGCACACAAATAAGAAAAAAATGTATTTGTTTTCAACATGGTCATCCCCAATATTATCCACATTCCTATAAATAATTAACTCATTCTTCATGTCTGAATAATTATATTCTACATAAAAAGCACACTTTTAGCTCATTTCTCTGTTATTGGACACATAGGTTGGTTCAATTATTTAGCTTAAGTTTGATGAATTAATGATTCTGGAAACATTTTTCATTAGTATCTCTGTATTATTTGAAGATAGCTGTCAGTCTCAAAATCCACCTGGTAATAACCATTATAAAATCCTCCAGCACACAATCTTCATATAGTTTTACCAATGTGTAGAATAAGTAAAAAAATGCTTAAAAAAATAAACCCCAGGCACAGTTATTCTTTTGTTTGTTGTTACTTGATTACAATATAAACACATTTTTTTATGGCTAACAAACATATTCTTGCTTAAAAAATGGTAGTTAAATAACATAATAAGCCATGAATTTGAAAGTAATGCAACATGGCAGAAGTTGGAGGGGCAAGAGGGAAGGGTGTAATTTTATTTAACTAAAAAAATATAGGTCACATAGAAAATGGTGATATTGAGTAAAGAAAATAATTTAGTCATGAATGTCAGTCTGATTTTGACCAAAAGTTCAACTGTGTGCTCTGTAAATAATGTTATCTTTGTTTAAGGAAGACAACTAAGAGTTTTCTTGTCTTCAAACAATCATGTGGAAATCACAAAATGAGTTGATAAGAATCTCAAAATAATAAAAATAAGAATTTGAAAGTTTGGGAGTATAAAAGTGTAGTCCTCCAGATTATATCCCAAGAACCTGAAGTTCACTGTTCTCTAATATATCTGAGTGATTCTTTATCCAATACCAAATGGTAACTCCTTAAAGAAAACTTACATCATAATAACATTATTCAGACTTCAAGTTAATATTTAGGAATATATATGTATACACATAAGCATGTAACAAAAATTTTAAAAGATAAGCTGTGGATTTGAAAGAGAGCAAGAAGGCATATATGGGAGGGCTTAGAAGGAGGAAAGTGACGGGTGAAATAATGTGATCATATTATAATAGTTAAAATGTTTAAAAGAAAATAAAAATAATAAAAATGAATGAGACATTTTGAATAGTGACACTGACATTCTACATCCTTCATGTTCTAGAACCAAATGCTTCATTTGCTGTTCCTTATCAGAATAGGCCAGTTTCAAAGAAAGCTTCCGATGTCAATTGGTCCAGCATTTCAGACTGTCACATGGAGGACATCTATTAAGCCTTGAATTTCTCAACATTTAGAAACTGAACCACAAATGCTATTTCTAGCTTGTTTAACCCTTTTCCCCAATTTTATTTGGGTCTCTACAAAGGAATTATTTGTCCCATATCAGACAGAAGAAACCATAAGAGAACAATGCCCCATTTCCCTTTAGGGAGGTTGGGTAGGTATTTAGTTGTTTTCTAGGGCTATAGATGTTTATTTTCATTGGAAATTGGTTATAAGTTGCTATTGGTCATATTCAGAAAGAAAACAAGTTTCGACTCAGAGATGTCTCTCTTTTCCTTTAATATTTCTTTCTTAGGATTGGAGATAGAGGCTGTAAAGAAAGAAGGAGGAATATAGGAATATATAGGGATGGTAGGCCAAAAAGTAAATTATTGAGTCAACTCAACCTAAAGCCTTAATTGTGCTTATTAGGTTATTTTTAATTCATTGTTAAAGAAATTTGTATATTGATGCAAAATAAGTCTAATTTTGATACACTGGTATAGAATTCAAATTTAAGGTTATTCTTAACACACATTATGTATAATAATATATATAATATATAATATATAAATAATGTATATTTCTACTCTAATATGAGGTATTATAACCATACATCTCTAGTAGAATACAAGGTGTACCTCCAATACTTTGAAATTCTTATTGTAGGCTGTTTATGATAGTAAATTATAAAAGTTAATGGTCAATTAATGAAATTATGGTCATGTCAATTACTACTCTATTTTATCACAAGAATATACATCCTAGGTGTAACAGGTATGGTTATATAGACAGATAAGGTGAAATAAATAAAATCTTCAAAAGCCTCAGAGTCTACATAATATAGCATTTAAAGACATTTTTATAGTTTTAATAATTATTTGACTACTGGACCAAGTAATTACAACTCATGCAGTAATCATCAAATCCCTGCTCAGAATGAGCCAATTGATAGGACATTCTCCACAGTTGTGTAGAGAGTGGGGATTTACCCTGACATGAACTCTGGTGCCCCATATTTGACCACTTCCCCTTGGTGGGGAGGTCTGGTAGCACTCAGAGAAAGGATAAGCAGACTACCAACATGAGACTTGATAGCCTGTGACCATATGGTGGGGGAGGAGTTTCTCTTTAGTCATAGACCTAGGGGAAGGGTATAGGGTGAAAGTGGGAGAGAGTGAGGCTACAAGTGAGGAGAAAACAATTGAAATGTAATCTGAATAAATTAATTAAAAGGGAATTCCTTGACAAAAAGGCAATACCCAGTCTACCTAAAAAGATGATGCATGTCAAAGAACCTCCATATAGAGATGGCTTCAAATGTGGTAAACTTGCCATTTCACAAAATGTCTTCATTTCAACCACTAACAGAATTATGCCTAAAAATAGACAAGCTTGGGTGCAGGCAGAGTTGATGGCTAAACTTTGCCAATACAAGGTAAGCAAGTCAACAAGAGTTCCTGCTTCACAAATATGTCTGTCAGATATATTAGGCCAGAAGGCTGAATAAGATACTCCAACATTATAGAGAGTTTTGGGTGACTGTTTAGACAGTAAACTGTCTCTGTCATTTTTTCCACTTTAGAAACTGCTAACCTGCACTTCCTGTTTACTCGGGTAATTAATTTTATTCCTTCACAAGCCTCTGATGGGTTGAAGACCAAATAGTTTAGTTTCACGTTTAAGCTTAATTGTCTATGGTTTAAGCTATTTTTAGGTTTAGATAGATGTTTTAATTTGATAGAGATGAGATATAATAGATTCAAAATTTTAGACTCACCAAGATAGGAAAATGTTTTCTTCAAGGTTGCCAAATACAAATAGCCAAAACACTATGAATGTAAAATTAACATAATTCCTGATTGTTTTGTGGTTCTTCTTGCTGTATGTAGTTTATATATATGTGTGTGTGTGTGTGTGTGTGTGTGTGCATGTGTGTGTGTGTGTGAATGTGTGTGTGTGTAATAATATAAATATATATGTAAAATATTATTTAAAAAGTGTTCAACACCTTTATCAATTAGAAAATTAATACTACTTCAAGATTCTATTCAGAATGGTGATCATCAGTAACAAAAATGACAACAAATGCTGATATGAGTATGGCAAAAGAACAACTTCCATATACTATTTGTAGATGTATAAACTAGTCATTATGAAAATCAGCCAGAAATTTCTTTTTAAAAATACAGACATTTCTACTCACTAATTACCAGGCTGGATCCAACTTGGGACACAGAGAGCAAACAATCAGAGCTCAGTTGGCTGTGGGCTATAACACAACCCAACTGCTGCCTATCATCCCCAGAAGGACTGTGGGACACCCAAGTAACACTGAGCTTGAATCTTTCTCTTCCATCTGGGTCACATTGAGAAGATAAGCAGAGGTGGGTTGGGTGTGGGCCACAACCCACATTGTTCACCATACCAAGAAGGTTTAAGGGGCACCTGAGGGGCTTTCAGCTTGAAATTCTCTCAGGCTGCTCCTCTCCTACCTGACCCAACTAGAACACAGACAAGGGAACCAGCGAAGCTGATCTGGGCTGAGGCTCCAACACCTATTTTACACCATCCTATGGCAGCCTCTCCTGAGCCCTAGCAAACAGCCTTTATCTTGTAGCTCTCTTCACCTGCTCCTGACCTGCCAGACACACAGGGGAGACAGACAGTGACCTCATAGCAGGACCTCTAGGCCTGCTAACACCAGATGGCTAGAGGGCAGTATAAAAACACATACAACAAAACTCAGATCCATATGACACCACCAGAATCCAGTGGTTCTACCACAGCAAGCATGGAGACAGACCCATGAATCACAAGAAGATTTTAAACCTGAGGTGAGGAAAATGATTGAAGCTTTGCAGGAGGAAAATAAATCTCTCAGAGAAATACAGGAAAATACACTCAAACAGATGAAGAAACTAAATAAATTCCATAAAGAATTACAGAAAAACACAATCAAAAGGAAGAAAGAAATGAATAAAATTATTGAAGACCAAAAACAGTACTTAGAAGCAACAAAGATAACACAATCTGAGGCAATCGCAATGTTGGAAAACCTAGGGAAGAGGATAGGAACTGCAGATACCAGCAACAACAGAATACATGCAATGGAAGAAAAAATCTCAAGTGTAGAAGATATGGTTGAAGTTATTAATATATCAGTCAAAAAATGTTAAAATTTAAAAGTTCCTGACATAAAACAAGCAAGAAATCTGAGACAGTATATAAAGTCCAAAAGTGGGTGGGTGGTACTTGGAGACGACCAGGGAGGTGATATGATTGAGCTGTAAAGTGAATAAATTAAAACAATAAAATCAAAATAAATCATTAAAAAAAGAAATCAAAGATGTATGAAATATTTTATTTCATATAAAAATAATAGGTAATGTTCATTAAAAATGAAAAATAAATTGATTTTCAAAAAGTATGCCACAGTCCTGAACTGCATAATTACTGGGCATATATAGAACAGACTTTAGATCCTACTACATAAATATGCACACATCCATAATTATTGCTGCTCCATTTTCAATACTTAGGAAATAGAACCAGACTACATTTTCATCAACAAATTAATTAATAAAAAAAAATGTTACACATGTTTATAATGTAAAATTACTCATCTACAAAGGCAAAATTAAATCATGAAATGTACAGTTAAATGGACAGAGCTAGAAAAAAAATCATACTGAGTAAGGTAAGTCAAGCATAAACAGCCTAAATTTTATTGCTCTTCATCCTATGTAGATCATAGCTTTAAATATTTTGCTTCTGTGTTTGGAACACAGTTGGAAGCTAAGAAACTAAAAAGAGCCTTTTAGGGAGAAAGGATGTTAAATGGATGACTATGTTAGATTATAGGTAAACAGAAAGCAATAACTTTAAACATTGAGAGGGAAAAATAGTAGGGAGGAATTAGAAATATGTGGGAAACCATAGGATGAAGGAATGGGCTAAACCCAAGGAAAGGTGTGCTAGCTACATTTTAGTTTTGGCATTTGACATAACCTAAGGTCATACGGTTAGAAGGACACTCAATTATAAAAAATCTTCCAAAAGATTGGTCTGTAGGTAAGTCTGTGGGATAAATTTCTTGATTAATATTTGATGTGGGAGAGCTCAGCACACATGCTAAGGTTCCACCCTGAGAATATGGTACTAAATTTTATGAAAAAATACAAGATGAATGAACCATATAGAGTGAGTCAACATTCTTCCATGGTCTCTGTTTTATTTCCTGCCAATAGGTTTCTGCCTTGACGCCATTCCAGTAATTTCCTTCATAATGGACTATGAGGTAGAAGTATCAGCCAAACAAACTCTTTTCTCCCTCACATTGTTTTTGGCCATGGCATTTCATCACAACAACAGAAACCAAATTAAAGAAGGGATAGTAATAGAATTGTGGATGCCTGTTATCTCATAATCCAATTAAAAAATAAAAACATAGTAGACACAGACACTTTAATGGGATGATGGGAAAAATTAAGGTGAAGTTTTAACTGTGGAAGGAGGATAAATGGTACCAAAAAGGGAGAGGAAACATAGAGAAAATGGTATAAACAACATACTATTAAATAACATATATGTGGTGTGTGTATGTGTGTATGTGTGATACTACATGTGATAATAGTTTTGTTCCTATGACCTAGACACCCTAATACAAACACTGTGACTGGCCTGCAAGTTATGTCAATTCAATAGTGGAATAAATATTATGGGAAAGACAAAGCATTTTCTTTTTGGATTTAAGGCCCAACTATAAAATGGATCCCATATCTGATAGTGCTAATGTGGCCCAAACCCTGAAAGTAGGTAGTTTATGGGCCTAGAAAAAGAATCCTATTCCTACTATTCTGTGAAAGGAACTTACTAATAAAATGACACCTAATAACATACTGCTATACCCATAGATCAGTGCATCACTTCTCATCATAGAAGCTTCTTTTTGTAGTAGATACAAATTATCACAAAGATTCACAACTGAAAAAAAATGTGCATAGAGAGTGAAAGAATGTGGAGAACTCAGCCCTAAATGTGAAATCTTCATCAAAATTCTCCCTTCAATGTATAGGCTTCCATGATGACAAAGAGGTACAATGACTATGAGAATTAGAGGAGATGAATAACTCCAGGGAACCAGTATCTTCTGGATACAGTAGGAAGGATGCACATATGAACTCACAAGAGATAGTAAGAGCTTGCAGAAGGCCTGCACGGGTACAAGCTAGAGAGGGCCCCAGCACTGAGATGGAGGAAATAAACATGAAACCCCACCCTTAACAAATAAGTTAATTGCTTGGCAATTACTTGCAAAGTGAAAACCAGTTTTCACCAATTGACTCTCCCTGAGTATATAAATCACATTTCACAGCAAGTCCCATGCCCAAGAGTAGTTTCAAACACAAAGTGTACTCAACAGTATTTTTATGGATTGTTTTACTTTGTTATGTTTGGAAATTTTTTGTATTATTATTTTTTTTCCTGTTCTTTTTGTAGTTTATTTTCTTCTTGATATTTCTTGTTTATTTTTGTTTCTCCATTTTTAACTAGAAAGAAATAAAAAAACAAATTTAGGTGGGTAGAGTGAGGGAAAAGATCTGGGAGGAAGAGTGGAAGGAGAAAACATCATCAACATACACTGTATGAAAAGCAAAACAAAAACTTCACAAGTAGGGCTGGGAATATTTCTCAGAGACAAAATATTTATTTAGCATGAGTAAGACCCCTAGTTGAATTTGTACCTCCAAAAAAGCTGTCCAATAAAAAACTTGTCATCATATTTAATGATAAGATTGACAAGCTGCTTGCCACTAGGGTCAAGAGTTAAGCAAGGATACCTTATGTTTTCACTTCCAATTAGTATGTTATTTTAGTGTTGCATTATTACAAAAATTTATAAATATAAGTAGATAAAATATATTCTGATATGGAAAGAAGTAAAATACATTTTGAGGGGTGAGAAATAGCTAAAACTATGTTATTAAACGCTCAGAGATGCTGAAGAAGAGGCAGGACGATTATAAAAGTCAGAGGGCATGGAGCAGATCAGGAGAACAAGGCCTCTGAATCAACTAAGCAAGGCACGTATTAACACCCAGAGAGTGGAGCAGTAAGAAAAATACAAGGTTGTACTGTGTATATATCATATATTACCTGTACCAAGTCCATTGTTTACATATTGTAGCTATTAGTTTATTTATTTTTATGGCACTCTTGTCTATGAAAATGAGTGGGTCTCTGACTCTTATTACATGCACTTATACTCTTTTTCTCTTGATGGATTGCTCAGCCTAATATCAGTATGCTAGTTAATGCTTCATCTTATTTTGTTTTTTCATATTTAGTTGTTATCTCTTAAAAGTTCATTTTTTTTCATACTAGACAGTAAAAAAAAATGGATCTTGAGCGGAGGGGTGGGGAGGAAACTGGAAAAAACAGAGGAAGAAAAGACTATAATTAGAATATATCATATTAGAAAGAAACCATTTTCAATAAAAGGTAAAAATAACAAAAAAATCTTAATTTCATATTTCTGATAGGTTTCATGAGAAAGCTTAATAAAGAACCATTGTTTCTATATACCAGCAATGACTAATGCAAAAATGTAATGAAATATTCCATCTGTAGTAGTATAAAAATGATGGTTAGCATATGAAAATATTTTAAAGACTACAAAACATTCTTAAAGTATAAATAAGATGCAAATAGAGTATTTCATGTTCATTAATGAGAAGTTATAATGGTTTAAAATGAGAACACTACCCAAATCTAAGTGTTATCAAGTAAAAAGCCCCAACAGTATTTTTCTTTCTTGAAATTATTAATGATATCCACAATATTTATGGGAATATAATAATCATCAAAAGGAATAAACTCTAAAGAATATATGCTTATCAATTTTACAATGAAGTTATATATCTGTAATGTTTTACAGAAATAACAATGTGCACAAGATGGCGGAACAGATAAAGAAACTTGGTCTACTCTTACTTCTATACAGTCTCTGGTTTCAAACAGAGATAACAAACTCAAATATCTAAAAGGCTAAGACAGGCAATGAAAATTAGCTGGTATAAATGCAGCATGCATCAGAAAAATAAAGCTTCCAAAAGAAATGTTATGGCATCTGATACCCTGCATTATAATCAAGGAAATAATAGGATATAGTGGGACTGTGAAATAAGTGAGGAAGCCACAGATTCATATAAATGGAGCAGCCACTACTGAAATCCAAAGGTCATAGCATTGTTTGAATAGAGGCCCCATGTTGCCAATCCTTATTATTGTACAAGGAAAATAAAATAATCAGATGTGCATGCAGCAATTCCCTTCTTTTCTGTTAGATACCAGTTTGACTTACGTTACAATACTGTGTAGGCCAGACAAAACAAACCTTTGACAGATCTGTCCTTCAGACATCTAGCTCATAACCTCTGGCTCAGATAATCTGTAAAATTTTACTTTGTCATTAAAAGGATCCATTTAGTGCTCTTCTGTAATTCTGATCTTAGCTTCTGCTGATTTCACTTTTTTTTTTTTTTTTTTTTTTTGTCAAATATCCATTCCTTAGAGGTGTCTCATTCACATGACATCTTGTGATCACTGCCTTTTACACCACAATTATTGTCTCTGGACATTTAATGAGCCCTCATTTACTGACACAGATTCAATCCTGCCTGTGTGGTCAAGGCTGCCCTCATATCATCATAGTTGATAACAGATACAGGTGAGTTTTTTGGCCACTCAGTATCCATAAGCAGAGAAGATGGTCAGATAACATACTGTCACTTGTGACAATTCCCATGTCCTTTGGCATATGATTCTGACAACAGAAGCACAGGAAAATAGAACTATAGTTGAGTACACAGGGAATAGGGACATTCTACACTTGTATCACTTTGTTATTGGTCTGTACTCAAAAAATGCCTCTGTAAGATATTATGTTCCAATAGCATTCACAACTTTGCACAGCATCTCAGAGCTCCCAAATGACACGTTAATCTGTGGATGGATGGAAAATCATTGCCATTGCAAGAGGAAAAAAATTAAAAATATTGTATTTTGACATCTGAGGGCTGTCATATGGGATCATAGGTGTGCTTATGGAAGCATCACAATTCATCAGTATATAAATATGCCAGCAGGGCCAGTATTGCCTTAAAATGTATTAGCATAGTCATTTCTTCACCAATAAAACATTAACTACTGAGTGACCAATACTACTCTGATAAAATTTTATAAACTAAAGAACTAGTTGATATTACATAGAGATAGGATAATTAAACTTGGATGTAAATTAAATTCTAGGTTGCACCACACATTACGGGAAAAAGAATTAGCATTTTGACAAATATTAATAAATCACTTTACTTTGGGCAAGTTAGTTACTTTTGGCAAGTAAGGACTTTGGTTCCTTCTTCTCCTCAATGTACATGATAAAATAATATGCACTGCATAGGATGGATACAAGGACTTGGCTACCATATTTTTTATAATGCTTTCACGTAGAAAGGGAGACAAGCATAAAGAACCCAATGTAAAACAGGAAACCAGTAAATCTTAGTTGTCAACAATATCTATTAAGAAACAAGTCTTAATAGACTCTACTGTGTAAAAGATGGATGCATGGAATGAGACAGAATGTACCATAGAATATATATCTACAGGAAGGATTTTTTTTCTTGGCTTTTCAAGACAGAGTTTCTATGGGTAGAATTGGCTGAGGATTTTATTTCTGTAGAGTTTTTATCTTCTAATCTTTTGCCTGCAGCACTTATCTTTTCATCTATAATTCCACATGCTATCATTTCAATTTTATATTTTCTAATTTTCAGCTTACATGGATGTACCTGAGAAGTATATTTAGTCTCCTCTCAAATTTATAATTTGTGTTAAATACTTTGACAAAAGACCTCACATATATTCCTTAATGAATTACCAAATTTTGGGTCTATATGAATGTCATGGGGCTAATGTATGTCTGTGTCCCACTTTCTACAATAAACTCCACAATAGCAAAGACTGTATCCATAATTCCAGGTCCCAGCAGAGTTCCTGACATAACTCCACATTAAATATTTTTAAATGAATAAAAGTCAACATAAAATTTAAATTTAAAATATCCCTGGAAGGATTAATCAACTTTACTAAAATGGACAATGAGGTCTGAATAATAGGCACTCATTTTCTTTTTAAATCATATTTCAATAGTTGAGATGACACATAGAAAAAAACATGATAGAATGAGAAGTGTGAAGAGGTATTATAAGCCAAGTACAGCACAAATCTATCTCTTTCTCACTAAACCATTGTCACCAGCCTGTACTGATTGGTTGAGCCTCTTAGATGAGCTGCCATGTCAGAACATAATCATATTTTTATTTGTAAATCTATTTCAGGTGAACATACAATACAGAAGCTAAACTCTTTGAGTTCAGGATTTAAAGATTTGTTTTCCTGAATCTGTCAGCTGAATGGTTCCACTTTTCTTTTCCAAGGCTTCTAAACTGACAAGACTGACAAGACTGACAAGACTGCTATTTTCCATATTTGAAATGGACATATCTAGTAGGCTAAACTATATAAAATATGTTTACACAAGTGAGATATTATTTTTAAAGATAAAACAAGTAGAAACCAATGACTTCATATTGGTAAACAGTTTTACCCAAATGCTAAGTGCAGAATACAGTTACAAACAACTCTGGCATTCAGGAATGGCATGTGAGGATGAGGAGTTTAGCATTATCTAAATTCATCTTTGCAAATTGCTGTTTGCTTTCCCATTGAAAAGCTAATGCTCTGAGTTAACTTTTAAAGAAATGTCCTTCTTTTATTTGATTGGGGTGCTAACAATTATTGGCTTCTCACTATGTCCCTGTTACTTGAAGTAGATGATATACAGGGGTGGGGGAGATAAAGAGTTTTGTATTACCAAATTTCACTCTCAACAGTTTCTCAAAAACAGACATCATTATTTTTACTTTTTGCTTAAAAATGTACATAATTTGCATAATCATTATCATACAACAGATAAGAAGCTGACCTAGAGTAGACATTATAATTCTTCAGGATTTTGTGTATAGTTTACTAATTAAGTATAGACAAAAAACAATTATCTGTATAAATCATACTATCTGGTTATCTTCCCAAAGAATTTTTGTTATTCTCATTCCAAGCAAGTATTCAATTTGGTGTTTTATTGAAATATTTTTATTTATCCATAATGCAAATGAATAGCAATGATAGCATCATGGGGTATTAAAGAAATCAGAACTCAAATATTTTGTGAAGTGAGCACTATACCATATCAACACATTACCAAAATCAAGTGTAATCATTGACTTAAATAGAGGTCTACCACTGTTAGAGTGAGGGAGAAAAGTTTTGCCAGAGGACACAGCATTACTCTTAGGAGCAGAAAGAAAAAAATAACTTTACACAGTCTTGTGTTGATTGTATTGAAAGAAAGTGCATTGTACTTCTGGAGGTAAAACATATGAATATATACAGAGATATATGAATTAATATTTTCAACTACACTATAAATACTAGTAATGAAACTAATCTCAATGTACAGGCTTAAAACTTGATTTCTGTTAGAGGCTTTGCTTGGGTCATAGCTAACTCCTATGTTAAAGAACATATATTGATCTTATAAACAGTGAGTTTTTAGGTAGTTATTAGTAGTGAGCACAATGTTGTTCTTCATGGTATAGAAATAACAGAATTTAGAATGTTGTATTTAGAGACCTCCAACATAGATTGATAAGTTTTATTAAGCATTATTATTATGAAGCAATATAGAAATAGGTAATAGTAGATGAATAAACAAGTTGATTCAGAAATCAGAGGAAGTTTACCCACCCAACCTGGTACTATAAGCTAAGAATTTTTGGAGTATAAATAACTGACATGATTTCACATCTATATATTGGCCATACTTTAGCAGGACTCCATACCCCTTCAAATTAGCCTACTAAATTCTTAATTCTATAAAAATCTAAACTAAATAAAATTGCCTATACTCATTTTCCTGACAATAAAAGCTTTATGATAAATTCTGTCAAAACACTTCATATTTTCCACTTATTCAATAAATACTTAGTTACATACGTATATACATACATATATATATATATATACTAATGTTAAAGAACGCTTTTGTTTCACTAAAAGAGCAAGTATAGGTTTAGGACTTCAAGACCAAGTTATCAGCACAATGGAGAATAATTTGCACCCGAGTGACAGAGGGTAGGGATAAGAGACAAAGATAGAAAATAGAAGAAGTGGGAGGAAGGGAAGAGAGCAAAAGATATGCAAGAAAAGCCAAAGTGCCAAAGGAAAGAGGAAGGGGTATTATCCTGCAGTAGGACAATGGAATACATCTGGATAGAGAGAAGATAAACATGGTACATAGGAAAATGGTCATTTATAAATGGAAAGGGGGAAATTTCTCTGTTATGATGAGGTTTTTAACTTTAATTGCACTTGTTAATTGGGTTAGCTAAAGAGGGCTTTTAATTGTTGGACATTAGTACTTTGATAGCTGGAACTTGATATTCAGCCTTAGGTGGAAGAAGTGGCTAATAAGGGAATAGGCCTTGGTAATTAATATTAGAATATAATCTAACGATTTGTGGTAAGTTAGAAGGAATGAGAGAAAAGGATGCTCTTGAGTTGGCCAAGGTCTCTTCGCTCAATTCATAAAAAAAATAAAAAAAAAAAACTACACATAATGTGGAATGTATCTATATTCCCATCTCCTAGAGGAGTACATGACACAACTGGTTATTTGCCATTTGTTAAGTGAATGAGAGTATGAGGGTAGGTTTGATCATCTGGAAGATAATGTAGAAACTGCAAAGGTAGTTAAGAACTCAAGTGAGAATTTAAAGTGTGATCCACCATCCTGTCATATATAAGCCCCATGAGGATTCTGTGCTGGAATACCTGATAGATTACCCACAACTGTGTTTACCTATTTGTCATCTAATCTATCATCCTGCCTAATAGCAGCCCTACCTAGAGTCTGACACAGAACTCTAAGTATATCACAAAACACAATCTGCAGATCTGTCTTGCCAATTGTCACTCTAGCTACCACCTTGCCTGACACTGTGTAGAGTCCAACACAGAACTCTGAGTAGAACCCACAAGATTCAGTACACCACCTAGCTATTTACATGACATGGGATCACAGAGTGTTCTATATCTTGACCCCAGATAAAGGCTTTACCCAATACACCTCCACTGAGTTTGGTGTGGTGTGATGTGCCCTGCCTCCAGGGAGCACTTGCCCATTCTCAATGTAACTCCAGATTCTACAACTCTGCTATTTAAGGACCACCCGAAGAACCCAGAACAACCTCTAAAAACTTCTTAACGAAGAGAAAGTTAACTCCTATGTTAAGAAGTTACACCTAACTCGAGCCCAGACTACTTTTATACCCCATTCACACAATGACATAGCATGACTGCAAGCCTAATATCAAACACCATTAATCTACTACATAACATCACAAAATGGTATAACATTAAACAAGAATACAACCACATTACAGAAAACGTACATAGAGATGTCTAGATCCTATTGCTTAAACACAAAATCACATGAATAACAAAGACAATATGCTTTCTTCATAAATTAACACCCACTTATATTTTCCACTTAGAAAAACAATGTACCTAATGCAGAATACAATGATTACAAAATAGCAATTATAAATATTTTCAGTAAAGTCAAAGGAGATATAAATGATCCCTGAATGAAGTTTGTCAAAACAAAAAGAAAATATTAAGTATAAAACACAGAAATTGAATATGACTGAAATCAGTTGGTCAAGGCAGTTCAGCAAAATAAAAGAGGCCAAGAAAAGACAAAAGAATTGAAGAACCATATATAGATCACACACTCATAAGTCTAAAAAGGTTTTGGCCCACATTCCCCTAGCATATTCTATAAGCAATACCACATGTTACTTTTATTATTTTGTCATATTATATTTTATTTTACTATTGTTAAAACTCCTACAGCTGATATAATTCTTCATCCATGTTCAATGTTGTCCTATTAGAAATAGCCTGGAAAGAGAAACAGATTATATGAATGTTCACCCTACTGACTAATGTCCATGGTACTAGAACATACTGTACACACTACCAGAGTAACCACGAAGCCAGCTACAAGTCTCGTAATCTACAATAGTAGCTTGCCTGTATAAATTGCAGTATGTTAGTGGTATAAACATTATGGGTGTATGCAATCACTCTTTGATTGAAGGTAAGGTCAACACCATAAGGTGGTATGTATTTCAGATACTGCTCTGATGGACAAGAACATAAGATTGTATAGTCTATTATCCTAGTAGATAACTAAAACTATTGGTTACTAAAACAAAATAGCAACAAAATGACTCTTAACAGAATTCTGCTATACTCCTAAATCAGTGCCTTACTCAGCCATCATCAGAGAAGTTTCCTTCTGCAGTGAATGGGAACTAATACAGACCCACAGCTAGACAATGTGCAGAGAGTGAAAAAGTTTAAAAAATCCAGTCTTTAATGAGATGCCCTCATCAAACCTCTACTTATTTTAAACATTACTGGTCTTTGGATTATGCACCAGAGTTTCTCATTTTGTGTTTTTATAGATTTTGTTTGTGTATGTATATTTGTATATCTCTGTGAGCATTTCTTGTGTTCTTCATCTCTTTTTATTTATTGTTTGCTTGTGTGTTTGTTTTCTAGAGAAATAAAGAAATAACATGGGAGCAGTGGAGAAACCCACCAACAACATCAAAATAAAAGACATTAACAATCTTTGTTCATTAATATCTCTCAAACTTTATGGACTCAATTCACCAATAAAAACACACAGGCTAACAGAATTGCTGCAAAAAACAGAATGCATCATTCGGTTGTATACAAGAAACATACTTCAGCAAAAAAGATAAACTTTACCTAAGAAAAAAGGGCTGGAAAAAAGGTTTTCCAAGCAAATCCACACAAAAAGCAAAGTATATTAGCTATTCTAATAGCTAATATAAACAGATTATCAACAGAGATTAATCAAAAGAGATGGAGAAGAGCACTTCATAGTCATCAAATTAAAATTCCACCAAGATGGTATCTCAGTTTTGAACACATGTGCCCCAAATGCAAGGGCACCCATATTCATAAGAGAAACATTACTCAAGTTTAAATCACACATTAATAGTAGGAGACTTCAACACACCTCTCTCAACAACGGAAATTTAATTGAGACAGAAACTAAACAGAGAAATAACTAAACTAACTGATATTATGAGTCAATTTGACCTAACAGATAACTATAGAACATTCCATCCAAACAAAAAAGAATATGACTTCTCATCACACTTCCTGGAACCTTTTCCAAAATTGATCACATACTCAGCCACAAAACAAGCCTGAACAGATAGAAGAAAATTGAAATACCACCTTGAATTTTATAAGATGACCATGGACTACATTTGGATTTCAACAACAGAAACAGTAAAATAGCTACAAATGCATGGAAATTGAATAACTCTACTCATTGACCACTGTGTCAGGAAAAAATAAGGAAAGAAGTAAAAGACTTTCTAGAATTCAATGAACATGAAGGTGCAACACACCTAATCTTATGGGACAACATTTAAGCAGTGCTAAGAGGAAGGTTCATAGCACTAAGAGCCTTCACAAAGAAATTGGAAAGATCACACACACACAGAATTTAAAAGTATACTCTGGAAGAGTTGGGGGAGGAAGAATTGTAGTGAGAACATGTTGTATGAAAAACGTTTTTCAATGAAAATTTTAACAAAAAGGAAACAGCCTAAATATTCAACAACTGAAGTATAGATAATGAAAATGTGGTACATTTATATGGATGAATATTATTCTATTGCTAAGAAAAAATGAAATTATATAGTTAACAGATAAATAAATGGATTTAAAAACAGTAATTTTCATCCAGGATGGCAGCACCAATCACACACTGCATCTGATTAGCAGGAAAACCAGGACTGCACAGCAACTTAGAAACCAAACTGAGAGCTACAAAGCATCAATGATGCTGATTCCCAGGTCAGAGGGATCCACATGGTGTAGGATATGGGTGGGTCCAAACCCTGGCCACCCAGCTAACTCACAGAAAATCCCAGGGTACAGCCCACATTAGCTGCCATCTTGAGAAAGATTGTGGGTTTTCCGTGCAGCTTTGGACTCTCACAGCCCATCTACTGCTTTCTAGATCTGAGACAGGGAGCAGCTGACAGGCAGAGGTGAATCACTACACCAGACGCAATCCATATTAGATGCCTCCCAAGAAAGAGTGCAGTGCGGGACACCCAAACAACTTTGAGCTCTGATCCCTCTCAGCCAGCTGCTTGCTGGCGTAGCCTAGCTGGAACACAGAGAAGATAAGCATATCCCTGCCATCTCAAGAGTGCCTCTGGAGTGCAGAGCTGAATCAAGGCTCCAGCCAAAGTACATATCAGCCACCATCTTAAGAGAAACTTCAGGCCTTGGTCTGTCTCTGGCCACCTGACTGAAACATACTACTCAGAAAAAGCTGAATCAAAGCAAACCAGCTGAGCAGAGACCTGTGTGGGCCACAATCTGTATTATCAGGTATCCTGCTAGCAGGCTCTGATCTCACCCTACCCACCTATAGCATGTTGACCTGACCCACCTAGGTCATAGAGCAGAGACCTGTGCAGGCCATACTTTCCATTTGCTGCAGCACATAGAGCCCTGCCATCTCAAAAAGAACTGTAGGGTACCTGAGCACATTTGCCCTTGGAAATCTATCAACCCACTCCTCTCTTGCCTGACCCAACTTGGGTACAGTCAGGGAATCCAGCTGAGGTGAACTGGGTGCAGGTTTTAACTGCCACTGTCCAATATACTGAGTAGGCCTCTAGAAATCAAACTGGGTTTTCTAGTGAGCCATAAAAAACAACCTTTGGATTGGAGTTCTCTTTCTTTGTTCCAAACATGCCTGGCTAACACAGGACACAGATGGCGACATCATTGAAAGAACCTCTAGGCCTGCTAAAAACAGTAACAACCAGATGCCTAGAGGAAAGAACCTGAAGACTAACAACAAAACTCAGAGCCATGTAACAACAGCTGAAACCAGTGATTTTAACACAGCAAGCTCTGGAGCTATGAATACCCATGAACACAAGAAGAAGACTTTAAATCTGAGGTGATGAAAGTGATAGAATGTTTGAAAGAGGAAAATAAACCACGCAAAGAGATTCAGGAAAATACATTCAAACGGATGAAGGAATTGAATAAACCCTATAAAGAATTACAGGAAAATATATCCAATGAGATGAAGGAATTGAATAAATCCTGTAAAGAATTACAGGAAAATTCAGCCTTATGGAGAAAAAATTAATAAGAATATTCAAGACCTAAAGAGGGAATTAGAAGTAACAAAGAAAACACAAACTTAGGCAATATAAGAATTTGATTACATAGGGACAGGAACAGGAATGACAGACACAAGCCATGCCAACCAAATACAAAAGATGGAAGAGAGAATCTCAAGTGGGGAAGATATGATGAATGTTATTGATACATCAATCAAAGAAAATGGTAAAACTAAAAAGTTCCAGATACAAAATACCCAAGACATCTGGGACACTATATAAAGGACAAAACTAAAAATAATAGGAATAGAAGGAGAAGACTCCAAGCTCCAAGGCTCATAAAACATTTTCAACAAAATCATAGAAGGAAACTTCCCAAACCTAAAGAATAAAATGCCCATAAACATACAATAAGCCCACAGAACTGCAAATAGATTCAACCAGAAAAGAAAATGTTCCTGCCACTTAATAATCAAAACATCAAATGTACTGAACAAAGAAAGAATATTAGAAGCTGCAAGAGAAAAGATCAAGTCACATACAAAGGCAAACCCATCAAAATTACATCTGAGAAAAGTCTAATATCCAAAATATATAAAGAGCTCAAGAAATTAAACATCACCAAATCAAATAACCCAATTAAGATATGGGGCTCAGAATTAAACAAAGAATTCTCAACAGAGAAATATCTAATGGCTAAGAAACACTTAAAAATGTTCAATGTCCTTAGACATCAGGGAAATGCAAATAAAATGACTCTGAGATTCCATCTTATATCCATTAGAATGGCTAAGATGAAAAACTCAAGTGATACCACATGCTGGTGAGGATGCAGAAAAAGGGGAACACTCTTTCATTGCTGGTGGGAATGCAAACTTTTACAACCACTTTGAAAATCGATCTGGTGCTTTCTCAGAAAACTAGGAATAGGACTACCTCAAGTCTCAGCCATTCCACTCCTTGGAATATACCCAGAAAGTGCTCCACCACATAACAAAGACATATGCTCAAACATGTCCATTTCAGCCATAAGAGTAATAGCCAGAACATGGAAACAACCTAAATGCCCCTCAGTATAAATATGGAGAAAGAAACGTTGTCATATTTACACTATGGAATATTACTCAGCTATAAAAAACAAGGAAATTTTGAAATTTGCGGACTAATGGAAGGAACTAGAAATGATCATACTGAGTAAGTTAACCCAGATGCAGAAAGACTTACATGCTATATACTCACTTATAATTGGACACTAGCCCAAAAGGGATGTCCCATGAAAGTCTTCACTTACCAGGACATTGGGCTAGATGTGAGGATTTCCTATTGTTATTCTAGAAAAGAGAAGTATGGGAGAATGGGAAAATAGAAGGAGCCAGAGTGTCCTAGAAACCTACAAGAAGAATATCATGATGGACAGATCTAGACCCAGGTCGTCTGCTCAAACTCAAACTATTGCAAAGCGAAGGACAATACATGTAGTAAACACTGAATCCCTCCTCAGATCTAGCCAATGGGCAGGATATTCTCCCCCGTTGTGTGGAGAGCAGAGACTGCCTGTGACATGAACTCTGGTGCCTCATGTTTAACCACTTCCCCTTTGTTTGGAGGCCTGGTGGCACTCAGAGAAAGGATAAGCAGGCTACCAAGATGACACTTGATAGTCTGTCACCATATGGTGGGGGAGGAGGTTTCCTTCAGTCACAGACCTAGGGAAGGGGTGAAAGTGGGAGGGAGGGAAGAATGGGAGAATACAAGTGAGGTGAAAACAATAGAGCTGCAATCTGAATGAATTAATTAAATGAAAAAGAAAAAAAAGTAAAAGAAAATTCTCCCACCACATAAGAAAATATTAAATATACAAAACAAAGAAAAAATATTAAAAGCTGCAAGAGAAAAAGATCAAGTCACATATAAAGGCAAACCCCTCAGAATTACACCTGACTTCTCAACAAAGACTATGAAAGCTAGAAGGGCCTGGCATAACACATAACATACTACTAAATCCAGCAAAACTTTCAAGCACCATAGATGGAGAAAACAAGATACTCCATGACAAAACCAAATTTAATCAGTTCCTGACCAGAAATCCAGCCCTACAGAAGGTACTAGAAGGAAAGCTCCAACTCAAGGGGGCTAACTACATCTTGGAAAACACAGGAAATAAATAATTCCACATACACAAATCCAAAACACAGAAACACACACACACTCTACCACCATCAACATCAATACAAAAGGAACTAATAACCACTGGTAATTAATATCTCTTAACATTAATGGCCTCAACTCCCCAGTAAAAAGACACAGGCTGACAGAATGAATGAAAAAACAGGATCCATCATTCTGCTGAATACAAGAAACACACCTCAGCAATAAAGATAAACATTACCTCAGTGTAAAGTGTTGGAAGTCTGTATTCCAAGCAAACGGTCCTAAGAAGCAAGATGGAGTAGCCATTGTAGTATCTGATAAAATAGATTTTCAACCAAAACTATTCAAAAGAGATGGGAAAGGTCACTATATCCTCATCAATGAAAAAATATGCCAAAATGATGTCTCAATTCTGAACATCTATGCCCCAAATGCAGGAGCACCCACATTCATAAAAGAGATGTTACTAAAACTTAAATAACACTTCAAACTCACACAATAATAGTGGGTGTTTTCAAAACCGCTCTCTCCCCAGTAGACACATCATCAATACAGAACCTAAATGGATAAACAAGGAAACTAATAGACATCATGAAACAAATGGACTTAATTGATATCTACAGAACATTTCACCCAAACACAAAAGAATACACCTTCTTTTCAAAACCTCATGGAACCTTCCCAAAATATACCACATACTTGGTCACAAAGCAAAGTTTAACATATTTATGAAAATAGAAATAATCCCTTGCATTTTATCAGACCACCATGGATTAAAGCTCAAACTCAACAACAAAAGAAACAGCCAAAACCCTGCAAATTCATAGAAACTGAAAAACTCCCTATTCAATGACATCAGGGTAAGGGAAGAAATAAAAAGAGAAATTAAATTCTTCCTAGAATTCAATGAAATTGAAGACACAACATGCCCAATCTTACGGGACACAATGAAAGAAATGCTAAGAGGAAAGTTCATAGCACTTAGTGCCTTTATAAAGAAACTGCAGAAATCCCATACTAGGAAATTAACAGCACATCTGAATGTTCTAGAACAAAAAGAAAAAGACACACCCAGGAGTAGTAGATGGCTGGAAATCATAAAACTCAGGGCTGAAATACATAAATTGGAAACAAAGAAATCAATTCAAAGAATCAACAAAACTAAGAGCTGGTTCTTTGAGAAAATCAACAATATTGAGAAACCTTGAGCCAAAATAAGTCAAATGGAGAGGGAAAGTATTCAAATCAACAAAATCAGAAATGAAAAGAGCGACATAACAGACATGGAGGAATTCCAAAGAATCACCAGGTCTTACTTCAAAGCCTTTATGCCACAAAATTTGAAAACCTAAATGAAATGGACAATTTTCTTGATAACTACCAACTACCGATATTGATTCAATATCAGATAAACATTTTGAATAGTCCTATCACACCAAAAGAAATAGACAGTTATCAAAAGTCTCCCCACAAAAACAAGTCCAGGGACTGGCGGATTCAGTGCAAAATTCTACCAGGCCTTCAGAGAAGTGCTAATACCAATTCTCTTCAAACTATTCCATAAAATAGAAACAGAATGAACATATCCAAACCCATTCTATGAGGACACAGTCACCTTGATACCTAAACCACAGAAAGACTGAACAAAGAAAGAGAATTATCATCCACCATGACCAAGTAGGCTTTATCCCAGGCATGCAGGGGTGGATCAATATATGGAAATCCATCAATGTAATTCATCATATCAACAAACTGAAAGAAAAAAAAACCACATGATCGTCTTATATGCCAAGAAAGCATTCAACAAAACCTAACACCCATTCATGTTAAAAGTCCTGGAGAAAGCATGGATACAAGGCATACCTAAATATAATTCAGGCAGTATACAGCAAGCATTCAGCCAACATCAAACTAAATGGAGAGAAACTTAAATCATATCCACTGAAAACAGGGAGAACACAAGGCTGTCCACTCTCTCTATATCTCTTCAATATAGTACTCAAAGTCCTAGCTAGCACAATGACACAACTAAAAGAGATCAGGGGAATAAAACCTGGAAACGAAGAAGTCAAACTATCACTATTCACTGATTGTATCACAGTATACATAAATGACTCCAAAAATTCTATCAAGGAACTCCACAGCTAATAAACACCTTCAACAAAGTGGCTGGATACAAAACCAACTATACAAATGTTTCTCCTCTATTCAAATGTCAAACAGGGTAAGAAAGAAGTTAGGAAAACTACACCCTTCACAATAGCTACACATTACATAAAGTGTCTTGGTGTAACTCTTACCAAGAAATTGAAAGATTTGTATGAATAACTCTTCAAATCTCTGAAGAGTTTGAAGATTTCAGAAGATGGGAAGATCTCCCATACTTGTGGATTGAAAGAATCAAAAGAGTAAAAATGGCCATCTTGCCAAAATCAATCTACAGGTTTAATGCAATTCCATTGAAAATACTAACACAATTTTTAATGACCTTGAAAGATCAATTCTCAACTTCATATGGAAAAACAAAAAATCAAGAATAGCTAAAGTGATCCTTTACAATAATAGACCTTGTGGAGGAATCTCCATCCCAGATCTCAAGCTGTACTATAGAGCAACAGTAATAAAAACAACATGGTACTGGCACAGCAATAGGCTGGTTGATCAATGGAATCAAATTGAAAACCCAGAAATAAACCCACATACCTATGGACACTTGAATTTTTACAAAAAACCAAATCCATAAAATGGAAAAAAGATAGCATCTTCAACAAATGGTGGTGGGCTAAGTGGATGGCTACATGTAGAAAAATGCAAATAGATCCATATCCATCACCTTGCAAAAAACTGAATTCCAATGTTTTAAAGAATCAATATAAAAAACAGAAACACTAAATCTGTTAGAAGAAAAAGTGGGGCAGAGCCTTGAGCTCATCAGCACAGGAGACAAATTCCTAAAGAGAACACCAACAACTCAGGCACTAAAATCAACCATTAATAAATGGGATCTTATGAAACTGAAAATATTCTGTAAGGTGAAGCACACTGTCAACAGAACAAAGTGACAGCCTACAGACTGAGAAAAGTTCTTCACCAACCCTATATCTGACAAAGGGATAATATCCAAAATATATAAAGAACCCAAGAAATTAAACATTACTAAATCAAATAATCCAATTAAAATGGGGTAAAGAACTATACAGTGAATTCTCAACAGAGGATTATCGAATGGTTGAGAAACACTAAAAGAAATGTTCAACATCCCTAGTTATCAAGGAAATGCAACTCAAAATGACTCCAAGATCCCTTCTTACACCTATCCTAATGGCTAAGATCAAAAACTCAGGTGACAGCACATGCTGGCCAGGATATGGAGAAAGGGGAACACTCCTCCATTGTTGTGTGAGTGGAAACTTGCATAACTACTTTGGAAATCAATCTGTTGCTTTCTCAGGAAGTTGGGAATAACTCTACCTCAGAACGCAGCCACATCACTCCTGGGAAATATACCGAAAAAATGTTCCACCATACAACAAAGACATTTGCTCAATTGTATTCATAGCAGCTTTATTCATAATAGCCAGAATCTGGAAACAGCCTAGATGTCTCTCAACTGAAGAATGGCTAAAGAAACTGTGGTTCATTTACACAATGGAATACTATTCAGCTATTAAGTACAAGGAAATTTTCAGGCAAATTGATGGAACTGGAAAAGATCATCCTGAGTGACTTAACCTAGACCTAGAAAGACATGCATGATATATACTCATTCATAAGTGGATATCAGCCACATAATACAGGATAACTACACAGAGATTGAAATGTCAACTAAGGATCATGAATGATGTGGACCTAGACCCACTGCTCAGATGTAGCAGCACAGTCTCCTTGTGGATCCCACATGTGGAGAGTACAGACTACTTCAGGCATGCGCTCTGGCCACCAAACATAGATCACTTTCGTCTGGCAAGAAAGACTTGCCAGGCTACATAGAAAGAGGTTATAGCTAGTGCAGATGAAACTTGATAGGCTGAGGTTAGATATTAGGGGAAGAGGGCTCCCCTTTTTGAGGACTAAAGGAGGGAGGGACAGGGGATGAGGGAGGGAAAGGGGATCAGGAAAGAATGAGGGAGTGGGCACAATCATGATGTGAAGAACTTAAACTGTAGAACAAGCAGGTAACTTATATTGCTAATCCCACTATATGGGAATATCTCTGAGACTGGCTAAGACATGAATGTCTAGGCATAGAAAATGCTTCTTGTTAGCTACAGAACACCTACAAATTATTATTAAATGTCATTCTTTGTATAGCGTGAATGAACGTTTACAGAAGTCTTCTTTTCTGCTCATACAATGAGCAGAAAACTAGCCTTAATTGTTCTGTGCATCACTCACACACCTGATACACTCTTAGGACTGTAGAGTGCTTGTGGAAAATTATATGCATTCCTCTGAGCTTCCTGGACACTGACATCCTGTATCCATCATGTTCTAGCACCAAGTGCTTAAATTGCTGTTTTTCATCAGAACAAGCCAGCAGACAGGACATTTTAAAAGAAAGTTTCCAATCTCAATTGGTCCAGCATTTCAGACTGTCCCACACAGGATTCTAATTAAGCCTGGTATTTCTCAATATTTAGAAACTTGACACAACATTTAGAAACTTGACACAAATGTGATTCCTAGCTTGTTTAAACATTTCCCCAATTTTATTTGGGCCCAAAACAGCTGGAAGAAACCTCAAGAGAATGATGCTCCATTTCCTTTAAGGGGGGTTGGGAAGGTTTTTGGTTGCTTTAGAGGGTTATTATCAATGAGAGTTGGTTACGAGTTATTATTGGTCTTATTTTGAAATAAAAAAGGTTAAATTCAGCAATATCTCTCTTTTCCATTATCTTACATTCTTAGGTTTGGAGATAGGAAAAAAACAAGGTAGGCCTGGTGACACTCAGAGAAAGGATAAGCAGGCTACCAGGATAAGACTTGATAGGCTGTGCCCATATGGTGGGGAGGAGGTCCCCTTCTGTCACAGACCTAGGAGAGGGGAATAGGGTGAAAGAGGGAGAGAAGGAGGAATGGGAGGATACAAGTGAGGGGAAAACAATTGAGATGTAATCTGAATAAATTAATTAAATTAAAAAATTAAGAATTATAAATAAATTTTAGAAACAAAAGAAAGAAGGGGAACATAGAAATAGAATATAGGGAAGACAGAACAAAAAGTAGATTAGTGAATCTACTCCTCCACTTAATGTCTCAACTGTCACTCACAAGGTTATTTTTAATTCATTAGTATAGAATTTTGTATACAGATACAAAATAAGTTTAATTCGAGATACAGTGGTATAGCATTCTAATGTAAATTTATTCTTCTATTCTTCACACACACACACACACACACACACACACACACACACACACACACACACACAAGATTGGATGTAGGCAGAGTCGACGGCCAAATTCAACCAAGACAGGGTAAGCAAGTCCTCAATAGTTCGTGACTCACAAATATGTCTGTCAGATATATTGGGCCAGAAGGCTGAATAAGATGCTCCAACATTATAGAGAGTTTTGGGTGACTATTCAGGTAGAAATCTGTCTCTGTCATATTCTCATCTGAAAAGCTACTAACCTGCATTCCTGGCATACTCAGGTAATAAAGTTTAGTCCTTTTCACATTTCTGATGAAGTTGAAGAACAGGTAACATAGTTTTACAATGAAGCTTAATCGTTTAAGGGGCTAAGATGTTTTTAAGTCTAGATAGATGTTATAAGTTGATAATGATGAGATATAATATATATTGATTTGCATTCAGAATTGTAGAGGCACCAACATAGGAAAGATGTTTTCTTTAAGGCTATCAGGACAAATAGCCAAAACACTAAGAATGTAACATTTATATAATTCTTCTTGCTATAGGTAGTTTATTGTTTATACATGTAATAATATAACGTATATATAAAAAGTAAAAAATGTTTAATTAATAACAATTTTATAAATTAAAAACAAAAAACAATAATTTTAAGTGAGATAACCTCAAGCAGAAAGAAATACCACTTTGTTTCATTTGTGGATATTAACTTTGAATCATCAGATGTATATGTTGCATCTGAAATACTCATAGCTATCAGGAAATTGTTAAGGAGCCATGGAGAAGAGAATTTATGATAGAGAGAAGACAGATCATAATGGTATGCATAGTTAAATTGGAATTAAAAAAAATTGAATGGTTGAATTGAAGTAGAAATGGGAAGCCTGGGTGGGGAAGGAAATATGGAGAACAATAACTGACATGAAAGCCTTTTGAAAAAGCCGTGTGGAAATCTTACTACTACAGAAGATCCCTAAATATATGCATTCATATTCATATATATATACATAAATATGCATATATAAAAATTTTTATAGCTCTACTTTATAATAAGGAGATAATACTTCAAATAGACATCACTGATCAACAAAAACCCCAGTACCAGGAACAGGTTACCTTTTTAGAAGCAGTTGGACAGTGAGTTACCATTTATCTTCAAACAATGCCTGCTATTCTATATGTACTTGATTATTCCACAGAGCATGGAAATAGGATATTATTTCTGAAGATACCACATTCTGTAACAACAGAATATGAGAAAATCATGCTAGTACTCATTGAGAAGCTTTTTCCTTGTTAACCCTTGTGTATCCATCATACTCCAGAACAAGTGCCAAATCCATGTGTAGTTGGGCAACATAAACTAGACTTCATGGGGAAAACACAACCTACATTGGATTTGTGGCAAGGGAAGAATACAGAATGTATATATGAAAGTAAAGAAAAATAGTGAATGTGAGATATATATATATATATATATATATATATATATATATGTATATATGCAACATATGTACACATATTGATCATATATCTTGATATGTATAATGAAATTCTCAGAGAATTAATAAAATTTTATTATGTGTATTCACATGCTAAATACTGGCCTCCAAATTCTTGTTGCAATCCAGACATTCTCACATTCACTAAATGATGTTGTGTAAGCTTTGCTCCTCAATATTCTATGATTGGCTAAATAAAGTTGCTGACAGCCAGTTATTGGAGAGAATAGAGCTAGGCAGAGCTTCAGTTCCCAGATTGAGGTTCTCAGGTAAGGACCATGAGGCCATAGAAGAATGAAAGAGATGACTTATTAGCAAGTAGCTTGGAGAAAGCAGCTAGTAAGTAGCTAGACTAGATTATAAAATTAGTTTAAATTTTACCTGCCCAGTTACTGTGCTAAAGCAATTTTATAAATCAATGACTTTCTTTTGAAGTCATTTTTGTAAAACTGTACTTGTTTCTCTTAGTTTCTCTCTTAATTCAGCTATCACCCAAATTACTGATACTTTTAGTTTTGTTTATAAAGCTTTACAACACAATCTTGAGCAGATTTAGTCTGTTCTTTATCCTGTATGTTATCTTGACTCCATCTTTGCCAAAATCCCCAAATTAGGTGCTTTTTAGCTCTTTCTTTGTTCCAGCAAAATTTTCTTCATCTCTCCTGCACCTCTTCCCATGACTGAATCCCCTGCTGAACCCCATACTTCTTCTTTTAAGTATTCCTCCCTTCCTGGCAGGAAGTCCTTCCCTATTCTCTCCCTTGCTGAGCAACTGGCTGTAAGCTGCTTTATTGGCAGTCAAGGAGATAACAGGGAAGAACATTTTATATAACATTGAGACAGGATTCTCACAAGACTTGTAACCAAATATTGGGGATACAGAAATGAGCATTTGAATTACAAATTATCTTATGTCACTATCTCTTACTTTTAGTCTAATAAAAGGCTCTTTCTTTTATAATAATAAACTATATAATATAAGAATTATGAAAATTATTAGGTAAGACTTACATTTTTAAATATAATCTTAAATATGTGTTAATGCATAAAGATCTGTACTAATGTAAGAGTTTTGGCTCATTAATGCTCTTTGGTTTAAAAGTAGATTCAATAATCTACATTTTTGCTAATCATTCCTATACCCGAGCTTTAAAAGAATAACAACAATCTATCACGTATAAAATGAAAAAAATCTTTCTCCCATTCTTGGAAATAGCTTCCTGTTGATTTGTGACATACTTTCTTTTCTACTGGGGGAGCCCAAGGAAATTGGGATATTGTCCAGTACTAATAATGTTAGTTATAACTTGTACTGTTTAGAGTTTGCATGCTGAGAAAGTTCAGAGCTTAACTAAAATCCTGACTAGAACAAACATTGATGCCAGATGATCTAGATAGCTGTTTGAAATTGTCCTACATGCAGATTTTTCAAGAATAACTATTGAGGTGAGGCTATCTCTGAGGTTGGATCATCTGGAATACTTATTCTATTCTTTTTGGTATCTGGTCTTCTTGTTCTGTAAAATATTGACTTTCAAAGGTTTTACACATTTTTGTATTTACATATGTGTATGTACTGTACATTGGTATCAGTGCAGTTAAAGATGATTCCCTGTCAAACAAATTTTTATTTATGTTATTTAAAATAATACATAAGTTCTAAGGATATTGTTGCCAAAGATTTATTAGTTATACCTAGCTCAAGTCCTGGCTGGAGATATTTTAATGTTTTAGTCTGTCTCAAGGCTGTTTCCATGTGGAAGGATAAGCAAATTATGTTACCTGTCCTGTTTAGTCTTAATTTATTTTATTCTGTCTGCAGGGAATATCTTCAGGAGGACTCCAATAGTCAAATCTTAGTTCCAAAAATTTTGATGGAACATACAACTTTTTATTTCCTGTAGAAATATGAGCATATTCTCCACTCAAACACAACACACATCTCATCTTCCATCTTGGAGTTATGACTTTTACGAACCTATCTAATTCAACAGTCCTTTCCAAATCCAGTGTATCTTAGCAAGTATACTACTTATCTTATTAAAAATCTTAAAATCAGTAAGTGATTATTTGATCTATTTGGGGATGATACTATATTTCCCTTTTATTGTATGACCACCTTTTAAAATTATTGTTATGTCTTTTTATAATTGTTTGACATATGAGATTATAATTTATATCTGTGACAGGTTTCATGCCATAATTTCTAAAATACTGTAGTATTTCATAGGATATACAGGCTAAAGTACCATCAGCCTCAATTTGCAAATGCTTCTCCAAGACAGCTGCCATCTCGAAACAGTCATGCTTTTCAGGATTTAAGGAAAAGCATTTTGTTTTTTGTTTTTTGTTTTTTTGTTTTCCAGACAGGGTTTCTCTGTGTAACCTTGGCTGTCCTGGACTCACTCTGTAGACCAGGCTGGCCTCGAACTCACAGAGATCCGCCAGCCTCTGCCTTCCAAGTGTTGGCATTAAAGAAGTGAGTCATTACACCTGGTGGAAATGCACTTTTTAATTCTCACTATGACCTATGGCATGGTGCATATATTTCAGTTCTCCAAACTCTACAAAATGGAGCATACAAGTGACTGTTTAACTTTGTTCAAAGACAACACAGAACAGGATTTGCACTTCTACTTTAGCATATATAACTTTATACATGTAATCTCCAGTCTGACCATATTGGCCTGTAGCTGAGGCCTTTCTAGCTAGCATCTCAATAGGCTGCCATTTTGCAATTTCTTCAGGCCTTTGTGGATTTCCTCATCTAGAACTATCTCTTTTGGTGTTACTGTAAGTTCCAGATTGCATTTCTATGAAAGTTCCCCATTTTGATTTAGAGATTTCTCCAAACTCTGTTTTATGGTCTTTAAATGTAGCATCTAATTTTTCAGTCTTTTCTTTCCCCAAGTTTGTCTTATTCTGATCTCTCCCAAAGAAGATATACAAAATTATAATCATTACTAAAAAAATATTTGTATGATAAGAGAAACGGACTCACGTGGAATCCAGAAGCATTGTGTCACTGTGTCTTCCAACTTTACCAACTTACAAAATAATCGTTAGTCCCAAAATCTTTCCATAAGGTCTTTAGTTTCTTAGACTCAGCTTCCTTTCTAGTCCTTACCAGTTCATACGCGTGAGGCTTTTCATTCTGTCTCTGGTTCCTGCTTCCAGGAACAGGCTTTTTTTTTTCTCTGCCTTCCTGACCATTTCCTACTCTGAGAAGTTATTGGAGTCCCAGATGTTAGCTGTTCTGGCCTTTAAGAGTAAAGTCAACAAAATCCTCTTCTCAAAGACATTTAGCTTCTTCTCCTGGCTGGGAAAGTCTGGCTTTGAAAAGCTTTCTTATTTTAAAGAGCCACTCTTTTTTTCTTTCCTAGCAAGGGCTAAAAGAAATGCCTCTGTGGGGTTTGTATATATCATGTATCATGTTTTCTTTTTCTGCAGCCAACTGGAAGCCTTGTTGCTCTGCAGGAGGTCTGTCTACTAAGGAACCTATGAGTTCCTGCCTAAGAAATTGTGGTTCCTTTCTTAATAAACAGAACTAAGAAACTGCTCTGTAGTGTTATTTTAAGTTTCTTTATTTTCTGTATTTAAGTTCTTGCTAGATTACTCTGAAAACTTGTCCCAAGTTGGAACGCTATTACGTTGAAATCATTTTTATAAAACTGTTTGTTTCTCTTAGTTTCTCTCTTAACTAGGCTATCACATGAATTACTGAGACTTTTTACTTTTGTTTTAAAATCTTTATAACAAAATCTTGAGCAATTTTAGTCTGTTCTTAACCCTTTAGGTTATCTTGGCTTTATCTTTGGCAAAAATCTCCAAGTTACTTTCTTTTTTGTTCTTTCTTTGCTCCATTTGAACTTTCTTCAACTCTCCTGCACCTCTTCCCGTGGCTGACTCCCCTACTTCTTCTTCTAACTCTTCCTCCCTTACCTGACAAGAAGCCCAACCCTATTCTGTCCTCAGATCGGCAATTGGCTGTAAGGTGATTTATTGGCATAAAAGGGGAAAATTGAGGAGCAGTGTTTATATAGCATTGAGACAGGATTCTGATTCTAAGAATAAGGCTTGCAGCAAGATATTAGGGATACAGAAATCAGCATCTGAATTACCTTATGACAACAGGTCTCTGTTCCAATTATATGTGTGAGTGTGTAGTGGGGAGGACTAGTCAGGTCATAAAACAGCCCTTTAGAGTTTAAGAAATATATTCAACAACAATGAGGAGTTGCCTTTGAACATAACAGATTTAAAAGTGGTTATAATTTTGTGATGAGGAATGTAGATATAGACAAGATTACAGAAGAGGATCCATTAGAATTTCTGGAATAGCATCCTGATTCTCTTTGTCATATGCTGAAAAAGTGTGAACCAAAGTTTGAATAAAGTTAAGAAAAATTACAAATTGGAGTAAACATGAGGAAAATTAAGAGTTGATATAGATCTAATATAAGGTCTGAAAAAATATGGGAGTCTCAATTGATAATTATTATTTCAAATTTTCAGTGAGCAAGTACACATAATGAGATGCATTTTGGACTTATATCAGCAGTGTATCTATAATTCTCAGAGAGATATTACAAATTAATTAATTACTGAGGTTTTACTTAATAGTTCTTTGAAAAATCCAAGAAACATGTTTTTTAGGATCTTGTAGAAAGAATAATTTTAACATTGAGTCTTGAAAAAATTACTGAAGGAAAAAATCAAAAAATACATTAAAAAACTAATAGAAAGGTAAGGAATCACATGGAGCCAAAAAATTCAACAAAATTATAAAGAAAATTTTGACAGGAATTTGTTTTTAAGGTCAAACATGACAGCATGTACGCAAACACACACTACTAGGGGGATTAAAATAAGGGTTAAAATTTGAAGTTTTTCAGGGCTACAAAATAATTTACAGCCCAACCTGCACAATAAATAAAAAGAAATGGTACATAATACCACTTAGAGTCACTTAACAGAATTTGGCCTGCTTAGGTATAAAGCAAATAATAACTATAAGAACTTCGTGCTCTAAATTACAGAATCCCAGTGATTGAAAAATCTAAACAGGTGTATAAACATACTGTGTTCATACTTGGAACATTTAACATTCTTACTCATTCTCCCAAAACTGGTTGTCTAGAGAAAAATAATGATGAAGAAGAATTAAGTTTAGCCATACATTGGTTATTAGAAAATAAAATGGACCATTCACAAAAGAAAATAATCTTTCAATTGCTTACAAAACCATATACAACGATCATTTTACTCAACATTTTTTTCTTGGACATTCATACCAGAGAAGCCAATAAAAAAAACTGTTCAAACATCTGTACAAAAAAGGTTAACACTATTTTATGTCTAATTGTTGAAACTGGATATAATCCTGGTTTCCTACAAAGGCTGAGTGGTTTAAAAAAGCATTGTACATTTGCATCTTAGAATAATAAAGTGTATCAGAAGAAGAAAGTGGATACACTCAATAATTTCCTAGGCAAATATGTTAAGTATAAAAAGCAAATGTCAAAAAAGTACATATTACATAATTACATTTAACACAGTATTATTCTCAGACTGACAAATTTACATAAATGGTGAACAGATTGTTTACCTATGATACATATGTAAATGTACAAGACCAGTACAGCTATAAAAGATCGGTATGGTTAAACATTGTCGTGATGTAAAAATTTGTATTTTGCTTGACATAGAAGATATCTCAATATTGAAAAGGTGTATTTGATGAATTATATTATGACATTATCTTGATTACTATTTATTTCGCCATTAACCAAAAGTACTTATTCCAAGTTCATGGGAATATCCAATTATCTAACTTTAATTTCAAACAAAGTATAAATGGGAATAAGATATTTTTATTTTGCTGGGTGGGAGTGGCACACACCTTTACTCCCAGCACTCGGGAAGCAGAGGCAGGTGGATCTTTGTGAGTTCGAGGCCAGACTGGTCTACAAAGTGAGTCCAGGACAGTCAAGGTTACAGAGAGAAACACTGTTTCAAAAACAAACAAACAAAAAGAAAATAAAAAAGAAAGGAATTATATCATCTTTATAAACCTTTTTTAAAAGAAAAATAATATAATTTTATTAATATTGAAAAATAACTCATTGGTGTTATTGAGAATACAAGTCAACATACAAGGTCATGGATTTCATTAAGAATTTTATTATAGCATTTACACACACACACATACACACACACACACATACACATTTGCCAGTCCCTTTGGTTCTCCCAAAAAAGTCATTAATTTCATTCATTTTGTCTTCATTTCACAGGCATACTATCATTTTCTCGTATCTCATTTCATCTCCCTTATGACCGCTTTCTTCCCTTTCATGGTTCCTTTTAGTTATATGACTCACACACAATCACACATGTGTACATTTTCACACACAAACACACAGCTGTACATATGCACACACAAACACACAAATCTAGATTCTTCATATTAGAGAAAATATCAGATCTGTCCTGTGTCTTTTTTATTTCAAACAACATATGATCTCCAGTTGCATCTATTTTCCTGCAAATGTCACAATTTCATTTTTTTAATTGAATAAAACACCATAGTGTGTGTTACATTTTATATATACTGACCTGATGCTAAACCTCTAAAGCTGGTTCAACTTCTTTTCTGTGAGAACAGCATTTCCATAAACATGGATGTGTGAGTATCTCTGTAGCATGTGGGCTCCATATGCATCCTTAAGGGCAGAATAGATGGATCAAATGGTGATTCTGTTTTATATGAACATAGACAGTGGCATTCCATCCTAGCTGCAGCAGTTTAGATTATTACCAGCAGTATAAGAGCTTCGTGTTCCCCAACACTTGTTATCATTCACTTTCTGGGCAATAGCCTTTGTGACTCAGTTCAGATGGGATCTCAAGGCCTTTTATTTTTTATTCCTTTGCTGTCTAAGGATAATGAACTTTTCCCCTTAAATAAGCTTTGCAATTTGTATTTCTTCTGTTGAGAATCATGTGTTCAGTTCATTAAGCCACTTATTGATTGGATATTTTGTTTTGAGGAGCTTAATTTTTGCACTTCTTCATAGATTTTGTATATTAATAGTCTAATTCAGGGCTGGAAAATATTTTTCTCATTCTTTAAGCTGTCTCTTCATTCTGAAAATTGTAACATTTTTTCTGAAAGCTTTTTAAATTTTACATGCTCCCATTTATAGACGAGCGAACAGTCTCCATACCTAGTGACTAAAGTAGGCATTAAACCTAAGTCTATCTCAGTGCAAAATGTATACACCCAAAGTACATAACTGGCATACTGATGTGTCTTCCAATAGTATGTGAGGTTGTAGATGCATATTTCAGCCTCAGAGATTTGCTATCAAAAGTAAAATGAGATATCTAAAACATGATATAACTTTACTATAATTATCCTTAGATATGTAAATAAACTAAAACAAAAATAAATTAGTTGACATGTCTGTAGTAATTATCACCTTTTGCAGTGAAATTGGGTGAAAACATCCCAACATCAATCATACGAAGTCATATGCACCTGTCCCAGATCCTGAGAGTCCATTATCAGCTATGAAATCAAATACCTTGAAAAAGTACATGACTGTAAGACCACGGAAGTGGGAGAGACAAAGGCGGTCTTCTGTAAATACTAAGAGAATGAGCAGTCAAAATTATTTAATTTTTTGAAGTCTGGGACTGTGACGTGCATAAAAAGGATACAACCTTCCCTATCCAGTCACGCTCCATTGCTTCATCATAGAAGACAGAGATGGTCTCTCAAGTAACTAATCCAGAGGTATAAAGGTTTTGCTTGATTAATTAATTGGTCATGCTGAAAAGCACATAATTAGTTCTGTTTGTGGATAAGGGGAAATAAGCCCTAGAGTTACTGCTGTTGCTTTTCTTTGATCAGGCTGTGGGATGTTTTTCATGGTAGAATTTCTCTGGGGAAGATCACTAGGCTTGACGTTCTAGTTAGATTTGAATAATTTATTAAAAATTTGGAAGAAAAACTAATTAAATCTGTGTGTGATTCTAAAGTTAGAGCTCCTGCTGAGACCCAGAAGATGTAAATGTGTAAGAGCAAACTTTTTTTGAAATGTTCTGAGCCTGAGTTTTTTTAGGTCCATTTATTTCCAATAGAAGTGCTTTTTGTCATTAATGATCTCTCTCTCTCTCTCTCTCTCTCTCTCTCTCTCTCTCTCTCTCTCTCTCTCTCTCTCTCTCTCTCTCTTTCTGTCCTCCCCCCTCTCTGTACTCCCTTTTTTCCTCCCTCTCTCTCTCTTTCTCATTTACACACACACACACACACACACACACATCACTACAACTGGCCAGAGATGGGAAATGAGGGTGATGTCAAAGAGGAGTCTTAGACATTATCATAAACCTAAACTATGACTCTGAAAAATGTTTTTTCTCCCCTCTATTTATGCTTGTTTTCTAATCTCAGCTAATCTCGTTCTTACTCTTCTGACATGATCTTAAGCTGCCATGAGTACAAAAACCTTATATACCTCATTCTCTCTATATAAAGAATACTAAGACAGCATAGGCACATGTTACTTTCAAATAAGCAGAGGTAGGGCAGTAGTAGATCCAATGCTCAAACTGAGACAAAAAGATATAAAGATGTTGATTAAAAATTATGGCAAATAGAAAAACAAAACCACATATAACAGCTTTTCTCCTCATGTGCTTCATTCTATAATATTTGCCTGGACCCCACAGGTGGTTATGCTTCTACTCTGCTATTTACTTTTCCCTTAAGACCTATGGTGTTTTACTGGAATTCATATGCATCACTGGAAACTTGCAGTAGTGATGAAGGTGGTAATGATGGCTTGGAATTTATTGATGATGCTATCTTTTAAATACCTAATTCCTCAAACCCATTTGTGTTTGATGTTTTAAATTGGAAAACAATAGCTCCTGATCCCAACATAAAAAATGAGGTTGAATTTCCTTTACCGTTTTTTTCTATTCTGGTATTCCATGAACACGTGAATGCTCTCACCTTAAATTGTAATTATGTGTGCTACTTCTATAATTCCTTCATTTGTTATATGTATATGTAATTAAATAACTGGCATTTCACATATGCTGTCTATCCTTTATGAGTCTCTTGTTCTCATTAATATATGCTGTCACTTCGGTATGTGACTTGATCCAATTGGTGATGTATTTCTTAAATATACCGTTTGCTTTCTCCTTCTCTCTGACTGAATCTGAGAAATCACCACCTAAAGCAAGAAAATATTTTCATTAATTTTAGTCTGAATGCAAACTGTGGTTTTTAAGCACATCACTGCTTTTCAACAAGGGAAGTTTCCAGAACAGCATTTCTCAATGTGGTGTAACGGAATTTTTATGAGTCAGTAATATGGGTCATAATAATACTTGCAGATACAATGATGAGCACTCCCCATGTGCCTGATATTCAGTTACTTTCACAAAGGTGTGAGAAGCTGAGATTCCCAAAGGTTACACAATTTGCCCAGGGCATATAATGAATAGAAGGATGAGTACTTGAAGTTCAGTTTGTCATATTCTAAACTACGTGCTTTATGCAGTGTGTTATACTACACTAATATCCTGTTTGGACCTAGTAAATTAAAATAGTAGCTGAAAAAAGCAATATATGAAGCCTCACTCACCACTTAAAGAAAAATAATGCTTCCTTCTCTGCCGGATAATTTACCAAAAAATAGAACTATGAGAAAGGCAGACTCAATATATATTAATAAACCATAACAAAAGCTGGTTTTAGTTTCAGAAGTGTCATAAATAAAAATGAAGAATGTTAAGTTAATTTGAAAATCTTTAAAAAAATTATTATTGCCATGTTTTAGTTTTTATATTAATGGAAGTTAGCAGCTATATTAAAGTAATATAAACCTGAGTGAGATCTTTTCAGGGCATATTTCTTACTTGCAGAGACAGTTCAATTTTTATAAGGCAGGAGCTAAAAACATATGAGAGTAAAAGAAAACTATAAATATTAATATGCAAAACTATATGGCATGAGTACAAATGTGTCCCAACAAAGCACTTGACGTTAAAACCTGAATTTTCTTATTATAGGTTTATTTTAAGAAAATTCCAATTCTGTTCAGTACAAATACAATTCTTACAGTTACAGCTTATCGTTCAGAGTTAATTGCTGCTTGTCTCCTTGGATATGATAATTTGCATAATTGTGATTCTTTTCAATAATAAAATGGATTATATAATCTCGGAGAAGCAAACATCATAAAAATTAAATTTATATGAAATTAAAGAAATAAATGTTCCATGGTAGCAGAACTATTATAGCTACCAAAAGAATAAACTTTTTAAATGCTTTAGCCTATATATTAACAGAAAATAACTTTAGCATACACTGCTCTTCAAAAGTCATTCAAAATTTTAGGTCTTATTTTGAAATTCAAATACTAAAGTGAATGAATACAAGCAGTGTCAGTCATAAGATAATATTTATAATAAATGTGGGCATCAGATGGGAAGAATAAATATCAGAGCAGATTTGTCTGACAGAAGTACAACAGCAAAAACAGAAACCACAGTCCACTTGAATGTCTTTCTAATTTATATGTTCTGATCTATTTACCCTTCACATTTCTGGGACTCAAATCCAGAAGCCAACAGCCCTAAACCACCTTAGTTCCCATTCTCTGCAATTATGAGAAATGCCCCAGATGCTTCTCCAAGCCAGTAAAGATAAACACCAGGGCTGTTTGGCAGCTGAGAGTTAATTCCTGAGGAAATTTAAGGGGACAGAGACAGTTGTCTGGCTGTGACCCTGGCAATACACAATACCAGGTCAGTGACATACTTTATTTCCCCTCGGTTTCTAAACCAGAGTAAGGCTGCATTTTCTCTCCAACTATTCAACTCCCACATACATCACCTGAGTAAGATTTGAAGGTGTACAATATATTGCATTCAAGTCCCAGAAAATATATCCATTAAAGAATTTACTTTAATAACATTCTATTGAGTCATAGAGTGATTATGAATGCAATTATGCATTTTATGTGAAACAAAAACAATATGAAATTATTTTGAATGTTGTTGCTAGGAAGAAATCACAGGTTTTCAAGAAAACGTGTTTCACATGGTTTAACAGAATGCAACATGTATATGTTTCAAAATGCCATATACTATTTTATTAATAGGCATATTCTTTGTATTTTATATCAGATAAAAATAAAGATCACTGAAATAATAATCAATGTGTCTTAGTTATGGTTACTATTACTGTAATGAAATACCATGACCAATGTAAGTTGAGGAGAAAAGAAATTATTTGCTTTATACTTCCATATCACTGTTCATCACTGAAGAAAGTCACAGCAGAAATTCAAAGAGGGAAGGAACCGAACCGGGAGGCACGAGTTTATGTAGAGGATATAGAAGAGTACTATTTACTGAGGGGAAGCAGGCTATCCAGATGAGACCTGATAGGCTGTAGTCATATGGTAATGGGAGATAGGCTGTGGTCCTATGTTAGTGGAGGAGGTCTCCTTCTGTCAGAGATCTAGGGAAGGGGAATATGGTTGAAGATAGAAAGAGAGTAGAAGATACAAGGGAGAGGATAACAATTGTATTGCAATCTGAATAAATGACAATAAATTAATTTTTTTAATTAAAAGAGTAAGGTCATATGCTATATGAATGGTTCGTAAAGGGCTCTTATCTTTATTCCAGCGCTCCCAAAGAAGGTCAAAAAATTTATTAGGCAATATATTTGACCTAACTGTGTGACTTTTCAGAAGGATGACTTTGACATTTTAAAGTGAGATGGAGCATTAGAATTATACATATAGCTGGCATAAAAAGACAGAAATTTATGGTGCTGCAAAAGAATGTAATTTTTCCAAGAAAAAGTCTTATCTTCTTAAAATCACCTGAATATATTATAAATTTTCAACACTGAGAAAAACGAACAATTTTGGCAATATGTGATAATTGTGACTTTCTTTAGTACCTGTCAATGAATCATTCAAATATACATTTACAATTCTCTCCACATGCATATGCACACACATAAACAATATACATATAAAATCTATACACATGAAAATAAGTTTTAAATTCTTTCACATACTGCTCTGAATCTGGACCTATAAGAAGTGAAATGGCTTACAGATAACACAGATATGCTGAATCTATGAAAAGACCTTAGCAAAACCAACATGCAACATGGTATTAGGGGTTTAAAAATGCTTCTAAAAATAGATAGTAGAAAAAATATTGAAGGAAGTGAACATTCAACTTCAGGTAAGTGTAGCAGCAAATGGAGATTAGGATTTATAAACTTTTGTTACGAAAAAAAAAAGACTTTAACCCCAACAGGAAGCAAACAGGGATACTGTCTATTATGATTCCAATTTTAGAGAACTAATCTTAAAGTTTAAAACTCAGATGAAATTTTATAGTGTAAAGAGTAAGAAAATTTACTAGTTTGCATTCTCACCAGCAATGAAAGGAGTGTTTTTTTCTTTCCACATCCTCACCAGTATGTGGTGTCACTTAAATTTTTTATCTTAGCCATTCTGATAGGTGTAAGATGGAATCTCAGAGTTGTTTGGATTTGCAGTTCCCTGATGACTCAGAAAATTGGGAATAGGGCTTCCTCAAGACACAGCTATTCACTCCTTGGAATATACCCAAAGGATGCACCAGCATACACCAAGAACATTTGCTCAACCATGTTCATAGCAGCCTTATTCATAATAGCCACAACATGGAAACTGCCTAAGTGTCCCTCAGTAGAAGAATGGATAAAGAAACTGTGGTACATTTACACTATGGAATACTACTCAGCTATTAAAAGCAAGGAATTGCCGAAATTTGTGGACAAATGGATTGAACTAGAAATGATCAAAATGAGTGAGATAACCAAGAAGCAGAAAGAGTCAAATGGTATATACTCACTTATATCTGGACACTAGCCCAAGGGACATTTCCCAAGAAAGTCTTCACTTACCAGGAAAGTGGGACAGAGGGGAAGACTTCCTATTGGGACTCTAGGTGAGAGAATCAAGGGAGAATAGGGAAATAGAAGGAACCAAAGGTTCCTAGAAACCTACAAGTAGATCATTATGATGGGCAGATCTAGGCCCAGGCGTCCTGCTCAAACTATGGCACCAGGCAAGGACAATACATGCAGTAAACTTCGGAACCCTACCCAGATCTACCCAATGGACAGGACATTCTTCACAGTTGAGTGTAAAGTGGGGTCTGACTTTTTTTTTTTTATTAATTTATTCTTGTTACATCTCAATGTTTATCCCATCCCTTGTATCCTCCCATTCCTCCCTGCGCCCCATTTTCCCATTATTCCCCTCCCCTATGACTGTTCCTGAGGGGGATTACGTCCCCCTATATATTCTCATAGGGTATCAAGTCTCTTCTTGGCTACTTGCTGTCTTACACTAACTTTGGTGTCCCATATTTGACCATGTCCCCTGGATGGGGAGGCCTGGTGGCACTCAGAGGAAGGATAGCAGGCTACCAAGAAGAAACTTGATACCCTATGAGCATATACAGGGGGAAGAGGTCCCCCTCAGTCACAGTCAAAGGGGAAGGGAGTAAGGGGAAAATGGGAGGGAGGGAGAAATAGGAGGATATAAGGGATGGGATAACAATTTAGATGTAATATGAATAAATTAATAAAATATATTAAAAGAGTGAGAAAATTTGAAACCACATCTGTATATTTCTGGTTTATGTGAAAATTAACAAAAACAGAAAGGTAAGTAAGACAAGCACAATTCATAAAACCAGAGTACAAGGTGTAAAGATAAACAATAAGCAGGTAATTTACAAGTGTAAGCCTTTGTATTGTTTTCCTGCTTAGTGACTGGTAAGTACAAGATTTTGAACTTTCTGTGTAGCAGCAAGTGGCTCTGCAATGAGAAGAAAGCTTGAGTACACTAGGAACCAATATCGTCCTTGCATTTAGGATAGGAGAACTATTATGCAGCTGCACAACATAACAGTCTAAAATCAACAGGGAGTATTTGGGGAAACAATTTTCACAGTGTATTTCTGTAAAATCCCAAGAAGGAAAATTCAGAACGAGGAATCATCCTTGATTTTTCCAAAGTATCACACTTGACCCTGATAACACAGAATGAATGAGGCACATCATAGACAAAGAAACATTTGCTTCCTTTCTTCTATGTCCCCTCATTTTTCCTATTATATTTTATGGCCTTCAAATCAAAGGGAAAAATAAACTATCTACCTTTATACTCTTAGTTTTCAATTATAGTTATACCTTGAATCACTTAGACAGCTTTAAAAAATCGCAAGATCCATGCCTCATACTCAAAGATTTTATTTTATTGGTCTGGGATGAGCATCAAGCTCTGGGATTTCTTCAAATTTCCTTAGTTGTGGTTACAGACTATAAGTCCAGACATTGCGTCTCAATCTGTCATTTCTGAATCACATGTGCTAGAAACATCTGGAGTATTTATTTAAAAATTGAAAATCCTGGATGTTACCTCATATTAAATCAAAAATTCAGAGAGCTGGGAACTTTTATCTAACACATTACCATGTGACAGTTTTTCATCCTGAGAATGATGTAGAGCTCTGAACTTTTCATCTTTAAAAGGCATTATAAGTTTTTCAGAGGAGATAAATTCATACATGCATGCATTCATATATCAATATAGTATATATGTAGGTATTCTATGTATAATTTCTCTTTTATTCAGTCTTCTCCCTCTTCCTCATCAATGAAAAGACCTCATTGCTCCTGTGAAAATTAGAGGGAATTCAGGATATGATGCATAGGAAAGTTGACATTTCTTAGGAAAGTCAGTTTACTGTATAAGAATCATCAAAAATTTCATTTTGATTTTAACACAAAAAGCATTCCTTTGTCTGGAATTCTATTACCAGTCAAGTATAATTGAAGGAAAACAAAATACTTAAGTATGGAATTCATCACCTGGACTATTGCTATCTGACAGTGATTATGAACAAATATGTCACTCATACCTTATACCAGCCAGTGGGTCATGATTTTATTTTTTTTAATGGTGGAAGTTAATTTGCTTTAATCCTCAGTACTTAATGCTAAAAACAGAATTATATATATGTTCATGAAGTCCATAATATATTTGGAAAAGCATGTTAAAATGAGGGTTATTGTTATGAATCCTGTAGCTAAATCAGAAGAAAATGATGCAGGTGGTGAATAAGATACCAAGTATCAGAAAAGAACCTTGTTTCAACATTAAAAAAATATAGTTTTTGCATCTATATAGAGTCATATCATATTGCTCAAGATTTAGTCCTTTACATCTGTACAGAAAGGTAAGAATGAAACTCAAATGAAATCTTGTATCACAGACTTTTTCAAAAAGAAACCTCAGAACAATACTGAGGTCATTGCAGCATCTGGACTTTCGCCAATCATAAATTTGGAATAATGACCCTGAATAATTAATATATAATTAAATTATAGCATAATGTGCTTAATTAGAGAGTAAACAGGTATATCACATTTAAAGATACTTTAATCAGATTAAATCAGTGAAGTAAAGCTCTGGTGTGGGGAGTGAAAGAATGTTTGAATGAATGAGTGTCTGAGCAACAGGACAGTAGTTACTATACAGTGACAGAAGGACCGAAGGAAGAACTACAAAACATCACTGCAGGTGATTGATTCCCAGATGAGATGGGTGCACATTGTTAGGAGCATGAGTGGTCTAGCCTCAGGCTTCCAGCCTAATCCACAGAAAAGTCCCTGGGTCCCTGCATATGTGTAGGCAGTCTGAAAAGTCTAGCATCTCTCCTGCTTGCACATGATACCTGTGTTCTGGGTTTCACACTAAACTACAGACTACAAAACACCAATATCTGGGTTTCTAGCCCAGAGGACACGCCATGGTCTGGAACACAACTGTTTCCAATCCATGGAAATTTCCAAAGTCCAAGAAGGCATAGATAAAGTCTCAGAGGTATAGCCACCATATCTATCAGTGGCACTCAACACCTGAGCTCTGTATCGTTGACAGAAATATAGACTACAAAACACCAGAATCTGGGTCTCATAGCCCAAAGCATACTCAACAGTCAGAAAAAAAATGGAATTGACCTCAGGTCACCTGGTCAATCCATGCAAAGTTTCTGCGCCAACATGGGCACAGGCTTCAAGGTCTAGCCACATGCCTGGTGGGGCCTGCAGCACCTGCACTCAGGTGACTAAACTGAGAAACCCATGTATCAGAAGGAACTGTGGGCCACACAACACCAGTATCTGAGTCTCCCTGCCAAGAGCAGACACCACAGTGTAGATCACAGATAGATCTGATGTCAGCTCACCCAGCTCTTCCATAGAAAGATCCCAGGTCTGTTCTCAGGTCTCCCAGCTGATTCACCTTAAAAGTTCTCTAATCCCTGCAGGTAAAGGGTCTTAACCTATAGCCACTCACATATCAGCCATTCTCAATGGCTAGGGCAAGACACCAGAAACTGCCACCCAATACTGGAGACAGGAAGATGGCTAAAAGTCAGTATAATAACACAAACAACAAAAGCCAAATTAATATGGCGTCTCCAGAACTCAATTATACCAAAGCAATCAGCCCTAGACATTATAACACAGTTGACACACAAGAAAATAACCTCAAATTTTTTCTTATGATGATTATGATGGAGGAAATGAATAAACTACATGAACAAATACAGGAAGATACAGCCAAACAGATCGAGGTCCTAAGTGAGACCATGACAGAGGTTTATAGGGAAAAAATGAAGAAATCACTGAAAAGTTTTCAGGAAAATGCAAATAGTAAGTTGAAGGAAATCAATAAAATGGTTCAGGATCTGAAGATGAAAATGGAAAAAATAATGAAAGCACAAATTAAGTGAAGCCTGGAATGAGAGAACATAGAGAAGAAAACAAGAACAGCAGAGGTTATTATCACCAATAGAATACAAGAGAAGAGAGAAAGAATTTCACATATAGAAGATACAATGTAAGAATTGATGCAAATATCAAAGAAATTGTTAAATCAAAATATTCCTGATATGAAACATTCAAGAAATCAAGGACACAATGAAAAGATGAAACCTAAGGACAATAGGAATTGAGGAAAGAGAGGATGACAGGCTACAAGACTCAGAAAATATTTTCAACAAAATCATAGAAGAAAATGACCCAATTTAAAGAAAGAGATGCCTATAAATGTACAAGAGGCCTGATGAACACCAAGTAGAGTAGAGCAGAAAAGAAGGCCCCCTCCACATAATAATCAAACCAAAAAATGTACAGAACAAAGACAAGATACTAAAAGCAGCAAGGGAAAAGGGCCATATAATACACAATGACAAACCTATCAGAATCACACACAACTTTTCAGCAGAGACCATAAAACCCAGAAGGGCCTGAAAAGAGGTCTTGCAAATCCTAAGAGACCACAGATGCTAGTCCAGACTACTATACCCAGCAAAACCTTTATTGGCCATAGATGGAGAGAAAAAAGATATTCAATCACAAAAATTTAAAAAATATATATTCACAAATCCAGCCCTACAAAAGATATTAGAAAGAAAACTCCAAGCCAAAGAGGCTAACCACAAGCAGGAAAACACAGGAAATAGATGACTTCACTTTAGCAAAGCAAAAACCAAACAAACACACTACCACAATCAACACCAAAGTTAAAGGACCTAACAGTCACACACAATTAATCTCTCTCAACAATAGTCTCAACTCTCCAAAAATAGACACAGAGTAACAGAATGCATATACATGACCCAATATTTTGCTGCATTCACAAAACATATTAGCCACAAAGGTAGACATTACCTCAGGGTAAAAGGCTAAAAAGGGTTTTCCAAGCAAACTGACATGAGGCAAGCTGGAGCAGCCATTCTCATATCCACCAAAATCAATCAAAAGAGGTGAGAAAGGAAACTTCATATTCATCAAAGGAAAACTCAACTAAGATGACATCACAATTCTGAACATCAGTGATCCAAATACAAGGGCACCCACATTTGTAAATACACACTAGTAATGTTTAAACCACACATCAAACCTCCACACACATAGTGGAGACTTCACACCCTCCTTTCACCAAAAGAGAGGTCAAGAAAACAGAAGCTAAAACGAGAAATAATGGCACTAACAGATGTCAATAATCAAATAGACCTAACATATATCTACAGAACTTTTCATCCAAACACAAAAGATTGTACCTTCTCAGCATCTCAAGGAACCTTTTTTCCAAATTTGACCATATACTAGGTCACAAAGCAAGCATCAACAAATATAAGATGATTGAAGTAATGCTTTGTATCCTATCTGACCACCATGTATTAAAGCTGGACCTCAACAACAGAAATAACCAAAAGCCTACAAAAACATGGAAATCAAACAACTCTCTACTTAATGAAAACTGAGTCAGGAAAGAAAGAAAGAAAGAAAGAAAGAAAGAAAGAAAGAAAGAAAGAAAGAAAGAAAGAATAGAAAGAGAAATAAAGAAATTAGGGACTTCCTAAAATTCAATGAAAGTGAAGGTGCAACATACCTAAATTTATGAGACACATTGAAAGCAGTGCAAAGCAGAAAGTGCATAGAACTAAGTGGTTTGATAAAGGAATTGGAAACATCTTAGGCATTAGGCAACTTAATGACACATCTGGAAGCCCTAGGAAAAAGAAGCACAAATACCCCAAAAGAGTAAATTGCTGGAAATTATCAAATGCAGGGATGAAATCAATAAAATACAAAGAAAACAATTCAAAGAATCAATAAAAGCAAGAGTTGGTTCTCTGAGAAAAATCAATAAAATTGATGAACCCTTATCCAAATCAGCAAAATCAGAAATGAATATGGAGACATAACAGACACCATGGAAATCCAAAGACTACTTAAGACTTACATCAAAAGCCTATACACCAAAAAGTTTGAAATTTAAATGAAATAGACGGTTTTCTTGATAAATTCCAGTTAGCAAAGTTGAATAAAGGTCAGGCAAACAAATTAAGTAATACTATATCTCCTGCAAACATAGTAGCAGTCATCAAAAGTCTCCCAACCAGAAACTCCCAATGTCAGATGATTTCTGCATAGAATTTTATCAGACCTTCAAAGAAGAGCTAATACCAATACTCTTCAAAGTAGTTTACAAAATAGAAATTGAAGAAACATTACCAAACTCATTAAATGAGACCACAGTGACCATGATAACTAAACCACACAATCACCTAACAAAGAAAAAGAATTTTAGACCAATTTATCTTATGAACATTAATGCAAAAATACTCGATAAATTACTAAAAAATTGAAACGAAGAATACATTAAATATTTCATTCAACATTACCAAGTAGGCATCATGCCGACATAGAGGGATGGTTCAATATGCAGAAATTTATCAGATATCCATCATATAAACAAACTGAAAAATAAAAACACATGATCATCTCGTTAGATGCTGAAAAAGCATTTTACAAAACCCAACACCTACTCATGTTTAAAGTACTGGAGAGATCAGGGTTACAAGGCACAAACCTATACATAATAAAGGCTACATACAACAAGCCAGTAGCGAACATCAAATTAAATGGAGAGAAACTCAAAGAAATTCCACTAAAATCAGAGACTAGACAAGGCTACTCATTCTCTCCATATCTCTTCAGTATAGTACTTAAAGTTCTAGCTAGAGTAGTAAGACAACAAAAGGAGACCAAGAGGATCTACACTAGAAAGGAGGAAGTCAAAGTATAACTTTTCACAGATGCTATGATAGTATACATTAGTCACCCCCAAAAATCCACAAGAGAACCCTTTCAACTTATAAACTCCTTCAGCAAAAAGGCCAGATCCAAGATTAATTTTTAAAAAATAATTAGCCCTCCTGTATACAAATAACAAACAGGCTGAGAAAGAAATTATGGAAACTACACCCCTCAATAGTTTAAAGTATCTAGGTGTAACTATAGCCAAGCAAGTGAAAGATTTGTATGAAAAAACTTCAAGTCTCTGAATAAAGAAATTGAAGAAGATATCAGAAGATGGAAAGATCTCTCATGCTTGTAGATTGGGAAGATCAACATAGTAAAACTTGCCATCTTACCAAAAAGCAATCAACAACTTCTTGAACAGAACACCAACAGCTCAGGCTCTAACATAAAAAAAAAGTAGATGAGACCTTATGAAAAGCTTCTGTAGGGTTAAGGACACTGTCAGCAGAATAAAACAATAGCCTAAAAGCTTGGAAAATATCTTCTCCAACCCTACATCTGACAAAGGGCTAATGCCTGAAATATATAAAGAACACAAGAAATTAAACACCACTATACAAAGTATCCAATCCAAAAATGGGGTACAGAGATAAACAGAAAATTCTCATTGGAGGAACATCGAATGGATGAGAAACACCAAAGAAATCCTCATTGTCCTTAGTTATCAGGGAAATGCAAATCAAAAGGACTCTGAGATTCCAACTCCCACCAACCAGAAATGTTAATCTCTAAAGTGCAAGTGACAGAACATACTGGTATGGATGTGGAGAAAGGGGAACATTCCCCCACTGCTAGTGGTGTGTTGGAAATCAATCTGCTGCTTTCTCAGAAAATTGGGAAGAGTGCTGCCTCAAGATCCAGCTATCCACTCCTGGACATATACCCAAAAGATGCTTTACCACAGAACAAGAACATTTACTCAAATAGGTTCGTAGCAGATTTATTTGTAATAGCCAGAATCTGGAAATAACCTAGATCTCTTTCAACAAACGAATGGAAAAAAACAACAGTGATACATTTCCACAATGGAATTCTATTCAACTACTCAAAATAAGTAAATCTTGAAATTTGCAGGCAAATGGATAAAAGTAGAAATGATCATCCTGAGTCAGATAACACATATCCAGAAAGACATGCATGGTATATACTCACTTATAAGTGGATTATAGCCCAACATAGAAACCCTCTGAGAGACTCCACCCAGGGGGTTGTTAGGACAGATGCTTGGACCTGCTAATGTACTCTTGGCAGAGTGCCAATGGTGGTATGGAAGTGTTGTGGTATGGAAGGACCCAGAGGACTCAGGAATTCAACAAGGAGAACATCAAGACTAGTGGATCTGGACCCAAGGTGGCCTTCACCAACTGATGCACCAAATATGGACAATTCATGCAGTGAGACTAGACCCCCTATTAAGATATAGCCAATGGACAGTTCATTTTCCATGGTGGTGGGTTGAGCAGGGACAGCCTTTGACATGAGCACCCCTCCACCCTAATTTGATCAATTCTCCTTTTGTGGGCAGGCCCAGGTGGCATACAGAGGAAGGGAAAGTAGACAATCTGGATGAGACCTGACATGCTGTGGTTATATGGTGGGTAAGGAAGCCCCCTTCTGTCAGAGGTCTAGGTGAGGGAAAAGGGCAGGAGAAGGAAGGAGGATTGGAATGGGAAAATAAAATGGAGGGGATAACAATCTGGATGTAATCTTAATGAGTCATAAAAAGTTTAAAAAGAAAAAATAATAAATTTGGTATATGATAAAGAACAAAAATTACAAAATACTTGGAATGTTTTAGGAGAAAATAAGTTCTTTTTTTCTTTAACAATCAAATTTTAATGCAATGCAGGTAATCATAACCATTGGCAGATCATGCCAGATTCTTTTAATCAGAATTCCACAAAAATTCAACCAGAATTTTCCCTAACAAAAAAAAAAAATATTCCTTTTCAATCATTCAGCAAGTTGCTTTCTAAAAATGAGTCAACACATGATTTTTAAGTAACAATTGTAAGATGGGCTTTGAGTAAGCTCTGTAAACACAGTATTTTTATAATTATTACATTTACTTTTGTGTGAGTGTGTTCGTATCTATGCATCTTGTGTGTGTGTTACACTTCCTATTATCAGTATAATTCTGTAGCAAATGAAAGCTATCTTGTAAATCTGTCCCTGTGCCTGTGATTATATATCTGTGTGTTTCTATGTTATATTTTGTTGTGAGACTGTGTGTCAGTCCTTCACAAAGGGTTTTGCTCTGTCCTTATAAACAACACAGAAAGGATCACATGGAGATGGAATTGAATGCTTTACAGAAATCTCTAATGGAACTTTATATTAAAAATGAGGATTATAGTATCTAGACTCTTACTAAACTAGGGATTAAGTCTCTAGTTCCAACTGACCCCAAATGAACTATAGATTAAACTGTACTACATGCACCATTGCTTATCAACTAATATCTATAAATGTCTTGTTTATAATAATTTATTTTGTAACTTTACTCTCATCAACCATGGGTATTATCAAAGGATATAGATGCATTAGGCTGAGTCAGAAGGATTGAAGACCACTAGTACAAGATTACAGCTATATATCAGCTCAGATTGTAAAAGTTGATTATATAGGAAATTCAAGACAAGTAAGGTTGATCACTACATTGTTCTCATCAAGGTAGGTCAAAGAAACAGGCTAAGTACACAGTAGGTCAGCAGTTTCAAATCTTGTGTGACCTCAAGGTGTGTTAGTAAGTCTGGCTGTGATGTCCAGAAAAAGTTCTGGTTGCTTCACATTTAAGAAATTTTTATATAATTGTACATCTTTCAGGAGTCAGTTTTCTTCCACTATGTCAGTGACTGTGATAGACTTTTTGTTGTCAAACTTGGCAGAAACCATCTTTCTCTTGTGTGACATTTTTCTGGCCTATAAATATATTGATGATCAAATCAAAAGAAAAATTGAGCATCTGAAGAACTTAACTTTCATATCCATATACTAATTTAAGCTAAAGCGATGTGATTGCCCTATTCTTGTACTACCAAGGTTATTTATTTTCTGTGAGTAAATTAATGCAGCTGAAATAAGAATAATATCTAATAGTTTCTAGTCTGTAGTATTTTATGTGAGATTTGTAAAAAAAAAAAAAGTCACTTGTTATACCAAGCATTTTATACATATGCTTCCTAATATAGATATGTTAGAGTCTTTACATAGGCTTCATTTCATCAGTCTTATATTGCAAAATTGTGGACACTGGATAGAAGTAGCTGCTTAAATATTTAGTCTTCTGTAGTGGAACATGTACTAGATCTTGCTTTTGTGATGCCAGCATTTTATAGAATAATACTTAGAAGCCAAAGCAGGAACATGACTCAAAGAGTTAAGATGTTGGCTTAATATACTGATGAAACAAGGGTTAATTTAGCAATTCAACATAATGGGACATCTAGATTGAAAAGGCTGGGATAAAAAAATAAATCTTATATGAGGAACATAGGTATTCAAAGACATGGATTTCCTAAGAAGCATATACTTACATATGTACTATAATTGTAAGATATAACCCAAGTATATTTTCCTACATACACAGAGGTGATTTTTATTGCTTAAAGGCATCCGTGAAATATATAAATCTTAATTTATATGGACAAAGAGTTGGCTTTATCTGTGATTAAGGTAAATGTCTTGAGACAGAACATAATATGGTTTCTGTGTTGATCCTAAATGTAAACTCAGCAGCCTTATGAAAATGAGATTAAATGAAGGTATACTAACATATTCACAGAGGAGAGGGCAGCACAAATAGAGGACATACATTTGGGTGATGATGTAAAGCAATTCATGTATTTCTAACAACCACCATCATGACACAATACAGAGAAATAATATTTTCTCTTAAGCCTGCAGATGAACAATGGTTCTCACATTACATACCTTAATTTCAACACAGTGGTAGTGAGCTTGAATATCTGCCTTCAAAACTATGAAAAGATGCATGTTTTACATGCATATATGTCTTTGTAACATACATGTGACCTGAAATTACAGTCAAAGATGTTTGTGAGCCATTGTATGTATGCTAGGAATCAAACACAAATACTCTACAAGAACAGACAGTGCTCTTAACCACTATGCTATCTCTTCAGTCTTGATAATTTTTCCTATTTAAGGAAATGTGTCCTTTGGTAATTGGTATGAGTAGCTCAGAGAACTTGATGCAAATACATTAAAACATAAACTGGTCTTAGTGTTAAGACACTACTGAGAGATACAAAAAAGAAAAGGAAGCAGAGATGAGTTACTACAGTTACAGCTTCTAAAGTAACTCCATAAATCTCTGACAAAGGCTGGTGACAGGAAACTGAAATGGTCTGAACTCTTTTTATAGCTCCTAAGGGCTGTTGTAGTTCACAAAAGTTTCCTAAAGATACAATGAAGGAACACATATATTCATTTCCCCAATTTCCATAACTTTTAATATTTCTTATTTTACTTTGATAGTTTTTTCTTTTCTTTCTGACAGAATCTTCTACATGCATAAATAGTTTAAAGAACTCTCTCAGTTGCTGCTATCAAAATAGCTTTTCTCTTTGATGATAGTTTTCCAAGAAGAAATGGGCTATGTCTTTTAAATATTGATAGTACAGACAAAAAGAAAGAGAAAAACAACAGATAGCCTAAGTTACTTACAGAAGCATAATATATTTACAGCTGGAAACCCTGAAACACACATCAGAATGCAATGATGATATATTTAAGGAAAAAATGCAATGTTTGTATATGACGATTCATTTATTTCTTCTGTAAACATATCTGATTCATTTCATTGAACAACAGAGAATTTTATGTTAATTTATTGATACTTTGATACCTAAAGCCCAGTTCAGAGTTGTAGCTACTTTAAAAAACTGAGTTTTGGGCTGTTCTATAGTGAACAATTCCTTCCTTGTCTTCTGTTCAACCACAAACCTGTTCACACATACCAGTGCTGTCCAATATACCTTCAATATTTGATTATAGTAGATGTTTTCTTAATATTATTGGCATTTCTTTATACCTGGTATCCACTGATTAAAAGTGGGCAGTTGTTAAGTGAGTTTAACCTTGGTTGTGTTCAGGATTCTCTTAGGAGTAGCTTTACATACCCTGTTTCTAAGATGTAGTTCTAGGTATTCAAGTTTGATATGTGCTCCATACAGCATGGTTTTATATGGCATCCCAGTATTATTAAGTGGTAAGGCTACATGAAAACCATGTGCCTAGTCCATAGATTTAAAAGTTACCTCATCAATTTATTTATTTGTTGTCATTTGTGTATATGTATGATTATACACGTCCATGTACATTCATGGGTGGAAGTCAAGGTACAATTTGTGGCAAGTGGTTCTCTGCTTCTACATCATGTGTCCTGTGGATTGAAATCATGTATTCAGACCTCACAAGTATCATTACCTTATGAATGATGATGGCTGTTTTTAAATTGTAATCTGAATACAGATAACCTGGAGGAAATTGCACAAATACAGCCTGATTCATAAAATAGGATGAGCTTTTGTATTTCTCACTACCTTCCAAACAATGTTTTGACTTTTTTATAAATCTTTTTAAAATTTTATTTTTTTTTTTCATTTTAAAAAATTTGTTCATTTTACATCCTGATAGTAGCCCCATCTCTTATCACCTGCCAGTCAAAACCCTCCTAAACTTCTCCCGTAGTCCTCAGAAAACGAGAACCCTCCTATCCTATCTTTTGACCCCAGCCCATCAAGCCTCATCTAGACTGTCTGCATCCTCTAACTCTGTGGGTTTGTAAGGGTGCCCCAACATGGGTTGTGATCAACAAGTGGACACCAGAGTCCATGTCAAATGTAGCCCCTACTTCCCATATTATGGGACCCACCAGGAGCCTGTGCTGCCTATCAACTACATCTGAGCAGACGGTCTAGGCTCTCCCCATACAAAGTCATTGGTTGGTGCATCAGTCTCTGCAGCACACCCTACCCCTGGCAGATTTATTGGCTTCTTGCTCTCCTTGTGGAGCTCTTATGCCCTCTATGTACTTCTATCCCCCAAGTCTTCCATTAGACTCCCTGTGTTCCACCCCAAAGTTTGGTTGTGAATCTCAACATCTATTGGGTCTCTTGCTTGGCGGAGCCTTTTAGAGGAACTTCTCTTCAACCACTTCTGGTGTCTATTATATTTGCCCTTCTGAATGAGAATTAAGCATTCCACATAGGGTCCTTCTTGCTATTTAGCTTCTTTAGGTCTATGGATTGTAGTGTGGTAATCCTGTGTTATGTGGATAATATCCACTTATAAGTAAGTATACACTATGTGTGTCTTTTTGGGTCTGTGTTAGACAGATCTCTTCTAGTTCTATCCATTTGCTTGTAAATTTCAATATTTTCTTATTTTTAATAGCTGAGCAGTATTCCATTGTATAAATGTACCACAGTTTCTTTGTTTGTTTGTTTGTTTTTTTTTTTTTGGTTGAGGGACATCTAGTTTGTTTCCAAATTCTGTATATTATGAACAAAGCTGTTATGAACATAGTTGAGCAAATATCCTTGTTATATGGTGGAGCATCTTTTGAGTGTATACCCATGTGTGCTGTAGTTGGATTTGGAGGTAGAACTATTGCTACTGTGTAGCAAGGGCCGTCACCATTGTTTCTCTTTTTGTAGAAATTGATAGTGTGCTGTGCCTGTGAGTCATTACCAACAGAACATACAATTTGCATGCCTTTAATTTATGTGGATAACAAAGAATCAATATTTAACACTTATACATATAAGAAATGCATGCTTATATCTGAAAATATACAAATGTTTTAGAGCTAAAATAGAACAGTCAATTTAAAAAAGGAGAAAAATGAAAGACAAAGTAGATGAGAAACAGCTTTTGAATTCAAACATTTTTCCCATAACCTGGCTGCCCAATATTCCCCCTACTAATTTGTGATTCTTGATTTGCAAACCAATCTCATTAAAATATTCAACTATTTATGGATAAGTACAAAGTAGATAATCAAGTCTAGATATAAATAAAAATATTTTATCATTCATGCAGCACGAAAATGGCACTGGTATTTGTATATTCTCGATCTAGAAGACATAGAAGAATATACACATGTAACAATGAAATACTTTTTACTGGTTTTAAACACTAGTTGTCTAAATTGTGTTTCAACATGTTGTAGTTGGAAACATCTACTTCTACAATACAAGTAACTTGCTTCTGCTTAATTATCCATAAATCTTATGCTTAATTTATTTTTATGAATTATAAGATTAAATTATTGCTGCCACCAATAGGATGTTTTATTTTTTATTGGAACAAAGATAAAAGGTTAAGCATAAAAATTTTAAATAAGTGGTGAATGTATATAAATTTTGTTGAACACCCTACAAATACTAATCTCACAAAATCTTTTGTATATAAATATGGGTATATAGAATGATTACATCTTCCATACTGGCCCAGTTTAAATTCCACAAAATTAATCTGATCAGTGGAAAATATGTGTTCCCAGATTTCTATGGGTTATTTTCATCAATAATTAAATGCCAAATTTTTATCTCTTTGTTTTTATTCTTTTAATTCCCATAGTAGGTATTAGAATTTTTATGTTCAAAGGGAAAGAAAGTAAAGACTCCATTTCTTGTTTTAGGTGTGTAAAAGCAGAAATTCAAAATCTCAAGTGGTTGTCCTTATACTATATACTTCAAAATAACATGACCAGGACTAGAGTTAAGTTCCTTTGATTCCTTAGTGTTTTCTATATTGCAAGTTAATATGTGACAGGTAAGTTTAAGAGGAAAACCACAGAAATTAATAAATGTTGATGGAGACATACTCTGTGGCCAGGTTAGGCTTTAATACAGTGAAATAGGATAATACCCTTCTTAATGGTATATCATCCCAAACCCAGAATTTAAAAATTTATATTTTAATAAAGTTATTTTATAATTATTTAAAATCCTTAATTGAGCCACTGTGAGTAACTACTCTGGCATAAAGTTACATACTAGAATAAACTATATTCTTACAAAACCTTAAGAGAGGTATCTTTATGAGTGAGTGAAAATGGGTTTTAATTAAGAATTTAATGAAAAGACTTTCCCATACTAAATGATAATTTAGGTGCTAAGATCTTGTCTTTTAATTTCTCTGCCTGTCATCTCATTCCTGCAAAGGTAACTAATGAATGGGTCAATAACATGTTTTGACAAATTTTAATACTATTAAATTGTATTGAGAGCATCTTGTTAGAAAGAATATTTTGTTCTTTTTTATGAGACTCGTTAGTATCAATACTTTAAAGATTGGATTACAATGTTTTTTAAAATTGAGAATTCCCAGGACATTATATGACTTCCCATTTTTAAAATTAAAATTTGTGTATGGATTTCTTTTAGAGGTGTGTGTTTGTGTGTGTGTGTGTGTGTGTGTGTGTGTGTGTGTGTGTGTGTGTGTTCTTATGTGCTAGAAAGTTGTTCTTCACTACAAACCAAATATTCCCATAAGTAGAATGAGTTCACATCTTTTTTTCTAAAGGAAGACTAAAAATATTAAAGAAAAACACCATACTTTCAGTCAACTTCAACTTTATCCTTTCTGTGCTTCATTTCCTGTAAAAATAAGTAAAATTCCAACACAAAGTTCCCATAACATCAGAGTTACAAGGTTTCCAGGTTTAATACTTCCTTGAATCTTAAATATTTAATATATATGAAAAGATATTTCTCCAAAATGTAACATTAAAAGTGAATTTGTTCTTTGATTTTCAATTCTTCACTGAATGTGTATAAAACAATGAAATGCGGTATTCATTCAACATCTTAGTTGAATGTTCTGGCACACATTTGAGGTTTGGAAGGATTTTCCTCATCTGAGCAAACTGAAAATCAGAGCAAAGGTGAGTTTGGTTCAGAACCATATAACCATTATTATTGATAAAAGGTAAGAATGTAGTATTAGTTCAGCTAATGTGGTAGGCCTGTTAATAGCAAACTCCACAGTTAATCACTAATTCATTGGCTCAGGGCAGCAGTCTTAAAGCAAGTGAGACTTCCCTCTGTAAATGGGCAGAACACAATGCAACAACTTCCAACAAAGCAACATATACAGCTAAGCCAAATCTAGCAATTGTTAAGCAATCAGATAATAAGGTGCAATGTCCTGGGTCAGAAATGTGTTGATAAAATACTCTCCTTATAGAATACAGAGAATTTAGGAATGGCATCCCTCTGCTTTAGCATGAACTGTGTGAGACTGCTGCCAGTCTTATTAACACTGCTTTATCTTTCTACAGTTACTTCTGCCCTCATCTCCTCTTATCTCTTCTTTGCATCCTATACCCTTCTTCAATAGAAGAAATCTGAATCTTCATTTCTTTGGTTCCCAAAGATTAGACCATGTTGTTAATGAAAATCCTTGGCCGTACTAGTTTGCATTCCCACCAGCAATGAAGGAATGTCCCCTGGAGGGGGAGACCTGGTGGCACTCAGAGGAAGGAAAGCAGGTTACCAAGAAGAGACTTGATACCCTATGAGCATATATAGGGGGAGGCAATCCAACTCAGTCACAGACATAGGGGAGAGGAATAAGGGGAAAAGGGGAGGGAGGAAAGAATGGGAGGACACAAGGGATGGGATAACCATTGAGATGTAACAAGAATAAATTAATAATAAAAAAAATTTTAAAAAAGTAATCTGAGATGACCAAAAAAAAAAAAAAAAAAAAAAAATCCTTGGCCAACTGAATTCATGGAGACATTCATTTCAGTCTTAAAAGAGGGGGGAAAGTGTAGAATTGAAAAGTCTTAATAGTACAACTAACATCAAAAACATTGTAATTATCCAAGAAAGGAAGCAGATACATCTAGAAAGATCCAGAACAGATGAGCAAGTCCATCCCTCAATGGTACTAACATTCTAGAATTCTAGAATTTTTCATATGTGTAAACCTATCTTGCTGTTCTTCTAGACATGGATTGACTGTTATGGCATAAATTATACCATGTGATTTTTTTCCAGCCAAAACAGCTATAACAGTCAAAAAATTAGTTTGTTCTACAATACTTAAAAGGGGTAAAAAAACAACCTTGACCCACAAACTTTATCTGTCCATATATATAAGTAGTATATAAGGTGATTATAAAGGAGTCACTGAGTCCATAAATTTTAAGGTAAAACATTCGTCACAACTGTCATATTAAGAGAGTGTATATTGCAAAAGCATTGTACTTTTACAGTAATCAAGCAATTTTTGATTGGAAAAAAAATGTTTACTCTGCAAGAGAAGAGCCAGTGAAAAGACAAAATTTTAAAAATTCACGGCTCTATTTCTTGTAATCAAGGAGTAATTTTATTTCAATATTCTTCATTCTCTGGTAGTCATGAAACTATGAAACATCCTGGGTTCCAAGACATAGTTTTGTTGTTATTTTATTGTTATTTTCAGTGTAGTAATCATCAGAAATACATGTATCTGATACATGGGTCCATACATAGGTTATTTTAATCACCACAAATAATTTAGATTTGAAAGCAGGAGAAGAAAATAAATTATCCCATTCTTCACAGATGTTTTATTTCTTCAAAAAATATTGTTTCCTTTCTTTGGATCTAGTATTTCCCTTAGAGGTTATAAGCAACACAGAAATCTATACATTAAGTGAGAAAGAAATGCTGTTAGGACCAGTTAATCACTGTCAACCCATTCAGGCACAAAAGCAGATGACCTTGCACTCTGGGAAACAGTGAGTATATTGAATCCACGGATGATCCCTTTGTCTTCTGGACCTAAGGGAGAGGGTAAAGGGCAGTGGGAGGTGTCTTCAGCATTGGAACATTGGAACAAATTGAAAAAAGATAAATTACTAAGAGAAAGATGAAAAACTGTAATAGTTATTACCTGACATTCTTGAACAGAAACTTTCTAGGTTAGTTTGTTAAAAGTCCATTGACTAGAATCTGATCCTTTTATATAATAAAAATGTTGCATATATATGTACTTTATACTTATAACTGCTCCATGAAATATGCAAACAGTTGCATTTTAACCCAACATCAGAAAACTGCTTCTGCTATTTTTCTCTAGGATTATTTACAATAACTAGTATTTATGGAAGGATTATATATTATAATGGAATTATGATATAAAACCATTTGTATAGCTCAAAATTTGAGCTATTTATTTTCTGGAATTAAATACTTTTATAATATTCATGCAATTATTGATTTTAATGTCTGCACAAATGTTATTCATTAAATAATCATGTCCACTTTGATAATGTAGACTTTCTTTCTACATTATTTAAAATCTTGGGTGTCCTATTAAAATATTCTAAATTGAGTATTAAATATGCCTTTTCTTTCAAAAAATCTTTGTATTAAAATGTACTAACTCACATTTATTTTAACTCCTAATTTTTTGCTCTTCCAACATTTTCTAAATTAGATTGGTTTGCCTAATGGATACCTTACACTTCAGGAAACAAATGCGATTTAATTTTAGTTTACATAAGTCTGTCCTCATTAAACTTATGCAAGTAACATGTATTAATTTCCTGAGCTAAAAGATGTTGTCAATAGAGTCAAACCCGAAAACATTAATGGTGTTATAACTTAGCTTGATATTCCAATAATCTAGGCTAGGTTCATATTTCCTTAACCAAGTAATGGAATTATTGGAAAGGCTTCTTACAATAAGATTAAATCTGTTAAATACTCCTATATAAATGAAAGTACTTTTTCTGACAATGTGTCATCAATCTGTTCATTCACTTTTCTGTTCCCAAGAATAATCATTAATAGTTTAAATTTTAATTGAATAAGTAAAAGTATAGAAGCATAGATTTTAGAATGTCAAAAATTCAAGAATGTCCAAGAATTCTACCTCTTTCCTCATTTACCTTTTTTGGGGGCTAGGGGTGGGTCAGGTCAAGTCAGTAAATTCATTGTGCCTCTAGTTCCCAAGCTATACTCTAATAGTGATGATACTACCTTTGCACATATGTACATACTCATACATATGTGTACATAGAGGTATACCTCATTAAATTGTTTTCACATATAGTATTAGTAATTATGGAAAGAAAATACTATTTACTGAACAGCTGAATGCCAAACAGGTATTTGGAGAACATTTTAGTCATCTTGAAAACTGTATATGCTGGGTAGGTATCCAGGGCTCAGTGGTAGCAAGCTTTTTTAGTATGTTTAAGGTCATATGTTTGATAGCAAGGACTAGAAAGAAAGTGAGTAGCAAAAAGCAGAAAGAAAAGAAAAAAGATACAAAGAAACCAAGGAAGAAAAAGGGAGGGAAGGAGAGAGGGAGAGAGGGGAGGCAGAGAGAGATAAATAGAGATAGAGAAGACAACTACTTAGTTATTAACAGTCTTTTTTTTTTTTTTTTTTTTTTTTACAAGCAAAGGAACTGAAGTTTGTGAATTACTCAAAAACAAAGAGTAGTAAGTGGTCATTCTCATAAGGAAACCATGAATCCATTGCAAGTTTATTTGATCAGAAAACCCAAACACTTTTTTTACTATATCATTGGTTTCTTAAATGCAAGTAATGAGTTGTAATAGAGAAGGAGTGAAAAAGACCAATTTGAACAAATTCACCTTTACCCATTAACATTTTGTTGGGGCAAAGCATTCTATATATTCTCATCGAGCCCAAATTTTTTGTTAATTTTGATTTGTACCTCAGCTAGAAAAAGAGTATTTATATAAGGACAGTTCTTTTTAACGAAATATATATGATTGGAATTAGGCATGTTTCAACACTTGTACATCGAAGTAACAGAAATTTATCAGATTACTTTTATTCTGTGCACTGTCTTTGATAGTGAGGATAAAGAACATTTCAAAAAAACAAAAGAACAAAATCTACCAAATATAATCTTGAGGAAACAAACAAACAAAAAACCATAGCTACCTTCAATGAGTTATTTGTATTAGGACAGGTAGAAAAGGAATAGGCAAAGGAAATCCACTAATATAGAAGAGTTTCCTATTTTCTTTTTGATACCTAGAAGAGAATGGTACCTTTGAGAATTAATGCCTTGAGATGTAGAGAATCAACTAAATAGTCACCCGAATTCACCTCAATTCAATTTTCCAAGGAAGTAATCTCCTAATACCTAAAGGATTGGGAATATAAGACCATAGGAGGTCATAACATTCTGACATGTTTCCAAAATTAGATTAAATGCTCATTTTTAACCCTTCCTTCATATGAAAAATAGACTGGGTCTATTTTTAGAAGTTTAAGGTTAAACAATTATTTAAGTTGTTTTATCTTCTTTTTTCCCCTACATACCATAATTTTCTAAATACCACAAGGGGTGAGGGAAACAAGAAAGAAAGGAAAGAGCTATATGAAAAGTCATAGCAAGAAAAAGAAGATAACTTTCTTACAGTCAGAAGATCACAGAAACAAAACTACAAAGCAACATTTAAGATAAGATTTCTTTTTTATTAGTATTTGTCATGAATGAATGTGTTTCTTTGTTGGTAGCTAGCTGCCTATATCATCCAGCATGAAGTATGTTTTGTTAGGATTCTTTAAAATTAAATGGCATTGTTGTTAAAAATGTGGGCCCAAAATGAACTTCAAATATATGTAGCCACTCGATCTTATTTATTTCCTATTTTTGTTAAAGCTTGAAATACAACCAAAAAGCTGACTGCTTATTGGACACTTATGAGCAAATAACAAATTCATGGACAAGGAAGAGTAAGATAAAATATAAATGGAAGAAATCTAATTCCACATACTCCAATTATAAAAGAAGGAAAGTATGTCCTACTGAAATAGTCAAGTGACACTTTGGCTGTCTATAATTCTTAGCTTATAAGTAATTTCTTTGAATGTCAAAGCTGCCAAATCCATCTTTGTATGTGTGTGCTCATTTGATTGTGCCACATTTTCAAAAGCTTAACATATCCTAAATTTCTGAAATTCCACACAAAGCTCTAAATAATGCAAATTTGGATACAAATTTAAATTTTAATACAAGGACTTCAAAACTGCTAGCTAGTACAATTACTGATTCTTGAAAATCATGTGTCTTCATATCTTAGAATGTTTCTTTGGGGGAAAAAATCTATGGTTTTTCCTTATCTAACAAGGAAAAGATTAAATGAAGTTTTCACATTTTTAATTTCTGAATTTGCCTTACCTACATTATTTTCCAAAGGCCTATTTTGCCTTTTTTTCTACTAATCATCTTCCTTATCTTATATTGCCACCTATTGGCAAGTCATGAAGCCAAAATATTTTAAAATGAGAGAAACAATGTTAGAAATATAACTAAAACTCAGTTCACTTCAGTGGTGAAGTTTTGGTGAACAGAATAGAGGCTGTGCTTTTTCTCTTTAATTATTCCCAAGAAAAGGAAAAATCAAGTTTGCAAAATTTTGCCATGTTTTCGTTCAAATTATTGGATGGAGGTGTTTTTGGATAGTGATTTTTAAAAAATTGAATCATTAGTCTTCTATATTGGATTGTTCTGCTTTATACTTAAAAAGTAGATAAAATAACATTTCCTAAAATAGCTATGTATTTTGCAATGACACAAACAAAAACAAAACAATGAAATGATCATATGTTGGAAAGATCTGTATTTCCTGACTCTTACACATATCTATACGAGTGGACAGAGGGTATGTTAGGGGATAATGAACTCTTTAAAAGCCTCATTTCTGTAAGGATGACTCTTTTACTGTGGATCCATCTGTAGAGTTGGCTTCTATCTTTACATCTAAGTGGCATAAAGTTGCACATCTGACAGTTTGTTTCTTCTCATTAGCATTGTAATATATGGAATTAAAAAGTTTAACAGAAAAAAATGGTGGCAAAAAGGCACCTTATCCCTAGCTGAGTTAAGGATTTCACTGCTTTCCTTCTGTGGATTTTACAATTGTCGATAAAGTATATATTATATTAACAGAAGGAATTTCCTTTATCAGACTTCTTCATATTTGTGTTAAACATTGATACAAAAGTGAAATATATTATGAGAGAGCATTTACTAGATTTAGGACATTTATAGAGACAGTCCTTTGTTAACCTCATCCTATCCTATGCTACTAATCCCATTTCTTTTGGAATACTAATGTATTTCTATCAAACAACAAAAGCAAAAAGCAAATAACAAAACCTATTAAGTTATATAAAGTGTATGAATGTTATTATTGATTCTAGTTATTTAATATCAAACTACATGGCAATACTCATAAAAGAAACCTTGGATGATTAAAGAACAAAGTTATATGATGTGGTCTTTTGAAGGCTGAGCACAGGAATTTATAACTTTATTTAGTTATTAGTTATGCTACAGACATATTTTAACCATTTGGAAAAAAAAGTGTATACCCTAAAAGTAATACACTTCCATCTCAAATAGTATGGAAAATATTTCTGACTCTATTAGGTACTTCCCTTGAATATTAGTGACGCAGATGGTCTCCAAAGATAGGGTAAATGGAGCCTGTATGGGACTACTTAAGCATAGGCAATGACTCTGTAAAGTACAGGCAACCTAGGATGTTTACCTCGATAACCACTTGGCATAATGTCTTAACACGCAGGCATACAAAAGAGAATTCTTTTTGTGTATAAATGGCATATGTGTAATAAGGAGACACAATGACCTGAGCCTTCCAAATGTTAAGAATTAAATATAAATTATATCTGTCTGAACTTTTTTGTTCAGAGTAAGTTGTTTCATTGGACATTTCTAAAGGAATGGAATGAATATAGCTATTCCACCAGGAAAATAAGGGGTCTTTCATTCATTTTTAAAAGGTGACTGTTGTAGAATATATACATGTTTCACAAAACTGAAAGTGGAGTGACTCACTCAGGAATCTAGAAAATAATATCAGTAAGTGAGGTATTGATGATAGCTGGCAATTATTAAGCACCATATTGTAAGTGATATACTAAAAGTATTTGATCTTAAGAATACAAGTGGAATATTGTTATTACTATGCAAAGTGCCCAAAGTCACTCCTTCAGTAGTTGGTAGAGCAAGTGTGCAAATACATGCAGGTATGACCAATAGTCAATATGCTGGATTTTCATATTGTGTTAGAGGAAGCAGGAAGTCCTGTGGAGGAGCAATTTGTGCGATATCTGCCAGCCTTTCCAGAAGTTATGGGCTTCTATTCTAAGACACAAAAGACAAACAGGATTTAGTTAAGAAAAGGAGGACCAGAAATAAGAATATTGCAGGCTAAACTAAAAGTGAGAGGAATCATAACAAGAAAAATATAGATTTTTAAAAACTGAATACTTGAACATGACAATGTGACTCAAATATTGACACAGACTAGATTAGAAGCCCTTGGGAACCATTGTTTGTAATTTTAAGAGAATCTCATATTGATAAAGAAAGAAATGAGACTGCTTTTAAGCAGGTATGTGACACAGGCTGATTTGTTTTAGAAAAAGTCCATTATACATCAAGAGGTCAAAATAAGCTGGAGAAGGGCATCACTAAAAGTAAGAGGAATTAAGAAAGTTCACTAGTTATTAAGGAAAGAAATTATCTCTGGTGGCCACTATTTTACCCCTTCCCCTTGTTAGGGAGACCTGGTGGCACTCAGAGGAAGGGGAATCAGGCTATCTGGTTGAGACCTGATAGGCTGTGGCCATATGGTGGAAGAGGAGGTCCCCTTCTGCCATAGGCCTAGGAGAGGAGAACAGGGTGAAAGAAGGAGTGAGGAAGGAACAGGAAGGTACAATTGAGAGGATAAAAATAATGATGTAATCTTAATAAATTATTTAAATAGTAAAAAAGGAAATTATGACACCCAAAACTAAAAGTTTTTTTTTTTAATATAACAAAAGAACAGATTTGAGAACCAAAAACAAAAGCCTGGCTCAGAAACATTGTGAAAGGTGAAGAAGTAGGAAGGGTTTATCAAGGGTTAATCTTTAGATTTCTGTCTTACATTCCTGTTTGCTACAAATATTAATGCTGAGAATTAGTTAGGAGTTTATGGATTTATATAAACCTTCTGTAATACTCTCTGACAAATTTTGAAAATAATTCAACTTTTTAAAGAGATCTCATAAGAAAACTAAAGTCTCCTATAGTTGTAAAATACTGGAATAAGTTCTTTATTTGATTAACATTCACCAAAGACATTATATGTATATGGTGGGTAAGTTATAACAAACCCCCTTTGAGATTGAGAAGACAAAAGATAAAAAACCTTAAAATATATCATAGTATAAATACACATTAATGCATTTGATTGGATAAAAATTACTTCACATTTTAAAACATTGTTTTCCAGTATAGCATATATAACAATACTATATATGCATATATATATGTTGTTTATCTTACATGTATTACATATGTTATATAAGTTTATACTTCAACTAGTCTATCCAGGTACAAACACATACACATTTATGTCAATTATACTGTGAACCCCACAGATATCTACAATAGTTATGGTCAATACTTTAGAATACAAGTACTCAGCAAGATGGTTGTAATTACAAAATATGTTAGCCTTAAAGTATTTTCCCTTCCTTAGCAGAACAATTCTAGAGGCTATGAAACGGCGTAGACAACAGAACACTGTGACCCTTTTGTATGAAATAGAGTAGTAAAATACCTACTAATGCTGAATAACTGTGATGTTTATACCACATTCCAGTCACTAAGTAAACATAAATATTAGCTTCCTTAATCTTTCACCAGAAACAAAGAGTTAGAATAACCCTCTTTTAAATGTACCACAGTTTATTTATCCATTCTTTGGTTGAAAAATATCTAGGTTGTTTCCAGATTCTCACTATTACAAATAGAGCTGCTATAAAAATAGTTGAGCAAATGTACTTTTTGTATGGTGGAGTATATTTTGGGTATATGCCCAGGAGTGGTACAGCTAGGTTTTGAGGTAGAACTACTTCCAATTTCCTAGAAAGCACCAGATTGATTTCCAAAGTGGTTGTACAAATTTGCACTCCCATCAGCAATGGAGGAGTGTTACTCTTTCTCCATTTCCTCGCCCACATGTGCTGTCACTTGATTTTTTTACTTTAGCCATTCTGATAGGAATAAGATGGAATCTCTGAGTCATTCTGATTTGTATTTCTCTGATAACTAAGAATGTTGATTATTTCTTTTAAGTGTTTCTTGGCCATTCGATATTCCTTTGTTGAGAATTTTGTTTAGTTCTGTACCCCATTTTTATAATTATTTCTCAATTAAAACAAATAATTTAAAATTAGCCATTTTTAAATTAAGTGCTTATGAACAAATTTGTAAACTAACATGAAACTAAATTTTATCTTCCTAAAATATTTCAAGTAGCCAAGAATGACGTCATATGACCTTAATCCCACCACTCAGGAGAAATACAGAATGCATGAGTTCTCTGAATTCCTTGGGATCTCCAAGTTCCAGTTTACATTGGTCTACAGAGCAAGTTTCAGGAAATCCAGGGCTACACAGACAAATCCTATATCAAAAACACAAAATAAAAACAAAAATATTTTTAAACCTTCTTTTATATTGTACTGCATAAAACATATCTTCATATTAATCTAAATCTGTAGAAAACTAAGAATAAATTGTGGTTCCTACAATATTATGAAGTTTTTCTTAAACTCTTCACTTGGAACTTATGTATGATTACTACATAATACAAACTTCCATAATAAAAACAATTCATGTTAAACAATTATAGTTAATTATGTCTATTAATATTTTTGTTTTAATTAAAGATAAGGAAATGGAGTCAGATAAAGGCTTCAGAAGTTTTACGTTCAGCCATCTGTTTAATCTTAATCTGGTGTTTTGTAGTGTTGTGAAATGTTATTTATTTATAGTTTATAAGCATTTTTTTCTTACTAATGGCAAGTAGCATTAATTTTTAACCTACTGATAATAGTGATTTCCTTGACTTGATTGTTCTAAATTTTCAAATAAAATCACTAATACTATTATAATAAAGATATTTAAATATTTCAGTAATAACATGATACTGAGATTATTTTAAAAGCTATGCAATAAAAATGTGGAAAAAGTGGTCTTGAATTTGAGAGATGATATGGAAAGATATATGGGATTTGGAGTATAGAAAAGGAAGGGAGAAATGTACTTAATAATAAGCTCAAAAGCAAAACTTAAAATAATTCTAAAATCTTTGCAAACATCTTCATATTACTATTCAATTGCAATTCTATTCTATTTTTCATATGGAATTGTGTATTTAGAAAAGCATTGGAGTGCTATTCTCACTGTTCTGTACCATTTTAGAATCACAAAGAGTCTTAGACTGAATATTTATAATGTCATGTACTTGAAGTGATATATATATAAGTTACTAAATCTCTCTTTGTCGTAATCCTATGTAATGATGTGAAAAGTATACATAGAAATGTCTCTGAATTCACAAAAAACTAAAAAAATAATTCTTCGGGGGATTGCTAATCTTAACTTGGCAGTAAGAATTACTGTAGTGAAAAATGTAAATGGAAATAACATTGTGACAGTTGTGCATTCCAATATTTTGAATTCTCAAGGATATATAAAGGAAAGTTGTCTCTTTTACAGTTTATGGGCAAGAATATTACTGTAAGGGGTGGGGAATGAAGCTATTCAAATGATCTTCTTTCTCCAGAACAATATTTTATAATTAGGTTTACATGAAGCCAAAGAACAATTGATTTGGTTAGTCCAATATGGTTAAGGAAATTGTATCATTTAGTAGAAAAAATGGTTATTTGGCTTTAGTGGGACTGTTTCGTTCTGATTTTTTGTTTGGTTTCATTTGTATTGTTTCTGAGATAGTGTCTCCTTATGTAGCTAAGCCTGTCTGGAAATTCAGGCTGTTCTCAAATTCACAGAGATCCACCTGTCTCTGTCTCTCAAGTGCTGAGATTAAAGAGGAGCATTGTTATTTTTTTATTACATTTTAACTTTTATATGTATAGTTTGCATATAGAGATAAAACTTGAATAATTACTTGACAGTTTGTCCTAAGTAATCCATGTGATCAGAAATACCCATCACAAATGTGAAGCTATGAAATGGATAGTAAATAATTATCACAATGATATTTTTCTCTGATATACTATACAAATAAAAGTTGCAACAACAATAACAAAAGTATCACTGGAACCAAATAAGCTAATGTTCAAAAGTAGATATCTCATACCAGTGAAGATATATTTCTGTTTTTAGCTTCCTTTGTGTGTATACGTTACAGATTTCAGTTTAGCATTTTCATGGTATTTCTAAGTATGCAAACAAATGGATCTCTGTTTCTCATGTCTTCTCTTGCACTTTTCTTTTTCTGGGTGTTTGTTTTGTTCAGTTGTGATGTATGAGTTTATTTTGTCTTATTTTCATTTATTATACCTTAGAATACTGTATATTTTCTAATGAGAGACAGAAAAGGGGGATCAAGGTAGTAGGATAGAAACTTCGGGGAGTAGAGAGGCAAGAAAATGTAATCAGGATATATTATGTGAGGAAAATTTTATTTTTAATAAAATGGAAAAAGAAAAAAGTTGTTCAGTTCATTTATTAACAGCATTATTCATCAGGGTAGTGGAGACTCATTACTTGTACTTATTCATTTTATTAAATATGTAATGCCAGGACTGAATAGTGTGCTGAATATTACATAGAAGAAATATGTTAGAGGAGATTCAAGATAATATTGCCAATAGTGCACAGTATCTGATCTGCTGGAAGAGCAGTGATTGCAGAATGACAGACAAGCCATGACTCCTGACCCCAAAATGCCAGTGTCTGTGTTTCCCAGGAAAGAAGAAAGCCCACAGTGAGGGAAATGACAGGTCCAATTTCAGATCACCCAGCTAATCCTGGGAAAGTCCTCAGGATGCACTGGAGCCCAATTTCAGCCTCCAGCTACCCACATACTCCCTCCTTCTTATGGGTAGATACTTTCAGTACCAAGGTGTGTGGCTCCAAACTTGAGCTCCATCATGCCTGGGATCCACAGAGAGAGCCCCAGCTTCCACTCCAAATAGCAACACATCTCCCAAAGGAGAACAACCGGACATCTGAGCTCACAGGATCTCCAACATGACAATGCTCAGGGAACATAGTGTCTGGGCAGCTGAAGCTCATTATTCTAAGAGAAAGTAAGCCAGTGGAGAAGCAGCTGACTCCCTGGATATCCACTGATGTACGGAGTGCCTCCAGTCAGTCCTGAGGAAAATAAATCAGAAGAGAACCTGAGGAAATTTCCTGAGAACCAACTGCCAGATAGTCTAGGACATATCCACTAATACGAGGGGTACTCCTGCAGGAACAGCCATTTTCCAGCCAAGCTCTCTTCCCATAACCCTGTGAAGTCCAGCAGTCACCAGGAACTACCAGACAAAGTCAAAGATAACCAAATATCTAAAGGCCAGTGTAAAAACACAATCAACAAAAGCAAGAACAAGATGGAATCTCCAGAAGCCAATTATCTACCAGCAGCCAGCCCTGGGTACCATAACACAACTGAAACACAGGAAAATGACATAAAAGTTATTCTAATGAAGATAATGATGGCCTTTAAAGATGAAGGCCTTAAAGAAATATAGGAAGATATACCCAAACAATTTGAGATTTTAAAAGAGCAAATGAATAAACCATTCAAAGAAATACAGCAAATTATAAACAAACATGTGAAGGAAATAAATAAAAGGGTTCATGGTCTGAAGATGGAAATGGAAACAATAATGAAAACACAAACTGAGGAAACCCTGGAGAGGGGGAACTTAGGGAAGAAAACAGGAACTCCAGAGGTAAGCATCTCTAGTGGAAAAGAAAAGATAGAGGAAAGAGTTTCAGATGTAGAAGATACAATCTAAGAAATTGATACATCTGTAAGAAAAAAGTTAAATCTAAAAAATAACTGACACAAAACATACAATAAATCAATGACACCATGAAAAGCCGAATCCTAAGAATAATAGGAATATAAGAAAGAGAGGATTCCAAGCTCGAACAAGAAGAATATCTCCCCAATCTAAAAAAAGTAATGCCTATAATCATTCAAAAGGCCTACAGAACACCAAATAGATTGGATCAGAAAAGAAAATCCTCCTGCCCCATAATAATCAAAACATTAAATGTATAGAGCAAAGAAAAATATTTAAAAGCTGCAAGAGATAAAAGTCAAGTAATGTATAATGCCAAACCACCGGAATCGTACCTGACTTTTCAACAGAGATCACAAAAAACAGAATGGCCTAGGCAGACATCTTATAAACCCTAAGTGACCACAGATGCCAATCCAGACTACTATACCCAGAAAAATTTCACCATACATTTTAAAAACAAGATATTCCAAAACAGAACTAAATTTAACCAATATCCATGCAAAAACCCAGCCCTACAGAAGATACTAGAAGAAACATTCCAGCCAGAGTAGTTTAACTAGATGCCCCCCCAAAAGGATACAAATAACTTTATTACAGCAAAACAAAAGAAGACAATAATATAAACACACCACTAAAACTTACATCAAAATAAAAAGAACTACCAAATTTCCAAGATGGCAGCACCAGTCACACACACAGGACTTCACAGCAACCTAAAGACAAAACTGAGAACTGCAAAATACCAATGCTTCTGATTCTCAGACAGTGAACTCATTAGAGGAAGCCCTATATGGCTGCTAACACCAGAGACAATGCGATGATTAGAGGACACTACAAGAAGTCTAGCAACAAAACTGAGAGTCATATAACAACACACAAAAAAACAGTGGTCCTCACACAGCAAGCCCTGGAGATATGAACACACATGAAACACAAAAAGAAGACTTTACATCTGAGGTGATGAAAATGATAGAAGCTTTGAAAGAGGAAAATAAATCACTCACATAAGCACAAGAAAATACACTCAATCAGATTAAGGAATTGAATAAATCCTATAAAGAAAAACAGGAAAGTAAATCCAAACACATCAAAGAGATGAAGGAATTGAATAAATCCTATAAAGAATTATGGAAAAATATGTGGAAACAGATGAAGGAATTGAAAAAATCATATAAATAACTAAAATACTAAAATACTACAAGAAAAAAAATAGATTCACCCAGAAAAGAAAATCCCTCACCACATAGGAATCAACACATTAAATATACAGAACAAAGAATAAATATTAAAAGCTGCAAGAGAAATAGGTCAAGTCACATATAAATGCAAAGTCAACAAGTTTAGATGTGACTTCTCCACAGAGGCTATGAAAGCTAGAAGGGCCTCAACGAACATCATACAAACATTAAGAGACCACAGATGCCAACACAAACTATTATGTTCAGCAAAACTTTCAATCACCATAGATGGAGAAAACAAGATATTCTGTGACAAAACCAAGGTTAATCACTACTTAACTACAAAGCCATCCTTATGGAAGTTACTAGGAAGGAAAATTACAACCCAAGAAGGCTAACTACACCCAGGAAAACAAAGGAAATAAATAACTCCACATCCATAAATCCAAAACACAGAATCACACACACTCTACCACTACCAACATCAAAACAAAAGGAACTAACAAACACTGGTAATTAATACCTCTTAATATCAATGGCCTCAATTCCCCAGTATAAAGACACAGGCTGACAGAATGGATGCAAAAACAGGATCCATCATTCTGCTGCATACAGGAAACAAACTTCAGTAATTAAGATAAACATTACATCAGAGTAAAGGGCTGGAAAACTGTATTCCAAGCAACTGGACCTAAGAAACAAGCTGGAGTAGCTGTTCTAGTATTGGACAAAATAGACTTTCAACCAAAACTGTCAAAAGAGATTGGGAACCTCACTACATCCTCATCAAATGAAAAATAGACCAAGATGATTTCTCAATTCTGAATATCTATGCCCCAAATGCAGGAGCACTCACATTTGTAAAAGAAACGTTAACAAAACTTAAGCTACATATCAAACCCTACAAATTAGTAGTGGGAGAATTCAACACCCCACTCTCACCCATAGACAGATCATCAAGACAGAAAACAAATGGAGAAAGAAGGAAACTAATAGACATCATGAAACAAATGGACCTAACTGATATCTACAGAACATTTCACCCAAACACAAAATATTACACCTTCTTTTCAGCACCTCATGGAACCTTCTCCAAAATGGACCATATACTTTGCCACAAAGCAAACTTCAACAGATACAAGAAAATCTAAATAATTCCTTGCTTCTGATCAGACAACCATGGATTAAAGTTGGAACTCAACAACCAACAAAACAACCAAAAGGCTACAAACTCATGGAAACTGAACAACTCCCTACGCAATGACATCTGGGTAAGGGATGAAATAAAAAGAGAAATTAAAAACTTCCTAGAATTCAATGAAACAGAAGACACAACATACCCAAACATATGGGACACAATGAGAGCAGTGATAAGAGGAAAACTCAAAGCACTAAGTGCCTTTATAAAGAAACTGGAGAGATCCCATACTAGCAACTTAATAGCACACCTGAATGTTCTAGAACAAAAGGAAGAAGACACACCAAGAGAAGTAGACACCGGAAAATCATCAAACTCAGGGCTGAAATCAATAAATTGGAAACATAGAAAACTAGTCAAAGAATCAATGAAACCGAGAGCTGGTTCTTTGAGAAAACCAACAAGATTGACAAACCTTTAGCCAAACTAACTAAAATGAAAAGGGAGGGTATTCAAATAAACAAAATCAGAAATGAAAAGGGAGAAATAATGACAGACACTGAGGAAATCCAAAGAATCATCTGGTATTACTTCAAAAGCCTATATGCCACAATATTGGAAAACCGAAATGAAATGGACAATTTTCTTGATAGCTACCAACTACCAAAATTGAATCAAGATCAGGTAAACAAATTGAATAGTCCTATCACACCTGAGGAAATAGAAGCAGTTATCAAAAGTCTAAGATGTAAGAAAATCTCGTATAATAAAAGATCATCTGCTGATATCTCCATTCCTGATCTCAAGCTGTATTATAGAACAACAGTAGTTAAAAACTGCATGGTAATGGCATAGAAAGAGATTGATGGATCAGTGGAATTGAGTCAAAGTCCCAGAATTAAACCCACAAACCTAAGGACACTTGATTTTTGATAAAGAAGCCAAAAACCATACAATAAAAAAAGATAACATCTTTGACAACATGCAAAAATGAAAACAGATCCATATTTGTTACTCTGTACAAAACTCAAGTCAAAGTAGATTAAGAAACATAAGATAAAACAAGAAACACTAACTCTATTAAAAGTGAAATTGGGAAAGATCCTGGAACTCATTGGAACAGGAGACAATTTCCTGAACATGACATCAACAGCTCAGACCCTAAGCTCAACAATTAATAAATGGGACCTCATGAAACTAATGTTTCTGTCAGGCAAAAGGCACTGTGAAAAGAATAAAATGACAGCTTACAGACTAGTAAAAGATCTCGACTGACTCTGTGTCCTACAGGAGGCTAATATCCAATATTTAAAAAAAAAAAACCTCAAGAAATTAAACACCCACTAGCCAAATAATCCAGTTAAAATATGGGGCACAGAGATAAACAGAATTCTCAACAGAATAATATTGAGTGACCAAGAAGATACTACTCAGCTATTAAAAACAAGGAATTCCCGAAATTTGTGGATAAATCGATTGAGCTAGAAATTATCATAATGAGTGAGTTAACCCAGAAGCAGAAAGACTCACATGGTATATACTCACTTATATCTGCATACTAGCCCAAGGGGCATGCCCCACGAAAGCCTTCACTTACCAGGAAACTGGGACAGAGGGGAGGACATCCTATTGGGACTCTAAATAAGAGAAGCATGGGAGAATAGCAAAGTAGAAGGATCCAGAGGGTCCTAGAAACCTACAAGTAGAACATTATGATAGGCAGATTTGGGCCCAGGGGTCCCGCTCAAACTAAGGTACCAGCCAAGGACAATATAGGCGGTAAACTTTAAGCCCCTACCCAGATCTAGCCAATGGTCAGAACATTCTCCACACTTGAGTGGAGAGTGGAATATGACTTTCTCACGTACTCTGGTGCCTCGCATTTGACCATGTCCCCTGGAGGGGGAGACCTGGTGGCACTCAGAGGAAGGACAGCAGGTTGCCAAGAAGAGACTTGATACCCTATGAGCATATACAGGGGGAGGTAATCCCCCTCAGGAACAGTCATAAAGGAGGGGAATAATGGGAAAATGGGGAGGGGGGGAGGGAAGAATGGGAGGATACACGGGATGGGAAAAACATTGAGAAGTAACAAGAATAAATTAATAAAAAAATAAAATATTAAAAAAAGAGAAATGCTCAATGTCCTTAGCTATCAGGGATATACAAATCAAAATGTTTCTGAGATTCCATCTTATACCTATAAGAATGGCTAAGATCAAAAGCTCAAATGATATCAAATGGTGACAAGGATATGGAGAAAGAGGAACATTCATCCATTCCTAGGGGGAATACAATCTTTGAAAACCACTTTGTAAAGCAATATGGCACCATCTCAGAAAATTGGGAACAGTGCTACCTCAATACCCATCTGTACTTCTACTGGGCATATACCCAATAGATATTCCACCATCCAAGAACATTTGCTCAACTATGTCCATAATAGCCAGGAACTGGAAACAACTCAGATTTCCCTCAACTTAAAGAATGGATAGAGATACTGTGGTACATCTTCATAATTAAATACTATTCAGGTATCATAAACAAGGGCATCTGACATTTTCAAGCAAACGTATGAAGCTGGGAATATTCATCCTATGTGAAGTAATTCAGACACATAAACTGACCAGATTATCACAATTTTCAAAGAAGCCTTTTGTGTTATACTTTCACCATTCAAAATTGTGTGGATGTGAAAGTTGTATATTCTTATTTAACCAACCATTGATTACAGAGCCCCTTATACTGTAGTTTATATAAATCTTTAAGGTGAATTTGTTTTCCAAAATCAATCTTTGATCTGTTAATGAAAATTTCTTTTCAACTACTAACAATAATGCTGATGCCATTATGGAATGAACATAGTCTAGCATGTTGTAGATATGTAAAATGCCACAAAACAGAAAAAAAGTAGATTTTTCCCTCTTTTCCATTCTTGGTTGATTTACTGTGTAAGCATTCTTAATGTCTCTGAGTTAATAAAGAATCTGTGAAAACTGAATCTTCAGGATCAGCAATACTTTTTCTAACTATATCCCATTCTCTTATCTCTAATCATTATCTTCTAAAGATTCATAATTGATTACCACTGATTGATATAGCAAAAGATTTTACCAAAAGCTTTGTTGCATCACATTTTTGAGTTTTGAAGGGAATAAAGGTTAAGCAGACAAGAGTAAAGTAAAGCCAGTCAAGCAAATGTTCATCGTTCGTGGAATTATTTGGTTTACTTATCATTTCCAATGTTCACGTTAAAGTTTTCTAAAAGATTGAAATGCTCTAGGAAATATGTATTTGGTTTATACCTGGAGATATTTTTATATAAGGTTCCTCCATTATTTAAAAATTGGAAAATACTTTTTATGTTTTAAAAATATTTTTACATATATATTAATATTATTAAACATATATAAAATAAAATATATATAGCAAGAAGAACGATGAAACAATAAGGAATTATTTTAATGTTTCAATCATAGTGTTTTGGCTATTTGTATTTGGCAACCTTGAAGAAAACATATTTCCTATCTTGGTGAGTCTACAATTCTGAATGTAAATCAATATCCATCATATCTAATCTCTATCAACTTAAAATATCTATCTAGATGTAAAAAAAATCTTAAACAATTAACAACTAAGCTTAATTAGAAAACTAATCTTAATTGTAAGAATAAACTACCTGGTCTTCAACCCCATCTTGAGAAAGAAAAAACTTTATTACATGAGTAAACAGGGAGTACAGGTTAGCAACTTTCCAAATGAGAGGATGACAGTTTGCTGTCTAAACAGATGTTTATTTTCATTGGGAGTTGGTTATAAATTACTATTGGTCTTATTCAAAGATAAAAGGAGGTTGGACTCAGGTATGTCTATCTTTTCCTTTATCTTTCTTTCTTAGGTTTGGTGATAGGAGTTGAAAAGGAAGAAGAGGCTATATAGAAATATATAGGAATGAGAGGACAAAAATTACATTATTGAGTCTACTACTGTATTTAAGGCTTTAATATTGCTCACAAGGTTATTTTTAATTCGTTGGTTAAGAATTTTCTATATTGATGCAAAATAAGTTTAATTTTGATACATTGGTGTAGAATTTGGTAATTTTTATAGATGTTAAGTGATGGTAAAGAACAGAAACATATGCTAACCACTATGTGGAGGGGATAAGGCTAGCAAGTGACTATTTCAAAGCATTCACCTGCTGCTTTTTAATTTCTGAATCTCATAACCCTTCTAGATTTTCCCCAGATGTATATTACCTACAGTTCACTCCAGTTACACACAGGTCTATTGTTTTCTCACTTGTTTTCTTGATGTGTTAAATTTATCCTCTTACTTTCTTAGTTTGTAGTGACCCTCAATGTAAAGGCCAGGTGTTTCATAGGAGATAGCCAAATAAAATTTTAATGAAATTACATTGCAGAATAATAGGTATAAAATCTTTACAAATAGCACAGTGAATAGATTTTAAACAGAGGACAGACAAGTTTCTTAATTTGACTTGTCAGTCAAATCTGAAAATTATTTTAAGAATACCTAATAAGGTGCTCTACTTCTCCCTGTATCTTATTATCTAAATGCCTTATTCATTGACTATGTCACATTATTCTCAAGTTTGTTGGATAACAGTTTCTTGCTGTCTTCTTGAGTAGATTTTCAATGGCTGTACCTAAAAAAATATGTCAGAATTCTGGTCTCAGAAATTAATGAGAATTGCATTTTACCCTTCTACTTATTAAAATTAATAAACAAGGTTTAACTTGCTATAAAAACAGTTTTAACAATCCTCTATTATTTTTCCACCCCACATGCCCAATTCCTCTATAAAAATTATATTTTTTCAATTTAAACATATACTTCTGAGACTGAAAGAATGGCTAAGTCATTAAGAAATCTTATTGCTCTACCAAAGTTTCTGCATTTGATTACAGGACCACTACTTTAAGTCCAGCTCCAGGGGATCTAACACTCTCTGGACTCCAGGGACACCAGAATACTAATGATACGGCAAACATTCACACAAACAAATAAAAACACAACAAAAATAATGATTATGCATCTATTCATGTAGTTCATGTTTTTTCCAACATCACAAATCCAGGATGTTCCCCTAAAGCTTGAATGTTTTAAACAGTTCTCCTACTGTTTCTTTTCTTTTTTTTTTTTTCAGTAAAATCAAAATAATGTGTGCATAGAGAGTGTTTGGTGGTTGCAGCAACAACTTATTTTCCAAATGCTAAGGTGAAAAAGAAAGCTATAAATTACAAAATGAGAAAGAAACAAAATTTTCCATTTAAAAATATTTATTTCCCACAATGTAGGAAAGAATACTGTCATTTAATGTTCAAAATATATTTGTGAATACTACTTTAAACATATACTAAAATATTTTTCAGGGCAGGAGCATACTGTGTTATACTCTAATATCAAGCAATGTAGAAAAATAAGGACTGTACTCAAAATAAATTATCCAGAGGCTATACCAAGGCATTTTCACTCTGATCAGAACTAAAAGGGTTATGACATACATATTTTAACATGTCATGTGAGATTAGAAATTATTTCGGTTTTTAATAATATGGATACCTAGTTGAATTGGTAACGGTGCCGATAGGACAATTTTTGTTCTACAGCAGTTGATTTAAAAGTCCCTTTTCGGGGCTGGCGAGATGGCTCAGTGGTTAAGAGCACTGTCTGTTCTTCCAGAGGTCCTGAGTTCAATTCCCAGCAACCACATGGTGGCTCAGAACCATCTATAATGGGATTTGGTGCCCTCTGATATACCGGCATACATGGAAGCAGAACATTATATAATAAATAAATAAATCTTTAAAATAAATAAATAAAAGTCCCTTTTCTTAGTTCTTTAAACAGGTCATTTTATCTCTTTGTGTAAATATTTATCTTTCCTTTACACTTTTAAATTTTTTTTCTACCTCAAAAAAGACATATTTCACTACTACACTACCTTTCTACTTACTGTGTTTCACCTAAAAATTTTCATTAAGTTTGAGTGCATGAATGTTTTGCCTGCATGTACTCATGTACACTGATTGTGCAGTGCCTGTATAACTGAAACTGGAGTTACATGTAATTGTAACTTGCTGTTTGTGCTGGGAACTGAACTCAGATCATCTGGAAGAGTAGCAATTGTTCTTAAGCACTAAGCTGTCTCTCAGAGCATATGCTTATCAATTTTAAAATCTCCACAACTATGTTTTTACCATTCTTACAGTATTTCACAACTGACCTCACTCACTCACACGTAGACACACTTGAACATACCTATTCATCTCTAACAGCACTTCCGCATATAGGTCATATTTCACTATTATATGACATTTCTATGTACTCTGTTCCATTTAAACATTTTCATAAAGTTTGCCTTTTAATTTTCATACAATTCCATGAAACTCTTGTTCGTGTATAAATATATCTATCAACATCTTATATTATATTTTAAGCATTTTACTCTAAATTACGGAGTTTCTTTTTTTCAGTTAACAGTATAAAGCCAAGATTGAGATCTATGTTTTTAAAACAGTTTGGTGAATTTAGCAATGATGCATGGATGAATCATGTTAGTTAACATTTTATAACTTTACTTCAAGATAATTAGCATGATGTCAATATTATTTTATGAAATGACTAGGATACTTTGTTAATTTTACCTACATATAAGCTCTTATTTATTTTTCCTTTTATTAAAAATAGACATTTTTTCTCACATAATATATCCTGATTATGGTTTCCTCTCCAAGTTCTTTCGTTCCTAGCCTCCCATGCAGATCCACTCCATTTCTGTTACTCATTTAAAAACAAACTGGGTTCTAAGCCATAAAAATAAAGTATTATAAAATAAAATACAATAAGATTAAACAAAAACTAATACATCAAAGTTATACATGACAAATGAACAGAAGGAAAAAAGCCAAGGAAAGGCACAAGAATCAGAGACCCATGTTCGCACAATTGAAAATACCATAAAAAAATTAAAATATGCATGCAGAGGACCCCGTGAAGACCTATGCCCATCTTGTTCATGCTGTTTCAGTACATGTGAGTACCTATCAACTTTGATCATGTTGATTTTCAGCACCTTATTTTCTTGGTGTCCTCCATTTCTTCTGCCTCTTCCAGTCATTCTGCCACCTTCACTGTATTGTTCCCTGAGCCCTGATGGGAGGAATTTGATAAAGATATCTCATTTAAAGCTGTATATTACATGGTTACTCTCTTTGGATAATGCCTGGCTATGAATCTGTTTATGTCCCCATCTGCTGCTTCTTTGATGATGGCTCAGCAAGGCAGTGATCTATGATTATAACAGAATATCATCATTTAGAGATAAACTAACTCTTAAACATAGAAGAAAAGTCTACTGGATTGAGAAATTAATTTTCCTTAAATGTAAATAACTTAGTGAATAATGTAAACATTGATTATATAGTTTAATAGTAGTGAAGTAAAAATATTCCAGACAAAAAAATCTTCAGAAACCTCCACTTTCCCAGTTGGAACATTTGTCTTCTGTTCGCTGCTGTAATTCCAAAGCAATGCCTGATGTTCCCTAAGTATGAACATAATGACTATGTATTTAATGAGAGCATAAATCTCTATTTAGCTTGCTTAACAGTTTGACCTATCAGTATATTAGCCTTCCTTCTTCCAAGACAAAACTCCCTTTACATTATATTTATTCATTTTATTTTTGAGGCTACATTCTATTACTTATAAAAAATAATTATCATTAACTTATTAATTATTGTGTAGCAAACACTTTTCACACACTCATCTAATCCTGAAGACAGACATGCATTTTTTATTTATTTAAAAGCTAAATATTACATATCCTTTTTGCCTCATTCTAATGTCTAATTACTATCAGCAAAGGTTTTTGCATCTAAACATTCATAATTTGTATAGCAATTTTCTTTGAAAACACTTATCTCCCTCCACCCAAAACAATGCAAGAGGTGCGTAAAATTATTGGTATTAAAATATAATTTGGCAATTATAAAACAGATATCAAGCCATTGTTCTGCTTTCTATTGTCTCTATAAATAAGATAAGAAACTCCAAAATTCAAAATTGTCCTTTTTATATTTTAGGAAGATAGTGATATTACAAAACAAATATATATAATTTGTCACTGTCTTCACTAATGATATCACAGTTTTGGAAGCCTGTCTATTGATAAAAGACAAGAAAAGTGCTACTTCAAAAACTAAAAATCAAAATAAGAATGTTTAAGTCAGGATAATTGTATGGTTGTCCATATGATACCAAAGAACTATGCAGCTTTACAAAAGTAACTTCTCTTATTTTCAAAGTAAGGACAGAAAAGAGTAAAAGAGAATACCTCAAAAGTCCATGTAAGCTGTTAAATACAGAGATATTTACTGTCTAAATAATCATAGGCCAAGATTTTGAATTTTATTGATTACATAAATAGCTGTTACCATGTTTGAAAGAACTTATTTGTTGTTACTTTCATAACTGTTCCTAAATGTCATCACTATATCCCTATGAATAGATTATCACAGGATCAGGAAGGAAATATTTGAGTATAAGTACAGTTTTACAGCTGTAATTATTCAATTTGAGAGAAAAACAGTAGCTTATCACCATAAAATCATTAGGTGCCTATTGTTGCTTAATTCAAGTCATCTGTTTCCACTTAAACACACTGAATAGACTCCCTACCTCTAACAAGGCATGATTTAGGGCACAAAGCTGCTAATCAACCTAATACCCAGTTCTCTGTCCCTTGATTATTTACTCCACTGGCAGACAATTTCATTAACCCTCCTACTGTGTAATAATTTTCTCTGCCACATGTTCAGGAAAAATATTTCTAGGTATGTGATTATGTGACTATAGGAAATGACAAGTATTTCCAGAAATTCATAATGGAGAGGCACCCTGACACTTAACCTATTTGAGCTAACTCTCAGTTAATGAGGTTTTCTATTAGCCCATTTGCATGAGAAATTTACAATTTTAACTTCTCATTAAAAACATACTGATAGTTAAGGACATGGCACATCAGGGCATCTCATGATATTTGCATTTTAAAAATGAATCTTATAACACAGTATTGAAGAAAATGAGAAATTCATTCACAATACAATTGAGAATCCAGGCATTCAGTACCTTAGTATCAGCATTACTGATTTTATCTAAATGATTTAGCAGTTCTTGCTATAATTGGGTTGTCCTTACCAACTGAAGAGTTTAACTGCCTACACAGGGTTGAAAACAATTACTGGGGGCTTTTCAAAGTATGTAGGCACTGGAGGGAAAATTGCCTCGTGATTTGGGGCTTAGCAAAGACAGCCCAAAGCAGGTACTCCATAGGACAGCTGGCACCCACAGAGGAATGTCCTTGTAAGCTTACCGAAATGACTGAGATGTATCATAGGAATTTTCCAAATGTGCAGTCACTAAATTAGACATAGAGACAGATATATTTAGAGAGATGACATTCTGGCTGTGTCCATTTCAAAATCAGTCAAATCATAAAATTGTCAAAGAGGTTACCATTTTCTCAATGTGTTTAGAACATCTGAAGCTCTGGTCATTTAAACTGAACAATATTTTCAAACAGCCCTTCAACTCATTTGATTAGATACATCTTGCAGAAATATATAAAGAAATGTGCTATGGACGGAAATAAATAAGAACACATGTTTGCTCCTTCAAGTTGAACAAAATCTATTAGAAAGAGACACGTATAAATGGGTTCTATGTGTACCAAGGGGTAGGCAAAGTTCTTATGGCAGTACTTAGGCAAGCATCCAACCAGCCTGGAGCTGGTTCATAAAGATTCCCTGGGAAGGGATAATTTGAGCTGAATCTAGAAAAATTACTAGTTTACTAATTTGTTGTATGAGAAATTAATTTATTTTAAGGAGAGTAATAACCACACATAAAACTGAGGGAGTTACAGGAAGGTAATATACACATGATCATATTGTGCTAATAGCTTAATTTTAAGGAACAGATCATGGAAGTGAGCCATATCATCTGAATCAGATAAAAATGGTGCCAATTAGTTGAGGACTCAGAATAATAAAATACAAAACACAGTTACAGTGAAATAGCGAAGAAGATAAGAGAGATGATTCTAACTCTACTGGAAGAAATGTTTTCCAAATGTTTTATTTTTTCTGCGTGAAGAACTTACAACTTCCTATTATGGTACTACTTAATGTTAGGTTGGAGATCAGTGGCCCTGAGCCTTGTGTTTATGGATGATTGAATATTAAATTTTTATTGAAATTGCCATCCTTTCTTCCTCTCAGAAATTTGAATTCACTCTGGAGATTAAAAGAAATAAAATGTGTTTGTTAGAAAACCTATTTTCTTCATTCTTTCTCATCTTTAATTTCTTCCCTCTCTCTTTCCTTCAATTTCTAAGAACATTATAAGTCAAATCTTAAGTTCATATATACCATGTAACCACGTATAATACAATAAAGTGAAGGTAAGACAGAATATTAGGTAAAAAATAAAAGAAAGTAAGGAAGAGAGAGTTAAGATTCCTGTATTAAAGCTAAGCATGGTGGTACATGCCTAAATTCCAACACCCAGGAGGCAGAGGCATGTGGATCTCTTTGAGTTGCAGGCCAGCTTGGTCTACAAAGTGAGTTTAAGACAGCCAAGGACACACAGAGAAACTCTGTGTCAAAAAAAACCACAACACAACAACAAGAAAAAATAAAATAAAAAAGTGCTGTGTTAGAAAGGAAAATATACCACCATGAAGCCTTTTACAATATAAAAAAGAAGACAGTATTAATCCTAAGCTTTCTAATATGTATGATGAAAGACACACCTTGCAAAGATAAAACATCATACAGCAGGAGCACTTTTACTATCCCAGATTTCTCCTGAGTGAAAACAGTACAGTAAATTCAATAATGCTCATCAGAACAAATATATTATTGTGAAGAAAATAGAAAACGTAATTGTTGTCTATTATACTGGTTAATGCTAAAATTTTTATTAAATACTATCTTCCAATAATTGAATAAATTTAGAATGGCTCTATAACTATCTCAACTTTTTTCTAAGTGTGCTAAATAGATGATTCCTTTTTCACAAGATGTGAGCCCAGTCTCACTTTAATTATGTCTATGAGTTTTGTGAAATTCTAAGAAGTTTCTACAAAAGGAGAACATTATTGTGCTTATGACTTACTACTCTTTTTCTGGAAAAATATACCAGGCCTATATACCTTGAAGTTCTTCCTCAGAGAGGACTTGTACATCTCTATTTGCCTTGTATCCATCAGCCTGCCTGCATTGTAACTGAGGATTTAATATAATGATTATGTTGTAGAACAGAAAAGGATGAAATATGCTGATGAGGTACTGATGTGCCACTCAGTAGCTTTCCTGTAGGGTGGAAATATATTTTGGTAAGAGAATAAGGTTGATGGTGGGTGATTAGATTCTGTTTTTGCTTCAACCACAGTAAATGGTAAGCCATCAATATTAGGTACCAAAGTTGTCAATTTTGGGGGAAAGTGATGAAAAGTAGCTAGATTACACTGAATGAAGGTATGCCCGTACAGCATTAAAACGTGTCTTCAATGCAGCAATCACAATATATTCTAAGAGGACTATCTCCACTGATGACAGGTTAATTCAGAAATATAAAATTTATTGCCTAAATGGGTATTTTAAAAATAGTTCTGTCTATTTAAAGGAAAGAATTTGATTCAAAGTTATTAATATATCTATTAACTCCCAACACCCTACAGGGAAAAGCTACTGGCAAATCCTTTTCACAATTAAATATGTTACACATGTGTTCTACTTTTTATCTTGATTCTATGACTCTTTGCAGAGAGAATTGCCATGCGGTGAGTCATGACTTTGAAAGTTTCAATTTAGATATTTAAAAGGGGCAAAAGGTGAATTGTAAATTAGGGACAAATACATATACCTTAGGAATTGAAACTCCTTATATCTGTATGGGAGTGCAATAAAAATGCATCTTCAATAGTCCTTAAGAAAATCAAGTCTGAGAAAAAAGCATGAGACGGCTGGGTGAAACAACCTCAATATTTCTTGTACTAGTACATAATGTATTTACTTTGGAAGGGACCCAAGGAAGTTTACCTCCTAAAGGTAAATATATTACCTAAAATAGGTAACCTAGTGGCAAAATTCTGAATGTGTTCAACTATGATGCTTTAATAAAGAGAACAATTCAATATGTTAATGCCTGTCTGCAGCTCTGGGAAGGTCCAGGGTAAGGTCTCTGGGGCTGGATACAGAATCCCCTACAGTTCACTTTATCTCATAGGTAACCTAGCTGATTGCTCAGGCAACTGATCAGGATTGAAAGAAGAAAGAGGATAGGGAGCCCAGGTTTCCTTCTCTACTGATTGGCTGCACTGCAGCCAAGGAGCAAAACTTAAACGGACCACAATTTTCCTACAGCCTAGGCTGTAAAAGCAGCTTCTAGCCAGAAACTGCAGGGGGTCATAAAAGGAGGCCATTTGATCTGTAGATAGGCCTCTTTGCAGACATCTCTAGAAAGCTAATGTAAACTTAGGCCTACTAGCCCTAGAAGGCTGATGGTATAGTCCTGAGTCAGCTAACTTATTTGCAAACCTACAGGGAAATAAGAAATAAGAAAGAGATAAAAAAATAAACCACTCTCTGACTGTGACTGAGGGGACCTCCTCCCCCTGTATATGCTCATATCACAGTCATAGGGGAGGGGAGTAAAGGGAAAATGGGAGGGAGGGAGGAATGGGAGGATACAAGGGATGGGATAACAGTTGAGATGTAATATGAATAAAATAATAAAATGTATTTTTTAAAAAGGTACATGGATCTTCGAGAAATTTAGAAACGCTCATGTAGGTAGAAGTCCATCTCTTCACCAGGAACGAAGAAAAGGATATATTTCAGCAAAGACAAAATGAGAACTGATTGCAGTGGAGAACAACTGGAGCAGGGGTATCAATTTTCTTATTCTTTAGTCATATTCTGTTGGAAAATGGTATTACCCAGTCATGTAAAAGGAGTTTGCTGCTGTTGCTACCGTCTGCCCATTCTCAGAAGGTATAAAATCACCTATTGCACTTTGCAGGCAAGCAGTTCCCCTGGAATATATATGCAATTTCTACTCTGGTAATAATAGATTAAGTGGTTATTAATGGGTTAATAAACTTATCAAACTATAAAAATAACCACTCTCACACACATACATTCAAGAGAAAAAGTGGATGAAATTAAGCATTTCAACTTCAACTTAATTCAGGTTTCCCAATCTCAAAACTGTTTATTGTTGGTGACCATACTTATACTTCTGAGAAAAAGGGAATTACCTCATAGTCAAAAAGGGACAATTAGTCACAAAAACAGATGCATTCTAAAATACAACAGGTTATATGTTTTAAAGCTAAACATTTCTTATCTATGTATCCATTACATAAATTCACAGTGAGTTCTGAGTGACAAAGTTTGACAAGGCCTAAAGATTAACAAGGTCTAAAACTTACAACAATCTATGATTTTCAATTAAGACTGGTCTAGCTATACATTATCCAGCTTTCTTTCAGTTCATAACCAGTTCAGGGAAATAATTTTATCTTCCTTTCATTATAAGAAACAGAGTAAATTTAAAATGACAACATATGATGCCACAAAATGAAAAGGTATAAAGATTTATAATAGAACAGTTTCTATATTTAAACATTAAGACTCACGCTTAATTTGCACATTTTTAGGTAGCTCCATTATATGTTGGCTTCATGAAAAGTTTAAACCAACTTGGCTATATTTATGGTGAATACCAGGATTCGTGGTGCCATCTGGAGTAAACGCTTATCTGGGTGGGACCTCAAATCGGCTTCAAGACTATCCTCTAGTGAGGTATCTGGAAGTCCACAAAGGTATTTATTGCAGCCATAAACTCTCTAAAATTGTTTTAGAAGATCATCTAAAACAATTTAACTTTTTAAACTACTTAAATCAGGTCAGGAATTCCATAATCAGGAATTATTTCATCTGAACAACAGTACATGTACATCCTCAACAAGATCCTATAGGAAGTTTGTACACAGAGCTGGTCAATACCCAGAAAGCGACAGTTCACATCAACGCCAGATATTTTTTCTTTTTGGTTTTTTCAAGACAGGGTTTCTCTGTGTAACCTTGGCTGTCTTCGAATCATTTTGTAGACCACGCTGGCCTTCAATGTAGCCTTGGCTATCTTAGACTTTCTTTGTAGTCTAAGGCTGGCTTTAGACTCATAAAAATCCACCCGCCTCTGCCTCCCTGAGTGCTGGGATTAAAGGTATGCACCACCATGCCTGGCTCTGATGCTAAACTTTAGTGAGATCCAGCAGAGCATAATTGATGGGTTTGTCAGAGGTTGCAAGCAATTATGGGTGCATCAAGGAACAGAACTTGTAAAATAGAAGATTCCTTCCAGAGATCTCCCATGTCTACTGGACTTCATAAAATCAAAGGCTTTTGAAATCGTGTCACAGGTTGGAAGCAATTCTGGGGGTGCATCACAGTACAGACCTTGTAAAGTATGGTATCACCCCTTAGAAATCCCACATGGTTAACTAGCTCTGTAAATGGATGGCTCTTGGCACAATATCCTTTTAAGCCACTTATACGTTTAATTTTTAAAAATTAAAGATTAAATTTCAAAGTAGACTCATATAAAGAAATGTTACAATAAATACAAAATCACAATGAAGGCCAAAATTATGATTCTTAAATTTTGCTGATAGCTTTCAAGTGGATGGGAACATTTACTATGCCCAACTGGCTAAGAATACAGTTCTCAAGCCACTGTTGTATAGCATGAATATGTCTCTCACTGAACGATTTCATTCTGTGATCTGCTACAGGTTCCATACTTTTTCTGTTGAAAGTTACATGCTTTAAGGAAGCAACTATTTCAGTGCCTAACTAGTGTACAATTATTAGGTACATTTCATTCTTATGACTCTGCCTGGATTCAGATAAATCTAAGCAATTGCTACACTGGCATGGATTGTAAGAACCTGAGCTCCTTGGTTGAATAAGCAAATTGTAGGCGGCTGATTACCACCACCCCTATTCATTTTGAATAATAAGATTTCCAAATGGCATTTTGAAACTTGAATTTCTAAGCCTGCTATGCATTGCAGATAGTGTCTATTTTTTAAACCGGTGAATAAATTACCCACTATGACATAATCTTTTGACTTATGTTAACATTGTTGAATCATTAGGTAAACATAGATGCCTGTCTTGTTTCAGCAGCGGTTTGAAAGCAAAAAGGTTGTCCAGAAATGGGAAGAAAGCATACAGCAGATGGGATTTTGAGAAAACTTATGATCTTTCCTCTTGTGAGAAATCTACTTTAGACAGAAGACAAAAATCCTGAAAAAGCAAGAGCCATAGTAGAATAAAATGTCCAATTTCCAGTTATAAAGAGCATAGATTTTAAATTTGATGCATTGCCAAAGCTTTTACCAAGCAGTGAATCATTTAATGTAGATATTGATTTGATCTCTGGTCATCAAAGCCAAGTTGTTTTCTCACTTAACAAATTATTTTTCTTCCTTAGTGGTTATCCTGCTGTGATAAAGCAGGAATTAGGTCTCTACTCAGTAAGAACTTTTTTAGCTCAATACTTTACCTTATAGTTCCTTATATTTTGGACTTAACTATTTTCTTTATAACTCCTGCAATCTCTGGTCCATTTGTTCTTAAATCAGTGGCAATTTTCTGTTCATAAAACTCCTTTTATATACAGGTTGAAAAATGTCCTTAAGTGGCCACAAGAAGGCAGCTTATGCATAATAAACTCCCTTCTGAATTATAGAAAAGCTGACAAATTTCTCATCTATACAAGTTGGTACCATTTACATTATTGATTAAGGCTGTCTAGAACCAAACTATGGTATTAGAGTAAGTCTTCAAAGTGTCATTCATGTCACTTATTAAAAAAAAATAATTTTAATGTGTCACAAGGTGGAGTTCAGGTTCATTTCTCCAACTTACTCAAAAGTGACTTTAAGTTAGTGTCAGTGTCTCACTTTACATAAGCAGAAACATCATTTTTTGCACAACATTTGGAGCAACTTTATAGAATGAAGTTTGATTGTTTCACATATTTTTGTGTATAAGTGTATGTATAATACCATACAAAGGGGTGCATCATATATATAGAGTTACAATGACATTGGTACCCACTCACATCAACTAAATCCTGTTGACTCAATTTTCTTAACCAAACTACTTTATTAACAACTTATTGACTGAGCCTACGTCAATTATAACCCGATTAACCCAGACAGTAGGAAATGAGGGTTAATTGACACAACAACAAACCTTAAGGATATCAGTCCCTAGGAACGATTCTCCAATCAGGAGCTGCAGGATTTCTTCCACTGGAACCGAGGGTAACAAGACCTCAGAGCCTCAGCAGGAGCCGGAGCTCTGAAGCCTTCCCTCAAGCAGTTTTCTCTAGGAGTGTCTTGAAGGACAGCGATGAATAGCCAAATTTATCCCAAGTCTCCAATCTACACAGCCTCCAGTTCTGGGCTCATGTATATAGCTCCTCCCAGAGTCTTTTCACAGGATCTTTTTCATCTGGTAGCAATTAAGCTCCTGCATGAGGTTGTTGCTCTTCTAGTGAATTATCATCACCTGTTCTCTTAGTAGACCATTCGATCCCACACTTGGGATCCTAAAGAACAGGTTTCTCTCCTTCAAAATCCCTATTTTATAGTCTCGAACATCCTGATAAGTCTTTAGCCACATCTCATTATCAATTTCCATGGATTTTTTACCCTAGATCTAGATTCTTTCTATATATGTATTTTTTTCTTTTCAGTTTCTAGTACCCTTGTTAAAAGATATGTTTCTAAAATTTTGGTTTTCTAAATCTTCTTTCTGAATGCATACTTTCCCACTCAAATTTATTCCCCACAATTCAACTAAAGTGAAACTTTGAAACACAATTTGTGGGATGATGCACAGTAGGTTGTGGGAACAAAGTACATCAAAATCTTAAATTTGTTTTTCTGATGAGTTAAAATGATCAATCCTGTATTTTTTTCTAGCCTGAAATGCCTAATTTTTCCCACACATGTTGGTGCTCAAGCCATATGGATCATTAGCCAGTTCTTGCACTTTTCATGATTCTTTATTTCCTGGAGATTTTGTACATGCTGTTCTTCTGGTTTTGTCTGCACTTCTGATTCTAGCTTCTAATTCCCCCATTTAACTTCCATTCAATACTCAAATTTTTACTCCCATGTGTGTAAGGATTTCTGTCAGAATCACCTCTCTTCCTTGTGACAAAAAAGATTATATCCCTGTGCTATATATTACAATAGCTCTGGATACTGTTCCTTATTATTAGCTCCATTTTAGTCATATATTTCATATTTACTTAGATTGATGTCTGCCTCCTTTGCCAAGCTATTAACTCAGGAAATGAGCTATATTAAATCACAATTTTAAGTCCAAAGCCACAGAGTGAAAGTCCTGTTGAAAAAAATTACTTTTAGAAAAAAGAAGAAAGCTTTATGGTATTGATTTGGAAATGAATTCTTGAATATTGCATAGTCAGTTATCAAAATTTATGACAAATACCTAAAGTCATCACTTTATAAACAAAATGGTGTTTATCCTACAAACTTCATGGTTTGGGTGGCAGCATATGGCAGAGCAAAACTTTCTCTTGACCTCAATATAGAAAAGAGAAAGGTTTTCTTCATTTTCAGTATTGTTTGTTCTTTACAATATTTTATGTTTCTAAATGAGAGCTAGTATTCATTCAGAAAAAATCCCTGCATTTTGACAAGAAGTCCTTTGAATTTTGAAGAACTAATCTACTCTAAATTTAAAAAAAAATGCTATTATTCAGTACATACTGGTCCCAAATATGACATCCTAGTCTAGAAAACACTTTTAGCTGAAAGAAATGAAAAATATATGTATGAAAAATCTCAGAGCTAAATTTCTTCATCCATTTTATCTCCTGAAACAGACCATTTGTACTAGAATTCACTTTGCCACTTTTCCCCTGAAGCAGACCCACAATCCTCCCTAAAGGGAACTCCTTCCTTTGGAGGAAAAAGAAGAAAGCTATCACAGAAGAGAATCTGAAGAGCCAGTCCTCCTTTCCAAACAACACTCCCACATACAGTTTATAGCCATTGGAGCATGTCTCTTTGTCTTCCAAATATGCTTCTATATACATTCTACAAATTTTCACAGCTTTTGTATTTATTTAATTCAGGTATCCTCATGTCACATTTAACATGGCAAATAAATGTGTAAGTTTTGCTCTTATAAACCTGTGTTTCCATGAAACTTTAGACAGTGGATAAAATATTTTTCTTTTCCTTTTGACAGAAATCGAAAGCATATTTGCAAATGTGGGATGAATGATGGCTTTATGAAAAAAGAACAGGGAAGTAAAATAAGGAAATTATTATTGTCATTATTGTTGTTGTATTAAATATATTTATGGCTTCTGGTTTACATACTTATCAAATTTTGTTATAAGACATTTCATATTGTGCATTACACTTTGTCAATTCTACCTCATGAAAGCGAACATAAGTAAATATTGAACTTTACTTAATAATGTGTATTTTGTGCAATTGAGCATTCACATGTCTCCAACTTCAAAATCTGCTAAAATACAGCAGACTTTGTGGCTGAATGAATGAATGGAAAGGTGCTCATAAAGTGATAAAACAAATATGGCATATATTAATTATAGAGTACTGGAGACAAATGTGCAGACTATTATTAAACAATTCTTCATCATTTTCTCTATATTTCAATTTAAAAATGTCATAGGGGATGTACCCAGAAGGATACCCAGCGGGCCTTTATTATACCTTATATACACCTAAACTGCATTGTTTTTCAACTATAGCTTTCATTTCTTTTATCAATTTTATTTTCCCACTATCCTATATACATTGAAGAACTAGTCTATATAACCCACATATTGATGAAGGTAAACTCACTGTCATATTGTCTGTAATTTTCAAATATTTAAAATAAATCCTCAAAGAAATAAGTAGCATCACCTTATGTGCTTTCCATGATACACCAAATGATAGGCTTTATATACATTACTTCATTTAAACTTTTAGAAAGTTCATAAATCTTGAGTTATTGCTTAGGTATTAAAAATAAATTGTCTTTTACTTTACAAAGTAATTGGCCCAAGATTAAAGCTTCAAAGTCAGAGATAGCCTATGAGCATATACAGGGGGAGGAGGTCCCCCTCAGTCACAGTCATAGGGGAAGGGAGTAAGGGGAAAATGGGAGAGAGGGAGGAATGGGAGGATACAAGGGATAGGATAATAATTGAGATGTAATATGAATAAATTAATAAAATACATTTAAAAACAAAGTCAGATCTCTGCTTTAATTGTGAAACATTCATTTTCTTTTCTCTTGGTGAATTATTGGCATTGGTGAAGTGAAGAGAAATAAGTCTGTAGTCAGTGAGGAAGTTAAGTAACAATTAATTGTCTATATCTAGAAAGTCTTCCATACTACACAAAATACCTGTCTATCTTGAATGATTCAACAAGTTGTATAAGAGCTTTTGAATTCAGAAGCTCTTTCTACTAGGAATGCGCGCGCACACACACAGGATTCCCAAGTTAACTGCTTTCATCAGTCAGAGAATCAAAGGAACAACCCCCTGCCCCCCTACCCCCCCACCCCCCACCCCGTGCTATCCTAGTTAGTCAGCTATTGAGGAAGGCACTTGAGAGCATTCTTTTGTAATTGAATGTTTTGCCTCAGGAGAGAGATTAATTGGTTTCCATGGTAAGATATCTTTGTAAAGAAAAATCTGTCAAGAGAAAATAGAGGAAACAAATATCTCCTACCCCCCTCCTCTCAGTGTGTGTGTGCCTTTTAAAAAACTATTGAGTATATTGGAAGGAAAATCCTGTGTGCATATTTGACAAGCTTCTTATTCATCTTAGCCTTTGCAAAAATTGGTTTCAAAATTGCTATAGGAAGTTCGGTAGATTTTACAGTATCTAAAAGAATTTATCTAGTTATATTAATTTATGTTAAAACTAAACTACAGTACAGTGACTAAAGTTAATTGAGTACATAACACAGAACCAGCTGTATATTATACGATTCAGTATTTCAATTGTCACAAGTTTATAAAGACAGCATGTTAATCACAGCATACAAATGAAAATGTCTATTGATAATATAAAAGACTTTTTTAGGATATTAGATAAGTTGGTGGCACCCACTGTGCCCAGATAAGTTACTTTGAAGTCCATATAGTTAATTTTAATAATGCAAAAAACATTAATTCAGTCTTCACCTACAATAGAAAACACTACTATCCTAATAAAAATTTCAGCAAGACCAAGTTAGATAAGAGGAAATATTTGCAAAGTGTTGGCTATGATAATATGTACATACATACAAACATAATAAAATAAACTTTAAACCCCTTCCCAGATCTAGCCAATGGTCAGAATATTCTCCACAGTTGAGTGGAGAGTGTGATACGACTTTCTCACGTACTCTGGTGCCTCACATTTGACCATGTCCCCTGGAGGGGGAGACCTGGTGGCACTCAGAGGAAGGACAGCAAGGAGCCAAGAAGAGACTTGATACCCTATGAGAATATATAGGGGGACGTAATCTCCCTCAAGAACAGTCATAGGGGAGGGGAAGAATGGGAAAATGGGGGGGGGCAGGAATGGGAGGATACAAGGGATGGGATAAACATTGAGATGTAACAAGAATAAATTAATAAAAATAAAATAAAATAAAATAATATATAATATATTTAACTTTAATGTTTAAGAATCTTCCAATGCAGGAATAAAACCACCAGATTCCTGGACCCAGAGAAGTGTCAAGAGACTATAATCTGAGATCCAGCCTGCAGAAAACTTGTAGATATAGGATGAAAACTTCGATTCAGAACCTTGCAATGTTCCACAGTTTGGAAATCTATTCAGAAGGATACTCCAGAGTGGACTATAGCCTGGGGTCAGGATCAGTCATTTCCAGGTTCCTTACCTTTTTTCCAGGAACTAAAATAAAAGCTTTCACAGGCCTACAAAAGTAATGGGGAAATGTTATTTAAATCAGAACAAAAGACCATAATGCACTGCTAAAGAATAGCTGACATTATAAAAGAGCATAATCAAAGGCCCTGTTTACTTCTTTTTTGCCTTTTTCTTTTACAGGGTTCAAAGGCAATTTGATTAGGAAGATGAATATTGAGGGTGCATCTCTTTTTTTTATTCTTTGACTATTTCATATATATACATTGATCTGTTTTGATTGATGCATTGTGTTATATTACTTCTCTATTTATACATGCTCTTTCCTATAAATGCATCTGATTTTACTCATATGCATGTCCAATTGTGGAAAGGAATAAGGTGATAAACAGAACAACCTTCCTGAAAGTTCACTTGAGGACAGTTTGACTTTTGTTGATATACTCTGAGCCAGCTCAGTCCAGATTGTACTTTGTTTTCTTGCTATCTGATATATTAAGATTATGATTTTTGTTAGGGGGAACTTTTCACCTTATCTAGGGAGGGTCGTGCATGTACCCCAGTGAAGATAGCTGTCAGGGTTGCTATGTGCACTCTTCAGAGAAGAACGTTTATGCATAGCACATGCAAGTAAGGGAGCTAGGTTGCCAAGTGCATTGTTAGTAGATGGACCTGTTAATAACCCAAAGTGTTGTCCTACATTGCCCTTTGCTTTTCTGCTTCAAACCAAATTGATACAAACCTGAAAAGCATGCCCTGGCCACATGAAGGACAGCACAGAAATGAAACAACTGCTTTCCATGTACCCAAGGATCTGCACAAAGATGGGACCATCAGCAACTACGGCCTTCTGAGAGACAGCAAAGCAGCCTGTCTGGCAACTACACTCACAGAAGTAACCACAGAAAAGAAAAATCACACAATCATATTCATCCACTGAGGAATCCTTGTTTCAGACTCCATGAGGGACCACAGCAAAGTAGACTCAGTCTCTGGATACCACCCCTGCAAAAGACCACAGAGAGAGGGATAACACAAAATATTATACAATAATGAACCTGGCTCATATGCACAGGTGATGGACTACATCCAGACTGTACCACTACATCATTTTGACATTTCTCTTATAATATAATTTCAATTTATTAGACAAGTTTTGCCCTATTCTGTTCTATTTTTCATTTATGCATATGGGAGTTTGAGTGGGCACTCCCTAAGATTATCATTTGGTCTGAATTTGAGGATCTCTGCTTTGTCCTCCTAAGTTTGGGGATTGTTTTAAGTTGTTTGATTTTGTTTTTTCACTTCTTTCTTATTCCATATTTTGTTTTCAGCTTCATCTATCTTACCTGTTCCCTTTTTCTTCATTGTTCCTTCCATCTATTTATTTACTTTTCTATCTTATTTTCTTCAGTTGCTCTAATACTAATTCATACCCTTGCTGTACTTCCTTCCTTCAGTTGGTGCTTAGAGGTCTATTGCTGTAAAGAGATGTGGTTGTGCACTCTGCTTCCTTTTTCAGGACATCCAGCTGTTGTCAAACACCAGTCTGGGAAGGGTAAAGGGGACAGAATGGGTGAGTCCATATGGATTCTACTTCTTCTCTTCAGAGTCAAACCACCAGAGTGTGCAGGCACCTGAAGAATAAAAGGAAACATAGCCAGGCTTGTGGTCTGTGTGTCACAATCTGATGGTGAATGTCCAGAGAGAGAAAGCCTCCTCTGAAACATCTCTTCAAGGGTTACAACATTTTAGTTTGGAGTGATCTCTGTCACATTGCAACTCTTAGATGATATTCGGTAAAATAGTTGTACATTCATTCGGGGTGAACAAGGACTATATGAACCCTGGGGAGTGGGAAGGGATTTTCAGTATGTGCTCATATCATTGGTTGTGACTGGGATGTTGGAGATACTTTATTTGCATAGAGAGGAAATCCAGGTGGTACGCTACATGACTATATCTAGAATTGTGGGTGTGAAGATTGAGACTATGTGCATCAGGGCATGCAGGCACAGAACAGGGAGGGAGCAATCCTTACTCCTGCTGGTCGCAAAAATAAGATTTTTGGGGTTTTGATACATCTCAGCTTCACTCTATCTCTATGCTAGTGGCATGACCTACATGCCCCACGAAGAGACACCATGACCACGTCAGCTCTTATGAAAGAAAATGTTTAATTGGGGATGGCCTATAGGTTCAGAAGTTTAGCTCATTATTGTCATGGCGGGAAGGATGCATCACGCATGTAGACAGACATGATGGTGAAGGAATAGCTGAGAGTTCTAATTCTGGATCTGAAGGCATTAGGAAGAGAAATAACTTGAGATTCTGAAACCTCAATTGGCCAAGACCACATCCGTTGATGTACTTATTCCAACAAGGTCACACCTCTTTATTCCACTCCCTGAGCATTCATATATATGAGTCTATGGGGGCCATTATTATTCAAATTATCACACATTTTATTTTTGTTCTTTCACTCCCCCAACATTATTGCTCTGGAACAGTGGTTCTCAACTTTCTTAATGCTACAGCCCTTTTTGATAGAGTTCCTCGTGCTTTTGTGACTTCAATCATAAATTTCTTTTGTTGCTACTTCATAACTGCAATTTTGCTACTGTTACGAATCAGAATGTATGTCCCTGTGTTTTCCAATAATCTGAGGCAACCACTGTGAAAGGATAATTCAAGATCGAAAGGGGTTATGAACTATAGGTTGAGAACCTGCTCTATAAGAAGTAACTATTCCTGACCATTATTGCTGTTTCCCATAGTAAGATTATTCATTCACTGTGGTTGCTTCTGTAATTTGTGTTTTAGACAGTGGATAATGTGATAGATTAAGCTCTGAGTCCTGAGCACATGAGCTACAGGTTTCAGTACAAAGCCAGTCCAGTGAGCAATAATGGCATGCCAACTCTACTGCAACCCAAACTCACTTCAATGTTGCACACAATTTCGTTGAAAGAAAATGAATTAATAAAATATCTAAGCAATTAGCTAACCTCAGGTGTACAATCTCCACATAAAATCAAATGAAATATAGAAAAATCAAAAAATTGGGACTCCATTTTAACTTACTGATTTAATAATGACTCCAGTAAAAACAAAACAAAACAAAAAAAAACTTGACTAAAACATTAGAAAACAATTCAAATGAATAATTATATGTCTATTTAATGAAATCATAGAAGACACAAACTCATGATAAAATAATAAAAAGACTTCAAACTAAGACAAGTAACTGAGTAAATAAAGATATCCACATGAAATATGAAAGGGAAAACTCAGATTGAAATTGGAATTTTGGAACTGCAAAGCTCACAAGATAAAAACAAAATAAGGAAGTGTTAGTTTTGGTTCACAATTTTAAGGCACACTCTATGGTTGTGAGTAAGTCATAGAGAAAAGAGCATGAAGATTCATTTTGATCAAGTATCTGCAGTCATCAAAACACACAGAGAGATAAAGGCTGGTCTCATCTGCCTTTCTCCTTTTCATTCAGTTTAAGAACTCCATCATAGAATGATGCCAATGACTAGAGTGGGCATTCCTAACTCAACTCAATCTAGATTCTTTCTCAAAGACATGCTGTTATATAGAAATTTCTTGTGAGTTGAGTTTGTATCCAGCCAGTTTGCTGAAGATGTTTATCAGTTATAGGAATTCCTTGGTAGAAATTGTGGGGTCACTTATGTGTACTATCATATCATCCAAGAATAGTGATAATTTGACTTCTCCCTTTCTAATTTTTATCCCCTTGATCTCTTTTAGTCCTCTTATTGCTTTAGATTGGACTTCAAGTAAGAAATTGAAGAGATTCAGATAGAGTGAATAGACTTGTCGTGTCCCAGATTTTAGTGTAATTGATTTAAGTTTCTCTCTGTTTAGTTTAATATTGGCTCTAGGCGTGCTGTATATTGCCATTACTATGTTTAGTTATGTGACTTGTACTCTCCAAGACTTTTAATATATATCGGTATTAGATTTTGTAAAATGCGTTTTAGGCATCTATGGAGATGATCATGTGGTTTTTTTTCTTTCAATTTGTTTACATTGATGGATTTCAGTATATTGAATGACGAGTGTATGCCTAGGATGAAGCCTACTTGGTCATGGTTAATTTCTCTTATGAACATCAATGCAAAATACTCAATAAAGTACTCTCAAACTAAGTCCAAGAACATATAAAAATATCATTCACCATGAACAAGTAGGCTTCATTCCATGCAATTAATAAAAGCACAACATACCCGAACTTATGATGCACACGATGAAAGTGTTCTAAGATACAAGTTCATAGCACTAATTATCAACATTAAATATGTATTAGCAACATAGCCACACCTGAAAGATCTAGAACAAGAACAATAAAAAATAAATAACATCCAAAAGGACTGGAGAGCATAAATAATCAAACTCAGGGCTGAAATCAAGAAAAGAGATACAGCATCAGCAAAAATTTACAAGGAATCAATTAAACAAGAGAGATTATTATAATATTTATTTATTTGTGAAAAAGCATTAAGATTGACAAGCCTTTAGCCAAACTAACTAAAAGATGAAGGGAGATAATACAAATTAACAAAAATAGAGACTAAAATGAGGACATAACAACAGACATTGAGAAAATCCAAAGAATCATAAGGACGTTCTTTAAAATCACATACTTCTAGAAAAAGGAAAACCTAAATGAAATATATAATTTTCTTGATATATATCCCTACCACCAAGTCCTTCCTCTCTGGGCACATGGAACTGTGAGGAAGAGGAGGTGGAGAGAGTGTGAAAGTCAGAGGGGTGGAGGAAACCAAGCAAACCAGGCCTTCTAAAAACAGCATTAGGAATGTGTATATGAACTCATAGAAACTATAGCTGCATGCATAAGGCCTGTGCAGGTTCTGCACCAAAAGAGTTCTCAGCACTAAAGGAAATAGCTATATTCTCCTATCACTAACCCAGAATCAATGTCCAAATGATGACCTCTTGCAAATGAAGAATTAGTGTTCCCCAATGGAGTATTATATATGAATATAAACCAGTCTTAAGTATAGGCTCCCTGCTCATCAGTAGATGTCCATCATACAATGAACTCAAGGCACCTTTGGAGGTTCTTTGTTTCATAATTTTTAGTTATCACATTTTTCCTTTTAATTACACAGACCCTTTATATATATTATAGCTTCAGGTTGTATTATTTTAATGAAATTCTTGTTTGTGCGATAGTGTGTATGCCTGCATCTAATATTCATTTCTTAAGCACTATCTTTGGCTATTACTCCACTGTTTGTTTGGTTTTCCTATTATGAGTTGTTTGGTTTTTGTTTCATCTCTATTTTATTTTATTTTTATTCTTTAGAAAGTTTATTGATTGAGATGGAAGACAAAGAGGGGAGAGGCTTTAAGGAATTGGGGAGTGGAAAATAACCAGAATATATTTTATATTGAATTTATTTTCAATAAAAGAAATATAGAAAAAACAGTTTGTAATGCTCTTATAGCAGACCCTAGTTTGATTCTGAGTATATATTTCAGTTGGCTCACAACTGATGGTAATTCTATCTCTGGGAGATCAATGGCCCACTTGTGACCTCCAAGAGTGTCTGTACTTACATACAGAAACCTCTCAAACACAAATAATTTAAAAATAAATTAAACCTCAAGAAGGACTAACTTTACAAATCATATGCATGCAAGGGTAAGCAGTTCAAGCTAAAGGCATTAAATGTATATTTGCAAAAAAAAAAAAAAAAAAAAAAAAAAGGAATGTTTCCCAAATCTGGGCAAAGAAAAGGCTCTCCACATAGATGTATTTGGAATGACAACCTAACAGAACTAAAAAAGAACCTCTCCCATTATATTATTGTTAAGTTATTAAATATACATAATACAGAGAAGATTTTGAAAGTCAGAGTAAAGCATTATGTCCAATATCAAGTCAAACTTATAATGACAAAAGATTTCTGTGGAAGCTAAGATGGCATGGACTTCTGTATTACAATCCCTAAAAGATACTAACTGCCAATACAGATTACTATACTTCCAAAGCTTTCCTTCATAACTGAAAAAGAAAAAATATATATTATAAATATAAATTAATGGAACCCACAATCACCAAGTTAACACTATAGATATTATGTGAAATAATCTTACAGAGCAGAGAAAGGTAAGCAAGCACACACACACACACACAAAATCCCTGGAAAAAAAATAATCTTCAATGACATTTTAGCAGTAACTAAGAATTTGGAAAATAGTAAATATCACACAAACAGCAATATCATAGGAAATAATACATATGTGTTACTAATAGCACTGAAGTTTAAGGGCCTCAATTTGCCAATCAAAAGGTTGGAAGTGATAGGTAGCCAAGAAAGCCCCTAGTAAATGAAGCCCTGATTGAATATGTGTTATCCCAAGGACTGCAGACTCAGATTTATGGGAAAATGGTAAAACCTTGTTCCTTGGGATAGAAGAGTGAGGCTTAAAGGGAAGTTTCAAGGGTTTTCTTTGTAGTACATTTACAGCTATTGATAAACCATACAGAAAATTTCCACCATAGCTTTCTCCTTCCAGATATTTAAAGCCTGAGAACTGCTATCTTACAGAGACTGTTCCTACCTAGATCAGTTAAACCTATCTCCTTGATCTTGATCCAAAGATAGACCGAAATATTAATAATAATAATACCATAATCATGATACCTCATATTTCTATAGCCATTAGAAATTATCTATTTATCTGTAGGAAATAATCCCTCCTTCTTATTCAGCTATGTAATAACTCTGTCTCTCTGTCCAATTCTGTATAATAAACACACTAAACTTTAGGATGTTAAAGTTTCTCCAACAGAGAGCACAATCTACATAATACCAGAATTTTTATGTTTCAGTGGGTTTGTAGTAGCTTCCTTTTCTCACTGTTACCCATCAAATTCATCTCTGGAGCCACGCTAGACACCACAAATGGGGGGGAAGATTATATTTTATATAAAAAAACATCTTTTAGTATCCTCGAAGAAATACATCTTACTGACAAAAGTGAAATAGCCTCAGGGTGAAAGTGAACAGAGCCTCAAGGTGAAAGTTCGAAGAAAATGCCTTTCCTTGGGCACTTTTCTGTTTACTTGGTTTTTGTTCAATTAGTTTGTTTCTGTTTTAGCTTGCTATATTTTATTTTATTATTATTCCTCAGAAGGTTGTTTGTTTTCCCACGAGAAACTGCCACTTTTGCAACCCATCTCTAGCCTTGATATGAGGGTAATATGCTTAATTTTATTGTAATTTCTATGCAATGTTTGGTTGATAACCATGGAAAGCCGCAGGAAAATGAAGGAACAGTGTATCGTGGAGATGATGGCCAGCTGAGAGGAGAAGATGGGCGGGGGGAGTGTGGTTTTGTTGTAATATATGAGGGAGTTAATTAATTAATCAATTAATTACTTTAAAATCCTCTCCCTACTAAAAGAAGTCCAGGCTTAGATTGGCTTACTATTAACTTCAATCAATTATTTACAAAAGAATGTAAAGTGAACAAATTAAAAATTAAATAATTGAAAAACAAAGACTTATCCTTTAAATACCACCAAACATGATGGCACACAATTTTAATACCAGCATTCAGGAGAAACAGACAAATCTCTATGTGTTCAATGAAAGTGAGAACCTTTCTAAAAAATGGAACAAAAACCAAAACAAAGCAAAATGCTAATGCAAATACATTTCTTGGTATTCCATAAATTAGACAGGGAAGAACTGTCAACAAACAGTTTTATGAAACCAGTACTAACCTCACTCCTAAGCCAGATAAGTACAGCATAGAAACAATAATATTTTAAAAAGGAGCTATGGATAATACAGGAGGTAAACTTTAAACCCCTTCCCAGATCTAGCCAATGGTCAGAATATTCTCCACAGTTGAGTGGAGAGTGGGATATGACTTTCTCACGTACTCTGGTGCCTCACATTTGACCATGTCCCCTGGAGGGGGAGACCTGGTGGCACTCAGAGGAAGGACAGCAGGTAGCCAAGAAGAGACTTGATACCCTAAGAGCATATACAGGGGGAGGTAATCCCCCTCAGGAACAGTCATAGGGGAGGGGAATAAGGGGAAAATGGGAGGGAAGGAAGAATGGGAGGATACAAGGGATGGGATAACCATTGAGATGTAACAAGAATAAATTAATAAAAAAAAAGGAAAAAAAAAGGAGCTATGCATTTAAAAGAGAATGTGGGGGTCAGTGGAAGGTTAGTGGCATGGGTGAGAAATTGATTTTTACCGAATTTCTATATTTCATTGATGACTGGTGAAGTTGAAACTCTTTATCTGTTTATCTTCCATTCTCTGTATTTATTGAAGCCATGTCTATTTAGACACATTGATTTTTTTCTCTTGAGTCACTTAGTAGTGACTCTCAATTGGAAATGATTCATATGTCCAAGAATTGAAAAGTATGGAAATAAAATGTTATATGTAGTATACATATACAAAGAAGTGTTATCCAACAGTAAAAATAAAAACAAATAAAGATACATGCTGTAAAATAGGTTAATTTTGAAAATACTATGCTTACGGGAAATAGTTCAGTGACAACCATAAGTGTTATAACAGTTTTGTGAACAGCCAAATTTAGGTGAACTATGGAAGGCATTGGGTTAGAAGTAGCTAAAAAACAGAGAAGAAATTTGAATTGTTAATATATTCTAAAATTATATCAGATTTATGCTTGAATAGTTTTGTTAAAACAAAAATTTCTCTGGGTTCTAACTAGGTGAATATTGTGGTATATATTATGATATATAAAATAAATATCAATGTAGCTAGGAAAGTGAACGTAAATAAAAATTGTGGTTATTTTTTGCAATTCTCATTTGGTTGTTCTTTAAGTAAATTAGAATTTGAGCTACTTTTTAATCTCAAATTATCTGTTGAATAATTTTTAAGAGACAAGCACACTTACATGACATGCTAATTTTTACAGAAAAGAAAGACTGGTTAAAATAATCAAATAAAATTTTTTGCCGGGTGGTGGTGGCACACAGCTTTAATCCCAGCACTTGGGAGGTAGAGGCAGGCAGATCACTGTGAGTTCAAGACCAGCCTGGTCTATAAAGTGAGTCCAGGACAGCCAAGGCTACACAGAGAAACCTTGTCTCAAAAAAAAAAAATGTTTTTTGGTTTTTCAAAACAGCATTTCTCTGTGTATCCCTGGATGTCCTGAACTTGCTTTGTAGATCATGGTGGCCTCAAACTCACAGAGATCTTCCTGCCTCTGCCTCCTGAGTGCTGAGATTCAAGGTGTCTGGCACTACATCCAGACTTGTAATATACAAATTTAAATAGGATAAATTCTGAACTAAAATGAATATATTTAATTTCACATTTCAATAAGTTTAATTGACCTACAGTGAAATGCCTCAGTGGTTGAAATACTTGTAGTCAAGCCTGATGACCTGAGTGCCATCTGTGGGACTCACAGGGTAGAAGGAGAACACTTAAAACAACCTCCACAATTCATGCGACTTCCAGAATATCAGAACTGTGCAGTGCATACCTCTCTACCAATACACAGACAAATATTATAAAATAACAACTTCACATGTATACTAGATTGTATATAAGAAGTATTTGAAAATTATAAAGAAATTACTATATATCATGGGGAAATGATTGCCATAAATTTTTTACAGCTTTTCCTTTAGAAAGAGAGAACTATCTCTGTTAATAATGTGCCTCAAACTAATTAATTACAGAAGCCCCCATATTCATTGCTAGTACTTCCTATCTTCTCTTTTGCATCATATAATTATTTTACTTTCTAATTTTAATTCCAATTCCTTCACAGTCAATGTCATTTATATTGTTTTCTGTGTTCAAATGCTGCATCACACCACTTCATTTTATAGCATCTACATGATGTGCATCCTATTATTATCATTCTGTACATGTCACAGCTAACAATAAATGGCGATGAGAGTTAATTTCCAGTGAATTGAGTTTAAAACAAAATATTTTGCAACGAATTCAAAAACAGAGGGAATAATTCCTTTTGATAGCAACTGATTGTAAGCTTAGAGTTTTCAAAAGTCTACTTTATTTAGAGTTCTTAAATGCTTCTGCTTCACTCCCAACCTACCAAACAAATGTAGGAGAGAAAGAAAGTTAGTAGAAAAAGGGTATGTGGATTTTTTAGACATAGATTCTTGGGATGATTCCACTCTTCTTTGTCAAGATAACATCAGTTCAGTCAAATAGCAAACACTAAACAAAAACACAAATCAGTAACACTGGCACAAACCAGCAGAAACTGCAAAACTCCACTTAATCACCACGAGTCAAGGGAAGTGACAAGTCTCAGACAGAGCACCATGAGAAGGTCTCTGGAACTTTTCTCTCTATGAAGTGAACTGTAGAAAAATGAAGACTAGCAAAGAAAAAATAAAAACAACTACAAAGCATAGTGATGCAAAAAGTGTTGTCTCACTACCTGTGGGCATTTATTTTCCCTTCACAGAGTCCACAAAGGATGTTTTACACTAGCAAAAACCATTCCCCCTCATGAGACAACTTCCAGCAAAACATAACATGCCATCTTACATGTCTGTTTTCAGCAGTGGAAAAATACTCTCACATTCCACACTTGGGACCAAAATAAGAAACACATTAACATGACACAATTGAGAAACCAGAAACTTCTACTTTAACTAGTTGTGTGATCATTACTCATGTGCACACTGAATATATCATGTGTAGGAATAGAATCTAGTGATATTTATTCAAATTGGTTGGTTTATACCAATGCAAAATTCCTTGTTTTATCACGTATACCATTATTTTGCTTCTCTTTTACTAATTCAACTAATTTTACATATGTACAAAGGTTCTCGCCAGCTCTGCATGTTATTTCTCTATTTTGTGCCTCAAAGTAACCACTGAATTATTTCACCAAACAGATGACCTTTCACTTTTAGAACTTTCCCTGAACCCCAATATTTATATAGATTTTTAATTTATTGCATTAGACAGTGATAAGAATGGAGAGATCTGCAGCTTACATAGATTTATATCCATGTTATGAATCTGATTTAATATTTAATGCCATTAATTCTTAATTTGAATTACTTAAAATCCATATATAATTTTATGGATATTGAAAAATGATTAGTGATAAAAAATGAGTTATTCTTGTAAATATCCCAACACAATGCTTAGAGATTTTTCACAGCAAATTAAATTTTAGTTGTAATCAACTTATTCTCAAAAGGTTCATTGTCTCTCAATTTTCTGAATCTATTCACTCTCTTAAGCTTTCATCTTTTAGTCTTCCTGAGAGCCTTGCAACTCAGTGTGTTTATGACAATAACTGCTGGTGATCAACAAATTGTGTTGTCTCCCTCTATGCTATGGAATGTAGAGTAGGAATATATTCATTAACTATTAATTTAAAAATAATTGACCTTGGAGCTTTCCATTAAGCAAACAAATCATCCTACACTTGTTGCTTTGGAGAAACATAATGGTGAATTCTTCAATAAACACATGTCACTAGACTAAATAAAAATAATAACCCAACACTTAGAACCAGAAGATGATAATTTTCCAAGTTTTCTCTGGCCTTACAATTTTTCTGCTGGTCATGTATCTTCATGTAACTGAACTTCATATGATTCTAGAATTAAAATATATTTGAAATTTCATCCTTATTCCCATACACAGACTATATTATCTGACATATAATGATAATCTTACCTGTACTTTAGATAAATTCCCCTAGTCAGTAGAAGTAATGTTAATGAACATGAAAAGTCAATATTAATTAGAGTTAATGAAAAATTAAAAATCTTTTTTAATTACTATGTGCCCTCACTGAAAAATACCAGAAAAATAATTAATTAGTTTAATGCCACAATCTTCCTTTTCTGCCTTCTTGAGATTGACTTGCCAAAGATTGTCAACAAGTCGAAATCAAGCATTCTCTTGAGGGCAGTGTTCTTTGCCTGGAATCTATCTACTTCTACAAAACAGCTGGAGGGAAGGAAGGGGGAAATGATGTGATTATATGATTATCTGTTGTGGTTAATTTAAATGGTATGCCTAATAAATATTTTTATTACGCTATATATATGGTGGCATTCTCTAATCCACTATCAATCAAATAAAGACACAGACACCTGTTGTATTATTTAGACCATGCCTTTTCCTGTGGCTAGGCAGATATTAACTTTATAAAATAACTACTACCCAGCCCCATCTCAGGCTACTTCCCATCCATGATCCCCAAATACTTGTTAAGTTTCACCGTCTCCTCCAGCTATGCTGGCCAAGCCATGTGCTGCTTTCCCACACTAAGCTATGGTACCAGTCCATTTCCTTCTCCTCAGATCCTATATTCCTTCTTCCTCCTTCTCCATCCCTGTGGTCCTTTGCCCCCAGCCTGTGAACCCCAAACTCCACCTCTCTTTCTTTTGCCAAATCCCAAGCTTCAGCATTGTTATTAACCAATCACTTTAAATTAAGTGAAGCAAGGTTTACACAGGAAGGATGTGCTCCTCTGAGAGAGGAACAGACCTTGGGGGCCTGTAATTTGCATTAAAATACATCGCATCATACCAAATCCATTAATAATCTAAAACAATTATTTTTTTAAATTAAACATATGACTTTGTTCAAATTTTTTTAGATGATGAAATAGTATTTTATTAGTGCCTCTACCATTTTCTATTTATTGTGCTAGGATTAGCCATAATGATAAACTTGTTTCTGAAAGTGTTGTAAGGTTTATGTTTCTTTCTTTCCAGAGACAGTATCTATATATGCCAAACTAACTTCCACAGCTCTATGTAGCCTACTATGATTGTAAATTTATGATTTTAATGTATCTACTCACAATTTCTGGAGATGACACATGTATTCCATGATGTCAAGTTTATGAGATACTAAGTATCACACCCAAGGCTTGGTTTGTCCTCTGCCCAATCCATCTGCTAATATAACATTGCTGAGGAACTGAAGAGAAGGAAGGAGCAGGAAGGCTTATGTGCTTTTCAAGATAAACAAAATGTTTACTGAATGTTTACAAAATGTTTACTGCACTAAAATGATCCCTTAAGTCTTCTAATTTATTCCTGATACCTTATGTGTTTAGGGTCTCAAATTCCTTGACAAAAGAATACTCTATATTTTGCAGCTTAGCTCTAAATTAAAATACTAATGTTATTAACAAAGGGGAAAAAGAGAAACCAGAAATTAGCATAGGAGAGCATTACATGACCAGAGAAGAGAATAGTAACTCAGCAAAAGCCAATATTTTGGCTGTTACCAAAATAAGAAAGAAAGGGGTCAAGTGCTCACAATCATTTCTTGGACCCTAAGAGAAGAGGGATATAGCCATAATGACTCTGCTTTCATCTCAGTACTAATGATTTGAGATTTTTAATATTGAGAACTATTTGAATAAATTTCTGTTGCTTAAACCGCTATATTTGTGGTGAATCATTTTAGCAGCCCTAAGAAATTTATGCAAGTTCCTCTTGTAAACCCAGAGTTATTGTTTGAGTGTATTCCAGACCAAGATATTCAACCTCCACAGCTTACATACTTAAAATTAATACTCCATTCTTTTTAATGATATTAAAAATCATAATACACTAACTAGTAAGCTATTTGAGAATACAGAAATTAGGGGAAATTCTTCCTAATTTCAACATTTTTTCAAAATACAAAGAAATGATATTGACAAAAGAGCAAGCTTCATTTTTGAAGATTAGACATTTATCTTTCAGCAATTCCTACATTTTACAGATTTCCATATTGTACTAATATATGCTCACCTATGAGGTACAGAAGAGACATTAACTTACTTTCTCTTATTCCACACATGAATGAAATATATGAAGTCAGAATGTTAATGTGCCTCTAGTAGAAATCTATACTTAGAACTCTATTTCTTTATACCAAACATATTTGTTCTAAACACAATAAAGATGAAGGCTTAATCTCTTCATTTCAAGAGAATAGTTAATTTAGTTTACATAGTAATTGGCTCACTCATGGATTTCAATAGACAAAAATGAAAAGAACACTTAATAGGATTACTACTGCTGAGACAGAAAAAATAGACTAACTACTAAATTCTATTTCTCTATGCCACATATCATACTTCTCCACCAAAAATGCAACTAATTAATTTTCAATGTGAGACTCAGCAAGAATAACTACTTTAGCTATAGAAATTAGAATATTAATCCTACTCATAAGGCAGCACACCTCATGGCCTAAGTATTTTTTAAGAATTCCCAAAGCCTAGTTACTTGCATATGAGTAAAACACTTCAAAAGCAAGAAAATGAAAGATTATTTTAAACTGTTCATGTAGTTGGATCATGTGATAGACATATTTCCAACTGTTTGAGGAAAATATTCACTGATTTCCATAGTGACTGCATTAACTTGCACTCCCTGCAGCAGTAAAGAAATGTTTTCTTTTCCCCGTACCCACATCAGCATTTCTCATATATAGGCTTAAGGTTATTTTGTATCAAATTGGTATCAAATACTGATTTTGGTACCCCCAATATCTTTGTTCTGAGAATCTCCTGTCTCAATGTTGTGTAAACACTGATTCCCAATTGCTTCAATATGTCAATAAAGAGGCTTGGCAGCCAATCACTGACAATGAGAGAGAAAAGGGCTGGACCTCCTGCCATCAAGGGGAGGAAGAGATCAGAGACATAGGGGTTTCATCCAGGAGCAGAGAACCAGGAGACATCAGGAGAGAGGTACCAGAGCAGAAAAGTTACAAAGTGCAAGTAACTCTGGGATATCCACTGAGAGGAAAGGAAATTAGCCTAGAGGGATAAGAAAAGTGTAATAACTGCACAGTTCTTATGCTATGGAGCTCGTTAAAACAATATAATGGAGTCTAAATTACTTGTGTGATAACTGGGTTAAGAGAGAAATTGAGAAATAAACACAGTTTAAAAAAATAACTTTAACACTCATAATTTGATTTTTATCATGATAAAATATTTTCATAGTTTTTAGTCTCAGTTTTCAAAAGAACAAAAGAGGTTAGTAGAATGAATATCATACCTTATTAATAGGTCAGTATTAACTGTGAGAAGTCATCTTATGTCTGAAAGTATGAAATACTTCTCATCAAGTTCAAACACACTGCTCTGAAATTTTTGTCTTTATTATTAATTAATTAATTAATTAATTTACTTCACATCCTGATCTCAGCTTCTACTACCTCCACTAGTCCCAGTAAATTCCCCTCACCTCACCTACCTCCATTCTCTATTTCTTCTCAGAAAAAGAGAGGCCTTCTGTGGATTTCAGCCAACCTTGGGATATTAAGTGATTGAAGCATCTTCTATTTTGGCTAGACAAGTCTTCCCAGTTAGGAAAAAGGGTTCTAAATACAGACAACAGATGGAGAGACAAACCCTGCTCCTGCTGTGAGGAGCCCCACATGAAGACTGAGCTTCACAATTCTTACACGTGGCCAGAAGGCATAGGACCACCCAGGCTTCCTCTGTTTGGTTGTTTAATCTGTATGGGCCATTATTGGCCTAAGATGGTGGATTCTGTGCTGTTTTTTGTTTTTTGGTTTTTTTTTTTTTTTTTTTTTTTTTTTTTTTTTTTTTGTAATGTCTTTGACGTCTCTGGTTCCTTCAATCCTTTCTCCCCCTCTTCCATAGGATTTATCTAAGCTTGGCCTATGTTTGGCTTTGGGTCTCTGCACTTGTTTCCATCAGTTGCTATATGAAGTTTTTCAGATGACAGTGACACTAGCATCCTACAAATACAGCAGAATAACATTAAAAGTATCATGCTGGGTACTCTCTCTTGGCATGGATCTCAAGATAGGCCAGTCATTGCTTGTCTATTTCTTCAATTTCTACTCTATCTTTACCCGTGAACATTTTGTAAGCAGGACAAATTGTGGGCCACAGGCTTTGTGGCAGGGTTTCTATTGCAATTCCTCCATTGGAAGACTTTTCTAATCACAAAAGATGGCTGTTTTATGTTACATATCCCCCATTGCTAGAATTTTTAGCTAGATCTCCCTCATATATTCTTGGCAGTTTTTAGCTAGTCCTGTTGATGCCTCCTCCACTGAATCTCCTTCTATCTCCCAGTAGTCTCTCTCTGCATACTTCCCCAAAATTGATACCTTCTGAGCTCATCAACATCTCCTTTTCCATACAGTACCCTCCCTTCATCCATCACCCTGTCTATTCTATTTCACATTCTCAGTTAGATTCTTGAGACTTGCTTCGACTCTCCTTTTTACTAGGCTACTTGGGGTCTGTGAATTATATCATGGTTTTCCTGTTCTTTATGAGTAGTATCCACTTATAAGTGAGTAGATACAATGTTTATCTTTATGCATTTGGTTTGCCTCATTCAGGATGAACTTTTCTATTCCATCCATTTAACTACAAATCTTATGATGTCATTTTTTTTTATATCTGAGTAATATTAGACTGCATAAATATGCCATATTTTCTTTATTCAGGTTCTGCTTATTACACATAAATAGCTGAACAAGTGCCCTAGTTATATGGAGGAAGATCTTTTAGATATATGCCCAGGAGTGATATAGTGAGGTCTTGAGGTAGACCTATTTCCAATTGTCTGAGAAAATGCCATACATATTTTCAAAGTGTTTATAAAAGTTTACACTTCCATCAACAATGGAGAAGTACTACACTTGTACCACATCTTTGCCAGGATGTGCTGTCCCTTGAGATTTTGTCCTTAGCTATTCTGAGAGGTTTAAAATGGAATCTCAGAGTTGTTTTGATTTGCATTTCCCCTAGGACTAATGATGTTGAACATTTCTTTAAGTGCTTTTAACCATTAGAGAGTACTCTGTGGACAAATTTTTATTTAGCTATGTATCTCATTTTTAATTAGTTATTTGGTTTGTTGGTGGATATTTTTGCATTCTTCTACATGCAAGTATCCAGTTAGTCCAGCAAAACTTGTAGAAGATGCTCTTTTCCATTGTTTAATTTTGGCATCTTTTTTAAAACTCAAATGTGCATATATGTGTGGATTTACTTTTGGGTTAATCAACCTTTCTGTTTTTATGCCAATACTATGCAGCTTTTATTACTATTGCTCTATTATACAGTTTGATGTGAGGTATGTTTGACACCTTGAGTCATGCTTTGACTGTACAGGATTGTTTTAACTACCCTGGGTTATTTGTTTATCCATATGAAGCTGAGTATTATTCTGTCAAGGTCTGTAAAGAACTGTGTTGAGATTTTGATGGGAATTTCATTGAATTTGTAGACTGATTCTGTTCAGATGTTTATTATTACTGCTTAATCCTACAGATCCCTGAGTATGGGAAATCTTTTCATCTTCTGATATCTTCCTCATTTTTTTTCTTCAAAGTCTTGATATTCTTGTCATAGTTTTTTCATTTGCTGGGATATAATCATACCAACATATTTTATATTATTTTTGGCTATTGCCAAGGGTATTTTCCTATAATTTCTTTATAAACCTGAGTCAGATCTTTTAGAATTACACCCGACTTCTCAGCATAGACTCTAAAAACCAGAAAGGCCTGGACAGATGTCTTGCAATTACTAAGAGACCACAGACATCAGCCCAGACTAAATATATGCAGCAAAACTTTAAATCACCATAGAAGGGATAACACAAGATATCCCATGATAAGACCAATTTAAACAATATCTATCTAAAAATCCAGCCCTACAAAAGATAATAGAAAAGAAACTCCAGCCCAAGAAGTTAATTACACCTAAGAAAACAGAAAAAATAAACAATTCCACACCAACAAATCCAAAATAAGAGAAAGGCATACATGCATATGCACACATCCACACATACTATCACCAGCAATATCAAAATAACAGAGGTTAACAATAATTGCTCATTAATGCCTCTTAACATCAACAGACTCAATTCCCCAATAAAGAGACATGGGCTAAGAGAATGGATGCAAAAAAAAATCTGTCATTCTCTTGCATACAAAAACCACAGCTCAGTACCAAAGATAGGCATTGACTCAGAGTAAAAGGATGGAAAAAGATTTTTCAAAGCAAAGATTCGCAAGAAGCAGCTTTCATTAACCATTCTAATATGTAATAAAATAAATATTCACCTAAAAGTAATTAAAAGAGATGGGGAAGGATAAGTCTTACTCATCAATGGAAAAATCCACATAGATGACATCTCAATTCTGAATATGTATGCCCCAAATGCAAGGGCACTCACATTCATGAAAGAATAATTACTAAAACTTAAGTCATGCATCTAAACACACACTCTAACACTGGGAGATTTCCACACTCTACTCTCACCAAAGGACAAGTCATCCAGACAGAAACTAAACAAAGAAATAGTGAAACTAACATGTCTTTTCAATAAAAAGGCCATAAGAGATATCTATACAACATTTTCTCACACATCAAAAAATATAACTTCTTCTCAGCACCCCACAGATCTTTCTCCAAAATCGAACATATACTTGGTCACAAAACATGTCTCAATAGATGTAAAAACATGAAATAATCACTTGTATACTATCAGACCACCATGTATTAAAAAGCTGAACTTCAACAATAACAGAAACACCAGAAAGCCTACAAAACCATGGGAACGGAATAACTCCCTGTCAATAACCACAGAGAAAAAAAAAAAAAAAAGAATAAAGAAAGAAAATAAAGATTTTCTAGAATTCATTGAAATTGAATGGACAACATACACAAACTTATGGAACACAATGAAAGTAGGGGTAAGTGGACATTTCATAGTACTAAGTGCTTTCACAAAGAAATTAGAGACATATCATAATATAAAATTAAGAGCACACCTCAATGCTCTAAAAAAAAACCAAGCATACACAAGTGGAGTAGATGGCAGGAAATAATCAAACTCATGGCTGAAATTAATAATTAGAAATAAAGAATTTAGTTTTTTAAAGAAAATCAACAAGAGAGACAAATCCATAAGCAAACTAATTAAAAGATTCACAGAGACTACCCAAATTAACAAAATCAGAAATAAACAGAGGGATATAACAACAGACATCAAGGAAATCTAAATAATTAAATGGCAATGCTAACAAATTACCTTGTAAATTATTTATGTTCGCATACATTGCATTGAGCTGTTCTCTACCTTAGTCAAAGATGTTTCTTTTTTTCAGTGTATAAAAGTCAGTAAAGAGATATGTAAGCATTCAAAGATTCAAAGCACTGAAAATAAGAGATTCATGCTCATCTTTAAATGATACAACATATATTTATTTCACCAAAGTTTGGAAATCATTGCAGAAGAAAAGGCAGAAAACTGTAGTAGCTAGAATATAGTGCTCTGAAATATTGTTTTCTGCACAGGACATGGATGTCAAATATGAACTCATAGCACCTGATGGTATCTAAACATCATTTACACAAGAGGAAGGGCAGCAAAAATCCAATCATTAACGAGATACATGCAGGTTACTAAAAGTTTGACAAGCGAAAGAACATTAGACATAAGGAGTGGAAAGATAGTGAATACACTGGAGCCTCTTTATAATTTTGTCCTGTGGCGTATTTGGTGTTGTTGCAATCAACATTCTGTCAGAAGCTAGATGTGAAGGATTTCTTTTGGCTCACGGTTATAGAGTGCTAATTCCATCATTTGTGAGGAAAGAATGACAGAGTAGTTCAGAGGAAGGGGATACTGGTATTCTTACGAGTTCTTCTTTTGACTTTTTTTTTGTAAGTGGCTCCAGAGCATGTAATCTTGCCCCCAACATTTACAGTAGAGCTGCTATTTCAGATAATCCCCTAGAAGTGACTTCACAGCCATCACCGGGATATGTGACTCTATTGCTTAAGTCAAGTCAAGTAACCAATGAAGACTAGCTATCATATGCTTCCTAAAGTAAGTCTGGGCTTTAGAAAACATGGAAACAAAGACTATGAATTGTTTCATTCTAAGGTAAATTTGTTTAAAGGCCTTCCCCTCTTTTGTCATAAGACTGGAAATCTAAATCTTTTGACAAAACCCAGAATACTTCAGAAAAATATTATTAATGATCTATTCTCATCAGACATAGGAAAACCAACAAAAAAGTCCTGGTTTTATTGCTCAAAGTGTAATAATGATTTCTCTCTATTCCTCCAGTCATGCATTAGAAACAAAGGAGAGGATCTACTGCTAGAGGCCCTACCCCTGGTAGAAGTAAATGATTGAAAATGAGATATTCATCCTATAATAATAATGATAGTGCAGAGGCATTAAGAGACAAAATTAGATTTTTCTCCCCTCAAGTAACAACCTACTAATTTGTCAGGTGAAAGGCCAATGTTTGTACCTTTGGTCTAGTTCTCTCAGATATGTCTATCCCTTAAATAAAAAAAAAGAGTAAGTGAAAATTTCAGAAAAGAGTTAGAGAAAAATATCATTTACATCAAGCATACATTTTCTTGGAATAATCAGAAAATTGAAAATCGTTCAAGAAAAAAAAAGTTGAATAGCTGAAAAAGAGAACCAACCTAGACACCTGTACAGATACTAATGAGAATGTTCTCCCTAAGCCCATTTATTTGATTTTTTAGATCACAATTGGTAGAGAGAAAGGTAAGATTTGGAAGTGTTGGAAGATGTCATTGGGGCTGTGTTTGAGGGTCCCCGCTATACACCCTATAAATGTTTTTGTTTTATCAGATGCTGGGATGAGAGGAGTGTCCTTCCCAAGCTTTACAAATATGTTACCTGGGCTGAACCTAGAGAGTTTCTATCTAAATATCCGTAGGCCTAGGCCTGGAAACTTCTAGCCTCTATATAATCTAATCTTTACAAGCTCAGATATTGAAAGCTTCAGCTTCCAGCCTCCAACTTCTAACATAGGTTTAGAATATTTTCAGACTCTAAGACTTACTGCTGAAAAACTCATACTTTCTAGTTCTTTCTGAACTCTGACTGGCTAGTTCAATTCAGTTGTTCTGGTTCAAAACTCTTCTCCATGACGACTGATTCAAACTGGCTTCTCTATAATTCTCAGTGAACTGCTCTGCTTGGAAAACTGCCTCTGAACTCCACAAACTCAACATCACAAATTAAACTGCACTCATTTAAATGCATGCAACTGCACCAAACTATACTGTATACCCAAACTCTACTGCACTATGTCTACAAACTCTCTACTTTCTCTGCACTGGTCCTAACTAGCTTCTCTTTTCTGTCTGTTCTCATAAGAGTTAAGCATATCCTATCTCTGACTCATTCTGTCAAATCTTTCTCTGATTCATCATTTTGTCTGCCCCTCAATTAGATGTCATTGTTTGGATTAAATGTATTAAATTCCATACAGAGGGATTAAAGGTGTGATGTATCTGTGTTCCAGCCAGGGGAATTAAGGGCATATACTAAGGGCATGGTTGTATTCCAGATGGATGACATAGACCTAGGATTTCGGATGTTATACATTGCCAGAGGAGCCATGTTGCTGTATTAAAAATCCTCTACATCTTTTTGTTTCTCTCCCTTTCTCCTTCTCTAAGTTGCTTTGTTCAGGTATTTTTTCACAGAAATACGAAAGGTATCTTAATACAAAAATAAACAAACAAACAAAAAACAAAGATGTTTTAGATATGAATTAAAATACCTAGTTCTGAAAAAAAAAAGATGGAAAAAGAAAGAAGAATATGCCACACTTGGAGAGGAAATGATCAGGTAAACATAGAGGACCCAAACAGGATTTTGGACTTAGTAAATATTTCAAGTCAGCTATTTAACTTTATTCTTAAAACACTAGGGAATAACTAGAGAAATGACTAGGAATGCAGAATATTGACAGAATGACTGTCTATAATGCATGAAAATACAGGTTCAGTGTGGAAACAAGACAAACAAACAAAACCCCCAAAACCATTTTAAAAAAACAAAAATTCTTAAGAAAATTATAAAAGATCAAAGTTAATAAAGAATCAAATAGAAATCATTTGGGGATTATAAAATCGAGTAATAGAATTCAAGCTCAACTAAGACATGCAAGACTATATTAATGTGGCAGAAGAATGAATCCACAACCCCAAATAAAATTTGTTAACATAAAAGAAAAGAAAATCTGATGAAAAATAATCAGAAATCTGTAGGGCACCTTAATGCATACCAAAGTATTCATAATGGAATTCACTGAAGGAGAACTAAAACAAAATGAACAGTTCAAGGGGCTGAAGTTGCTTTTGAAAAAAAATGTTTAGAGTGTTTTCAACCATATGTTATTGTCTTATTTGCTTAAATGTGAAAGTGTATGTCTGTCTTTATTGGTTAAAGTTTAGATATAGACAAGGCTCTACAGTTTTCCAAGTTTCTAGGAGAGAACTGATTCTCTCAGCATTTCCTGATTCTAGAAATTGTCCCTACTGCTTGACTCATGCCTCCTTACATCTTCAAAGTCAGAAATACCATCAGCCTGAACTCTGTTTTTGTCATCACATTTTCCTCTCTTTTCTGTCTGAATATTCTCGTTTTAAAAAATAGTTTCAATAGTTACATTCATATCTCATACTTCAAAAAACATATATTGATTGCTAACCTTAATGGTTTTTACTTAATAGCTTGTGCAAAGTTTATTGGCATTCTAGTTTGGATGGAGCTATATCCTTGGACTCACAGAAACCACACAGGACTGATGTGGGACAGTGTCCCAATGGAAAGATATTCTGAGATACAGGATATCAGAGACCACACAGCTCTGTGAGAAAGCCTGCTTAGCAGAAGCTGGATATCCCTGAATGAACAGGAGTGCTACAGTGTAACAGTTGTGCATTTCTGCACTTCCTCTTCAGCTTTGCACCTCAGAGGCAAGGTATCCCTAGCTGAGCTGAGGAGCTGAGGAGCCTCAGACTCACCTCACTTCTTCCCTACTTCCTTTCTAGCTTCTTGGTTTCTTTGTATGAAAGAATCACACCATTGAGAGAGACAAATCCAGATGTGGTTGTCCTCTCTTTCCAAAAGAAGACACAACACCGTAGAACTGAACAGTAGGGCAGGGCTTACATAGGTTTTCTTAGAACACAGAGCTTACCTCAGAGGAGATTTCCTGGGTGAGGATTGGTGGGATTTCAAGTCCTGACCTTGGGAGAGGTCAGAGGTTGGTGGATTTTCTTGTTTAAGGATTGGTAAGGTTTTTCTTGCACAGTGGGGTCTGGGTACTCTCCTACCTTGGAGGTGGAAGTGACAGTTACAGCCATTAGAAAATTACCATTAGGGCTGTAAGGGAAGTCTGGAGGAGTGTGCGGACATTGGCTGCTGGAGCTCTTCTGGTGAGGGTATGGACACTTTTCTGCCTTGAGGGTTTACAAAGTATACAAGGTTCACAAATTTTACAAAGGGAGTCCATGGTATTGAAGGCTTTCCCTGCCCTTGGAGTCATCGTGAATAGCCAACAATGTTGTCTTTACTAAAAGGAAGACTGTTGTTTTCTTTTTAAAAAAATATATTTTATTAATTTATTCATATTACATATCAATTGTTATCACATCCCTTTTTTCCTCCCATTTCTCTCTCCCTCCCACTTTCTCCCTACTCCCCTCCCCTATGACACTCACTGAAGGGGACCTCCTTCCCCTCTATAGGCTCATAGGGAATCAAGTCTCTGCTTAGGAATATGTAAATGAATGCCCCTTTACCTCAGAGTACCACAGATAGACATAGTAATGATTACATCCAGTCTAGTTTACTAAACTAAGTGGCTTACTTACAGACAATGAATTTGGGGTTACTTAAAAGATCCTAACTCAAAAATAGTTATATCACTATGAAATCTCATCCCATCATAAATGTAACCCTCATGGAAGCAGCATCATGGTGTCCCTACTTTATTAAGCATTCCAGTTACTAAATAATCTAGCATGGCTCCAGATCATTGGTAGCTAGAATGGTGGAAAAAGGGAGTAATGATAGAATATATGGTGAAGACATTCATGATTCTCTCTTACTTATACCAAATGTTGAACATTAAACATCTCTATTACTTTTACCATAGAAAAACCTTCCACTGCATTGTTCTGATTATTTTGTTGTCATGAGGAGTGGGCCAAAGTATTCTCTCTACTCTGAAATGGTGATGGGACAATCATTTGAGAACAGGAGGAAAAAAAATCACACTATAACAACAGCATATTCATGTGTCAGGGTAAAATATGCATAACTGTAGAGACATTTTTATTCCAACAAGATTTCTAACATAGCTTGCTAAATGTGCCAACTTGATAGATATGGATTTTTAACAATAGCCAAGGAATTATTATTGGTTATCTTAAAAAGGGGAAATAAAATATTCTGATTGCTATTATTTGAAGCATCTGATAATGTGATGTACTTTTTGACAGAATGCCAAGACCTCAAAGCATCATTTTGACAGTGAAACAGTGTATTTTTATTTATTTTCTGTGTATTTTAAATTTACAAGCATCATTCTTAAGCAAAAGTGTCATGAAAACATTATAACAATGTATTAAAAGAAAGGAGATACAGTAACATAATAAATAAATGGTTAAATAAATGCGTAAAACCTGAAATAAATTACTAGAGTAAATTTCATGTTTCACCAGCCATAAAATGTGTTATGTTGAGAATTAAGTAAACATATATATATATATGTATATATATAATAAGTGTATTATATTTTCCCTGATATTTTTTCACATTTTCTTCCTCCATTGAGCAGTATTTCTTACATAATTCCACATCTAAGAGAAGACAGACCAAGAGCAGTAAAACAGTAATGAAATGGAGACTTTACAAGGGAAACAAATAATACTTAGTTTGTACAAACACATATACTACATCTCATAGTATATAAATATCATCTAACCCTTCAGTTACTCTTAACTATTTTTATGCCAGGTCCTTTCCCTTACTTATAATAGCAGCTGACTGATCACATTGGTGGCTGCTCCAGATAAGGTATCTGTAGAAATTTATTAAGATATAACAGCAATAATATTTGCTGTATGTGATAGATTGAATGAGAATAATCACCATAGGCTCATCTGTTTAAATACTTAGTCCCATGTTGGTGAAATTATTTGGCAAGAGTTAAGAGGTGCCGCTTTGTTGGATAAGCTGTAAAGGGATATGATTTGGTGATTCCAAAGCATGGGGGTATGCCCACTATTCTCTCAGTCTACTGCTTGTGTTTTAAAATGCCTTCTCTCAGCCAATATGTATTATGAATCTCTGGAACTGAAAGTTCAATTAAGCAGTTTCTTTTATAAGTTGTTTCAATCAGGGTGTTTTATCCAAACAATAGAAAAGTAACTAATAAATTGTTTTAATTAGATTTTACTTTCACGGAAGATATCTTGAAATATATAATACTGTTTGATAACATTTTCCCCACTGGAGAATTCCTCTGGAAACCACCTCAATCCTGTTAATCTGCACTGCTGCCTTTTCAATTAAAAGTTTGTGCAATATTATGGATTCTTACTTGTGATTTTATTTATTTTTCCTTTTATTGAAAATAAAATTTTTCCTCGCATAAGATATCCTGATTATGGTTTTCCTTCCCTTTATTCTTCCCATTTCATCCAGACTTCCCAGTCCATTCTGATCCATTCCTTTCCTGTCGTTCATTAGAAAACAAACAGGCTTCTAAGGGATAATAATGAAATAAAATACTGAGCATTTTATTAGACAAAACAAAAAAGCAGAAAGAAAAGAACCCAAGAGATGGCACCAACAACAGAGATTCACTCATAAACATACCAGGAATCACATAAAAGCATTAAACTGAAATTATAATGTTTATGCAAAGAAACTGTTATAGACCTGAGGAGGCCCTGTGCATGCGGCCTCTGTCTCTATGAGTACATATGTACTATAATCACATTGACTGAGAGGGTCTTGTTTTTTTCTTGGTCTCTTTTTTCCCTTTTAGATCTTATATTCTTTCCTCACCCTCTTCTGCAGGGCTCCATGCACCCTGAGGAGAAAGATTTGATGGAAACATTCCATTTACAGTTGAGTTCTCCAAGGTCTCTCTCTCTCTTTCTCTCTCTGCATATCTTGCTATGAGTTTTTATTGTCATGTGCTGCAAGAAGAAGCTTCTTTAATGATGGTTGGTGTAGGTGCTGATCTAAGAGTATAGGAGAATGTCACTAGGAGTTATTCTAATGCTAGTTTTTGCTAATTTGGTTGGTTTTTGCTTAAGGGTTTTGTTTTAATTTGAGGACAGTAGTATGTGGCATTATCCTTGGTCCCTTTCCTATCTAGTCTGTTTCTTAGTCACGTAAGCCGTGTTGAGTATAGGTCCCATATTTTGAAGTAGGTCTTAAACCAAATCACATATTGCTTTGTTATTCCCATTAGATTTGTGCCACATTTACCCTAGCATATTTTGCAGGAAGGACAACATTGTAGAACAAAAGGGTTGTAGCTGAGTTGATGTTTGCATTTCATTATTGGTAGCATACAGAGTTCCTTCCTGTAAGATAGATGCTAAAAAGCTAGGGGTGTAGTCTATATGTAGGCACAAGTTCCATTTCCCCCATGTTGCTGGGGCCTTGTTGTCAGTTTGTGGAGAACAACCTATATGTCTTGGCAAGATGCTAGGCTGTTTGGAATTCCCTTGAGACTCCTTTGGCCATCAACTCAAGTACATGTAACACAATATCAGGACTGGAAGATTCATTTAATGACCAGAGATAGCCAGTTTGAGCTATATCTGCCCCATTATTAGGAAATTTCATTCAGACCATCTTCATATACTTAAACATATCTATGTATTAGGTTTTCATGCTGGCCTCAGCAATTCTTAGTTTTAGCTGTCTCTCCCTGTTTCCCTCCTTTATCCACTTTTACCCTATCTTTCCCCACTTGATCTTCCCATTCTACTGTTCCCACCCATCCATATCTATTTGTTCTATTTCCCTGTCTGACCTCTACTCTTCCAAGTCCCTTACTCTATATCTAACCTATGTGTTTCTACAGATTGTATCTTAGTTATCATATACTTAACAGCTAATATCTACATACAAATATATACATACAGTATTTGCCTTTCTGAGTCTCAGTTATGTCACTAAGGATGATTATTTTCTTGTTTGATCCACTTACTTGAGGATTTAATTTTTTAATAAATGACTGGCCAAAATCCGTTATGTAAATGTGCCATATTTTCTTTGTCCATGTTTCTGTCGAGGTACATCTATGTTGCTTCCAATTTCTGGCTATTAAAAATAAAGGAGCAATGAACATGGTTGATCAAGTCCCTGTATTGTAAAATGAAGAGTCTTTTTGCTATATGCCTAAAAATAATATAGTTATATCTGAAGGTAGCTTGATTCCTAGCTTCCTGAGAAATTGCTAATATCCAGAGTGGCCACACAATTTTACAATCCCACTTTGGAATGGATGGATGACAATGGATAGTTGTGCCCCCTGTTCCACATTCTTGCCATCAAGAACTGCCACTCATTCTATTGATCCTGGCCATTCTGATGGGTGTAAGATAAAATCTTAATTTTGATTTTCATTTCCCTGATAAGTAACAATGTTGAACCTTTAAGTAATTTTCAGTCATTTGAGTTTCTTCTTTTGAGAATACTTGGTTGAGATCTGTGACACACTTTTTAATTGGAGGTATTTGTTTTCTTGATATCTGGTTTTTTATATCTTTATATACTTTGTATATTAGTCCATTAGTTTATGTATGGTTTTTAAAATCTTTATATTTTCTATTCTGTTGGCTACTGATTTGTCAATGATGGTGTCCTCTTCTATGCTTCCTAGTTTCATAAAGTTTCTTTTATCTATCTATCTAGCTATCTGTCTGTCTGTCTGTCTATCTATCTATGTATGAATGAAAGTTTTCTCTATATAACAGCCTTGGCTTTCCTGAAACACACTTTTTAGACCAGGCTAACCACAAACTCACAGAGAACCACTTGCCTCTGTCTCGATCCTGAGCTTTGGTATTAAAGGCATATGCTACCATGCCTAGCTGAGGTTCCATTTATTAATTGTTGGTCTTAGCATCTGTGGCATTGGTGTTCTGTCTAGAAACTTTTTTCCTGTGCCAATGTGTTCAAGGTTATTCTTTAGTTTCTCTTCTATCAACCAGGTTCAGTGTATCTGATTTTATGGAGAGGTCTGTGATTCACTTGGACTTGATTTTGTGCAGTGTGCATCTATTTGTATTTTTCTACATGTAGCTACCCATCTTGACTAGCACCATTTGTTGTAAGTACTGTCTTTTCCAGTACATATTTCTGATTGTATTTGAAAATCAAAGATCATGTATCCACAGGTGTATGGATTTTTTTTCTGGGTCTTCAGTTCAATTCCATTGATCAGTGTGTCTGTTTTTGTACCAAAAATCAGGTGGTTTATTTTTTTATTATTACTGAAGCTCTGCAGTAAATCTTAAGGTCAAAGATGATCATACCTACAATAGTTCTTTTATTATTATTCTTTTAGCTATTTTTTAATTTGTGTTTCCATAAGAATCTGGAAACTGTCCATTCAAAATATATGAAGATTTTTGTTGGAATTTTGATGGATATTGTATCGAATCTATAGATTGCTTGGCGTAGCATAGCCATTTTACTATATTAATCACACTGATCCATGTGCATGGGAGATATTTCCATCTTCTTCAGTTTCTTAGTCCAATGTCTTAAATTTTTAGTCATACATGGCTTTTACTTGCTTGATTAGCAGTACCCCAAGATATTTTATATTATTAGACGTTATTGTGAAAGATGTTTCTCTGATTTTCTTTTCAGTCTGTTTGTCATTTTTTAATATAATGAGAATTATTGATTTATGTGAGTTACTATTATATACACATAATTTGTGGAAAATGTTTATCATCCATATAAGTTTCGAGGTGGAAATTTTAGGGTCACTAATGTATACTATCATATTATGAGCAAATTAAATTAATTCAACTTCTCCCTTTCCAATATATATCCCATTGATCAACTTATCATCTTATTTCTCTAGCTAAGACTTCAAATAATATATTGAATACTATGGAGAGAATCGAGAACCTTGTCTTCTTCCTGATTTTAGTGAGGTTGCTTTGTGTTTTTCTCCATTTAAGTTGATGTTGGCTGTGGGGTTTATGTAATCTTCCCTTATTATGTTAAAGTGTGTTCCTTATATCCCTAATATCTCCAGGATTTTTATCATGAAAGGGTGTTGGATTTTGTCAAAAACCTTTTCAGCATCTAGGAGGTGATCATGTGCTTTTTGTCTTTTAGGGTTTTTTATATGGCAGATTTTATTTACTGATTTTTAAATATTGAAATATTACAGCATCTCTAGGTTGAAGCCTATGTAATGTTGATTGATGAACTTCTAATTTGCTTTTGGATTCATTTTGTAAGTATTTTTTGAATATTTTTCAATCTAGGATCATGAGAAAGTAGTCTGTAATTCTCTTTGTTGAGTATTTACGTTGTTTTGGGTAATGGAAACTGTGGCCTCATAAAATGATTTTGTAAATGTTCCTTCTGTTTTTATTTTGCAAAATAATTTGAGAAATATTGACATTAACTGTTATTTGAAAGCATGGACTATAAACAACTGATTCTAGACATTATTTTGTTTTTTGTTGTTGTTGTTTATGGTGGTGGTGGTGTTTTAAGACTGTTATCTACCACTTCTATTTCACTAGAGGTTATAGGTTTGAATCAATTGCTGATCTGATCCTAATTAAACTTTGTTAAGTGTCCTGTATTGAGAAAAGTAACCATTTATTTTAGATTTTCCAATTTAGTCAAGTACAGGTTTTTACAATATTTCCTTATGAGTCTCTAAATTTTCTAAGCATCTGCTGCTATACTGCCATTTCAATTTCTAATTTTGTTCATATTCTCTCTCTTCATCTTTTAGCTAACATGGATAAAGTTGTTAAATCATATTGATTTTCTCAAAGAATATACTCAGTGTTTTATTGATTCTTTCTATATTTTTGTTTCTATTTTATTGATTTCAGTCAAGCTATTAATTATTTCTTGCCATCTAGTTATGTTGAATATTATTTCTTCATTTTGTTCTGGATATTTTAAATGTACTGTGAAGTGCTAGAATGAGATCTCTCCAATTATTTTTAATGTGGATACTTAGTGTTTAAAGCTTACATTTTAGAATAGCCTCCATTGTGATCACATAAGTTGAGTATGTTGTGTATGCATTTCCTTTTAATTCTAGAAATTATTTACTATCTTTTTTAGTTTCTTTCTTGATTCATTATTCTTTTTTAATTTTTATTTTCCATAAACATTCATATTTTACACATATATACAGTAAACTACTTACCATGTGAAGAACCATCAAACAAATAGGAATTATATAAATGTTACATTCATAGTGTTTTGGCTATTTATATTTGGCAACCTTGAAGAAAACATCTTTCCTATCTTGGTGAGTCTAAAATTCTGAATGTAAATCAATATCTATCATATCTTGTTACTGTTAATTTAAAATATCTATCTAGACTTGAATACATTTTAACCCATAAGCAACTAAGCTTCATTGTAAAACAAAACTATTTGATCTTCAACCTAATCAGAGACTTGAAAAGGAATAAAATTAATTACTTCATTATATAGGGAGTGCCGGTTAGCAGCTTCCAAAATGACATGGCAGAGAAAGTTTGCTTCCTGAACAATCACCCAAAACATTGGAGCATCATCTTCAGCCTTCAGGCCCAATATATCTGACAGACATATCTGTGAGGCAGGAACTATTGAGGACTTGCTTATCCTGTCTTGGCAGTTTGGCCATCAACTCTGCCTGCATCCAAGCTTGTTAATTTTTAGGCAGAATTCTGTCTTTTGTAGAAAAAAGGACATGTTGCCCAGTGGCTGGTTTGCCACATTTAAAGACATCTCCATAAAGAGGTGCTCATCATCTTTGTTAAGGTAAGCTGAGTGTTGTCAGGAGTTAACCTGTTTCATTGTCAATGAATCTTTAAAATAATAAAAACATCTTTACATACCAAATTCTGTAGGTCTCTGAGGTTTTTGAAGACCCTATATAACTATTTTGCCTTATCTTTCTATAGAATCGTATCTATCTGCTACATCTAGGATGTATATTCTTGTAATAAAAATTGACTAGTAATTGATATGGCCATGATTTGATCAACTAACAATTAACTTGTATAATGTACTTATCCTAGACAGCCTGTAATAGCACTTTCAAAGTATTGGAAGCAAACATTGTATTATAGTTGAGTTGTATGAGTACAATACTTCATATTAAAGTAGAAATATATATAATGTGGGAGAAGAATAATCTTAAATTTTAATTCTATATCAGATTAAACTTATTTTGCATCTATATACAAATTCTATACCAGTGTTTTAAAAATAACCTTGTGAGTAACAACTGAGGCATTAAATTGAGGAGTAGATTCACTAATCTTTTTGTCCTATCATCCCTATATATTTCTATATTCCCCATTCTTTCTTTACAACCCCTATCTCCAACCCTAAGAACGAAAAAAAAAACCCACAATAACTTATAACCAACTCCCAATGAATATAAACATCTATTGCCCAAGGAAACAACCAATATTCCTTTCCAACCCCCATAAGGGAAATGGCATGTCATTTTCTTAAGGTTTATTCAGGCCTATTTTGACGAATATTACTTCTGTAGGGGCCCAAACAAAATTGGGGAAAACGATTAAACAAGCTTGGAATAGGATCTGTTTTCCAGTTTCTAAATGTTGAGAAATTCCAGGCCTAATTGGAGTCCTGAGAGAGACAACCTGCAATGCTGAACCAATTAGAATTGGAAGTTTTCTTCAAAGCTGTCCTGTTCCAATGAGGAACAGCACCTGAAGCACTTGGTGCTGGAACATGAAGACTGCTGGATGTCAGTGTCCAGCATGCTGAAAGGAATAAATCCTGTCAGGTCTGATCCTACACCAGTGTACTGTTCTTTTGTTCTGAAGACATAATTTCTCACAGCATTATACAGTCATAAAGTTTATACATGTATGATGTGTACCTGATACACAGAACAATTAAGGCTTTTTCTATGCTCTTTGTATGAGCAGAAAAAAAGACATCTATAAATCTTCATTCATGCCATATGAAGAGTGGCATCTAATAATAAATCACAGGGATTCTGTAACCAGCAAGAAGCATTCTCTGATATACAATTATAAATATATACATACACATATATATTATGTGTATAATCAAAGAGAAGATTATTAATCATAAACAACCATAAAAACTTAATATTGATCGTGTTTAAAATGTGTAGGAATTGGTGACTATATCAAGGACATGAACTGAGCATAGGTTTATGGAAAAATTGCACAAATAGACTTGCTTAACCCAGGATTTTAACATGTTGTATATACTAAATCTTCAAAAGTGTATGTTTATCATAAATAAATAAAAATTATAATAAGCTTTGAATCTAATCCTAATAAAACACTACTACTATTATCAGAGTCACAAATTTCAGATTTAATTTTCCTTTGTCAGTTAAAAAAAATTAATGCTCTTTAGGTGAGAGTAGCATGGAAGAATGGGCAAATAGAAGGATCCAGAGGGTCCTGGAAACCTACAAGAAGAATTTTATGACAGGCAGATCTGGGTCCTCGGGTTCTCCTCAAACTAAGGCACCAGCCAAGGAAAATATAGGCAGTAAACTTCGAACCCCTACCCAGACCTAGCCGATGAACTGGATATTCTCCACCATTGAGTGGAGAGTGAGATCTGACTCTCACACGAACTCTGGTACCCCTTTTCTGACCATGTCCCCGGATGGGGAGGCCTGGTGGCACTCAGAGGAAGGATAGCAAGTTACCAAGAAGAGACTCGATACCCTGAGAGCATATATAGGGGGAGGAGGTCTCCCTCAGTCACAGACATAGGTGAGGGGAGAAGGGGGGAAGCAGGAGGGAGGGAGGAATAGGAGGATACAAGGGAAGGGTTAACAATTTAGATGTAATATGAATAAATTAATAAAAGATGTTAATGCTTTTAGCCCAAAATTATTTTTTGATTCACAAAGTTTTATTATAATTCAAGACATAAATATATTGCCTTTTATACAATATTCATCTCAATACAAACTACAAACAGTAGTATTGATTGCTGAAATACATAAAATTTTTACCTCTTATTATATCCTTAAAAATTCTTATAAGATCTAAGAAATTTACTTAAATCTATCTGCCACAGTTCAAAGGCATTCCAGATAAGTACCCCAGTCAAACAAATCCTGTTTCACCACCTGTCTATTCCTAAAGATGAGATCTCTCCCCCTTACCTAGGAAGTTTACCTGAACTTTGGGCTCCTTCCTTAGTTTTGGAACTCTCCAACTAAACCTAAAATTTTCAAAAATGTACTCAAGATAAAAAAGGTCCTCTAAACTCTTTAAGTTTACCTTCTGTGTCTAGTCTGTTTGTCCCAGCCAATTTCAAATGAACTGCAAACAACTCCAGCAACTCACCAACCTCAGATGTTCCTTTGGCCATCTCCTCCTTGCTATAAACCATTAGTTTACACTCCTAAAGCTAGCCCTGTAAGGTTCTTTTCATTATTTGGCCACTGACTAATTCTTGTGACAAAACACAAAGGTCCAACAATGAAAGTTCATTGTCTGGCAAATATGTTCAATCAGGATTTACCAACTAAGCCTAATACAGACTCCACCTTTTTTTTCTTAAAAACCCACTCCGACAAAAAAACACATGCTTGCCATTTTTTGTTGCTGCTGTGTGCTATCTTCTTTTGTAGCTTCCTGCATTTGCTGCCACCTTTAAGGTAATAAATCTCCTTTGTACTGAAAATATTTTGTCTGGCTGTGTTCTATATCAACCTTCTTTGCATATCAAACCATTTAATGACATATAATTGCAAAATACAAGTGTGCTAAGATGAGATATGTCAGTGTATATTTAAGCCAAAGAATAAAAATATAGCAGGCAAATGAGTATTTAAAAAGAAAACAAATATATTTATTTGTGCAATTTTTAGTAAGGGTAGTAATTGTGAGCAATTGTTCTTTTTACTAGAAATGCTAAATGAAATTTATATTTAGATGTTCCAACAATTCTCAAAACAATTTTATATGATAAAATATCTTTAAAGCATAAGAAAGTTAGTTTCCTCAGGAAGAATATCCTTACCTGGTCAATATTTTTAAGTTTATCATACAATGTATTGACATGACACATGTACAGTCCTATGATAGGCATGTTCTTATTGACCTTGTGATGTGACTGTCACTAAGCCCCAAAAGGCAAATCTCTTTTTCTTTACTCTCTTTTTTCTATTTGGATAGAAACTAATTTGTCAGCATGCCAGCTTTAACTACCTGAGATGAAGCTAAGCCAATTTAATAGGAACTGTTCAATAACTTCGACCAACCTGACACTGTCATTTAAAGTGCTTCTCTGCCCAACTGTCTTTCATTATTCCCAATTCTTTATTCAGAAAGGTTGAACACCCAGTTAAATAATATGCTTAGCAGTCAATACACCTGACTTTTTTCTCAAGGACATTCTTGTGGTGCCAGAAACTATAAAGTGGAAAAACATGTACTGTGAAGGTGAGAGGACACTAATTAAATATACATTAGCTTTAGCCAAAGAAGCATGAGGCACAGCTTGCTGAATTAAAAACTCTGCTGCCTCTTCACTGTCTAAGCTCTTGACTAGCGTAAGTTCCTATATTGCAGCTTCTCTTGGATAGTATGTAGCACAATCTTCAGGCCACCCTGTGGAATACTGCACAGATCCAGGTGCACTCATTCTCGTTCAATGTGGCATGCTTCCTTGTTAGGTCGTTGAACCTCTCTAGATCCTTAAGTACATGTACTATTTTGTAAATATTAAGGGTTATTGTGATCTGTGCAAGGCATGGTGTAGGAGCAAGATATAAACTTTGGTTTGATAAAATCAGAAGGGGTATATTTACAATATTGCTTTGGTTTCAAGCCAATCTCCTTTTGAAACACTTAATAACATCTTAATCAATATCACTTCACTTACCTCCTGTTTACACACTAATGGTAATTATTTTCCTCTCCTCTCACAGGAATTGCAATAAAACAGAGGTTAATATATTTTAAATATTTGACACACTCTGTCACTTTGTGTGTGCTACAAGCTACTATTACATGTTTGATTTTAAGAATGAGATTTGAAAGAAGGTATTATAGCCTTTTCTTTTTATTATTTAAATCATACTATTACAGATGCCTAAATATTCGATCTTTGATGTAAATAACATATAACTTTTGTTTGATCTTTTTAGCCGCCACTAGGCCAGTGGGATTTTTGTTGTTTTATTTGCTTGCTTGCATGCTTTTTTTGAAACTGAGCTACTCCTAAAATTTTATAATTTCAGAGATGTAGCAAATGGATTTCATAGTACTCTTTTATTATGACTTATAAATGAAATTAAACTTTATAGTCCCCTCTATGTTTGACATTTTGATTATGTATATATTCTGATTATCATATAATAAACCATTTTATAATAAAAATTTATAATGAAATGTATCTCATATAAAACATAACTGGATAATCTGTCATCCCCCCAAAAATAGTTTTGTTTATCTTGCTTGTCCTTGATCAATTCTTAAGGCAAATAATCCCCATATGTGCCACCTATACTTGTCAAACTCTCATGTGCAGATTGGATATTTTCTCATGTATTTGAATAATTTGTAATACACATAAAAATGAGTATATATTTTTTGGTTTAGGAAGCCCTGCTATCTATGCTATTCATAAATTTCATCCCTAGTAAAAGAAATTGTGAGTAAATGGATATGTAATGAGAGTATTATATCTTCTTTATTAATAGAAAGAAGTGACACATATTTATGATGGAGAATCATTATGGTTTATTCCAGATGAATGAGACTTATTTTCATGTCTGTGAATTAGGCATCCATTTTAGCTCAAAGCACCAGAAGCTTCATAATATAATAAGAATAAATGATAGGCATGATGCTGCACATCCTTAATCTCAGTATGAAGGAGGATAAGGAAGGTAGGTCTTTTTGAATTCAAGGCCAACCTGGTCTATATAGCCAGTTCCGGAACAGATAAAGATGCATAGTGAAAGATTGACTCAAAACAAAAACTAAAATAAGAATTTGGTTTCATCAATATACTTTAAATTTTTAAATAATTATTGGAGTAATTTTAAACGCTAAGAAATAAGAAAAAATAATTTATAATAAGCCATTTAGACAATTAACATTGGTTGCTTATATTCCAGATTTTGAAAAGAAATATTTTCATGTACATTTTCCAAATTAAAAAATAACATTCATGTATATCTTAAAATAATACATTTATCCATATGTACATATATTTTAAACTTTTTCTCAAGTTAATATTAGAACTTGAAAATATATTTATGATATTATACACATTGACCTACACCATCATTGGAGGACCTTTACATCAAAAACACATGAAATCTTTTTTAAAAAACTCCAAAAGCCTTAAGTTCATAGAAGTATAGAGTAGAATGGCATATATTATACCCAGGGTGTCAGTTTAAAAAGGTAGAGATAGGTGGGCAGGATGGACAGGGAAAGAAGAAGCATTATTAAAAGTATGTAATACTGAATTTGTACTAAAGTAGTAAGTTCTGGGAAATTGGGTTTGAAATTTTCCCACTACAGCTTCAGTGACATAGCATGTGAATAAGAACACTCATCTGGAAAATCGGATGATCTGAGTAAAATGTTCAGAATCCACATTTAAAAACCAAAACAACATCAATATAAAACTAAAAACAAAACAAAAACTGGATGTGGTAGTACCCAACTTTTTTTCCAATACTCTTCCTGAAAAACAGAAAGTGAAGACAAGAGAATCCATTGAAAGCTTTCTAGCCAGCTAGTCTAAAGTACACAACACCAAGAAAAGCTTAGTGTAAGAGAGCTGATCTTCCTAGGGAAGAGCACAGCAATTTATTTTCCACTACCAAATGATCAGTCTTGAAAATATATTTACCAGTAGTATTATAAAGACTAAGCAGGTTATATTTAGGAATATATATGCAACAATAATTTATGAAAATGAGAGCACGCATTTCAAAGGAAGCAGGGAGTATATGGAGAAAGGTTGGGAGGAAGAAATGGAAGGGAGAAAAGTTTTGATCATTTTAATCTCAAAAATAAAATAAAGAAAAAGAGACTCCATCTCAAAGTGGAAAAGAACTGAATCCGGAAAGCTGTCCTCTTTCCTCCAATAATACAAATGCACAAGCATACATATGTACACACTCCACAATTATGATGATGATGATGATGGTGCAAGAAAAACAGGCAACAGATACTCCACTCCACAAACGAATACATGTTAACAATAAGTGTTCCTACCACAAAGAAGCTAGTGTAGAAAGTGATGCATATGTTAAGAAGTCTGACTTTTTCCTTCCACAACATACACACCTAACAAAGCACTATATTGTATAATATAAATTTACACAATGATAATTCAATTTACAGTACAGCAAATATTAAGTAAATTATGCATGTTTATTATGGGACATATTTTAAAAGCTTTTTACTTTCAGAGCTATTGTTTCTTTGTTTCTTTTCCATGTTGTCCTCTGAACTTCACAATGTAATTTTTACTCTGCATTTTAAATACTCTGAAATTTATTTATTCTTATATTCTAACATTTTAATTAGAATTAAAAATTTAAAACTGATCACTCACAATTAAAGTGTAGTACCCACTTTAATCCCATATTTGGAGACAGAGATAAACAGATCTAACTGACTGAGGGGACAGTATGGTCTATAGAACAAGTTCCAGGCAAGCCATGGCTATATAGTGAAACCTGTATCAAACAAAAGAGAGAGAGAGAGAGAGAGAGAGAGAGAGAGAGAGAGAGAGAGAGAGAGAGAGAGAGAGAGAGAGAGAGAGAGAGAGAGAGAGAGAAAGAAAGAACGAACGAAAGAGAAAGGAGAGAGGGAGGGACAGGTAGTGAGGGAAGAAAAGAAAATGAAACAAATAAACCTCTCACCGCCATAGAATTTAACAGTAGTTCCAATAAACCAAAATGTATTTCCTCCATCTTTCATTTCCTGAAAATAGTAAATCAGAACTTACTGCATCCTAAGTACCATGTCAGAAATCTTTCATGGAACAATTCGTTCCATTTTCACAATTATATTAGACAGATTTAACTCTCCTATATTAAATAATGAATCAAAGACTGTAATTTACTTCTCAGCTGCCAGATACATAGGATGTCATAAAGACAGGATTCAAACCAAGAAAGCTTTAAATTACACGCTGACCAAACTTTGTGCAAGAGACCATTATCTGCAAATTACAATTCAAATTATTGCTACTGAATGATATTTAACATAAGGGAGACAATATTACTGTGAAGTACACAACATTAGGGTATTAAGAAAGATATTGTCATGTGCAAAAAACAATAGTAATATATTTGATGTCATTTTTTGAAGAACAAATAGTATCCCTTATTTTCAATTTGCCTTCACAATAATACAGAATTTTATTCATATTTATTTTTCACATTATAAATTGGTATTCTTATTTTAAAACAATTACTTATAGATGTTTAGTTCCCAAATAAATTAGAAACTTTCAGGTATCTTGTCTGAACAAAATAAGCTAAATAAATAGGGTTAAATTGGGCTCATATTGTTTAAATCTTCAAAACAAATAGGCCCCTGTGTACATTGCACATAGACAACAACATGGCAATGACATATTTCTTTCCAAAATAGTACTAATACATACACAGCATTACCAGCCACTTTCATTTTCACTTTATATTTAGTGTCATTGAGGACACACATACAAATATGTTTCATATATCATAGTTTATGCAAGAATAGGCAAATAGAAGGGAAATAGAGGTCATTCTCAAGGCTGTTTCTAGCTGATTTGGGGATGAAGAATGCCCTTTGGGGGGCCCAAATAAAATAGAAAAAATGGTTAAGCTAGTTAACGATAATGATAACATCCAGTATCTAAATGTTGAGAAATTTCAGGTTCAATAGAAGCCCTGTTTGGAACAATCTGAAATCTTGGGCCAATTGAGATCAGTAACTTTCTTCAAAGCTCTCATCAGTACAGTCTCTGATGAGGAACATCAGTTGAGCTTGGAAGATGCAAAATGCTGGAATAGTTGTGTCCAGTCAGGTCTGATCCAACATCATCACTGTCAGGTTCTTTTGTTCTGAAAACATATAATTTCTCCCAAGCATTATGCAGTTCTATAATTACAAAAGAACGAGATGTTCAAGATGTTAAGATCAATTAAGGATGGTTTTTTGTTTTTTGTATGAGCAGAAGAAAAGGCATCTCTCCTTAAGTCAGTTTGGATTGTAAACAAACTTTAAGTTATCTACGTCATTTAAAAGAATGGCAAAATAAATTTTGAGAATATTAAAGCCAAGGATTTATTGAAGTTCTGACTGAAAATATTTTTATGTCTTAGTCAGTCTTATAGATGTTCCTATGTGGAGGGTTCAATGATTATGTTATCTGTCCTGTTGGTTTTCTTGATTACTTTCTTCTTGTGTTTGTAGCCAGGATATTCAGGAGGTCTTGCTTCTCATATCTGATCCTTATTCTGGGTGGAGTGCAAAGCTCTTTTCCTTTTCTTGTTAACATAAAAATAACAATTTCCTTCCAACATAATATAGTCTTTGCCTTTCAGTTTGAAGTTATTGTCAGCATAGAATGATCCAGTTTAGCAGTTCAATTATTATTCAGGTCTGTTATATTTTGACTTTTCCCAATGGGGATGAATAATATTATCATTGAATAAACAGACATCCTTATGTTGATAAATTAGAATAAGATTGTAAAGACTTTAAAATACATATTTCATAGAAATATAATTATTATTTTATGAGGACAGGGTTTTCCTGTGCAGCTCTGTCTCTGTCTTTTCAAGAGTGGTGGGATTAAAGACATAAATTAATTAATTTGTGTTAGAGTTCCTATTAGTTTCTGTGTATTGTAGGATTTTCTGAGCATTATTTGTTGTGTGCTATTTATTTAGTGCTGATTAAATTACCTTTCAGCTTCCATGTACGTTCCATACTTGGAAAGTCTTAGGGTACTCAGAATGTGAATTAATTATTTATTTTGTGTTATTCTGAGTTCCTTATGTTTTATTTCACATGTGGACCCAAACTAGGCTATTTCCTGGAAGTTTTCCTAGACATCATTGTGTGAGCTGATCTGGATAGTTCTCTCCAGATCATCAGAGAGTCTAACTCTTTGGTGGTTTTTGTAGGCAGTAGCTGAGTTTGCAAGATTTGTGGCAGACAGCACATGTGCTGAATTAGTATGTGTGCAACCACAAAAGTTTTGGGGAGAAACCATCATTCTAAGGAATTCTTCTTCTCCTCTGTCTTAAGAGTGGCTTATGTCTCTGGGGCAGGTGTCGGAAGGACAAGCCAGAGGCTTTGCTAAGTTGGCTCCACTTGTCTGCGCCCTGCCCTCAGTAGTTTTTAAGCTTGAGTTCTTTGGCTAAGAAACCACCTTTTATCCAAGATCTCTCAGAGTATAAATTTAGATTCAAGCCCCATGTTGGGCATCATTATGTTGCTGTTAGTTTAATGGTATGACCTAATGAATGTTTATTATTAGGCTTATAATTATTATGGCAGTATTATCCCACCCACATATACAATCAATAAAGACACTAATACCTGATCTATTTTAGATTTCACTTGAGGCAGGGCAGATATTACTTCCTAAGCTATCTTCATTTACACCCTAGCCTCAATCCCATGCCATTTGCTTTTAATAATTTCTATTTGATTTACCTCCCATCCATAATATCAAAATAATTATTAAGGTTGTTCATATGGGCCATTTCTTTCATATGAGACTTCAGAAGTCCTCCTCTTGGTCCACATGGCTCTTCCCTATGTCGTGAAAATTTCTCTTTCTTCCTCCTCCATCCAGTCTCTTTTTCCCAAGGTTCCCTCTACTCAAAACTCTGGAAACTTTGCTCTGCCCCTTCCTTCTACCTTGCCCAGGTCTAGGTATTTTATTCAATCAATCAGTGAGGCAAGGTTCAGGACAGCAACTAGATCTTGTCAGCTAGTAATTAGCATCAAAATACATAGCATCAGACCAACCTCCAACATTTACCATGGGCCAGAGGAGCGACTCTTAAAGTTCCACAGGAAAGATACGATCCATAGGAACAATCTTAGCAAGTATTTTGGGATAATGTATGGAAGGTAGCCCAATAGAAATTATTAGAAGCAGATGGCATGGGATGGAGTTTGAGAGATATTGAAAGATAGTTGGTGGATTAATACATGCCCAGCCCGAGGTAAAATAAAGTTTACTCTAAAATACAATAGGTGTCTGTGTCTTTATGATTATGATGACAGGTTAGATATTATAGCCATAGTAATTATAAGCCTAATAATAAAACTTATTAGGCCATACCTTAAATGAACAGCAAAACAGTGGTCATTGAGTAGGAGTTTTTCAGTTTTAATGAACTGTAGGCTTTCTGTTGTTTGTATTGTTTTTGAGTTCTAGTTTTAATCCATGGTGGTATGACAATTTAAAAGGGTTACTTTCATCTTTTTGTATCTGTTGAGGTTTGCTTTGTGACCAAGTATATGGTCAATTTTTGAGAAGGTTCCCTGTGGTGCTGAGAAGAAAGTATACTTTTTGTGTCTGGATGAAATCTACTGTAGATATCTCTTAAGGCCATTTGATTCAGAACATCAGTTGTTTCCATTATTTCTCTGTTTAGTTTCTGTCTCATTGACCTATCTATTGTTAAGAGTCTGGAGTTTAAGTCTCCCAGTATTAATGCATTGGTTTCGATGTGTGATTTAAACTTTAGTAATGTTTCTTTTATAAATGTGGGTGCCCTTGCATTTGGGGAATAGGTGTTTAGAAATGAGATCTAAACATCATCTTGATGGATTTTTCCTTTGATGAGTATGTAGTATCATTATCCATCTTTTTAAATTGCTTTTGCTTGAAAGTCTATTTTACTAGATATTAGAATAACTACTACTGCTCATTTCTTGGGTCTGTTTCCTTGGAAATTTTTTTCTAACCCTTTACTCTGTTGTAATATATAACTTTGTTGCTGAGGTATTTTTATGGTACGTAACAGAATAAAAGATCCTTATTTCATATCCACTCTTTTAACCTGTGTCTTTTTTTTTTTTTTTTGATGAATTAGGTCCAATGATTTTCAGAAATATTAATAGCCAATGATTGCTGATTCCTGTAATTTTGATATTGGAGATGGTAGTGTATGTGTGCTTCCCTTCATTTGTTTTTGCTGGTGTGAAATTATTTATTGCCTGAGTTTCCTTGAGTGTAATTCCCATTGTTGTGCTGGATTTTTCCTTCTAGTATGCTCTGTAGTGATGGGTTAGTGAAGAGGTATTGTTTAGATTTTTTTTGTCATAGAATATTTTGTTTTCTCCATCTATGGTGATTGAAAGTTTTGCTGAATATAGTAGTTTGGGCTGGTATCTGTGGTCTCTTAAATCTGCAAGATATCTGTCCAGTCTCTGTCCAGTCACTGCTCAGAAGTCTTATGTAATTCAAATAGGTCTGCTTTTATATGTTACTTGGTCCTTTTCCCTTGAGGCTTTAGTTTCTTTTTCTTTGTTCTGTATATCTAGTGTTTTGTTCATTTTCTTCTCTTGGTTTCTTGTATTTATTTAAGAGATCTTTTCACTTTCTTTACCTGCTTGATTTTATTTTCCTGTATTTCTTTGAGGGATTTATTCATTTACTTCACCTGTTTGATTGTATTTTCTTGTATTTCTTTGAGGAGTTTACTAATTTCCTGTTTAAAGGCCTTTATAATCTTAATTAGATTAGATTTAAAGTCATTTTTCTGTATTTTAGGTGTGTTCTGATATATAGGGCTTATAATAGGATAGTTCCATTCTGATGGTGTTATATTGCCCTGGGTTTTGTTGAGTGTGTTCATATGCTCTCCTCTAGCCATCTTGTTGTCCCTGGTTTTGGCAGGCTAGGAGGTCCCTGGTGGTCCCTGATTGCTGTTTCTTTTGGTAGTTGCTTATTTCTGCTAGCTCTGAGATTGCAGACAGAGCTGGGACACAGGAATTGGTGCATGGATGTCACAGAACAGACTTCACCATTGCAGGTTGTCCATGATGGCTGTTGCCTCTCCTATTTCAGGAAGAACTGGGGCCTAGGACCTGGCACTTGAAGGACTTGGAACAGACCCAGGTCCTGTGCTCATAGTTTCCAATGGTTGCTATCTCTGAGATATCAGCCAGAGCAAGCGCCCTGGTGCTGACAAATGGAGGCCATGGAACAATCCTCACTGCTACTGGTAGTCCCTAAAGACAGCCAGCTCTAGAACTATGTTGATAGTTTCCAGTGGCTCTATTCCCTATATTTTCTAAACTTGATTTTTATTTTATATGTGTAAATGCCTTATCAATGGTTATGCATTTGTGCTACATGTATGCAGTGTCACTGGAAGCTAAAAGGGCATCAGGGCCTCTGGAGCTGGTGGTATAGATAGTTGTTAGCTGCTATTTGAGTGCTGAAAACTGAAACCTAGTCATCTGCAAGAACAATAAGAACTCTAACTGCTGAGCCAGATATTCTGTCTCAAAGATAATATATTTCCAACAAATGAAAAAACATGCAGAAAAGATTAAGAGATATAGCACATTCCTAAATGTGAAATTTGTCCAACGAATCTACTATTTGTTATAATAAGTTATAAATAATGAAATACTTTTTAAAACATTACAAAATCCTCTAAAATTTGTATAGCATAAATTTTCTTTTATTTGGGTCAAGTTTTCATTAGGAAAATTGCAAGAACTGCTGTCTCACCAGTTAAGAGCACTTGTCCTTTCAGGAGGACCTTGGTTTGGTTCTCAGGAACCATATTCTCTTCAAAAATATCTGTGAGTTCAGTTACAATGGACCTCACACACTCTCCTAACCTCCATGAGCACCAGATATACATAAATGCAGGTAAACAATCATACACATATTTTTTAAACTTAAATGACTGACCCAGAAAGACCAATTCACAGAACTTCTGAATATTACTTTATTTGGAGCCAAATCCTTTCCTAGTGTAATAAGTAGAGGATAATGAGGTACATGGTTAGGAATAAAATCTAGCACAAATATCCATACAGAAATAAATTGCAAGATATTATATGGAAGGAGAGAAAGACTTGTTAAAATTCAAGTCAACAGTGTAGTTGTGTAGTCAGAAGATAAGTACAGCTTCTTGCCCTCAGGAACAGGTCTGTTCATGGAACAAAACCTCCCTTACAGACTCTTTCATACGAGTGGTACTGACCACACATTAATTTTGTATGTATGATGTTCAGAAGTATGAATGAAATAGAATTTGAGTCTCATAATGGACCAACTTTCAACTGAATTTATTATTTATTTATTTTCATCTGCATAAATGCTTCCATTTCCTCCTCATCTCACAGTGCTTTCCACTCCTCTTCCCTTCCCCATCCACACCTACCTCTTTCTATTCAGAAAATAGGAAGCCTTCCATGGATATGCGGCCATGTGTATCAAGTTGCAGAATGACTAGGTGCATCTTCTCTTATTGAGGCTAATCTTGGCAGCCAAGTTAAAGGAAACAAATCTATATGCAGATAGCAAAATCAGAGAAAGCCTCTGATTCTTCTGTGAAGATCCTTCCATGAAGTCTCGGATGCATACCAGTCATATATGTGCAGAGATCCTAGGTCTGTCCTGTGTATGCTCCTCGGTTAGCAGTTCAGTCGCTATGAGTCCCATGCATAAGCCCAGCTTAGTTGATTCTATAGGTTTTCTTGTGTCTTTGACCTCTCCAGTGCCTTCAATCCTTACTTCCACTGTTCCACAAAGCTCCCCAAGCTCCACCAATCATTCATTTGGTTCTGGGTCTCTGCATTTGTTTCTGTCAGTTTTTAGGTGAAGCCTCTCTGATGACAGTTTTGCTAGGCTTCTGTCTGCAACTATAGCAGAATATCATTAACGGTACCAGGGGTTGGGCTTCCTCTCAGGGTTGTAAGCTGACCCAATGGGCCATTCCCTCAATTTCTGCTCTGTCTTCACCCCTGCACATTTTGTAGTCAGGACAAATTGGATCTCTAGCTTCTGACCTACACAATAGATTTAGAAATTGAAATTCTTCAACTCTCTATATAAAAATCTCCTTCTGTAAAAATCAAGAATGGCAGAGAATACATGCATTCCCAGTGTTGGTAGTGGATACAAGTTGGGCCCTAGGGTTTACTGGCTTACCAGTATAGCTTAAATGGAAAACACCAAGTTCATTGAGAGACTGTATCTCAAAACATAAGGAGGAAAATATTGGAAAAAAATACCTAACCTTAACATTTGCCCTCCAGAAACATGTTCCCATGCATGAATATTTGTTCAGAATCATATAAACACATACCACATCCACCACCAATATTAACAACAATTAAAGTATATCAAAAGACAAAAGAAAGAAAAAAGAAAATAACAATCAGTATTTATGGTAATGGTTATTTCATGAAAGTAAGTGGGACTATAATATAGGGGACTTTTAAGTTATTGATAATGTCTCATTTCTAAATACCTCATTTCTGAACCTATGAGTCAAATTCATACATTCAAGTTTACAGCTTTTTAGATATATAGATATTTTCTATTCACAGATCTCTAGATACATATGCACAATACATGTGTATGCACACACACACACACACACACACACACACACACACACACACACACACACACAAAAAAAAAACACAGAGTCTAAAAACCAAATATGAAGAACCACAAAAATAAAACATGGTATCATCGAAATCCTGGGATAGCACTGAAATGGTAAATGTTAAATTTAAACAAGAAAATAAATCTCAGAGAGTATGAGAAGATTCATCTCTAAAAAATGATAGTGTTTTAATGATATGATAAAAGATACATAAAGTTAAATAAAGAAAATTTCTCCATATATTACTACCTGACTACAGAGCTCACATCAGTAGCAGTGGACCCCGAGGGTTAAAGAACTTAAAGTTGCCGACTTAGTCAGAGTTCAGTGGAAGTCCAAACATAATAAAGGACATAGAACATTACTAGAGACATTTGAAGTTGTTCAGTCTCTATAGCTATAGAAACAAAATATGAAACAAAACACAAAACTTAGCTAACATTGAAATATTCACTAAAAGGTTACTAGACTCAGTTTCTATTACACTATGTGTGCAGCACATCAAATGTTCACACACATATGTGCACACACACACACACATACACCAAAGAATAGTCTAACTTAAGAAATGGTGTGATGAGTCTGCATAGATATCTGCCCATGTTCTGATATAACACATTTGCTACAAAGGACAGAAAATTTGTAAGAACATTAGTTATTGTGTTAAGGGCATGTATTGAAAATAAAAAATACATTCAGGAAGAGACAAATAGGCAGAGACACTGAGAATATAATATATAAAGTAATTCAAAATCATAAATTTTACATTAGTAGCAATGGACATTTTGGATTAATGAACTTAAAGCTACTGACTTTAGGCAGAGTTTTGGAGAAGTCTCAAAGACAATAAAGGACATTAATTGTTCCTGGAGACACTTGAAGATGTTTAACTTCTACAGTTATAGGACCATGAAACGTGAAACAAAACACAATGTTTTACCAAGTTAAATAAGACATTGATTGGCCACTTCTGCCTGCAAGACATGCTGGGGCAACAGTAATGCAGAACATTCTGGTTCTTAACAAGTTTCCCTGCAGGATGTAATTCCTCCACCTTTCTTTAGAACATCATCTATTATAATGACTTTTCCTCTATTGTAGAAAGTTGATGTAACAGTATGTCACTGGGACTCAAAGTCCTGGTCATGCATGTACTAGATAAGTGCTCTGTCACTGAACAACATCTCCAGCCCAGGAGAGTAAAAAACTTTTACTAAATTAATGACTAACACAAAACCTAAGGTCTAGTAAGTCAGGACCCACAGAGAATACACAGGAGCTGAATGACAAAAGCAGTACCACAGACATAACTATACAGGAACAAAGTAAGGATTACTGTGTGTTCTGGTTTGAAATCTGAAAACAAAATGAGAATAGTTTATAAGGTGCAGATATGGAAAGAAAAGACATGTGACACTCTGGGAAATTTTATTTTTTTTTTATACAAATAGCAGTTAATTCAAATTTTAATCACCTAAAACATGAAGTAAGTACCTACAAAGTATTCATAAAGAAAACAAACCATCCCCATCCAGAAAATTTTCCATGGTTTGTTAAAGTATAAATAAATGTATATTTCGAGGAGATCCAAGATGGTGGAAAAGAACACACATCCTGTTTGATTACAAGGAGACAGTGATTGCACAGCAACCAAAGGAACAAACTGAGAATGGGAACACACCAGTGCTGTTGATCGCTAGGTGAGAGGGGTGCAAACTATGGTGCATAGGTACGTCCAGCCTTGGGCCACCTGGCAAATATAGAGAAATGTCCCTGGGTCCCTGCAGGCATGGACAGGCACTCTGAGGACTAGCCTCCCCAAGCCTGGTGAGTGCCCAGTTTCTGACCTCCAGAGGTCACAGAGAACTGTAGGCTGCAAAAACCCCAGCTTCTTGGGCTTCTAACAAGCCTATAGCCAACAGGAAACTAAATGGAGAGAAAATTAAGTAAGTGCTACTGAAATCCGGGGGAAAAAAACAAGGCTGCTCATTCTCTCCATATCTCTTCAATATAATATTTGAAGTCCTAGCTAGAGAAATATGACAGCTAAAGGAGATTAAGGGGATAAAAATTGGAAAATGAGAACTCAAATGATCATTATTAACAGATGATATGATAGTATACATGTGACTTCAAAAATTCTTCCAAGGAACTCCTACAACTGATAAACCTTCAGCAAAGTGGCTAGGTACAATATCAACTAAAAAAAATCAGTATTCCTCCTGTATACAAAGGAAACTGGCTGAGAAGGAAATTAGTAAAACTACACCCTTCACAATAGCCATAAATAGTATAATGTATCTTGGTAACTCTAACCAAGCTAGCGAAAGACTTATATGAAAAAACTTCAAGTCTCTGAAGAAAGAAACTTAAGAAGATATTAAAAGATGGAAAGATCTCCCATGCTTGTGGATCAGGAGAATCAACATAGTAAAATGGCCATCTTACCAATAGCAATATACAGATTCAGTGTAATTCACATCGAAATTCCTACACAATTCTTTACAGTCATTGAGATATCAATTCTCAACTTCATATGGAATAACAAAAAACCCAGAATAGCTAAAACAATCCTGTACAATAAAAGATCTTCCAGAGGAATCTCTATCGAATATCTTAAGCTATATTATAGAGCAACAGTCATAAAAACAGCATGTTCGTGCACAGAAATAGCCTGATTGATCAATGGAATCAAACAGAAGACCCAGAAATAAACCCACACACCTATGGCCACTTGATTTTTGACAAAGCAGCCAAATTCATACAATGGAAAAAAGATAGCATCTTCAACAAATGATGCTGGTTTATCTGAATGTCTACATGTCAAAAATGCAAATAAATTCATATTTATAACCCTGAACAAAACTAAATTCTAAGTGGATTAAAGACTTCAACATAAAATGAGACACACTAAATCTGTTAGAAGAAATAGTGGGGAAAAACCTTGATCTCACTGGCACAGGAGACAACGTCCTAAACAGATCACCAATAGCACACACAGTCTGCAAGATCAATAAATTATAAATGAGACCTCATGAAACTAAAAATTTCTGTAAGGCAAAGGACACTGTCAAAAGAACAAAAGGATACCCTGGACTGGGAAAATATCTTCACCAAACCTACATCCAAAGAAGAGCTCATATCCAAAACATATAAAGGACTCAAGAAATTAAACAAACAAAAATATCTTAAATAAAAAATGAGGTACAGACCTAAGTAGAGAATACTCAACAGAGGAATAACAAATAAGTGAGAAATCCTTAAATAAATGCTCAGTGTCCTTAGTCTTCAGGGAAATGCACATCAAAATAATTCTGATTTCATCTTACACCTATCAGAATGGCTAACATCAAAAACTCATATAATAGCACATGTGACTAGGATGTGAAGAAAGAGGAACACACCTCCATTGCTGATGGGAGTGAAAACTTGCACAACCACTTTGGAAATCAATCAGGCTCTTTCTCAGAAAATTGGGAATAGTGCTACCTAAAGACCCAGTTATACCACTCCTTAGCATATACCCAAAAGACTCTACAACATACAAGGACAATTGCTCAAATATGTTCATAGCAACTTTATTCATAATAGCCAAAGTCTGGAAACAAACTAGATTTCCCTCAACCAAAGAAGGGATAAAGAAACTATGGTACATTTACACAATGGAATACTATTGAGCTACCAAAAACAAGGAAATCTTGAAATTTTCAGGCAAATGGATGGAAATAGAGACAATCATCCTGAGTGAGGTAACCCAGACCCAGAAAGACATGCATGGTATATACTCACTTGTAAGTGGCTATTAGCCCAACATAGATGTCCTCTGAGAGATGCCACCCAGCAGGGGATTGGGATAGATACTGGGACTTGCAGCCTGATGCTGGGTGAAGAGCTGAGAGTTGTGTGGAAGAGTGGGGGTAGGGGTGGAAAGAAAAATGGGGTCAGGAGCTCCACAGGGAAACCATGAAATCCAGTGGATCTGTACCCAGGGGGACCTGCACAAACTGATGAACCAACCAAGGACATTGCAGGCAGAGAACCTAGACACCCTGTTCAAATGTGTCTGTTGGACAGCTCATTATTTCACATGAGGAAGTGTAGGGGGTGTAGGGAATGTCTCTGACATAAACTCTGGTACCTGCATTTGACCATTTCCCCTTGGTGGAAAGGCCATGTGGGAACACAGAGCAAGAGAATGCAGGCTATCCAGATGAGACCTGATAGGCTCCAGTCATATGATGGAGGAGGAGGACCCCACCTGTCAGAGGTCTATGGGAGGGGAATAGGGTGAAAAAGGGAGGGAGGGTGGGAAAAGGAAGATGTGAGTGAGGGGATTGCAATGGGGATGGCATGTGAAAAAATTATAATTAAAAATAAAGAATGAAAAATTAAATGGATACGTCAATAAATTATTAGGTGAGATGTGATTTTGAAGGACATTTTGGCTGTATGTTTTAAAGTTAAAAGTGAACCTAGCAATAGTACTGTTTTAAATTGTTATAAAGAAACATTTGAACTTGAGCCCAAATAAACATTTATGAGGTTAATTTCCACAGGATTCAATGTAGGAAAATACTAACAAATAATTCAAGTCAGAATTAAAATCTGTTATTCAAGGTTCTGTATAGATGTCTCAGCACTTAAGAGCACTTGTTACTTTTTTTTTTTTTTTTTTGAGAACTTTGGTTGGATTCTTAGTGCCCACATAATGACCAAGTATCTGTGACTCCAGTTTTAGAGTATCTGATGCCCTCATCTGTTCTCTAAGGCTTCTTGCATGTATGTCGGCAAAGCATCCATGCACATAAATAACAATAAATTTATATGAAATATTCCTATCACTCAAAAAGAGAGTAGTTAGTGAAATGTGGTACCTTGATATTATTAAGTGAAATGTAATAGAAACAAAGAGAGAGTTCTATTCATACTGCTGTAGTTAAAATTTTTTCAATGAAAAATTAAATTATAGAATGCTATGTACAAGATATTGCCCATTTGTCACACACTTTTATATGTTTTGTGTATGTTATATGCATATTTACATATACATACAAACATATATTTCCATAAATAGATAGATATATGTGAAAGCACATGAGCATTTGTATTTATGTATGTATATAATTACATATGCAGTATTTTTGAAAAACACATCAAAATTAGTGATGGCTACCTATTAGAAGAAAACATTCACTAGGTAAAGGAGGTTAGGTGCACTGTGAGGAAAAACTCACCTTTCATTGTGTAGGTATTTGAATTGCTCCAGTATTTCACAGTGAGAATATAGTTCCTGGTGAGAACAAAAATTTTATTTAAAATAATAAAACGAATATGGAATTTAGAAATGAATCAAAACACAGCTAATGACAGTCAGTTTTAATAGTGTGAAGTGGATGTAAATGACAGCCTTCTAGCTATGATATAAAACTAAATCCAAGTGATCAATAACACCCTTTGTAAACAATAAAAGCAATAGGTTATATATAATTTAAGTGGGTTCTACTAAACTGTCCTGATTCTGTAATTTGACAGTCATCACTTTTTTAGCCCAAACCATCATTAATAAGCAGTTCATTGCACTAGTCCACAAAACAAATTAACCTAAGGTAACACAACATGACATAACATACTAGATCCTTCTGTATTTGGAACTATGGAACAGTACATAGTTGGCGTAGTCTCAAAACAACCTACCACAATAAAACTTGTTCTTTTCTGATCCATTTCTTGTCTCAATATTCAAAGCTAAATTTAATAACACACAGATGAGGTCATTAAATGTTAATTTTCATTAGAAATGTTTATGTCAGCCATAAATCATAATAACCCTTACTTACAGAATTTCCCAAAGCAAACCAATTGATTACTTACATTTTTGTTTCTATTTTCTGTCAAGAACTATATAAGTATTGCTGGAGATACATAGATGATTCTTAAATATTCTGCTGATTGAAGTATGAAAAGCTTTTAACATGTATATCTTCTTTTGTATATGCAAAATATGAACAATATCTAAACTTTGACAAATTTTAAAAGTATAAAATTATAATTACTATATAAGCCATCATCTAAATCTAGTCTATTCCAAAATTTGTATGTAATTTTCTCACATTGTCAATATAATTAGGATCATGTAAGCAATAAAATTATGCATAACATTTTTTGTTCTTATTGTTTAGAACTATACAGCAGGTTATTTTCTTACTACAAATAATTAACCATCCAAATATTTAATAATTACATGCTGTCCTCTAGAATTATTTGAAGCAGCTAGTGATAGTAAAGATTTTCTAGGGGTGTTAACACTTCTGTTGAACATTAATATTATGTGCTGTTATGTTACCATGGCAAGTGGCAGTCAAGAAAAGGAAAACATCAGAAAAATATTTCATGTCTTCAAATAAACAAGGATAATAGAAATTTCTTAGAAATACAGAGTACTTCAGAATTACTAGTGTGAAAGTTTGACAGTGCAAGGAGGACTAATTCTAGATTGATGGACAATAGCTTGAGTATGAAGAGGATAGGTACACTTTACTAGACTTAATACTGTACTCAATTTCATAAATGTCTTGAAAGAATTTGCATCTAGGCAAATACTTCTAAGTTTATCATTAAGGCAATTAGAGTTAGAATACAGTATCCTATAAGTGATTTTAAACTTACCAATTTACATACTAGGATAAGACTTTTGAGTTTATCATTAAGGCAATTAGGGTGGGAATAGAGTACCTAAAAGTGACTGACCAGTTTCATGCCTAAAGTTGAGAGGACGTGTTGTTCTTTAGGAGGACCCAGATTCAATTACCAGAATCCACAAGGGGAGCTTAAAACTATCTATAATTTCAAGTATAGAGTACTTGGTACACTTTTCTGACTTCTACAGGATGCACATACATGTGTATATGTAAAACACATATGCACAATTTAAAAAAATCTACCTGATAAATTTACATATGATAAATTATGTAATCTAGAACACTTTTATTTTTAACTTTTTAAAAATTGGTAATATTATTAAAATTAGTAGTCTAATATTGTAATGAGTTAGTGGCTATTAGTCCCTATACTTTCATCAGAGATTAAGAGAAAAATATACAAAAACAAAGTAAGAGAAATTCCTGTATAAAAAATCTTTGAGCAGCAAACCATTTGTAAGCTGTCTAACAAACATCAAAAAGAACAGAAAGGATGGAGGAAGGAACTAAAAAGAAGCTTGTTTAAAAAGCAACATTCAGATGTTACACTGTAGAATGGTTTCTGGAACACTCTTATGACAGCTTTGGAGGGAAACCTATAAAGACTTTTAGAGTGATATTTCTCTGTAGTGCAATAGGATTTCAAGGCAAAGATGATATGTTTTGCTTTGTGCAAATTAGAATTGTGTGCATACATTACAATAAACTATGAAAAAAGCACACAGTAACATTAAAAAATAAAATACAAAATCCACATATTACCTATCTATAGCTTATACGAAGATCTACATTATTTTCTTTTCTCCATTGCTGCATGAAAAATGGATAATATTTTTAAACTCCCACAAATATATATATTCTCCTTAATAAGGGATGAAATTTGGATGTTATTACTATTTAAATTCCCAAGTAAGCCAGGTATGTGAATGAAAGACTTTAAGAATAAGTTGGAAGAATAAATAAACAAAATCTGTTTTCAAGAATATTAGTATTGTGTAATCCACATGGAAGAAAACCATACCATGAAATCTTTTGATAACTGCAGATGGCATGGTAAAAATAGGAGTCATTCTTTTCACATAAAAGAACATAATGTTTTCCTGAAGGCAAAGATTTAAAGGTGTCAATTTCTGTAGACCAGCAGCCAGATAAAAATTCTATGGGAAATTGCTTGTGGGATTTGGTATGTCTTAAGTCACTAGTGAAATTTCCAGAAGCAGCTTTAGTGAACTGATTATGGAAGACAATTTATTATCATGATTTGAATGGTCAGTAACATGATGATAGCAGACATTTTGTTTTGAGGGACTCCAGTAAAAATTTTAATAGAGAACACTTGTTATTTAACTCAGGTTTAGTAAACATTCATGAAAAACTGTAGCTTTAAATGTCCTATCATTTTTCAGTTTTATAACTTACTTTTAAGTGGAGTTAAGACTTTGCTCAATGTGGAAATTATTATAAGGTTTAAATAAACCATTAAAGAGCCTCTGAGAAGAGAAATCCATTTAATGCTACTTTTCTGTGATAATGGAATGAAAACAGTAACAGCAATTATGCTGAATAAATTATAGATTTTTCTTTTCTGTAGTGTCTAATTTCCTAGAATATGGTTCCTAATTTTAGTGGAAGTTTCTGGTTTCTTTAAGACATGTGGTGTTTTATTGGGAGTTGTCTTGTGAGAGGGCAAGTGATATTTTTCTGGAAGCTGTCTTGTGAGAAGTCATGTTTTGTTGGAAGTAGACAGTGGAGAGGGCCCATGATGTTGGAAGGAGTAAATTGAAGCCCAGGGACAGCGGGGCCATGCTTTTACATTGCTATGCCACCAGGCTATGCTTCTCTGGTCTTCTCGGTCTTTGCTTCTCAGAGAGAAATATTCCAGAGAATTATTCTGGTAATTGGGTTGATACTAGACACTTTTGCTGACTCTGTCAATTCAGCAGAGCCTTACTATGTCTGCTGGATCATGCTGCTACAGATTCCTATTGTTGTTTGGTGTAGACTGCTGATATCCAGAAAATGCACAATGAAACTGGTCCAAGGAACAACATCAAAACTGGTCCACAATCCTCTTTTTCCATTTAACATTACTTCTCCCCTTATTCTCTTAGATTTTTTAAAAACCTTCTTTATTTAGGATTCTGAAACAGTTCAACCTCACTTCTAATGCACCAGCCAGAGGAAGGGGACCAACATGAGAATTATTTTATGAAGGCTTTAGTAACAGAAAGAAGAAATTAATAAATTTATTCATTTTTAAATATATTGATAGAAAACCAGGCATATTATTTACAGAAAAACTTGGAAATCTCAGCTATAGGTCTCATATGCTCTCTTATAAACTTCTTAGCTTTTTTAGTGTCACAAAGATGTTAAGCCACAAAAAGATGTGGGTAATTAACTAGGTTAATTTTTGTACCTGCAATTAAAATGAGTGACAAAAAGCAACATAAGGGTAGAAAGTGTTTATTTGGCTTACAGTTCTGGGTGACAGCCCATCATTGAAGAGAAATGAGGGCAGGAACTCAAGCAACTACACTCATCACATCAACAGTCAAGAAAGAAAATTAATGCCTCCGGACTATCTGTTTGTCACTTATTTGTCTTACATCCAGCTTTATCCTGACCTATATAACTCAGGTCCCTTATACAGAGAATTCTTCTGTCAACCATGAGTTATTCTTCCTATATCAATTAACAAGACAATCCCCCAAAGCCATCCGCACTATCCAATTTGATGCAGATAATTCCTCAACTGAGGCTCTCATCTCAGGTGATTCTAGGCTGTAGCACATTGACATTTAAAACTAACAATCATAGAAATAAATGGTTGTTAAGCAGACTAATATGGTCCAAGATCATTTGGCTCTGGGCTTATAACATTCCAATCTTTCATAATCTTTGAAATTTTAATCAGTTAATTAGCATTTATAGTCACAGCTTCTTTCCAGGAACTCCATTTCACAAAGGCTTGATATTGCTTAAGTATTTTTCCCCGTTATATCTTACTTTTTAGATTAGCCACATTATTTATTAAAGAACACAGAAAAGCAATTTTATGATATCATGTTGACGTACAAATGTGATGACTGTTCTTGGTTGTCAAATTGACTACATCTAGAATTAACTAAAATGTAAATTGAATGGGCATACATTGAAGGGATTTTCATTAATTAAATAATTAACATGAGGTGATGTTTTTTTAAAAATCTGGGTCACAACTTCCCTAGGGAGCCTATATAAAGGGCATGGAAGAAGAAAGTTTTCCCTTTTGTCTTCTTTTTCTCCCTCTCATTGGTATTTATTCCCTTCACTAGCAATGGAGCTTAAATCTTCATGATTCTAGTGTGTACTGAAGACCAGCTGAGATATTTAGCCTCTTAAAATGGAAAACTACTACATTCTTGGGCCTTCCACACATAGGTAGCCATATCTGACTAGCTAGACCACAGACTGTAAAGCACTCTAATAAATTCCATTTACACATACATACATACATAAACATGTATGTGTATATTAGCACACTCATATGCACACACACACACACACACACACACACACACACACACACATTTATTAGGGTTGGAGATGCTGTAGCTCACTGAGGTGAATAGCATCAGGCCCCTAAGGAGCAGGAGCCATGTGGCAGCACTGAGTTGCCAAAGACATGGAGATCAATGTTATCATACTGAGCACTATAGGCAATGCAATGTCCATAATGGCCAGACCCATAATGCGAAGCCCAGACAACATGATTTTTGATAGGATGACTCAACTCATACAGATATTTGGTATTGGCTTGTAAATAATGGTGTTTCCAGGAATGAAATAGGTACGTTTACTGATTTTTGTTGATCTATGTGTGACCAGAAAAATTCTCAAACATGTGAGAAAAGTTTCATTGAGTCATGTCTAAAAGTAATCTCAGCTTGTGAAGCCAGTTTCTAGGTTTGACCAAGTGTGTAGACTCAAAACACTTTGAATTAAGAGATAGCCAGAGCCCCCTGATGAAACTTACTAAAATACCTAACAACATTTACTGTTACCCTTTCTCCAATTGTTCCCAAGAGATGCCTACAGACTTTTGCAAGGATAACTGTACACCAGGGGAAAAGAAACAATCAATTCTTCCTAGGTCTGTTAGATACTGGTACAGAATTAACACTAATTCCATGAGACCCCCCCCCAAAAGCATTGTTCCCCTCAAGTTAAGGTAAGGACTTAGGAAGGTCAAGTGATTAATATAGTTTTGGATGATTTCTGATGTACAGTAGGTCTAGTGGGTCATCAAATTCATTCTGTAGTTCTTTAAACAGTTTTATAATGAAGGGCTGGTACAAATATACGTAGAAGTTGGAAGAGTTCTCCCACTGATCACTTGACCTGTGGTGTGAGTGCCATTATGAATGTAAGGCCAAAGAGAATACATTTGATTTGCCTCTACCATGGAAAATAACAAATCAAAGACAGCATCACATACAAGGAAGAAGTGCAGAAATTAGTGCCACCAATAAGAACTTGAAAGATGCAAGGGTTGTGGTTCCCACCACATCTCTAAGTATTCATTCCTGCCATTGTAAAAAATATTTGGATCACGGAGAATGACAGTTGCAGCTACTGTGCCAGATGTGGTATCGTTACTTTAGAGATTGGCACATCTCCTTGTACATCGTATAAAGCTATTAATCTAGGAAATGTTTCTTTCTTGGTACCTGTCCATAATGACTACCAAAAGCAGTTTTTTTTTCATTTGGAAGGCCAGAATTATACCTATAAATGTGGTTCTCCTCTTCCCTGAGGGGCTGTTGGCCACAAAGCCACCTAGGCAAGAGGAAAAGAAGATGAGACACGGGACCTGGCAGGACATAAGAACGATGGAGATTGAACACTCCTAGAACCACTTCAGGAAATAATTCCACTTTAATCAGAGATAACAAAGGCTATATACCCCTTGGGGAGTGGTTACAGTACTTCCCACGTAGACATTCATAATTGGTTGGAACCAGTTACTTAAAGGATGCTTGTTTTGCATTTGGCAACATGCAAATGAAGGAGAACACAGTATTAATTATCCTATAGGTGCAGGGAGGGAAGAGCTAGCAGGGAGCTTTGTCAAGGGCTATATATGAAATGAGGTTAGGAGGATCTATTTCAAACAACATTCTCCATGTGGAGTAAGGCAGAGAGCCAGAAGTTCTGAAGGGGAGAGGGAGTCCTGTACCTAATACTGAGCTGAGTTTAGAGTGGCTATTTGGACTAGGAGGACTGCAACCTCAAACAGCAGGGTTAGCCAACATCTCCTCCTGCTTTTTTTGTTTGTTTGTTTGTTTGTTTGTTTGTTTTTAAAGGATAAGTGTCATCATGAACTTTAAGAAATCTCTCATGTATTTCAAAGTGATCTAGGGTCTGTTAAAGTCCATTGGCCTGATTGGTACTGATTCTAGCAATGGTGATAATCTGTATACAGAGGAACTGCATGGGGCAAGGGCCAAGCATCAAAATAAGACAACACAATTACAGGGCTAATTAGGGGTAAAAGCTAGGAAAACAATGGATTTTGAACCAACATCATTGCTCAGTGGGTTGAAATTTCAATACTAGTATGTACAGAGTTTTTGAGGGTGTTAACAGTGGTTTAGAAAACATTTGATACATTTACATAAAAGTAACAATCCTTTCCCAATATCATGTAAATCCCCAGGATCAGCAGCCATTAAGTTTAGTGTTCTTTTGTTTTGGAGCATTATCACAGCAAAAGAGTTCATCTGTCATTGGAGAAACTCGGGGCTGACATCTGTAGATGTTATTGTCTGCTTGAGCTTGTTTCAGAAGTGTGTGTCTGGTCCATGGCGTCTGTTGTTGTCTAGGCATATCCAGGGGAATCGCAGGTTCAGGGAGGGATATTTTTGTCTCTGTCTGGTTTGTAGCAGTTTCCTCTTCCTCACAGAGATAGACCTGTGAAATAATCACAAAGGTGCAAAGATCCCTGGAGGAGGATGTGTCTAAGAAAGAAAGTTCACAAGTTGAGCTGGTAACACTTTGATAGACAGCACATAAGTGGTCCCTTTGTTTAGGTGTAGAAGAGAGTTAGAGGGGTAGGATGGACATTTGATTGAAAAGGGAAATGTCTAGTAAGTGAAAAGTAGTGAGGTTTTTTGTTTTGTTTTGTTTTTTGTGGGCACTGCAGAAATCTGGGGGAAGGTGTTAGAGGAATCTCAATCCTGGTCCAGCTTCCTTTATCATTTATTCCACCTGCTTAAAATAGTTGAGGCCAATCCATTTGTCCACAAATTTCGGGAATTCCTTGTTTTTAATAGCTGAGTAGTATTCCATAGTGTAAATGTAACACAGTTTCTTAGTCCATTCTTCTACTGAGGGACACTTAGACTGTTTCCATGTTCTGGCTATTATGTATAAAGCAGCTATGAACATGGTTGAGCATATGTCCCTGTTGTGTGGTATGGCATTTTCTGGGTATATTCCAAGGAGTGGGATAGCTGGGTCTTGAGGAAGCCCTATTCCCATTTTTCTGAGAAAGCGCCAGATAGTGTTCCAAATGGATTGATCTAGAAATTATCATAATGAGTGAGTTCACCCAGAAGCAAAACGAGACAAACGGTATATACTCACTTATATTAAAACACTAGTCCAAGGGATACATACCATGAAACACTTTATCTACCAAGAAGTTGGGTCAGAAGAGAGTGCATCCTATTGAGACTTTAGGTAAGAGTAGCATGGAAGAATAGGGAAATAGTAGGACCCACAGGGTCCTGGAAACCTACAAGAAGAACTTTATGACAGGCAGATCTGGGTCCTGGGGTCCTCCTCAAACTAAGGCACCAGCCAAGGAGAATATAGGCATTAAACTCGAACCCCTACCAAGACCTAGCCGACGAACATGATATTCTCCACCGTTGAGTGGAGAGTGAGATCTGACTCTCACACAACCCTGGTGCCCCTTTACTGACCATGTCCCCTGGACGGGGAGGCCTGGAGGCACTCAGAGGAATGATAGCAAGTTACCAAGAAGAGACTCGATATTCTAAGAACATATATAGGGGGAGGAGGTCTCCCTCAATCACAGACATAGGGGAGGGGAGAAGGGGGGAAGCAGGAGGGAGGGAAGAATGGGAAGAAACAGGGAAAGGGCTAATAATCGAGATGCAATATGAATAAAATAATAAAATGAAAAATAAAATAAAATAGTTGAGGCAACAAACATCATGCTAATTGTGTGACCTGTATAAATTTTTTTGTATGTGTTGGCAACCTTTTTGGAATGGAAACATTAGAAATCAAGTCTCTGAGGATAATCCTGTTTTCATGAAGGATATATATCAATTTGGAGATTGTTAACTAGTAAGATGTTCTTGATCTCCATTGTTTTTTCCTGTAAGACAATATTATTATGAGTTACCAAAGGCTTGGCTCCTGGTACAAGCTGTGGAGAGATACTGAAGCATTACTGTTGAGGACAGCCATGGTGGAATGCCAGATGAGAAGGCTTGATACGTGATTTCATTTAGAAAAATTAGGAGGTTTGAAGGCAGCTGAGTTATTTCTTGGGGAAATTTCCTTTTCAGTTTCTCATCTTTTCATAATTAAAACATTTTGAATTAAGCTGTGTGTCCTGTAACTGTAAACGCTTGGGGCAGGGAGGAGGCCTCATAAGAGATGCTCCCAATATCATGGCTATAATGCATTTATCATCATGTTCATGTTTTAGTCCCTGGTATTTTTTGCTTGTGTTCTGAGGTCATTCCTTCCAAAATAAGATTGTTTAGGAGCACTGCTTTTGCAGCAGGGTCTGTTATCTTTTTGTCTAAAATGGCTTGTATCTTTAGTATAAATTGTGGGAGGGTTTCAGTTGGTTTTGTTTTAAGAGGCCTCTCGCCAGTTGCTGTGGACAAGGGAGTTAGGTAGTCTAAGGCCTGAAGTGTAACACAGCAGACAGCAGGGAGTAAAGCCTCCTGAATTCCTGTGGGGAAATTTCTTTGGCCAGACACTTGTTGGTAAGTAAGTAATTCCAGTTTATTGGTTGAGCAGGGGTGGGGGTAGGGGGTTGCCTTTGCTGTAATCCTAGCTGTTGATTATATATTTTAATTTTTGTATCTTGCATTTTGGTATTCATCTCTAAATAGGGCCTCTCATTGTATAAACAAGGTGGGGAGGGAAGATCATCTTAACTCATTCTAGGCTTGGGGAGTTAAAAGGTTTATATTAAAATTATTATAAAATAGATTTGTTCCATGGGGCATGAATTCCATCCTTTTGAACAACTTGGCGTAGCTCTTTTAATTCTGCTGTAGAAGAGATACCAGGCTAGTGCTTATTGTCTTTTTAAACATAAATTAACAGGAGAAATTCCTATGGATGGAGGTCCCAAGGCTCCTGGCAATTGGGACAGAGGTGACTGGGAATGATTATCCATAGATTAGAAAGCTGTTTTATGGCTGTGGGTGTAAGTGCCATAGGCTGAGGTGGGTGAGGGCTTATTTGAGTCTTATTTCATGGGTCTTTACCTTCTGTATCCAATGAAGAGTTAGACTCTTTGTTCTCTGTGGCTAGTGAAGGCATGTAAGGGAGGAGAGGAGTGGAGAGAGGGGTGTGTTGTGGGCTATGAAGTAACTTTTGTTTAATTAAATCAATTGGTTTATTTAAGAGCATCGGGTATTTTTTTACAGTAACTAAGTCAGCTACTGGATGATTTTTGTGGTCCTCCTTCTCATTTGAGTCCTGTCCTTCATTTTATAGTGTCTTTCCCTCCGATGGTATAGTACCCAGATTTCCCAGATGGCTAGAACCCCAAAAGGACAACCAAGACTCGATGCCGATGCAACACACAGGGTCCTATATTACGGATTTGAACTTGGACCATCCTTCCTGATGCAACAGGATAGAGAGTGGCAGAGAGCTTCAAGGGCAATGGGTTTATAAAAAGAAAAACCAAAAGCCGGGTTGTGGATCACAGGGATGTCGACCTTTAGGCAGGCAATGTGGAGGCTGAATCTTAAGGGGAAGTTGTGGTTCACAGGAATTTCAATCTTCAGGCAGGTTGGGTGGAAGCTGGATCTCAAGGGGAAGTGTTTTATCTCAGGGGAACATTGGATGTATCTGATAGCTCCAGTGGAGTACCTGGAGACTGCTGGCAGGGGCAGTTTACAGCAGTACCTGGTCACTCCTGGAATGCAGGGAGAATTAAGGGTCACCTAGAGGACAAGTTCTCACAGAACATATAGACCATGGCATTAGTTACAGAACATACAGAATATGGCATTAGTTTGATTCTTGCAATGAATCATTCTGAGGTATGGGGGTGGTATTGTTATGCATTGTTTAATAATAGCTATTACTGGGAGAAATGAGAGAGTTGAATTATAGCCTTTCTTGGGCCTCTCTTTTACAAGCAAGGTAGGGGACAGGTTTTGAAACATCTGGGTCTGAAATATCTGCTGATAGGACCCAAGATGCAAATTGAAGCACCTCATTCCATAATTCTAAGCCGTCTTTTTGGGAGATTTTAAGTCCTCTAGATTTAAGTAAAGATCTGCGGGAGCAAATTTGGAGATATATTTGATGTGAGGTTGAGTTTTCCATAGTTAGAAAGGAAGGAAGGTGCTCTTAGAGATTTTTAAGGTCTCTGAGGGCAAGTTTAAATTTTCCTGGGGCAATCAGCTCAGGAGAGTGAATAGCCCTAAGGAACACAAGTTTGTATAACAAAGAAAGTTACCAGTACTCAGGATGGTAAGGCCAGGCAGAGTTTCTCTACCCCTTGTCTATAGGGAGTGTTATGGCAGACTGTTAGCAGAGCCTGGAGCTTGGCTTCCTTCTGTGTGGTGGTGGGTTTTAAGACTTTTTTTTTTAAGTAGGAAGATGCTTTTTTTTGTTTTGTTTTGTTTTGTTTTATTTAATTAATTTATTCAGATTACAACTAAATTGTTATCCTATCACTTGTCCTGTTCCTTCCTCCCTCTTTCACTCTATTCCCCTCCCCTAGGTCTATGACGGAGGGGGACCACCTCTCCCCACTATATGGTCATAGGCTATCAAGTCTCATCTTGGTCACCTGCTTATTCTTACTTTGAGTGCCACCAGGCCTCCCCACCAAGGGGAGATGGTCAAATATTAATACAGGGTCTGAGCTGGAGAGTTTTCTACCTACTGTCCTCTGTAGTTGGGAAAGCAGGTAGCAGGGTTTACAGACTCAATATACAGTCTGGAGTCAGACTACCCTTCTTGGAAGTGGGTGCTTACCTTTGTTGGTGCAGACCTGAGCCCCAAGTAGGGTGCTAGCTGTGGTTCTTTTCACTGTGGAGCTGTTGGCTACCAGCCCACCTAGGTAAGAGGAGCAGAAGATAAGACACAAGGTCTGTCAGGGTATCAGCAAGACTGAACACTCTAGAAAGCACTTCAGAAGATAATTCAACTTTAATCAAGGAAAACAAAGGCTATATACCTACCCTTTGGGGAGTGGATGGGGGCCTTTCAAGATAGACATTCATAATGGTTTTGAACCAGACACTTTAAAGATGCTTATTCTGCATTTGGCAGCATGTTCCTATCATATGAACAGGAACATAGTACCGAATTATCCTATAGCCACAGGGAGCGGAGAGCTAGCAAGGAGTTGTGTCAAAGACCACATATCAAGAGCAGTTAGAGGTATCTACTCTCTAGATGGAGTCAGGTAGAGAGAGACAGAGGCCCTACTGATGAGAGGGAGTCTTTCACCTAATACTGAGCTCAGAGTGGCTATCCAAACCAGGACTGCCACCTGAAACAGTAAGGTTCTTCCAATATATACAGTATTACTTCAGCGATGTATTAACTTTATAGCCCTATGTCATAAATGAGTTAGAAAAGGGAGTGCTTCTGAAAGAAGACACAAGAATCAATTCATTGAACTTGGAATTCAGACTTGCCCCTGGTCACTCTTAGCTTCTGAATCATTCAAACTAGCGCTTCTAAACTGTCCTAATATTACCACACTTTAATACAGTTCCTCATGTTGTGATGAATTCAAACATAAATTTTTTTCCATTGTCACTTTGTATCTGTAATTTTGCTACTGTTATGAATCATAATGTAAATACTTTTGGAGACAGAGGTTTTCCCAAGTGTCAAAACCTGCTCTTTGTAACATAGCTGAAGCCATTTTGTATCCATGTTTGTTCATAAGGTGAAATTAAGTTAAAATATTTTTAACTCCGATTCCTAAAAGTAGTTATTCATGGCTCATACTAGTAAACGCTGCCAGAGTGTCAAGTTAAACTACACTAATAGATGCTGCCAAAGGGTTAAGTTAACCTTATATTTTATTATAATTCAATGAAGCCATAATTCATGCTCTGTTATCTCCACACATGGCTACATTCTGGTTGTACTCTATTATCTCTACACTTGGCTGTTCTCTTGGAAGACCTTAAGTACCACCTAACTTGCCTCACCAAAAAGATAGCTGACAATACTTTGTTTAATTGGCCAAAATATATTACAGTATATTACTGTCCTCCCTCTTTTCTTCTGTACTTTGTTTTCCTATAAGAAAACAACTGCCCTAAGAACAGGTTGTTGTCACATATTGGCTCCTGACTCCACTGTGTCCCTGACCATGGTCATTCTAGGGGAGTTGCTTTTGACAAACCATCTAAATATAACAAAAAATGGTGTCTCACTGGTTTGTGTGGCTATTCTTGGACTACAGCAAAAGGAGTTACAACCCATACAAGTTGAGAAAGACTGCTCTAAGTTTACAGATTAAGAAAAATTAAGTGTTAGCAGGGTTGACTGACCCAAGTAACCAAAGGGAAATTGGATTGCTTGTCCGTTATGTAGGTAGGAAACATTATGTGTGGACTGCAGAAAGTCCTTTAAACATCTCTTGATGCTACCATGTCCTAGAAAAACAAGTGAGTGAGAAACTTCAACACAATTTATGCCAAATTACAAAGGAAAACATCCCTTTAGGAATGAAGGTATGAGTCACTCCTCTAAGAAAAGAATCAAGTCCTGATGAGATACTTCCTGATTGCAGAGAAAATATAGAACAGTTAATAGAGGAAGATAGTTCTAAATACCAGCTGAAGACATGTGACCAGTTGCAAAATGAAGAATATAATTGACATAAATGTTTTTGTCATATTTTGTTAAGAATGTGTTTGTATAGATATTTGTATTTTCTTTGCTTTCTTTATCAGGTACTATAACATCAATTGAGAGGATAGCAGTGGTTATCATGTTTAAGTTGAGAGACCAGAGGAGTGTCCTTCAACAGACATTGCCACCTATTCTAATAGTTTAAAAAGATTTGTGTTTTTTTATGGGATAGTACTATCATATTATGCATTATTATGACCTAGATAAACTTACGCATTTGTTGTTATAAAAAGTATAGTTACAGCATGTTAGATATGGACCAGGCTAAATATATAACATTTGTAGCTAGCTATATGTGGGACAGTGATGTAACTTTAAGTATAATTTTGACCTGGTTATTGTTTCCATTTAGAAATTAAGTACAATTTTGTGTCAAGATGAAAAAAGACAGATTTGTGATCGATATTCTTAGTTGTCAACTAGACTGTATCTTGGATTAACCAAAACCCAAGCAGCTGGATACAACTGTGAGGGATTTTCTTAATTAAATCATTTGAAATGAGAAGACATACTCTAAATCCTGATGTTTTGTGTTTTGTAGATCTATCTTAAATCTGGGCCAGTTGTGGTCTATTTAAAGGACATGGAAGAAACCAGACTTTGTTCTTGTCCTGTTATTGGCATTATGGCCTAATTATTTGGGAGTCTCAAATATACTAAAGACTGAGGAGGACAAATTTTTACATGCTAGCCCAACTCCATGACAGGCTTCAGTTTTCCACTTTGCCTGACTAGGCCTTAGTTTCCATTTTTCCGAAATTAGAAAAGATGGTAAAATATTTGTTCATATATGAAAGTATCAATTAAACACAGAGGTTTAGAAAATATGTACCTATGTGAGCTAATGTTCATGTCCTCTTATTTCTACAGAAAAGTACCCAAGAGAACTATACAAGCAATTATTCAAATATAAATATATAAAATATATTACTCACTTTTCATCTCTTCAATCTAGTCCTTCTTGCTTTGTTGTCTTTTACCTCAAACTCATGTATTAATGAAATATTAATACATATAAAGTATACTACAAACTCTGAAAAGAGGTAAATGACATAAGTCTCGTGATTCTGCAATGATTCCTGCATTAACAAACATTTAACTACTTTCTTTTTTTCCCTAACTTTCAACAGCATACAGTGAACAGTGTATTTGAGGATTTTATGTACTTTTCTTTTACATGTATGTTGTTTATTTTAACTTCCAAAAACTGTTGTTAGCCAGACAGTGGTGGTGCATGCCTCTAATCCCAGCAGAAGCTGGCAAATTTCTGAGTCAACAAAGTTAATTCCCGTACAGAATAGGTTACGCAGAGAAACCTTGTCATGAAAAAAAAAAAAAAAAAAAAAAAAAAGGAAAAGAATGAAAAACAATAATACCAGCCCACTATTAACAAGACTTGGCCACCTACACTGAGGTAAAGGACAGGTTGCCAATGAAGTGGCTCTTCAATTCCCATTAGCACTGCATGCACTCCTACTTCTGTGTCCAGGTAATCAGCCTCATTAAATTAGGTCAGAGGGTCGGCAGCAGAGCTCACACATACTGAAGAATTCACATAACAAGAAAGCTTCCTGTGCTCATTCAGAAGGGTCATATCCATTCCATAGGAACTATTTATTTTGGAACTTTGAACCACAAATAAGTATAGTTTTGTTTCAGCGTATTTCAAAGTTAAATGTTTATTGTTCAAGGAAATCACTTAAACAATTTCTGATCAGAACAAGAGACAGAAACTAGTCAGGAATTTTCATGGCTGTGACCTACCTAGAAAATGGCCAATTCTGAATTTGATCCTCTCCTGGAAACTAGAAATGTCTGTAGGTTTGTTGACAGCATTATCCCTGCCAGAGGCCAGAAATGACAGAAATACTTGAAGGACTTTGATTGGTATATTGTTTTCTTTTTATCTTTGTAGGGCACAGGTGCCTTGAAATTCTATGAGGACGTAAACAAAACACCAGTACACACACACACACACACACACACACACACACACACAGAGAGAGAGAGAGAGAGAGAGAGAGAGAGAGAGAGAGAGAGAGAGAGAGAGAGAGAGAGAGAGAGAGAGAGAGAGCACAAATCATCAACTCAGTTTTTGCCAAAAGTTCTAATGGCAAACCAGTAACTGACACAGCTTGATGTCCACCCCATGGGAGAGAGTCAACCACTGTCACTATTAAGGATACTCTGCTATGCTTGCAGACAGTGAATTAGCATAACTATCTTCTGAGAGGCTTTGTGTAGCAGCTGATGCAGAGACCCAAGGCCAAGCAAGAGTGGGAGAAAGGATAGAGGGAGGCAGAGATGTCAAAGATACCACAAAAAATTTATAGAGTAATATGACCTGGGCCCACAGGGGCTCACAGAGACTGAACCACCAACCAAAGAGCTTGCATGGGCAGAACCTAGACTTCCTATACATATGTAGCAAAATGCATCATGGTAATCATGTGGGTCCCCGAATACTAGGAGTTGGGACTGTCTTTGTATCTGTTACATAGTGCTTGATCACTTTTTCCTAGCTGGGTTGCCTTGTCACTGTTCAGTGAAAGAGGATTTGCTTAGTTCTGCAGTGACTTGAGATACGGGGTGGATTGGTACAAGCTGGGGACCTCCCTTTCTCTGGAAGGATTGAGACTGGGGAATGGTAAGAGGGGTGGGAGTTGGAACTGGGAGGAGAGGAGAGGAGAGATGGAGGTGAGATTGGGATGGAAAGTGATGAAACAAATAAATGGAGAAAAGAAAAAATAAATTTAAAATTTGCTAAGCACAATGCTTTTTTATATTTTATTAATTTATTCACATTACATCTCAGTTGTTATCCCATCCCTTGTATCCTCCTACTCCTCCCTCCTCCCTCCCATTTTCCTCTTACTCCTGTCCCCTATGACTGTGACTGCAGGGGACCTCCTCCCTGTGTATATGCTCATAGGATATCAAGTCTCTTCTTTGATAGCCTGCTATCCTTCCTCTGAGTGCCACCAGGCCTCCCCATCCAGGGGACGTCGTCAAATATGGGGCACCAGAGTTCGTGTGAAAGTCAGTCTCCACTCTCCACTCAACTGTGTTCAGATCTAGCCAATGGATAGGACATTCTGCACAATGCTTCTTAAAACTTCCATTCCATTGTCTTGACTTTGATCTAACAATAACATATAACTATGACCGACAGTGAAATAAGACAGAATCATGAATATTAATTATGTACAAATGAAGAAGAAAACTACATCAAGATTAGCAATTTGGTTGGGATCAAGGTATTTGTTTACACAGAGAATGCCAACTACTAGTAACAAATTGGTAACTTATATCAAGAAAAAAAAAAAAAAAAAAAGAGCCAGGTAGTGGTGGTACATGTGGTGGAGGAAGATTCAACTGTGTTTTCAAATGCTAATTTCAGTGCCTTGAAATCTGGTTACTGCCTTGCCACGGACACTGTTATGAATGTTGAACTAGCTAATGTAACCATGTGATGATAATAAGTGTTTCCCAATTATATCTGATTAGATAAATAAAGATGCTGAAAATTATGTCTGGGTAGAAGACAGGGATGTGGAGTTTTAGCTTCCCAGGCTTGAGTTCAAGAAAGGAAGGATGGAAAAGCAGCAGAGCGGCAGCGGCAGTAGCAGTAGATGGAGGAGGAGGAGGGAGAGGAGAGAGAGACAGAGAAAGAGAGAGAGTGAGTGAGAGAGAGAGAGAGAGAGAGAGAGAGAGAGAGAGAGAGAGAGAGAAAGACAGAGGAGAGAGAAGTTGCTATAAGGCAAGAAGGTGGAACATATGGCTGTAGGAACAGACTGATGGAGCAGAAGCTGCCCATGAAGTCATCAGATTTTCACGTTTGCTTTTTAAAATTTATTTAAATAATTTTAATTTTATTTGTTGTTTTACATATGCATTTATATTTTTACACATATATACAATAAACTACCTGCAGCAAGAAGAACCATGAAACAATCAGGAATTATATAAATGTTACATTCATAGCGTTTTGTCTATTTGTATTTGGCAGCCTTGAAGAAAACATCTTTCCTATCTTTAGTTCATCAAATATTCTGAATGTAAATATCTATCTTATCTCACCTCTATTAACTTAAAACATCTGGATATATCTAAAACCATGTTAGCCTCAAAAAAAATCTAAGCTTAATTGTAAAAACCAAACTACCTGGTCTGTTTTTATTATTTTAAAGATTCTTTGACAATAAGACAAGTTAACTCCTGGCAACACTCAGCCTACCTCAAAGATGATGAGCAACACTAAACCTCCTTATACAGTTGGCTTCACATGTGGCAAACCAGCCACTGGACAAAATGTCCCCATTTCTTCCATAGATGAAACTGCTTTTTATGTGGGCTTTAAAGGTATTAGAATTAGAGTAGCTCAGAATCTGCCCAGCATAGTGCTTACAGATTATATAATAAAGCATAGACTCATTGTATCAGTCATTGGTAAACTAGCTGGTTAAATAAAACTACTGATATAATAATTTACTTCATTATTTAATGTAGAAAGAATATTTTGTCTTGCTACAATGCATATGCCTTTAATTTCAGTACTGCATGGATGAAGGCAGATAGATTAGAGTTAGAGGCTAGCCTGGTCTACCGAGTTACAGTCTAGCCAAGTCCATCAAGAAACACTGGCTCAAACAAACAAACAAAACAAAATAGCTCATTGGCCCCCCACTGGAAGACCTGGTTTTGTTATACAGGAGCTCCATTTCCTTCATATTTACTAAGATCTCACCTATGAGCAAATAACAAACTCCTTTCTAAAAACACATTCACTCTCCTGATTGACCTTGAATTTTATTCACAAGACAAAAGATCCAGCCATTTGAAAAGGATCGTTATAGTAGCTGTTAATATTAGAGGACCCTAGCCCTTATGAGCTATTGTTCACTGCATAGAGAAAGATAATTTGCCTTCAAGCATCCTTGATTTCTCATTTTGTATTTGAATTTATTTACATTAACACACAATATTATCACTTCTACTGCCAAAATTGCTAATTTCAAATAATGATTCATCATGGGATTCTACTCAGTTGTTCTATTCGTATGGAAATATTTTAGTGAAATTGAATTGTTTTAGTTTTGATGTAATTATTTAGTGACAAAAGAAAATAGCATGTTATGAAATAAGCTTATTACTGATAATGATCCACGGGATACCAGAGTCATCTTTTGGAAATTTTTAGTCTTGTTATTACAAAAAAAAAAAAAAAAAAATTAAAAAGGGTTCAAAGTAATCTGGAGAATAATTTCAGTTGAACTTTAAGAAAAATCACACATGGGTATACTGTGAAGCTCAGTAGCTGCCAGAGGAAGAAATGGATGAAAAAAAAATAGATACAATTTGAATAACTGACATGGAAGCCCTTCACATGGCAATAGACAACATGACTTGAAAGGACAGCATTAAAGAAAAATAAAGAAACCCAAAGTGTCAGAATAAAACATATGGAAGTATTAGCCAGGACCTAAAGAAATAGACAAAAGAAAAAGAAAAACTTGTACATTTCGCAGTAATGTTTTTAGACCCTATTGAAGGGTCTGTGTTAAGGGGCAAGAATTTGGGGAAGGAAAAGCATAGTATCTCATGAAATAAATAATTATTCTATCTATCTATTTAGGATGAATTGAGGTAAGTCCACCTTCCTAGTGATGGTCCCTCTTTCCTAGGGGTTGGTTCCTTGGCCAGATGATTGACTGGATCAACTTATATAGTCAGAGATGCACCCCGACCACAAATTCTATTCTCTTAACTAGGTGGTTTCCACAAATGAACCTTTATTACTACTCTGAAAGTTGTATAAGTGGATTACATTTATATTTTTAAAATTTTTTAAGACTTATTTATTTATTATTATGTATACAGTGCTCTGCTTGCATGTACTCCTGCAAGCCAGAAGAGGGTGCCATATCACATTACAGAAGGTTATGAGCCACCATGTGGTTGCTGGGAATTGAACTCAAGACCTTTGGAAGAGCAGGCAGTGCTCTTAACCCCTGAGCCATCTCTACAGCCCCCATTTATATTTTTTAAAATGATTAAAGATGTACATGTATCAAATTCTTGGAAGTAATAAGTTCAAAATATTAGTGGCATTATTTCATTTTTTAAAAAAAATATTTATTTTACATCTGAATCAGAACTTCTACTTTCTTCTTTCCTCCCAGTCTCTCCCTCTCCACTATGTTCCCCTCCCCTCCTCTCCCCAATCCCTATACCCAACTCTCTTATTTCTCAGTAAAGGGGAGACCTCCCATGAATATAACCCTTTTTGGCATATCAAATAGGACTGGGCACTCTTCAACTGAAGCTAGGTAAGGCAGTTAAGGAAAGAGGTCCAAAAGCAGGCAACAGAGTCAGGGGCAGCCCTGCTCTTGCTATTAGAAGTCCCACATGAGGACCAAGCAGTACATTTGTTACATATGTATGCAGGGTATAGATCCATCACATGGGTGCTTGTTGGTTGGTAGTTAGGTTTCTGTGATCCACTATGGGCCCAGGTTAGTTAATTTGGTAGATTTTTGGTGGTGTCCTTGACCTTTCTTGCTATTTAAATCCTTCCTCCCCATCTTTTATAAGATACCCCCCACTCCACCTAATATTTACCTTCGGGTCTCTACATGTTTTTTCATCAGCTGTTGGGTGAAGCTACCCAAATGTTAGCTTCCTGTCTGCAAGTATAGCAGAATATTATTGGAAGTGTCACTGGTGGACACTCTCTCATGGCATGCAACACAAGTTGGGCCATTCATTGGTTGGTTGGGACAAAGGTTTTCTGTTTGAGTTGGTGTCCCCCTCCCTCCAGTGGAAGTCACATCTGACTACAGAAGGTGGCTACTTCAGGCTACTCTGAGCTACATTAAAACATCAAAATCAACCAATCAAACAAAATAACATCAGAACATCATTTTTTTTGTGGATATTTATCCCAGAAAATTCATATTTATTCTTATTGTTATCATATGGAAGTCAAACTAAAATTGTTTATTAGTTGGAAAAGAAATCTAAGATGAAACAGACATTATATATATATATATATATGTGTGTGTGTGTGTGTGTGTGTGTGTGTGTGTGTGTGTATGAAAAAAGTGATTCATTTGGCTAAACTGTGACAGCACAGGGCAATAGAAGTCTGTTCTAATAGATGTTGATGAAAATAAGTATTTGGGCAAAATTTTAGTACTTTTATCATACAAACCTTCTGTTACAATGCAGATATGAGAAAGAATGTTGACCTTTATCAGTGACAGTTGCCAAGAGAATTATTGATGAATGAGGTAAACCAATTTTTATCCCCCAAATATGTATTATCTATGCTTTCATCTCCACTTCTATCTACCTTCAGGTAATAAAGCTGACAGTCTTGAAGCAGATAAGTTATAGGATTGAAATGAAACTGCATGGTAATCAGTTAAGTTAGCCAACAAGAAAGATAGAGTGAGGTTTCTGACTCCACACAAAACATTCTGGAATACATTGGAAAGTGAAGTGCTAAGATATCAAAGCAAATAATACTGCAGGCTAGAACAAAATTGGTAAAATGTGCCAGATTTCTTTACACAGACTTCCTAATTTGCACCATAACATCATGTCCTGCCTTTCTCCAACTTACTACCAGAGAAAGTTTTTTTATGCACTGTATCTCAGCACAGAATCCTAAGTGATTTAGGGAGAAAGAAACACAAGTGTCATCTGTGCTCCTGCATATTTCTAGCACACCTTAATTAAAGCCACTATCATATGGTATTATTTCTCTGTCTTCCTCTTCCATAAGAAAATCATAGGGAAATGTCAGATTGTTTCTTCATATTTTCATTTGTGTTTAAATATCCACACCAATTATGATATTAGAGGAGTGTTCCACATGTTTGCTTTCTAAATAATAAGTGAATGAAACTTACTATGTGGGCTTCAAAAACATGGGTATAAATTGCAAAAACATTTTTCATTTCATATTTTAATAATGATTTTGGCTTTTATAGAAATTTTAACATAATATCAAAGCATACTGAAATAGTAATCATTAATGACAAATAGTGTACACTGAAATTATCCAAAAGCAGCACACCCTAGTCCTCTCCCAAGCATCTTCTGCTGTTACTTGTGTTGCCTTGAAGATATTTTTTTTTGTTACTTTAAACTTTCCATTCATATCTGATTTTTATCCTGCTTCTCCAATTAGATGCTGAGTTCATTAAATGCAGGGTTTGCAGCATGTATTACTCCTGTACTCCACATAGTGAAAAAAACCTATGCTGGACACCTAGTAAGGATGCAATAAAAATAACTACTGCTGGTTCAATTGATTCTTCCTTTCATAAAAAGAAATATAAAGCTATGCAGAATAGTTTACTGAGTAAGGGCATAAGTTAAGATGGAGCTAAAACAAAAATATTAAAAATGGCATTGGATGAGTTATCCCAGGAATAAAACAGTACATTAAGTCATAAATTTTTGTTTTCATTTTGATTATACATTCATGAAGAAAATTTCTTCTGAGTAAATCATTGTATTTTGTGAGATGTAGAGATGTGCAAACACTTTTAGATCAATCATTAGCATTTCTCTTTTTTTAATGAGGAAACTGAGATGAAGAGAGGCTAAATATTTGTCAACTAATATGCTATCAGGAAGTGGTCAAGGTGGAATTCAAATATGGCGGGCAGATTCCAAAACTGATATGCCTTTAAAGAAGGGAATGGATTCATTACTTAATATACAGGAAATAACAGGAAAGTTTTAGTTATTGTTGTCATTGATATTACTGATCTTGGGGATTTGAAACATAAAGTCTGTAGCAAATATTATGGAAAAAACAAGTTTAGATCACAGTTCTCAAATATACACCAATATACTATTGCCAATATTACAAGAAAATGTTATTAGATTAAAAAGGTTTTAATTGAAATAAAATAATATCATTTATTTTTCCTTCCAGTCCTCCCTCTATGCTCTCCCAGGTACCCTCACTCAAAATCATCCCATCTTATCTCAACTCACAACATTATAGCTTTTTTTTTATTATCTTTATATAGATATGAATACGAATATGTATGCTATGTACACTTATATATCAATCTGCTGAGTTATTTTTCTTGTTTTTGTGTTTATGATTTTAGAGCTTACTGCTCTGCATTGGACAACCAAGAAATGAGTTTATCCCTGGGAAAGTCTAATCCTTCTCCAAAAAGTCATTAGTATCCTATAGTTTGTCCAGGAATGGGACATCATGGCTTTTTCTCCCTTACACAATAACATGTTTACTGATATTGTCATTTTCCAAGTCTTGTTTATGTAGCCATATATAGGAGAGGTTGATTTACAGAATATTTCTTTGCATTCTGGAACTTCAATCCTTTTGCAAACTCTCTCACAATGTTTCCTGGGGATAGACTTTCTACAATCTGTTGATCTTTTCATTATGCCTAGTTATGGATTTCTGTGATTTTATTCACTTCCTGTAAAGGAACAATTTTTGATGAGTGGGGATAGATAAGGAAATTGTTTACAATATAGTAAGGAATTATGCTTCTCTAGTAAAGAGAGAAGATTCATTTGTAATGTCCATGACCTCACTAGCCCTGGGAATCTAGCTTGGTTTCCAGTACAAAGCATCATTTCTTTCCTGTGGAATGAGAATTAAATGCAATCAGAGAGCTATTAGTTGCTACTGACAAGTGAATACTATTTATTGCATTTTTATAAATTTCTTGTCATGCTGGTAATAGTCATGACTCATAGGTGTTGAAGCTGGGTAGAAGTGTAATATTGCTTTAATTGGAAAATACATGTTGATAGTGGCTATATCTATAAATGAAATAGTTGAACATTTTATTTTAAATGTGTGCTACTTGGCTATTGGAAATATCTTACCCTACTTCTATATGGTTTTGGAAATAGTCAATGTCATGACATGGAGCTATCATACAGTTTTATTTTAAACTCAAATTTCTGTAAATAAATGAACTATATAGTATTAATTAATTTAATAGTCTTTTAGTTATAAATCCTTTTATCTCTAACAATGTCCTACAATATAATACATTTAATGATATAAATCTATGCATGTATTAATATATTAATTCAGAAGGAAAATTCACAGTATAAATAATTTGAATTCATAGGCATTAATCTTAACTTAATATAATTTTTATTTTAAAAACGATTCACTTATTGAAGACAGAATGCTTAATAATTGGTATAGCAGTATTTGAATCCCAGACCTTGCCAATATAAAGTCCAAGATTATCCTAGTACATCAATTATAAGGCATCAGTTCAGTGTAGAACTCCTTTCTTTACATAAAAGTAATTCATAATCAACTAGCACATCAATGCCCTTATTTTTCTTTTTTTAGCTAATCCAGGCCATGAGTCAATATCCATGGATAAATGACAAGCATTTGTCAAATTCTGTATTCTTTTGGAACAACTTAGTACTGTAATGATCCCTTGATATTTCTCATTTCCTAAGCACCAATGTATTTTCTGAATTTGATTACATGAAAACAACCTAAATTTCCTTCAACTGAAGAATAAACAATTAAAATGTGTTTATATATACATATATGTATATATGATGAAATACTATTTAGCAGTAAAAAATAAAAATTTGAAATTTTTAATTCAATGGATGGAACTAGAAAATATTATATTGAGTGAGGTAACTCAGACCTAGAAAGAGATTTGGTCCATGTTCTCTCTCATTTGTGGTTTCTAGATCCAAATAGTCAGAGTATATCACCTGGATTAACATCAGAAAAAAGGAAACTAAAAAGGGACCATGGAGTAGGAGAGGACCTAGGGTGGAGAAGAGCAGACTAAAGGTAATATGAAGCGGACAAGGGAAAAAATAAGATGATGGTATTTAGTTGTTGGTATGGAGGGAGGACAATACAAAAAAAGGAGACTGGAAGGATACATAACACTAGGAATGTTAGAAAAGGGCATGAGAACCCATCATAGTACTTTATATTTACCTAAAATTACATACAATAATATAAGTATATAGACATGGACAGATAGGTAGGTATGTAGGTAGGTAGATAGATGACAGATAGATAGTCAGTCATAGTTTAAATGACGATACACCACTTGGAGAAATAATGTTTACCCCAAGGAGCATAGACTATCTACAAAAACCCCAGTAGTAGACAAAGGAAACCATCCTTCAAGTTGTCGAGTAGGGGATTTCATGAGACTACCTAGCTATTGCTGTTATTTTTTGTTGCCTACTAGAAGTTGAAAATAAGTTACTATTGCTAAAGAAACTACTAACTTTTTATAGTGGACTTGAAGGATTTGAGCTTGGTCTGATCTGTTTTCTTCCTTCTGAGTACTAGCTTTCATAGTACCAGAAGTTGCCATGTAAGCTTTCAAGGGAGAAAAACGGTCAATAGTCCTATTTAGCTCCAAATCCTAAGAACTACAACAACGACCTGTGGAGGAATTTTAATCTAGCAAGATGGCTACTATGGCAAGGAATCACATCCAAAAACCTAAGTCTGTGCAACCCAGATGGACTTCAAACACACCTTTACTCCTATATAGTACACACCTTTAATGCCAAACAATGATGTCTAACTGAGGGGCAGACAAAGTGACAATCAGAGGAAAATTAAACAGAATGAGTCGGAGAACTGATACACTCAAACAGGAAAGAGTTCAGTTTCATGCAGTTCTGTTGAATGCAGTTGTGTTCTGTTCAGTTTGTGCAGTCAGTACAGTTAGTGACATTCAGTTCATGGGGTTCAGAAGCAGTTTTTCCATGAAAAGCAAGTCAGTCAGAAGCTGAGAGAAGGCAATTTGAATCAGTCAGCTTGTAGAGGAGTTGGAGCCAGAAAATCTGAGTTGAAATAGCCAGCCAGAGTCCAGAAATAACAAGAAATGGTGACATTATTAAGCAGTAATTCCTGGAGAATGAAGACAGTCTATACCTAGGTTAAGAGATGGAGGCTGGAAGTTAAAGCCTTTAAGGTCCAGGCTTATAGAACATTATATTGCTCAGAGGATAGAGTCTTCCGGGACTAGACATAAGTGTAGCTAGGACAGAGAAAGAAATGCTTTGGGCTCAGCCCAAGCCATGGATATGGCTATTATCTCATCGTTCCTCCATGGAAATAAAACCCACATTTAAAATAAACAGTATCCCTAAAGATGCAATAGTGAAACTCATATTTTAGAGGAAACCAACAGTTGTTTAATTGGAAGTAAGGCATGTTCAAGAGGAGGTTATTCATTCCTGGTTCTGTAAATGTAGTCAATGATCCAAGGGTATTGAGCTCATGGATCCAATCAGTATAATTCCTTACTGTATCCTAAAGCTTACCTTTATGCCCTCAGAAAGTATCACTTCTATCATCAAAGGAGCCTTTTTTCTGCAGCAGATGGAGACCATTATAGAAGACCCTAACTAGTAAAAAATATAAAAAATAATTGGCTGTGGGGTACTTAGCCCCAATCGATCCAAGCACAGCACAGCCTATCATGGCTCAAGACACATTGCAGAAAAGCAAATGGAACAATTATAAGAACTAGAGAACCAGAATGTTTGATTTAACAATGTGTCTTCTGTATACAAGAGAGTACCCATAAAAGCTCAATAGTATGGTTGCCTAAATAGGTCCTGAACAATGACAACACCAGTTGATATAGTAATGTGTTTGGGGAAATTTTTACATGATAACAGCCCAATATGAAAAGCTATAGCACATTAATGCCTGGTAAGAAAGAGAATTAGTCTACTGTAAGAGACAACTAAATGGTTATCCAACACCAAGCTTTTGGTTGTAAAAGCACACAAATACAAACAGTACTAAATGTACTCAGCAAGTAGTTGTATACTTATTCATTTATGTATCCACACATAAATGCACATATATAGCATATATAATATATGGCTATGTAACAATAATAATTAAATAAAAGAGGCCGTCATTTTGAAAATGAAGTGAGCATGGAGCCCTGGAGGGAGAGGAAAGTGATGTAATTATATTTAAATTGAAAGTAGAATTAATTGTAAAATAAATTTTTGGATATCTTGCTGAGAAGATACATGTACTCATGTCTACCAAGATTTTTGCAAATTTAATCAAACTATCATTTTTACTTTTATATAAATAAAAAACTAAATTCTCTGTGATCAACTAGAATCATATGATAAATAGCTTTCTGCTTGCTTAGAAACTTGTCAAGGACTGAGACTGTATTATGATAGGTGGTGTTAAAAGTTGACTACTTTGGAAAATTATGTCTGAGATTCTGTTATATTTAATCAGAATTTTCAAGTAGAATATCTTAGGTATGCCCTATTTGATAAATAATTTCATTGTTTCTTCTATAACTATAAATAATTCTTTCTGTTATCCATCTTGTTTCATTACATATTCTAAGAGCTGAAATTTATTGTCACTTATTTAGAGTGGATTAAAAACTGTCTCTGAATTTCACCAATCTTTGTATGCATTCTTTATAGACAGAGAGAAATAAAATAAGGTACATTTTGCAGAAAATCATTTTATATGTGAAACGAAGAAAATGTGTCTTAGTGACTAGCCAAACTAGAAACAATAAAAATTTTATATAAAGAATCTAATAACATCACAAAAAGATGGACAATATAATAGTAACTTCAGCCATCTCCCTCTCCTTAGTCTAACATTACTTAAAGTATTCACAGAGGAACTATCATATAAAATATCACTGGATTATAAGTCTTATTATACTGGAAACTTATTAAAAGGACTTGCTTAATATGAGCTGGATAGTCTAACAATGAATGTCTGTACACATGACAGGCTGAAAACCAGAAACCACCCATTCAACATGGCTGGGTCTAGCCCATTTGAGACACTAACTCTAAGGATTTCCAGTGAGCATATGGTCTCCTAGTCTCAGTTAATCATTGTAGAAATACTTCCACAAACCATCTCTTGGTCGATCAAAGATCTATTCCATATGATAATAGTGCTATCAAAGGCACCAAAGAAAGTTGAATCGACAATATATTTTCAACAAATGATGCTAAGACAATTACTTGTCCATCCTCAGGAAAAACAGTATTTGTTCCTTAACACACTCAAAATTAATATCCCATTTATCACAGACATAAACATAAGAACTAGGTATGTGTCTAATACTCTCTTCATCTTACTATTACTATCCTCTGATAACTAGGATTCTACTTTGAACGTCTTTGAAATCAACTTTTTTAAAAAAAATTTCACATATGAGTACAATCATATAGTACTTATGCTATACCTAGCTTATTTATCTTAACATATGGATCTCTAGATAAATTTAAGGTGTTGCAAATGCAGGGGCTCTTTTTTACCAGTCAAATAACTGTTCTATTGTGTACATGTAGCACATTTTAAAATCCATTCTTGAGGTGTTAAACTTGAGGTTGACTCTCTATTCTGGAGATTTTTACCATTATTGTGATAAGCGTAGAAGTGTGGATGATGTTTTACTGTGTCAGTTTCATTTCTTTTTTATTTATTTATAAAGTTTTTAAATTGTAACATACATTTATATTATTACACATGAATGAAATAAGCTGCATACAGCAGGAAGAACCATAGACAATCTACATTCATAGTGATTTGGATATTTGTAGTTGTCAAACTTGAAAAAAATTATCTTTCTTATCTTGTTAAGTCTAAATTTCTGAATGAAAATCAATATCTATCATATCTCATCTCTATTAACTTACAACATCTATCTTGATCTAAAAACATCTTAACCCCATTTCTTAAGAATTATTTAAAATCAAATATCATAGACTTATTTAATATGCATAGTAAATGTAAAATCCTATGTATCCAAGGGCTGACAGAACTTTGAAGTCTCAGAATAAATAATGTAAAAATAAAGTATAAACTATATTCAAAACTGACAGTTATTCATCCTTGATTCCTATACTTTCCCAGGCATTATGTACATTGAGTCACTTGCTATTATTTATTTTATTTCTTTACAAAGACATTGATTTTCGTTAAATGCTTGATCAACTAATTTTCACAGTATTATATTAATTTAACTGATAGAATCATCACCTTAAACAATTTAGAAGTAAAACATCTATGTCTTATTATACCAGATCAGTCTTATAGATTACAGCATACTGAACTTTGCATATAAATAGCAAAGAAAAGTAGTCTCAAAGCAATATGGAATTAGCCATCTGTCTGGTAAGTAAAAGAAAAGATGGTATATACAAGGAAGAAATAGCAGAATAAAGACAAATAATGTTATTTGAGAAAGTTGAACCTAAGGGAAAGACTTGGAAATGTGGTCTAGTAATTGCTTTTGTCTGGAACATAGTAATTTGATTAGCTATGGCAAGAGTGGTGTTTCAGCTGGACTAAAGGTATCACATTTCCACTTTTCCTTGAGAAACCAATTCTTCAACATAGAGTATAAAAAATCCTCCTTTGTTCCCTAACCCCCAAAGAATAAAGACTCTTGACAATTGAGAAAGGTGTGGGAAACTCGTTGGCATTTGCAGTGCCACTGTCATTTGATAGGCTGTGATTAAGGGACACATCTGAGAAGATCAACACAAAAGGTCTCTGACAGTGTTTGAATTTTTCTTTTAGCTGTCTTTTAATTTTATTTTCTTTATGTACACACAGTAAGGACACTTTTGCTAAGCATTAAACTTATATTTAAACTGGAACGTGCTCCTTAGTGTGATATTTTAGTTCTGAGTGTCATGCAGATTACAGTGAAACATGCAAAGTTGTTTATGAAATGGCATGAAATGACAAGCATGAATATTCTGTAGCATCTCTCCTAGGAAAAAATAAAGAAGTGGAATGCATACACAATTTTTCTATATACAACCAAGTAACCTCTACTGTTATTCAGAAATATTTGAATAAAAAGTAGACTTGGACTGGGTTACTTGGTCAAGTTAATTTGTTTACTTGGAAGAGGAAGGCTGAAAAATTCTGAGATATTAAAATGATAAGTGAATCCCTGGAGATCTAGATTCTTTATTAACAAAATAATTTGAAGGAGAAAGTATATAGCTTTGTGGATCATCCATATCTAAACTACTGTTTGTTCTTGAGTATTTAGATAGAATGAGCCTAAAATTCCTGACCTATGAGATGAGAAACTAGGGAATCTTTAACATTCTGTTGTTGTTGTTGTTGTTTTTATTTGAATAAACAATTTCTGTATAGGTTTCCACCATTAAGGACCACGTATGTGTATCCTTCTAATATACTACTTTGCATTGGTACTCATTCAGCATGTCTACATTTTTATACCTGTTTTCTTTGTCTGCAACTCCAGAGAATTGTTTCCTAGACTCCAGAAACATGTACTATAGCTGCACATACCTCTACTTTCTACCATCTTTAATCACAGGAGCAAATTCTGATCATTTAACATTTAGAACAACAACATTTTCAAATAAGTTAACTTAAACATTTATTTCTTAAAAATCACTAGAAATTTTCTTTGTATTTTACATATTATATATGAATACATTTCCATATCTTGTGACAATTTTGTTTAAGCAGTTTATCTCAAATATCTTTTAGTGTCAGCATACACCTCTATTATTATGTTAAATGCTTTCATCTTATTCAATATTATGAATAACATAAAAGCTGATATACTGTTGGACATTTACATTGCTTCCCATATGTTAGAATTACAAGCAGCACTGACAGGAAAAATATTATAATTGCTTTCACTTACTTCTATGTTTTTTGGGTAAGTTCCCTAGATTGCCCCTTCCTTCCATTTGCAAATAATTTTTACCTGAATTTTGTCATTCATGTTTCACATTGTTTTATAGGTGATATCAATACAGACTTTACGTGAGGACATGAAAATACATCATGAAATAGGATAAAAATGTAACCCAGAGTCCTCTTTATTCTATATTTTCATTACTGTTGTTTAGTTATTTTTTCTGAATTGCAGGATAGCCTCCTGAGAGAGGAGAGGGCTCATAAGGTTCTGCAATCTCAAAAAGTTACAAAATTTAGGAGTCATTATTCAGTGTTATATAAGCACTAAACATTTGCTGTCTGAGTAGATTTTATTATGGAGCTGCCAGAAAGATGTGTAGAGGGCGATAGATTGTAGCTTTCATAAGTATCCATCCATGGGTCCCTTTGAATAGCAACATGAAGGACACTGGAGCACTTGTTAGACTGTACATAGTTTCTGCATGGAGGTGCTATCATCCCATGTCAATTAATTCAACTTAAAATATACGTTTGAGATGTTTTGGAAAACACATAAATATATTTATATCTCTGAGTTAAAATCTTTTACTAGTAGGGGTCCCCTAGTTCTTCCTGGTGACCCCTTTCAGCCTTTTCTACTAGCCCATCTCCAGTGTCTTTTTAACACCACTGACCTCCAACACAGCTTCCTAGCAGGAACCCAAAGATACCATACTAGGCTGGAACTCTATAGTGAATGGTCATTTTCCTTCCTGTCCTCTATTCCAGTCTCTCCAGAATTTAACCTTCATCTTCCTGCAGCCTGCCTGCAGAGTCCCTCTACCTAGCTGATTATTCAAGAAATGCACTTCATCACCAAAGTTAGACATAACCTTATAGTAAAAAGATGGGAAAAAAGTATTCCAAGTAAATTGAATCAAGAAGCAAACAGATGTAGCTATTTTAATATCTTTCAAAACAGATAACAAATCAAAACTAATCAGAAAAAAATAGGAGAGTACTTACTCTTTAAAGGAACAGTACAAAAGGATATCACAGCTCTAAAAAATCTTTGCACCAAACTCAAACACAAGAAAATGAAAAGATCTCTTAAACTCTTGGTGCAGTAGGACAAATGTAATAAAAGTGGCCATCCTACCAAGAGTAATGTAGCAATTCAATGTAATCCACATCAAAATTACAAGAAAAAATATTCATGAAAATCAAAAAATAGCCTTTACCTTTATATGGAAACACACAAACAACAACAACAACAACACACACAAACACACAATCCAAAATATCTAAAACTATTCTGAATAATAAATGGGTTTCTGCAGGTATTGCCATCCCAGAGTTAAAGTTGTATTACAGAGCTACATTATAAAAGCACATAGTATTGGTATAAAAACAGACATATTAACTAAAGAAATAGAATTGGAGACCGGGACATTACTCCACATGCCCACAGACACCTGAGTTCTGACAAGTAAGTAAAAAATACACGCTGGAGAAAAAAAAAAAAAAAAAAAAAACAGCATCTTCAAGAAATGGTGCTTACCAACCTAGATGGATACATGAAGAAGAATGAAAATAAATCCACATCTGTCACCATGCCAAACAAACAAACATTCCAACCAAATAAAAACAAATCAACAACAAAATACCACCTCAACTCCAAATAAATTAAAGACCTAAACATAAAACCCGATACCCTGCATCTGAAAAGGAAAAGGCTTGAACCCATTGGCAAAAGAATGGGCCTTCTAAATAGGACATTGTTACCATAGGCATTAAGATTAATAATTAGTAAGTGGACCTCAGAATGCTAAAAGTCTTCTGTGTAGCAGAGGAGACTATTATGTTAGCAAAGTTTCAATCTTCATAATGGGAAAATTCTTTACCTATTATATATTTGATAGAGATTTAGAATCTATTCTGTATGGTTTTGGCTCCCTTGCCACAAATCAAGTGTTCCTAGGCATATGGGTTTATTTCTGGGTCTTCAATTCTATTCTATTGGCCAATCAGTCAATTTCTATGTAAGTACCATGCAGTTTTTATTACTATTATTCTGTAGTATTAGCAAGTAAGTCAGGGAAAGGGATACCTCTAGACCCTCTTTTATTATATAGGATTGTTTTAGTTGTTTTGGGTTTTTTGTTTTTCCATATGGAGTTTAGAATTGTTCTTTTAAGGCCTGTAAAGAATTGTGTTGGTATTTTGATAAGGACTGCACGAAATCAGTAGGTTGCTTTTGGTAAGATGGCAATTTTTACAAAAAGACACACATTGTATGTAGTTACTTATAAGTGAATTTTATCTGTACAATATTGTATAAACATAATTTAATTCATAAACCCAAGAAGATAAGTAACAAGGAAGGATGACTAAAGCTTACTCAGAAGAGGAAATCAAATAGACAGCAGCAGTGGTTGAAAAGAAGGAACAAAGTAGGGGAGAGAACACAGAGGGAAATGGTGGCAGAGATCAGACCTGGGGATAGTAGGGACAGGAGGAGAGGGCCTTCAGAGATAAAGGAAACCATGGGTAGAGGCATATCTGTGACAATATGGAGACATAGAACATAGGAGGATTCTATGAGGATATGGACATGATTCTAGCTGAGATCCCTAGTAGCAGGGGTCATGTAGACTGAAGAGGACATCCTCTAACTAGACAGGGGCACACCAATCTATCCAAAGAAACTTCAACTCAAATCTTACCCTGCCTACAAGATGTGCAGGGATAAGGATAGAGCAGAAATTGAAGGGATGTCCAACCAATGCCTGGCCCAAACTGAGACCCACCCCATGGGAGACACCTCTGATACTATTAAGGATACTCTGCTATGCTTGTAGACAGGAGCCTAGCATAGTTGTCCTCTGTGAGGCTCCATGCAGCAGCAGATCCAAACATATGAAGAGATTTATAGGCAAACACTGGGCAAAGTATAGGGAGTCTTATGGGAAAGTGATAGGGTAGATAGAACCACCTGAATGTGACAGGAGCTCCACAAGAAAACAGAGCTAACCTGCCAGGGCCCAGCAGGGCTTGTGGAACTGAAGTACCAACCAAAGACAATGAATAGACTGGATTTAGGCCCCCTACACAGATATTACAATTCAGGCTTCATGTGGGCCTCCTAGTAAAAAGTAATAGGGGCGGTCTCTGACATGGACTTGGTTGCTTGCATTTTGGTCACCACCCTTTTCCAGAAGTATCTCTCCAGGCCACAGAGAAAGAGGACATGCTCAGTCCTGATGAGACTTGATGAGCTGGAGTGAGCAGGGTGCCTCCCTTTTTCTGAGGAATAGGACAGAAGGATAGGGGAAGAGTGAGGGAGAGTAAGAAGAGGAGGGAGGGGGCTACAATCAGGATATAAAGTAAATAAATAAATAAATACATAAATTTTTAAAATTTATTCTAAAATGAAAGAACATGAAGTTGGTAGTATAAGGAGGTGGGGAGGATCTAGAAGTTCCAGGATGGAAAATGTGACCAAAATATATTGTATGAAAAAATTTAATTAAAAATACCTTTATTATACACAGTAACTTATATTACCAAAAAAAGATGTTACTATAAGGACAAATCAAGTATCTGAAATAAATGAAATACTAAGGTAATCTCAGCTTCAATTGGAAAGGCTGAATATTCTCCTTTCATGAAATTGACAGGTGAAAAAATCCCAACTTCAGTCATAGACCCAAAGATAGATGAACAAAACAAAACAAAACAAAAAACAAAAACAAAAAACCCTAAAATTCTGTGTTCCTAAGCTCATGCTGAAGAACCCCAAGAGAAGCATCATGTCATCATCACCAAAAATCTACTCCAGTAAACCTTTGCTGAACTCTTGTCTTACCACTCTAATCTACAGTTAACTAATGTTCAAAGCAAGCAATTTATATTTTATTTTGTACAAATTCTTACCACAAAATACTGTGAATTCTTAAATCTAATGACATTATTTACAGGAATTTGAAACCATCTTCTGTCTTCCATAAGCACATGTCCTCATGTGTACATTGCACCACACAAGCATTCTTAGATAAAACCACAGATAAATATTTCTCACATATATGAGTGTTTTTAAGCCACAGAGATATGTTAAAATTGATATAACAGGAAATTATGTCAAGTGAAATTAGCCAATCACAGAAAGTGGAAATTAAAAATCCCGGCCTAAAAATAGAATTGCAACAACTGAGGGTTGAGAAAGGGTACAGAAAGAAGAGAAGGAGGAAGAATCATGGTTAGCTATTAACAATTCATACTATGTGAGTCTACCATGGAAATACACTGAACAATCATATATATGATTAGCACCAGCTTAAAACAAAAAAAAAATACAAATATTTAAAATGAACATCAGATTGCTTGGTAAATATGTCTTTAAAACTATGTTATAATTCATAACTTTTGTTTAGTGTGGGCTTTTAAAGTTGTTAAATCAGTACTAATTATGGTTTATAGGGATGACAAATAACAGAATAAACAGTTTAAAATATTTCATTTCAAAGACTATTGTTTAGAAGTCAATGAAAGATTTCATGAATAAAATTTTATGGTGCTTTGTCGTGTGTTACTTAGAGACTCTTTACTTACTACAAATTGCAAAAAGTCAAGTTTCCTTTTCCTAAACCTTAATAATCCATACAAACTTTTAAAAATAGCTGTTCTGTCTCTAGTCATTCAGCCTGGTTAAATATAACAGTAGTTTTTATAAAAGAATTTCAAACAATTAATTTGCGATCGGACACAGATACTCTGCTGTGATAATCCAACTCTTTTAATAGTTAAAAGTATACAACAAGAATTTATGTGTTTTGCTTGTACCCTGAACTCAACAACAAATTAAGATAATAAACAGGAGATTTATGTCTCTTTACACAGTTCATATCTGTATTTCAACTCAAATCCTGAAGAGGCTTATTAAAACCTGACACACACCTAAATAATTATAAGTAATATATTAGATTCCAAGAGTCCTCTTTTTGTATTGATTTGTCTTATTGAAATAAAAATAGGTTGAATTTATACTGACTCATCAAGTCTAATAGTGATATTTTATCTGAACTTTTAAATGGCAATGATAATTTTAGGAATATATTATTTTTCTTGCATTTTATTTCTTATTCATTGGCTTTTCCCCTAGTCATACAGCCTAGTTAAATATAGCAAACAATCCAATTAAAATGGGGTACAGAGCTAAACAGAGAATTCTCAACAGGGGAATATTGAATGGCTGAGAAACACTTAAAGAAATGCTTAAAGTCCTTAGTCATCAGAGAAATGCAAGTCAAAAGGACTCTGATATTCCATCTTACACCTATCACAATGGCTAAGCTCAAAAACTCAAATGACTGCACATGCTGTCAAGGATGTGGAAAAAGGAGAATGCTCTTCCATTGGTAGTAGGAGAAGGGAAGTTCATAGCCAGGGGGATTATTGTTTACAGTAATAGAATAATTCTTAATTTTGATTTTGGTATTAATTATACAAAACTACATGTATAGTAAATTTCTTAGAATGACAAACACAGATGTACACATACACAGATGTTTATGTAACTGTAATCTTTGTATATTTATATTGGCCTATTGATGATTTTCTACTTTTAGTATTGGAATATAGTAATGTAAAATGTTATCATTGGGGCCTGAAGAATGAAAGATGGGGAATAAATTTCCATTAAACCTGTGTGAATCATTGTTTCAAAATAAAATGTTAAAATGTTAGTGATTAAGGATGCTTTTATCTACAGGTAAAGTGTAGCTGAATTATTTAGTTGACTGAAGCTATTGTTCTCAAAACCATTATTTCTGGAGCATCATTCAGTTAGGAAAGTTGTTAGTAGCTGTGCTGCACAAAATTTCTCCAAGTTAATACATGTGGAGAGTGCTAAAACCTTGCCTCTTAGAATCTTTCTTCCAGTTAGTGAAACATAGGCTCAAACAATATACTATTCCCAATCAATACATCTTTGCACATTTCAAGAATGGTACAGCTTCCATTACGCATTCAACTAAAGTCTGTGTGCTTAAGAAAACAGCTCCACAACTTGGAATGGGAGCTAAAGTAAAACAAAACAAAACAAAAACAAACAGACATCATAGCTGTTAATACCTGGCTACTGTTTGGAAGAGGTCCAGGATAAGGTCTCTGGTGCTGGATGTGGATGCTCTTTCAGTTCGCTTCATCTCTTGAGTGGCCAGAGGTGATGGCTCTGGCAACTGATCAGGATTGAAAGAGAAAGGAAAGAAAGGGAAAAAGAGCCCAAGATTTCTTCTCTAGGGACTGGCTATACTGCAGCAGTGAGGAGAACTTAATCTGACCACAAATTTCCTATGGCTGAGGCTGTAATAGCAGCTTCTGCCTAGAAACTGCACAGGGGTCCTAAAAGGAGGCTCTTTGATCTATAGATAGGCCTCTTTGTAGAGATCTCCAATAAGTCAATGTAAACTTAGCTTATTAGCCATAGAAGGCTGATGGTCCCGAGTCTGCTAACTTATTTGCAAATCTACAGAGAAGTAAGAAATAAGAGAGATAGAAAATAAACCACCTGTATACATACATTCAAGAAAAAATGATGGATGAAATTGGGCACCTTGATTTCAAGTGAAGTTAAGCTTCCCAATTTTCAGCACATACATTCAAGAGAAGGCTTCAAGAGAAGAAGTGGATGAAGTCAGGCATCTTATCCTTGACTGAATTTAAGCTTCCCAGTTCTCCAGCCCCATTTATTTTAGAAAACCGTACTTATACTTCTGAGAAAAGAGAATCACCTCATAGTCAAAAGAGTACAATTAGTCATAAAAACAGATGAATTCTAAAATATAACAGGTTACATCATTATCTAAACATTTCTTATCAACGTATCCACAACGTAAGTTCATAGTGAGTTCAGAATGACAAAGGTTGACAGGGTCTAAGGTTAATAGGGTCTGAAACCTACAAGAGTATACAACTTATCAAGGACTGACCTAACTATACACTATGCAGCTATCTGTTAGTTCACAATGAGCTCAGGACAATAATTTTATCTGTCTTTCATTCTAATAAACAGAGTAAATTCAGACATGTTCAGGTAGCTTCATTCCACTTAGGTTCATGTGAAATTAAAACAAACTTGCCTATATTTATGGTGAAATACCAGGATTTGTGGTGCCATCTGGAGTGGAGGCTTATCTGAAGCCCCAAATCTGCTAGTAGGCTATCCTTAGTGAGCCATCTGGAGGTCCACAAAGGTATTTATTGTAGCCATAAGCTAATTTTAACTTTTAAAGCTATTTGAATCAAATCAGGAATTCCATAATCAGGGATTCATTCATCTAAATAACAAATAGTACATCTTCAATAAGATCCTGTAAGAAGTTTGCTCAATCAGAGCTGGCCAGTACCCAGAAAATAACAGTTCACACCAATGCCAGATGTATTCACTTTTGGATTTTTTTTTTTTTTTTTTTTTTTTTGGTTTTTCAAGACAGGGTTTCTCTGTGTAGCCTTGGCCATCCTGGACTCACTTTGTAGATCAGGCTGGCCTCGAACTCACAGTGATCCACCTGCCTCTGCCTCTCGAGTTCTGGGATTAAAGGTGTGCACCACCACGCCTGGCTCACTTTTGGATTTTTGAGACAGGGCTTCTCTGTGTAAACTTGGCTGTCCTGGACTTGCTTTGTAGACCGGGATGGTCATGAATGTAGTCCTGGCTGTCCTGGACTTGCTTTGTAGACCAAGCTGGCCTTAGACTCACAGTGAGCCACCTACCTGTACCTCCCTGAGTGCTGGGATTAAAGGCATGTGCCACCATGCATGACTATAATGCCATATTTTAGAGAGATGCAGCAAAGCACAATTGACAGGGTAGTCAGAGGTTGGAAGCAATTCTGAAGTACATCACGATACAGACCTTGCAAATACTGGATCACCTCCAGAGGTCTCTCATGCTTTGTGGAGTTCCCCAAATCAAGGGCTCCTGACAGCATGCCAGAGGCTAGAAGCAGTTTGGGGTGCATAGTGGTACAAGACTGTGCAAGCACCAGATCACCTCCTAGAAAGCCTACATGCCTAGAGAGCTCCCTTAACATGGTAGCTCTTGGCACATAGCAGCATATATATCATCTTGCCTCTGGAGACAAGAGACAAATAACATGAAGATGTGAACTGGTTAGGTGAACAGAAATGAACGTCAAAATCAAGAGGAAACATCTCTGACTCACAGCATTTTACTCAAGTATGCTGAACAATAGCTCATTACGAAGGCCAAGCATGTAAAGAGCACCATTAATTGAACAGAGAAATGGCCCTCTGCACATGTGCCAATTTGAAAAGAGAACAGTAAGAGACAAACCTGGATTGAAGCTTCTAAATATAGATGAATTAATATTAAGAAAATCATTCAAACAAAATGCAGACAAGAAGGTGAAAAGTTGCCTAGGAAAGAAATTTTTAAAAATACTCACAAACCACTTAAGAATAACAACACTCCTGAAAAACATAGGAAAGATCTGATTAAAATATCAAGTCACACTGGCCTTTGGAAGAAAAGACTGAATATGAAACCCCACTTCTTTGTAAATTTAAATACAAATTCAAAAAGACCCCAATTTTAATATTAACTATCTTTGTTAGGCTCAAGAAGTCAGGCTCATAAAATGCTTGGTGCTGTAGTTCATGGAAAGTAGGCTGAAATGTCAATAAAATTATAAAACAACTTTTATGAGGCGGTGTTTTACCTCATATTACAGTAGGCATTAGAAATTTATATCTTGGAAAATTTATGCTATCACAAACATAACTGAAGATGAACAACAAGAAATAGGTCCTACACCATAAAAGGGTGCATTAGACAAAGCCAAGGTAACTCTTTACATTGGTTAGTCAACAGTCCATGAATGCCATTGGAGAAAAATATGTTTTATGTTGCAAATAAGTTGTAAATGTTCTAGAAAGATAAGAAAATAAAATTTTTGGTGTGCTATATACAATAGAAATGGCAAAATTCAACAATTCGAAAAGATTAAATATGGCAATATCAAAACTAAAACTTTTCTACAGTGAAAGATTTAGACAGGCTAACCTCCAAATCTTAAGAACAACTGTATGCCCACATTCAACATGTCAGTATGTACAGGGCTAACCACTTGGGATTGGATAAACTGTGTGGAAACTCATCCATCAAGGAAACTGACTCTCTCTTTCAGCCACCATTGCGCACTTATGGCTCTTGGTATTTGTGGTAGGACTGTGTGTAATTTCCAATGTTCATGTTATCCTGTCAACTCATGCTGTAATGCTAGTCTGCTCAAGCTATCATATTGTTGAGAGTATCAGTGCATTCTCCCATTTATGTATAGGAAACATTATCTAGAAAAGTCATCATAGTACTCTGGCTCTTAAAAACTTTCTGTCACCTCTTTTGTGATGTTTCTTTCCTTAGCCTTAGCTGTAAGGGTTATACTGAAGATCTATCAGTTGGGATTGAGTACCTGTGGACACTTAAACTTGCCATTATCTTTGGTTGCCTTCACAATCTTGAATACACTACACAGAAAAAGAAGCAATAATAGTTCAATCCAGCTTTAAAGCCTATAAAACACAATAACAGACTCTGCAAAATATTTCTCAGTAGTACAATAGAGGCATTTTCATCCTGAATATTCATATTCTTCAGAATAAGCAATTAAACAAAAGTGTTATTACAAGGGAATATCCCTAATAATCTTCATCAAAAAACTAAAGGGAAATAAAAAACATTTACAAATACTCTTACTAAGACCACTACGGTTAATAATTCATTATGATTATTTTTCCATATTGATCAGTTGCATGACAAGAAAACATAATAAAATAATTTATATTAATTTGTTTCTGAAAGTTTTTAACTATATTATTATTATTATCATCATCATCATCATCATCATCATTTTTTGAGACAGTGTCTTAAATAGCACAGGCTGGCAGGGAACTCACTATGTAGTTGAGAACAACCTTGAATTCCTGCTCTTGATTCCACATCCTAAGTACTGGGATTATACGTACGATTGTTCATGTGAGGCAACATATGTAACTAAACATTTTACTACTTTCTTCAAGTGACAAATACTTAAAAAGTGTGTGGATTATGCATATTAATGATTAACTCCTAGTCACCAATAACAAATCTGTGTCCCATTAAGGAAAGACAAAAAATCTCTTTTCCCTTGGAATCATTTAGCCAAGAATTAGTCTAGATTTGCATTCTCTACTTTACATGCCCTGTTTTCCATTCCATCTGTCTGCATGACTGATTCTGTGCCTCCTTGAAGGTTGATTAGTGAACGTTTGTCCCAGTCCATCCTTGTGTTTCTCTGTCATGACTGTGAATCTGTGAGTGGTGTCTGTCTAACAAAATACTTTGTTCTGTCTTCTTTTAAAAGCAGGAAGCATCATATAGGGAAGGAAAGAGATACTTTACAAAAATATTTAACAGGGCTACACGGAATCCAACTGATTGCAATTGATTCAGATAACAAAATCCATTTTTTAGCAACCAATATCCATAAGTGTTTCTTTAAATTTTATGGTAGACATTAGGTTGTTTTCAACTTCTGTAATTGCTGTTTTTAGCAAATGATACATACGCACTGTTCTTGGTCAGGGGCATGTTAGTGTACATAACTTAAGACTGAAACTATAAGAAAAAGGAACTATGTATTAGCTTAGGCTATAAAAAACTGATTACATGAGACACTCAAGGAAAATATGGTTGACTGTTAAATAGTTCTCTTAAATGCTGCGTACAAACTGAGTATACAGTAGCCTAGCAAGTGACCTCTGTGTATTAACTATGGCTGTGAGGTTCATCAGGTATGTCTCTTAGGATGTAAAAGATATTTTCAGAATATTGTATCTCCACAATAAAGTACCATTGTATAATCATTTCTTTAAAGCAATATAATATAGGCATATTTGATGCAAGTTGGGCTGGAACCAAAACCGAAACCAAAGTAAACTGAAACCCTCCCTAAGGTTCACTGAGTATATTTGGACACAAGTAAATGGTAGCTTCATGGAGAGTTCTGAGAATTTTCAACTTTCCCTTACAGTTTATGACACTGCAATAACTAAAGTAACTGAACATGATTTAAGAAATTCTTTGTGGCTGTTTCTTATAAGTCCTTTGGTTTTTTTTTAATATTTAGCATGTTATTTTGCTATTTTAAAACATAATCTACAAACAGAAAAGCACAAAACCTTTAAATATTGTGAAATTTTGTTCAAGTTTTATTGAAAGAAGCAGCAATCTGCTTCTGACAATTCATATCATGCACTAATTTCAGATGTAGATGTAATATGAATAAAATAATAATTTATTTAATAAAATCATTTCCAGATATTGAAAGCTCCCATGGATCTCTCATAAACTTTTGAATAATGATCTCAGCTAGACTTTCACTTTGTTCTCATCCTAGAGTTACATTCTCTCCTGTTTACTATATTTCTCACCTCTGAATTAGAAACGCACACACACTAAGGCTCAGCTTACAAAGATATTTGAGCATGCTTTTCTTTTTTTCTTTTCCATGGGTTCCAATTACAAGTACTGAAAATCTTCAAAAGAGAAAATGTGGAAATTTAGTCAGCTTAAAATATGATTTTTCTTGATTTTTAGAAAGGTATTCTTTATTTTCCCCTGGTCTCCAGATATTCTTATAATTCTCAATTTCTGAATATTCTGAGGATCAAATCTCATTGTAACATCAGCTCAGATCTGCTACACATTATACTTAAAATATACACGTTCAAATGGAACATACATATAGAACAATTTCCTTATAGTGAATTTGTTTCCAATTTCTGCTACTTATTTCTCAACTTTACCACTTCTCTCAAAATCTAAATCCCAGTCACTTTTGGGACATTAGCTTTTAATCTATAACAACAAACCCCACACAGTACTCATCTCTATTATGGTGGCTTCAACTGTCTCAAATGAAAGTTTACAGATATTTTTCCAAGATCCTGTAATCTTGAACAAATTTAACTCTAATTTTATTTCACCCCTGTAACATCTTAAGTGAAAATACACCTATATGGCCAGTGTGAGTCCTATGAGGCATTACCGTTGTTTGTGCTAATTTTTTGTCATTGATTCTTTAATTACTTTATTTTTTAAAGATTTAAAACAAATTTATGTTTATGTTTGTCTGAATGTAAGTATGTGTACTGCATATATGCTTAGTTCCCAAGGCCAGAAGAAAGCATGGAAATCTCCTGGAAGTAAATTTAAAAAGTGTTGTGAACACGCATATGGGTGTTGGAAAAAGAACCCAGGTCCTCTGAAACAGAGGCAAGTGCAAGTGTTCTTTACCATGGACTCAGAACTCTAGCCCTATTTATTTATTTTTAGATGGGATTTTCAGTAGCCAAGGCTGGTCTCCCAGATTTTGCTCTGTGGCCAAGCATAACTTTGAATTTCTGACTCTCCTGCCTCCAGTTTCCAAGTGTTGCTCTATGAGTTCTTCAGTAAACTTTGTTGCTGTTGTTGTTGCTGCAGCTGTTGCTCTTGCTACTGACAGTCTCTTGTTATCTCAGCCTGGCCTGTTAAAGAAAATAGCATAGGGCATTAACTGTTGTAAAAGAACAAAAGACCGAAGTGGCAGAAGCCTTGCTTGATCAGGTTGACAGCATTGAAGTGGCTAGTTGGCTTCAGCTTTGAATCACAATAAAAAACGACAGAGAGCATAAGAAAGCCCTTCTAATCATTTCTCACAGTGACACTAGCTTCATTCTCAGGAAACTTCTTTTTATAACATCCACTGCCAATAGACGACATGCATTCCAATGAATGTCACTGGCTTATAGGTTTCCCTTTTCTTCTTACCTTCTGCAATCTGTCCACAGAGTTGAAGCATCTTGTACAGACAGCTTATGTTTCAAGAGCGTTAATGTTACCAATGCATTTAGCTTCTCTTATACCTATCCAGTATAATTCAAGAACTGGGAGAAGAAACCACGATCTGCAAGCAAGGCATATTTTAATGTAATATGTTTCTGTCCTTTTATTTTTTCATTATGAAAAACAGAGAGAAAACATGCAGACTTCAGTAGAAGTTCTAAGAATAATGTTTCATCCTAGGTAAATGTTTTAAAAGGTTCTGCTAAGCCAGTCATGGTGGAGCATGCTTTTAATCCCAGCACTTGGGAGGCAGAGGCCGGTGGATCGCTGTGACTTCGAGGCCAGCCTGGTCTACAAAGTGAGTCCAGAACAGTGAAGGCTACACAGAGAGATCCTGTCTCAAAAAGATAAAAACCAAAAACCAAACCAAAGCAAAACAAACAAACAAAAAAAGGTTCTGTTATATGTGTTAGCTATCAGCTATAGTACATATCCACTTTGGCAACCTATGCAGCTACAGAACAAGGTGTAGCATATTCATCAGTCTTCAGTTTTTCTCTGTCACAAATGTAAGTCTTCCTTACAAATTCTTTTTTAAATAATTTCTATAGGTGTTTTAACCATGGCCATCCAACACCACTCTCTAATTTCCTCCCAGAGCTCTCCACCTCATCACCTTCCCTTCTTCATGTCTTTTTGTAATTTTTTTTTTTTTTTGCTATTAATAACACTAGGTTCAATTAGTGGTGTCTATAGGTACATGCTAACTGGTCTTGCTGACAGACTATTATAAATATATACGTTTATTGCCATTGAATTGTGCTGGTCTCAACTCTGGTCAGAAAAGCTCTTTTCTGTATTGAATAACAGTTAATATAGAGACTCATAACTGGTTTAAGTGCTGATTATAAATAACTCTGAGTGCTCATCTGTGGATGGGACACCTATGTTTTAAGGACTCTTGATAAATGCAAAAATCTCAATTAAAAAGGGCATCCTTGTCTGCCTAATGGTACTGGTAAAATAGACAAATTGTTTATTCATATTTATATTTTACCCTAAAGGTTCCAAGTGCATTTGACTAGTTATATATACATGCCACATATTATGCATATTTTTCTTTTTACATACATAAAAGGCAAAATTGTCATTAAGTAGGAATAAAGGGAAAATTCTGAACTATATATACAAGGTGGCACCTAGGATGACTATTACCAAACTTTATGCTTAGAGGCCCAGAAATTCTGTAATCCCGTCTTTTTCTTGGCACATTCACTTCCAATTATCTTGTCAGAAAACATGTATACAGAGAAATGGTAATTATGAAATAAGGTACTGAACTACATCCAGTGCTTATTATGTCTTTATACTCTTTCTACATGGTTCAGAGTACTTTAGTAATGCTGAATTTAGTAGCCTAGTCCTCTTCCTATTCTAAACACCAAATTTCAGGATATGATTACCTTGGGACCATCTGTGAAGTACAGATGAAAAATGATGTCACCTATAAGAAAAAACAAAAGTCATGATAGTGGGACCTCTCTCAGAGTCAAAGTATAGGACAGGCCCTGGGCATGTGCAATTAACAGCTCACATCTTTCTGAGTGAGATAGTCTACCTTCGCTCTTCCCAGTTGTTCCCCCCTGACACATACACTTTGTTCCCTCCCTCTTCTACACCCATATTTCTCTCCTGTCTTCCTCCCATTTTCTTCTTTCTCACCCTTCTTTCCCTTATCTACTTCCACTTTCCTCTTCTTCCTCCCATGTTCTCCTCGTTCTCTGGTCCCATTCCTCTCCATATCTCCATCGACATCTTCCAGTTGAACTACAATTGAGGAAATATATGAGAATGTTAATATTTATGTTTATTAAACTGTCATTTTCCTCAGCATTCTGTATTTTTATGATAAGCACAATTTTTATAATTACAAGAAAACGGCATCATTTTCATAGCATACCAGTTTATTTAATATTTATTTTAGGGTGCAATAAAAGAACATGAAAAATATCAAATGATAAAATAATTTTCAATGAATGGCAAAGTAAAACACACTACAGAGAAAATATGGTTTCTTTAGTTTTCAATTACATAATATACAATGAGGCAACTTTTTAAAATACTATATCATATTTAACACCTCAACGGTAAACAATATTTTTGCTTATTGACCACATCACACAAACAAATCCACAAATTTCTAAAGTGATCTTGAAAGACATTTTTAAATATATTCTCATCTTCTTTTCAAGCAACTACATTTCACAATAGAATATTTTAGTTGGTATTATTACTACATTTCTATGGCAAAGTAATGAAGGCACAACTAGTGCAAGCAGATTTGAGTCCTTAGTCTTCTGGGCTGAAAAAAGAAAGAGAAAATACATATACATTGGCATTTAAAGTTTTGCATTTTCAGGCAAAGATTTGTCTAACAAGTCTGACAATTTTCACAGGTACAATCTAATAGGAACATGACGAAACGACTTCACAAAACCAACACTTTAGCACCAAAAAAAAAAAACAAAACAAAAACAAAAACAAAAAACAAAAAACAAAAACAAAAACAAAAAACCCATGCGTTGGAAATTAGCAGCCATTTAAATATTTTTAAGAATATTACAATACACCAGGCAAGGTAAAATAAACAGATGTTTAAGACACCTTTTAGGACACTACCAGGGAAAATGAAAACACAAGACTATAAGGAATAATAGTGTTCAGGTTACAGGGCAAGTTTTATCTTTTATAAGATTAGGTGAATCTGTTTCCCTTCTGCTTGCTTGACTTTTAAAGATTCTTGGAAACTCTTTCAGCTTGCCCTTTTCACTTGTAGTACTTCCGGTTTCCATAATCCCTAACATCATGGTAGTAGGGATCATTGATTTCTCCTGTGAAGTAATAGATTGACTTCAAGACGACATTATCATGCAAAATTTGACCAATTTCAAAGTCCTCATCAAGGATAGCATCTTCTTTTGGCTCCAGCTTCCCAATCAAAGGAATCTCAGGCGGACTAAAGAAATTGAAGAAGGAGGCATTAGGAACTACTCTTGGCTGGACTTCAGTTTCTCCAGTAGCAGCTGGGAGACTTCGGGTGGTTTTAACTGTAACATCTTTTCCTCGTCTCCAATCAATTTTGCAGCCTTTGCACTCTTCAATTTCCCATCCCCAAGCGAAGAAAGGATCATAGTGATCTGGTTTTGACCTTATTATGTATGTCTTCATCAGGAACTCATTTCTGAAGTATGGGTTAGGCAGGAAATGAAATTCAAAAGTGTAACTTATAGGCTGCCCAGGGTTTGAGAACTTCAAGCTAACATCAGATAAGAACTTCAAAATGGGTTCATCACACTTTTTAATCATAGGCCCAAGCTTATCAACATTCTTTAAAACAGTCAGCCAATAGTCAGGAATACCTTTAGGATCTTCTCTCTTGGGTTTTCCCTTTCTAGCTCTTTTAATATTCACTCCTCCTTCAGGCCTTGTCTCTGGAACTCTTTTTTGGGCCTCTCTCACTGGAGCCCTAGGTTTAGATTCTTCTGTAGGCTGATCCTTATTTTCTGCATTTGCTTGGGGAACTTCTTTGGGGTCTTCTTTTTGTTCAGGAGTTATCTCTATGCATTCTTTAGAGTCTACTTTTTCTTCAACCTTTACCTCTGGAATTTCTTCAGAGGCGTCCTTTTCTACAACTTTTTCTTCAGCTCCTTCTTTTGGAATTTCTTTTTCTTCAGCTCTCACCTCAGGAATTTCTTTGGGAGCCTCCTCTTCTTCAACTTTCGCCTCAGGAACTTCTCTTGGAATGTTCTTTTCTTCTTCCTTCACTTCAGCTTTCTCTTTACAGCTTTCGTCTTCCTCCTCACCCTCTAAGGGTGGCATTTCGTTAGGTGTGTCATCACGCATTTCCTCATCACTGCTGAACTCTTCCTCTGAATTCCATTCACACTCCTCTTCTGTAGGCTCATATTCTGCATTTATGATCTGAAAACGCTTATCATATAGAGGCTTATTGAGTTCAGCATATTTTCTTTCAAGATCATGAATTGCCCTTAAGAACAAGGTGTCTACCTTGTCGCACTCATCCTGAATATTTCTGAGTGCTTGCACCCGATTTCTCACTGCCTGGGGCAGCTTATCCATGAAATGTTTCCCGGAGGGATGCCGCTGGGCCCTTCTGGAAGGCTCAGGTACCCTCTTCTTTTGGAATACTTGACTGCCACTGCTCCCACTGCCACTGCTACTGCTGCCGCTGCTGCTATTGCTGCTGCTGCTGCTGCAACTAGTGGTACTGCTAGAGCTATTGCTGTCAGATTCTTCCCCAGAATCACTAGCTGAGCTAGCCATAGCCTCTTCAGCAACCCCATGGACGGCAGCTTCTGTGACCATTTTAGGATCCGCTTCTGCCATGCTGCTAGCCCCGCACACCTCTCTAAGGTGGTGACAACAGCAGAGATCTCGCACCCAGAGATGGGCCCAAAATGACTCACGGATGCTCTGGCGGTGGCGGTGAAGGCCCAGGCTGGTCAGGCGGCAGCGGAGGCGGCGGCGGTGGCGGCGGTGGCTGCGGTGGCGGCGGTGGCGGCCAGCAGCTGCAGGCGACTGACAGCCCAAGGACTGCAGAGGCTGTAGCAGTTGTGCGGCTGGGGCGGGGCCACGGAAGCTGTAGTCGGGAAGCCTCAGCGGGCCGGGAGCTTGGACTACAAGGCCTGTCAGGCTGCAATAGACTGGGGACAGGATGTGCCGCAGTAGAATGGCGCAGTACAGGACCCAGAATCCCCTCCTAGGTTAGTATGGGAAGCCCCTCCCTTGCTGACAACCCTCCCGTTAATTTCGTTCCCAGGATGCCTTTAGTTCACTCCTCATTTGACGGATGGCCTTGATTGACTATTATTAAGACCAATGAATGGGTGAAGCCAGAAGCCCTTCCTCCTGGCTCCTCCCACCTTCCTAGTTGCTCCTTGGTCGCTAAGGCACTGGGCTCGGAAAGACAGGGTCTCTCCCTCCGTTCAAAATTCTCCCCTTATGTTGTTTTTAATTCAAAGATAGAAAAAAAAAAAAAAAAAGCGGAAACATGAGGTGAAAACGCCAGCTATAATTCCTAGCAACTGAAGAAAAATAACCCCTTAGCTCAACTAGCTATCCTGAACTATTTGTTTGGTCACGGCCTGTTAATGGAAAAAAAAAGTGAAAACGCTTTAAGTGGCATCATTGGATAGTGTGACTGTGGGTGACTGAGGAAACACACATAAACACACACACACACACACACACACACACACACACACACACACACACACACACAGTTTTTCTCTAAATATCCCATGAAAGTGTTTTTACACTATAAAGGAGGGAGTCCTGTATTGGAGGGGGAGGGGCTAGGCAGCAGGCATATTGCATTCACGTAGCAGATTTATTAAGTGCTGTCTGTGATGTTTGTCAAGACTGGGTTTTATCCATCTACAAGGTTTGCGAACCCATGTTGCCGTGAGTCAGTTACACCATTTTTAAAATTGTAATTCTGTTTTAAATCTGGCATATAATATACTCTAATCGTATTGCTAAATTGTCACATAGTCCTTTTTAATGCGTGTAGCAGCATTTTAGATAAAAAACAAACGAGTGTTTAAGCACAGGGTTTCTTTCAAACTTTTGTGCAGCAGGTTTCAATTACAGGAACAGCAGGATGGGAGGGTGACTTTGTTTTAACACAAGTGTTTAAGATGTCATCTGACACCAATTTTCTTCTAGTGTGGAATTCTGTCTATGTTAAAGGATGATCTACAAGTCAAATAATATGTAAACAAACTTTGCTAAATGAAATTTAAAAACATATTTGTTATTTTGGTTTACAGGATTTAGTTCTGCTACAACCCAAAAGACCAGTGTTTACTTTTCATTGAAAGGTGAGAAACATATTAGCCCCCCCTTTTTAATTAATGAACAGAACTGTCCGTCTGGGCTTAAATAAAAATTCGCAGGGTGTACTCTGTTAACGATTTGATTGGAAGATATATTGGTATTTCCAGAAAAGCAGAAAAATCAACAGAGGTGATTTGACATACAAATGAGAAAATAATCTACTTAACTACATTCACTCTCCAAAACTGATAATAAACTATAAGTGCTATCTGAAAATGTAAAATACACTCCATTATTAATTTCAAATCAGAAAATATATTAAAACGAGACTATCCTTTGTGTACTACATTTTATGATAGATTTGTGCTTTGTATTTAGTCATGTATTTTTAAGAAATGCATTGTATGAAAATGAATTTATACTTGTTATCTATACCTGTTGAATTGTATGTACATTTTAAGGATTAAAATTCAATATGGATGATTCTGATGATAGTCAATGTTTAATTTTAACAACCAAAAGATAAACATTTGTAGCATTTTGATATGCTTCCTTTCAGAACTTTCCTTATGCATGTATACACATGGTTATTTATGAATACTTTTGATCTATGTGGCATCATGTGATGGTTTATAGTTTGCTGATTTATGACTATGTTTTAATAGAAAATAATCAATAGCTTATTTTTAAAATATATATTAAATTATAATTGCCTTGATACATTTAACCAGAGTCCTGTTGTAAGGTGTATGTATACCTATACTATTCATTATTATGTACTTCAGAACATTAACATATGATATATTCGTAGATATTGGAAGATAGACAAAATCTTATGTTTATTTTGTAATTTTGAACCTATTAAAATGCCCATGAAAGTTCTTGTAATTTAAAGTTCAAAAGAGCGTAACCATTCCAACCTTCAACCAATAATGCCTGTGAATTTCCTGTGAGAAGAATATTAGTGATGTATGTTAATATAATGAATCCTAAGTTAAAAGATGCTTGTCTTTACTGCTTGTTTTGTAATTTTAATTAAAAAAACACTATGTGAACAATAATTCAAATTAATAGGTTGCAAGGAAAATACTGTACTGCCATTTATCTGTACTTACAGTAATAGGCATATTATAAATGAACATTTATATATTTTATATTACTTTAGTGGTATAATTTATATATTAACTTCTTTACCATCAGAGATTACTATTTTTGAGTCAGTTATGGGTTAAGATGTAGATTTGTTTGTCTGCATGTTTTCCTGAGGTGGGTATGGAATGCAAAAATCGTGCATGCTAGGGTGCTTCAGCATTGAGCCATACCTGTAACCACAGATATTTAAATTTTTATTTTAGTAGTTACTTATTTCTTTTTGAGTCATTTATTTAATGAACTTTCTTTCTGTACATATTGAATCCCATTATTTACCATGTAACTAAATTGATTGGATATATTCCTGCATTCTATGTTTTTATATATTGAATACAAATTCTCAGCAGATAATGGAATGTGGCAGATTTTGTTGTTGTTTTGAATGACAATATCACTAAGCATCCCAGGATGGCTTCAAAGCTTTCTGTGTATCCCATATTTGTTTCAATAGTAAAGGAGATTAAAGGTCAATTTATATATTTTTAAATTACTTTTATTGATTATAATAAGCTAACATGCTAAATACAAAAAAGTCAAATGCAACTCTGTGTATTTCAAGAGATCATTACTATTCTTATTTTAACTTATACTTTCTAAATATTTTGTCAATGCTCTACACATCCACCATTTAGATTAGTGTCTTTTCATAGGTTTATTGTTAGTTTAACAGTAGTTTTTATCTTCTCTCCAACTGAATAAAAAAAATAAATCAGTGTCAAAATTCAAAAAATAAAGTAATTTGGGTCTTGAATTCAGACAACCATAGATATTTTGTTAAATATTTCTGCTCTAACATACCAATAGGAATCTAATATTGGTTTAAATTTAATGTTATCTCTTTAAAAGTTTTTCATAATTTTACATTATAAATCATATTCACATACTTATATTGAAAATATGTTGAGAAAAAGAGAAAGAACCCTGTAAATACCTAATACAAAATAATATTATTTATGAACTGTAAAATTTTATGAAATATCTTTCTATAAACTGAGTTTTAAAATTATTTGACAGTTTCTAATCATAGTATATTTTCATGTGTGTGTGCATGTGTGTGTGTATTTTCTTCCTTAGGTATCATTATGTATTACTTCTTCAACAATAAACACTGTGCCTGTTCTATTGTTTTGTGAAGTTTTGGCAGTGACTAAATTCCTATTCTTTTCATAAATAATGTTTATAACATAATTTTTAGTTACTCAGGCTGTACATAGCTCATTGAGGACTGGTTATAACTTTCCTGATGTGAATATATAACACAATCCTTTAAATTTCTTACACACACACAAACACACACACACACACACACACACACACACACACACACTACACGATTTCAAGTGTCTCAGCATTATCTCAAGTTGCAATTATCTATAAAGCTATGTATAACCAGTTCTCACTTATAAACTTTTAAATTAGAGTTGTGTAAATTGTGTGTGCAAGTTTTCAAAAGCATGAGTGTATGAGTGTGTTGTGTAACTTATAGAGTTGGTTCACTCTTTCCACTGTGTCCAAGTTTGCATGGCAAGAACTTTTACCCACTGAGCCATACAGTGAATGTGAATTCATTTATTTTGAGCTTCCAATGTTCTCTCTCTTGCTGTCTCTGTCTCTGTCTCTGTCTCTGTCTCTGTCTCTGTCTCTCTCTCTCTCTCTCTCTCTCTCTCTCTCTCTCTCTCTCTCTCTCTCTCTCTCTCTCTCTCTCTCTCCCTCTCTCTCTCTCTCTCTTTCTCTCTCCCTCTCTCTCTGTTTCTTTTCCCCTCCCCCTCTCCCTTCCCCTCTCCCTTTCACCCTCTTTATGTTGTGGTTTAAGGATCATCCTAACAATTTTATCTGAGTAAAGAAGTAGCCCATTCTCTAATAAATATATTAAAATATAGCATACACAGCAAAATTTAATAATTGTACACACATTTTAAAATCACTACTGCCACCCAGATAATTGAATTTTTTGTCATAACAAAAGTTTTCTCATTGGTCCATTTGCAATCACAAATCCATTTTATGTTTCTATAGATTAGTTAGCATTTTCTACAATTGTAAGTAAACAATATCATGGAACATTAGACACCTTTTCCTATATTCTTTTTCTAGCATAAATATTTAGAATTTAGAATTGTACCTATTTTATATGTACTAAGAGTTTTTATTCCTACTTGTTACTGAGGCATGACACACTTTCTACAAGTACAATAATTTATGTATATTCATTTGCATAATTCTGAGTTGGTGACTACTGTGAATAAAATTGTTCTGATCCTTTTTGTACAAGTATTTATATGCACATATGTTTTTGTTTCTTTTAGAAAATATTCCAAGGAGTGGATTGGCTGGAACCCAATGTAAGTGCATATTTTCCTTTATAAGAAATTACCTGTTTCTCAAATAACTTCTTATTTTCAGCTCTACCAACAGTAGAAATACTTGGTGTGGTCAGTCTTAATGTTCTAATAGGTATGTGATGGCAAAGTCTTGTGGTTTTTATTTGCAGTTCCCTAATGACAACTGATGTTGAGCATCTCTTCTTATCTTGATTTAACAATGATATATATTTTGTGAAACATGTACTCATACTTTGCCTCTTTAATAATGTGTGCTAGTGGCATTGCTATTATTCTTTGAGTGTTCTTTTATATATGAATCTTTCCTTAACTAAAACATTAGCAAATTCAGTCTGAACTTATACTATTTTCTCTTAACATTGCCTTTCATAATTTTCAAAAATCAGAAAGATTTTATTTATTTATGATAAAGTCAAAGAAATATTTTCCAAGTACTGTGTGTCATTGCTCAAACTTAAAAATACTTTCTTATCATTTTCTTGAAAATTAATATGTTTTAGTTTGATACTAAGGCTGATGTTTTTGTACATGGCAAAATATATGGAATGAAGTCATTTATTATTTTGCATATGAATATACAATTGGTTCAAAGTCAAGAGACTTTCTTTTAACCATCAATTTGACTTTTCAGAGTGTCAAACAAAAATTCTCTGTATATGTGCGTATCTATGATAGGCAGTTATACTCAGGTGTCTACCCATTTTAATTCCCTAATTGGTAGGCATATATTTATTAGACATATTCAGAGATGGAATACAAATCAATGTGCAATAAAAGACTTTTATTACAATGGAGAAAATCAAGGTGCAAATTTTCACCAATGATCTTTCACTTCTGCCCCCCAAATATTTAAGAGACAGGAACAGAAAGTAGCAGCATAAACCTAGAGAATATGTAAAAGCAAACCAAACAAACAACCAAACACAAGTTGATTTTATGAAGTAGCCAGTGTATAGGTATATACAGCAAAACTATAAAAATAGTATTAAGTACTCTTCACATGCATATATAATGCCTTTGTCTTTCTTACAACAGAGACACATGTTTACTACAATTGAAATACAAAGTATTTTATGAAGATATAAATTATGATAGAAAAATAATAGTAAAACTATATTGTTGTCATTTCACAAGTGTTTTTAGTATAATATTACACCTTTTATTCCTTTCATAAAATATACAAATAAAGAAAATGTGGTAAGTAGGCATAGATTTTGATTATTTTAAAATGTAATTGCTTGTGAATTAATTACATTTAAGTTAATATGTAGTAAAGTGCACAAAGTAAAGTTACAGATCATGAAATAGCAAATAAGGAAAAAATTCAATGATTTGAATGATATGTATAATGATAGTCTAATGTAATTTTTAATGTAAAATTATATGTGATACATATGTGTACATATACATTAACATATACCGTTTAGACCAGCTAGATCATAGGTTGTCAGATCGTGTATTTATTTTTCTGTGCTGGGATTTCTTCACTAAATGTAATGTTCTCCAGACTCATATAAGTTGTAACAAATTACAGCAATTCCATTGTTTTGTTTTTTTAATGCTAAATATTCTTAATTTTGTACCCATTCCATTTTTCTCATGTTTATAGATACATATATTGATTCCATATCTTTCTTATTTCAAGTAATGATACAGTGAGCACAGACAGATACTTTCCTAATATACTTATTTTGTTTCTTCATCATACTAATTTCCATAATGGCTTATTAATGTATACTCCTTTCATCAGTGTTAAAGGTTTCCCTTTGCTTTACATCCTCAGCAGAAATTAGTTGTCTTTCTTTTTCATGATAAACATTTCAACAATAGTGAAGTGATATCTCATTTTGGTTTTATTTTGTTATGCCTTGATGATTAATACTATAGAGCATTGTTTTTCATGAATCTGCTATCTATTTGTATGTCTTTCTTTCAAAAGGTATATTTAGTTGCTTTATCTGTTTTTCAATTTGATTATTTCTTGTTTGATTCATTGAATGGTTAAGTATTTGGGGTATTAACCACGTATGAGATCAACAGTTGGCAAATTTATTTTCCCATTTTTTAGGTTTATTCTTCATTTTGTTGGTTGTTTTGCTGAGCAGAAACTTTTCAAGTTATTGTAATTCTATTTGTCATTTCTTGGCTAATGTTAATTTTCAAATTAAAATTGCATATACTATTCAAGTTAGTATAGTCATATTCCAGAGGGATGTTTTTACAAGGGTGTTCAAGGATTTATTCTTGCAATACTTATCTAAAGTATTTTCACTATTAATGCAATAAATGTATCTTTTAAATAATAAGTTTAGTTTTTTTACATAATTTATTAAAGATAGAGGAAAAGAAAATCAAAGAATTTAAATAATAAACCGTGTTAATATGTACTTAACCTCAATAACTTACTATAAAAGTTGCAATTTATTTGGACACATGAAACAAAATGGGTTGATATTTTCTGTCAACTTCTATACAGAATAAAACAAATATTTAATTTCATCATATGCCTGTGTTGAGAAAAATGCAATCTCATAATGCAGATATCCCTGCAGATAAAAACAAATGCATAATCATTATGATTCAAAGTTGATGGCCATTTTTTTTTTACAAAATAATATATACACAATATACAAGACTTTTAAAAAGAGATTTGAAATAATAAAATTTCATTTCCTTAACAAAGTAAATATTTTTTAAGTATATCCTCTGGGATCATAATTCTCAGACTTGGTTTCTGTTTCGTCCCTTTACCCAGTCTTCTAGATATTGGACAATTCATTTCACATTACTGCATTTGCTTTCCCTCTTTAAAAGGGGACCAGTAATGAATCATAAAATAGAGATTTAATGGCTTTGTTATTTTGTATATTTTATTATCAATAGTTTGTATACAGAATCTTTCTTATTATAATTTCAAACACTTATAGCAATTTCTCCTGTATATGCTTTAATTTGCCCTTTGGAGGTAGCACAAAAATCTACATACAGACAAAATCTTACCAATTCTAATTTACCTGAGGGTAAAATATCATGTATAGTGGCAATCTCTTTTGTTGTTGTTGTTGTTTTGTTTTTGTTTTTCGATACAAGGTCTCTCTGTGTTAGCCTTGGCTGTCCTGGACTCACTTTGTAGACCAGGCTGGTCTCGAATCCACAGCCATCCACCTGCTTCTGCTTCTGGGATTAAAGGTGTGTGCCACCATGCCCGACCTGGCATTCTCTTGATATTTGTAACATTACTTGATTCAGATAGTTCTCAGGTCATTAAACAGTTAGCCAGTCTGATATTATTTACTTGTAAAATGACCTCATTCATTTCAACACCCACCTGAAAATAGCATTTAAAAGAAAATACCTTAAGTTGGAAAATTGGTTCAGTGTTTAAGAGCACTGGTGCCTTTCCAGAGAACCAAATTTTGATCCCCAGAACCCACATAAATTCTCACAACATTCTGTAACAAAAGTTCATAGGATTTTGGCTCTCTTCCACTCTCCACAGGCACAAAGCACACATATGATGCACAGACATATGTGCAAGCAAAAAAAAATCATGCACATACAAAGAAAAATAATAATACTAATATTTTAAAATAAAAATAAATATCAAAACATTCTAATTTTATTTGTCAGATTATAATCTGTTCCCATTTATCAAGAACAGAAGCTATTATTGCAAAACTTTGGTAGTATTATATTTTAAGTTATAGGTAATTGCATATGTATTTTTTAAATATGGCTAATATTGCCATATTTGCTCTTGGTATTTATTCATTTCATTTATTTTACACAAGGTGTCTATGTAGCCCTGGTTGTCCTGCAACTCTCTATGTAGACTAGGCTGGCCTCAAACTCACAGAGATCTGCTTGCCTCTGCCTCCCAAGTGCTGGAGTTAATGGCTTGCACCACCATGCTCAGCAGTTTAGCAGTCTATATAATGTGTGTGTGTGTGTGGTCATTTTAAATAGCCAGCTAGTATATTCATTTTCATATATTTTTCTGTTTATGAACCTCAGGCTTATCAGTTGTTTCCCTTGGAAGTGGAAGGTATTTGAGAGATAGCTATTCCAATCTTATGTTCACTGGGTAGACTGTTGACAGACATTGTGTTTCTATGTACTCATAACTACAAAATTTCAGGGTTCCTACACTTGTGTTTATTATTATGTATCCAATATATAAGTGCTATTAAGATTTTGGTTTAGATATAGATTGCAGAATAAATAATACTTTCAGGTGCAATAGTAGTGGATAATTGTCCTCAGTGTCTTGTAGAAATTGGTCATAGCTGTGATGGAACACTAACATCTAATGTTATCATTTTCTCTGTAGCAATTGATTAAGTGAATTTTTCAATGGTTTCATTTTATTCAACTCAGTAAAGGTTCCTTCGTATTCTAATTGCTCGAAGACACATTTTATTAACGAAATAACCCAGAGAAGTGGTATTACGTTATATACTGAGATTCAAAATAATACATATAATGTACTGAATGAACTCTTGTTCGTACCTTTTATACTTTTGTAGAATCATCAACTTTAGGAGCACCAGTTTTCAAGCTGAAATACTGAGGTACTGAAATAACAAGGGTTAAAAAGACAAAAAATAAATTTCATTAATTTATTTTTAAATCAATTACTGTACATCTTGTTGAGTTTCCCCTCCCTCCCCTCTTCCCAGTCCTTCTGTCCTCTCCTCCCATATCCACCTCCTCCCTTTCTCTTAAGAAAATGGGAGGCCTCCCAACCAGCCTTGGCATATCCAGTTGCAGTAAGACTACATATATCTTCAACTGAGGCTAGAAGAGGCATCCCAGTGAAGAGTTCAAAAGGCAGAAAACGGAGTCAGAGACAGCTCCTGTTTCCACTGTTAGGAGTCCCACACGAAGAAAAAGCTACACAACTGTTACATATGTTTTGAGGGCCGAGATTAGTTTCATGTGTTGAAGGCAATGCAGAAGGAACAGTGAAATATCTCTAGAACTCATGGAACAAGGCCAACCTGTTAGCATACCCATGATGGATGTTTTTTGGTGAGGCATAGCCCCAGAAACTATGTGTCCTGAAGACTTCATTCTGTTACTGAGGATAGCTCTGAGTGTTACCTCTATGGTCCTTATAATCTCCTTAATATATGAATTGTGTTATTACCATAAATAGGTCTTCCATTCCATCATTGGGCAATATCATTGGAATACGCAATAACAAGGCTTGATCTCTTTCAGGAATTGCTGCTGGAGCAGATTAATGATTCAACCACCACCCTGGAAATCAACCTGCAGTTGTAAATTGCTAACAATGACCACTACCCTTAGAAAGAATTTGGAATAATAGATTGTTCAACAGGGTTAGGTAAAAATGCTTTTGCTATTGGCTCTGATGTAGAAAGTCTTCTGGAAAAATAGATTGTTTAGCAAATTTACATAAAGATCATTTTGCTATTGGCTCTGATGCACGAAATCTTAGGGAACAATTGAAGTTAGAAAAAAGTACACTCTTCCTAGTAAAGCCAAGGGATTTTTCGGGTTGGCAAAGGAGGAACAATGGCCCATAGCAGCACTAGCTATTTTGACTCTTTCAAGCTGGGCTGCTGAGTGAGATGATGATTTATTTCCTTATTCTATTTTTTCTTCACCTTCCTGATGCAATTTAATAAAACATATTAATGAGTAGATGAGCACATTTAAGATTTAAAGTAGACATGGCTGATTCTTTTTATATAGGAATTTAGATTTATGAATCTTTTAGGATCTTTATTTTTATTTTTTACATATACATTTATATGATTACACATATATACAACAAAGTACCTACAGCAAGAAGAACCATGAAACAATCAGGAATTATATAAATGTTACATTCATAGTGTTTTGGCTATTTGTATTTAGCATTCTTGAAAAGAACATCCCTCCTATTTTGGTGAGTCCAAAATTCTGAATGTAAATCAATATCTATCTATCATATTTCATCATTATCAACATAAAACATCTATCTAGACCTAAAAATATCTTAATCCCTAAACAAGTAAGCTTAATTGTAAAACTAAACTGTCTGGTCTTCAACAATATCAGAGACTTGAGAAGGAATAAATTAATTTACTCCCTGAGTAAACAGGGAGTGCGAGTTAGCAGCTAAGATTACCTTTTAAGATAATTGATTCTTTCTCTGTAACTGCAAATTGCATCTTGCCAGTAAAGAAAAGTTGACTAAGAAACTACCTTGTTTGCTTATATTCTGTTAATATGTAACAAGTTGCTTGGGTAAAAATGTGTGTGGGTTCTTGGAAATAATTTGTTTTTCCTATTCGTTTCTCATCCGTAACAAGTAAAATATTTGTTCATGTGAAGGTATTGAAGAACATGTTTTTCTTACATATACTCATTGTAATCATTCACATGAAAAGAAATAGAATGTAACCATTGTGATTTTTTTTTTTTACTACTTGAAAGATCTTTCTGGGATATATATAAGCTGTGAGAGAAATAATAAGGCTGTTGGTATCTTTTTCCATCTACAAAGATGTGTATATGTGTATATGTATGTGTATAAGATTGCTGGAACTTGCTCTCTGGAGTTTGTTCCATCACCAAAGTATATATGCATATGTACAATAACTGGTTGGGTTGACAATCACCCTTTGGAGTTTGTTACATTTACAAAGACGTGTGCCTGTGCCTGTGTGTGTGTGTGTGTGTGTGTGTGTGTGTGTGTGTGTGCGTGTGTGTGTATGTGTGTGTGTGCATGTAGGTATGCATGTATGTATATATGTATGTGAATGTATAAAGTAAGAGAAACATGAAAGAAGTTTCTTGAAACCTATCTGCTGGGTTCTGTCTTATTTCATCAAGTGTGTGTGTGTGTGTGTGTGTGTGTGTGTGTGTGTGTGTGTGTTTCTTTTCTGTCCTTCTTTACCTTTCTTGTTAAGGTACTTGCCACCATCAGTGGAACTCACGCTAGATGCCATCAACTCTACCTCCTGCTTGCCACCATCAGTGGAAGCCCCTGCTAAGAACCATCAGTCTTAGTCCCCGCTTGCCACCATCTGTCAAAGCTATTGCAGGTAACAATCAGTTCTGGTCTGGGATTTGCTCTCAGAGTGGGATCTACACCCTGCCTCAGATATGCTGGGTGATATCAAAATTGGACTTCAATATTCTGGCTTCTGAACAGGGACCCCAATACCCATGCATGCTCTCTAATGGTTGTTTAGTCTCTGTGAACCCCTATGGAACAGGTTAGTTGACTCAGTAGGTTTTCTTGGGATATCCTTGATCCATCTGGCTCCAAAAATATTTTCTCACCCTCTTCCAAAAGATTCCTTCTGCATCTGTTTTGATCAGTTACTGGGTGAAGCATCTCTGGTAATGGTTATGCTAGGCTCCTGTCTATAAATATAGCATAAAATCATTAACAGCATCCAAGGTGGGCTCCTTCTCATGGCATGGATCTGAAGTTGGACCAGTCATTGGTTGACCATTCCCTCAATTTATGCTTCATCTTTATACCTGCAGTTCTTGTAGGCAGCAAAATTTCAGGTAGAACATTTTGTGGTTTGGGTGGTGTCTCAATCTCTCCATTAATAGCAGCCTTATTCATAATAGCTAGAACTGGGAACAGCCTAAGTGTCCCTCAGTGGAAGAATGGATAAAGAAACTGTGGTACATTTACATTATGGAATATGGCTCAGCTATTAAAAACAAGGAATTCCTGAAATTTGTGGATAAATGGATTGAACTAGAAATGATCATAATGAATGAGTTTACCCAGAAAGAGTCAAATGGTATATACTCACTTATATCTGGACACTAGCCCAAGGGGCATGCCCCATGAAAGTCTTCACTTACCAAGAAAGTGGGACAGAGGAGAAGACTTCTTATTGGGACTTTGTGTAAGAGAACCAAGGGAGAATGGGGAAATAGAAGGATCCAGAGGGTCCTAGAAACCTACAAGTAGAACATTATGATGGGCAGATCTGGGCCCAAGGGTCTTGCTCAAACTATGGCACCAGCCAAGGACAACATGTACAGTAAACTTTGAACTCCTACCCGTATCTAGCCAATGGACAAGACATTCTCCACAGTTGAGTGGAGAGTAGGAACTGACTTTCACATAAACTCTGGTGCCCCATATTTTACCATGTCCCCTGGATGGGGAGGTCTGGTGGCACTCAGAGGAAGAAGAGACTTGATACCCTATGAGCATATACAGGGGGAGGAGGTCCCCCTCAGTCACAGTCATAGGGGAGGGGAGTAATAGGAAAATGGGAGGGAGGGAGGAATGGAAGGATACAAGGGATGGGATAACAATTGAAATGTACTATGAATAAATTAATAAAATATATTTTTAAAAAGTCTTTCTTTTGTACAGGAGATGGACAGTTTAGTACCTATAGTCCCCATTGCTAGGAGTCTTAGCTAGATACACCCTCATAGATTCCTGGAATTTTCCATTACCCTAGGTATAGAGCTCATCTAAGAGATTCAACATCACCACCAATTCAAATAGTTTCTCCAAGTATTTTCTCCCTCCGACTTTTCCTGACTTGGCCTTCCTGTTAGTACACCAATGCCCTTCCCTATCCAATCCCCTTCTCCTGTCCATCCACAATGTCTATTTTATTTACACTTTTCACTGACATTCAAGCAGAGGGCTGATACCAAAATATATGAAGAACTCAAGAAACTAGACATCAACTAACCAAATAACTCAATTAAAATGGGGTATAGATCTAAACAGATAATTCTGGACAGAGGAATCTTTAATGGTCAAGAAACACTTAAATGTTCAGCATCCTTAGTCATCAGGGAAATGCAAATCAAAATGACTCTGAGATTCCATTTTACAGCCATGAGAATGGGTAAAATAAAAAACTCAAGCAACAGCTCATTCTGGCAAAGATGTGGAATAGGGAGAACACTCTTGCATTTCTGAGAAGGCAAACTTGTGTACCCCATTGAAAATCAACTTGGTAGTTTCTCAGAAAAGTTGGAATAGATCTATGTTAAGACCCAGCTATACCATTCCTGGGTATTTACTCAAAGAGTTCTCCACCATACTACAAGGACACTTGCTTAACTATGTTAATGGTAGTTTGATTTGTAGCAGCTAGAAGCTGGAAACAGCCTAGATGTCACTCAACTGAAGAAAAGATAAAGAAAATGTGGTACATTTACACAGTGTAGTATTACTCAGCTATTAAAAACAATGATATCATGAAATTTGCAGGAAAGTGAGTAGAACTAGAAAATATCACCATGAGGGAGGTAACCCAGACCTAGAAAGACACATATGTTATGTGGTCACTCATAAGTGAATACTAGCTGTAAAGTACAGAATAACCATGCTATAGTCCAAAGACCCAAATAAACTAAGTAAATTTCACTAATTTTAATATATTCAAAGTTAATGCCAAAGTATTTTATTCAAAATTAAGTGAAAAACATACCAGAAACTTTCCCACATAATTTTCTCTAGGAACAGAAAAACCTTTACCTGGAATGGACGAAGCTACCAAGAAGAAGCATGAAACTCTTTTGAAAATCAGATTTAAGTGTATTTTGAATGTTTGAATACTTTCCACGATTTGTTAATACTAGTTGTTATATGTATTCAAATTCCCTTTACTGTGTAAGGTTTTCATTTAGAAACATGCAGTATGATGAACATATTCCTGTGAGTTCCATGTTACCATATGGAGCTCTGGAGACAAAGTTCGATATTTAATACTTACATCAGTTTTGCATCTATGGACTTGGATAAGTCACATATATATAAGCATGTTTTCTTATCTATAAAAGAAAGATAGATATAGAAATTGTACCATGTGGTAACTGTATAAGAAATAAGATGATGAAGTCTAGAGAGAGGGCTCAACAGTTAAAATCAGTTGTTGCTTTTGCAGAAAATCAGAGTTCCATTTCCAGAACCCACGAATTCATTCACAATTGTTTATAAGTTCCAGGGGATAACATTCCCTCTTCGAGATTCTATGGCCACCAGATACACATGTGGTACACATTCATACATGCAGGCAAAACACTCATACACTTATAAAATGAATAAATAAGTAAATGTTGATAATTTGTTAATGTAAATTGCATACCAATATGTATCGTCTATTATGTGTTTTTTCCAGGATACTTAGAGATTCTTATCTCCATTAAATATGCATGATTCAGCATTAAGACTAATTGGAATTTATTGATCTATATTGACATATTTTATGAATGTGCCATCTCTTGAAAATCAGAGAATAAGTAAAAATTTCTTTGTAGCTGAAAGTCATAATTTCTATTAGATGATAACTGGTCTTTTTGGATCAATTATTTTGTCCTCTGGCAGGATTTTCTATTAAGCTATATTCTTGCATGTAGAGAATATCAGTGCTTCAGCAATCTACTATTAATATGTTAAATGGGAAGATACTTTATACATCAGTGTTCTTTAATTCAGTGATGAAAGAATGGTGAGTGACCATTACTAAATGGAAGTACTAAATAAGAAAGGTATCTCATGAATCAATAATTTATAGATATCATTAAAATCTATTTAGTATTGAGAAACAAACATGAAAGAGAGTGATAACGCTTTCTAAATCCATTATTTCTTAAATGAAATATCTCCAGTTATAAACATTTTCACTGTTCTTTATTGACAATACATTCTCTCATACAACACATAATAACCAAAATGTCCCTTCTTTCCACTCCTTGTGGATTCTCATAACTTCGCCCTCCTGGAGAACCACTGCTACTCTGTTTCCTCTTCAGAAAAGATCAGGTCCCAAAGAGATGACAGTGGGACATGACAAAACAAGATACAATTAAGGCAACGTGAAGATCAAGGATGGACAAGGAAACCCAATAAGAGGAAAAGAATCCCGATAGTAGGCAAAAGAGTCAGTATTACACTTGCTACTACTCTTACAAGTCTCAAAAGAACACCACACAAATATGCATAACATATGTGCAGAGGACCTGGTGTAGAGCCAATTCGGGTCCCTTGCTTGCTGTTTCCTTCTCTATTAGTCTATGTGAGTTGATTTGTAGGGTCATGTTCTCCATCCCTTATTACTCTTACAGTCTTTAATCCTCCTTTTCCATGGGGTTTCATATCTTCAAGACAGGGAACTGATGGAGACCGCCAGTTTACACAATCTCTCTACATAATGTCTGGCTTTGGGTCTCTGAACACATTCCCATCTGCTGCCAAAATAAGCATCTCTGATGATGACTAGAAAATGCACCATTCTATAAATATAGCAGAATATCATTAAGAATGGGAGGATACAAGGGATGGGATAACCATTGAAATGTAACAAGAATAAATTAATTTAAAAAAAAGAATCATTTCATTGATTTTTTTCCAGTCATGTTTGTTTCTAACCTAGATCTCTAGACTATCCAATCCCTAGTTCCTGGTCATCCTGGCAGTGTAGGACATGGGCTCTACTTTGTGATATGTGCCTCAAGTTAAACTAATCATTTGCCTCTCCCACATCTTCTGTGCCAATATTGCCCCAGCACATCTAAGAGGCAGGACAGATTGTAGATGGAGGGTTTTGTTGCCAGGTTGGTGCCCAGGTTTCTCTTTCCATAGCCTGCAGAGTACATTCTTTCACAAAAGAAATTAAAACATAGAGATGAATCTCCAAGCCTGTACTAGCTCAACATGTCTGTGTTCAATGAGCTGAACGCAAGTTTTGCTCATCAATCGGGTCCTGCTTTCAGTTTTCAGAGGGCCACCTTCTGTACTAACATCAGCCTGGGTTGTTTAGGGATTTCCATGAATCTTCCTTGACCAAGAGCTCAACGAGTTATAACCCAGTCACACCACTGGAAACCTGGCCTGGCTACAAAAGATGGCTGGTTCAAACAGTATATCCTTCACTAAAAGGAGTCCTCTCTAGGATTACCCTTCATAGGAAGTTTCCATACCACTCCTCAAATGTTCACAATTCCAATTGTCCCTCCTTATACTCTGTACCTTCATTTCCCTACCTGATTCCTTCCACTCGCAACCCTACCTGCCTTCAGTCAACCCATAGAATCTATTATAATTCCACTTTCCAGAAGACACATGCTTCCCCCTGTATCCCTCCTCTACCTGATATCTGTGGGTTTGTGAATTGTATCTTGATTATTATACTTTACTTAACATATGATGTCCATTTATAAGTGAGTACATGCCACATTTGTCTTTCTGGGTCTGGGTTCCCCACTCAGGATAGCTGTATCCATTTGCCTGCAAAGTTCATGATGTCATTTTTTTAAACATGGAGTAATACTCCATTGTGTAAATGTACCACACTTTCTTTATCCATTTTTTAGTTGAGGTGCATTTTGGTTGTTTCCAGTTTGTGGCTACTATGAGTAGAATAGACAAGAAGATAATTGAACAAAAGTTTTTATAGTAGAATGAAATGTCTGTTGGGTATATTTCAGTAGTGTTATAGTTGGGACGTAAGTTAAATCCATTCTCAATTTTCTAAGAAAACACCATATTGATTTCCAAAGTGGTTGGACAAGTTTGCACTCCCACCAACTATAGAGGATTTTTCACCTTGCTCCACATCCTCACCAGTATTAGCTACCACTTACATTTTGATCTTAGTTATTCTGACATATGTAAGCTAAACTCACAAAGTAGTTTTGAATTGCATTTCCCTGGTAGCTAAGGATGTTGAACATTTCCTTAATTGTTTCACAGGCAGTTGAGTTTCCAATTATAATAATTCTCTGTTTAAATCTGTACCCCATGTTTTCTTGACTTCTTTGTATATTTTGGATATTAGACCTCTATGTCATGTGCAGTTGGTAAAAAAGTTTTCTCATTCTATAGGTTGCACCTTTGTCCTATTGACAGTGTCCTTTGTCTTACAGCTTTTCAGTTTCATTAAGTCCCATTTATTTATTTATTTATTTTCATGTCTTGCTCTCATACCTTCCTCACTTACATTTCTTTTTTTTATTATTCTTGTTACATCTCAATGTTTATCCCATCCCTTGTATCCTCCCATTCCTCCCCCCCCAATTTTCCCATTATTCCCCTCCCCTATGACTGTTCCTGAGGGGGATTACCTCCCCCTGTATATTTGCATAGGGTATCAAGTCTCTTCTTGGCTACCAGCTGTCCTTCCTCTGAGTGCCACCAGGTCTCCCCCTCCAGGGGACATGGTCAAATGTGAGGCACCAGAGTACATGAAAAAGTCATATCACACTCTCCACTCAACTGTGGAGAATATTCTGACCATTGGCTAGATCTGGGAAGGGGTTTAAAGTTTACCTTCTGTATTGTCCTTGGCTGGTGCCTTAGTTTGAGCGGGACCCCTGGGCCCAAATCTGCCTATCATATTGTTCTACTTGTAGATTTCTAGGACCCTCTGTATCCTTTTATTTTGCTATTCTCCCATGCGTCTCTCATTTAGAGTCCCAATAGGATGCCCTCCCCTCTGTCCCAGTTTCCTGGTAAGTGAAGGCTTTTGTGGGACATGTCCCTTGGGCTAGTATGCAGATATAAGTGAGTATATACCATTTGATTCTTTCTGCTTCTGGGTTAACTCACTCATTATGATCATTTCTAGCTCAATCCATTTATCCACAAATTTCGGGAATTCCTTGTTTTTAATAGCTGAGTAGTATTCCATAGTGTATATGTACCACAGTTTCTTTATCCACTCTTCTACTGAGGGACACTTAGGCTGTTTCCATGTTCTGGCTATTATGAATAAGGCTGCTATGAACATGGTTGAGCAAATTTTCTTGTTGTGTGCTGGAGCATCTTCTGGGAATATTTCAAGGAGTGGAATAGCTGGGTCTTGAGGAAGCCCTATTCCCTGTTTTCTGAGATAGCACCAGATAGATTTCCAAAGTGGCTGTACTAGTTTGCATTCCCACCAGCAATGAAGGAGTGTTCCTCTCTCCCCACATCCTCACCAGCATGTGGTGTCGCTTGAGTTTTTGATCTTAGCCATTCTGATGGGTGTAAGATGGAATCTCAGAGTTGTTTTGATTTGCATTTCCCTGATGACTAAGGAGGTTGAGCATTTCTTTAAGTGTTTCTCAGCCATTTGATATTCCTCTGTTGAGAATTCTCTGTTTAGTTCCAAGCCCCATTTCTCTATTGGGTTATTTGGTTTGGTGGTGTTTAATTTCTTGAGTTCTTTATATATTTTGGATATTAGACCTTTGTCAGATGTAGGGTTGGTGAAGATTTTTTTCCAATCTATAGGCTGTCGCTTTGTTCTCTTGACAGTGTCTCCTGCCTTACAGAAGCTTCTCAGCCTCATGAGGTCCCATTTATTAATGGTTGACCTTAATGCCTGGGCCGTTGGTGTTCTGTTCAGGAATTAAGTCCCATTTATTAATAGTTGATTATAGTGCCTAAGATGTTGGTGCTCTGTTGAGGAATTTGTCTCCTGTGCCAATGAGTTCAATGCCATTCCCTAGTCTCTCTTCTATCAAGTTCAATTTGTCTCATTTTACATTGAGGTCTTTGATCCACTTAGACTTGAGTTTTGTGTAGAGTGATAAATACAGATTTATTTTCATATTTCTACATGCAGGAATTCAGTTTGACCAACACCATTTGTTTAAGATGATTTCTTATTTTTCTGTTGTTTATATATTACTTTAGCTATTCTGGATTTTGTGTTTTTTCATATGAAGTTGAGAATTTCCTTTTCAAGGTCTGTGTAGAACTGTGTTGGAATTTTATGGGGATTTTGTTAAATTGGTGGATTTATTTTAGTAAGAAGGCCATTGTTACTATAGGTCCTATGCATCCATGAGCTTGGGAGATCTTTCCAGTTTCTGATATCTCCTTTGATTTCTTTCCTTAAAGACTTGAAGATATCTTGTTTGAAGCTATTGTGAATGGTATTGCTTCCTTGATATTTTTATCAGTCTGTTTTAAACAATTTTTAATCATTATATTGAACATGATTCTCTTATAAGCAATATTTGTTAATTAAAGAAAATAATGAAATACTCTCTGATTGCAAGTAACAAGAAACTCCAATTACTATTTCATAATCTGACATCATGAGAGTGTACTTAGTTTTCTTGTTACTTAGAAGTAATTCTAGCATAGTGAGAAAGTTAGACAAATGTTTAAATTGGTTTACTACTATGGTTACTGTAGCTTCCAAGTTATTCCTTCGAGTTTAAATATGCTACACACAGTTCTTTGAAAAATCTTCCTAAAGCATATTTTTAAATCCTCTTTAATTCCATGTCATTTTAAAACATTTTTTTTGTTTATAAATGTTTTGCTTGCATGAATGTATGTCCCTCATATATGTGTAGTGCCTGCAGAGAGTGGAAGATGAAATTGGAACTGGAGTTGCACCATATGAGTGTTTGAAACTTAACCCAGCTCATTTTGGGCAATCCACATGAAGACCAAGATGCACATCTGCTACATATGTGCAGGGGTCCTAGGAAGCATCCTGTGCATACTAGTTGGCTGGTGGTTCAGACACTGTGAGCCCCCTTGGGCCCAGGTTGTTTAACTGTGTATGTCTTTTGGTGAATTACTTGACCTTCAATTAATCCAAACACTTCTATAGGACTCCCCAAGCTCTGTTTAATGTTTGACTGTGGGTCTATATCTATTTCCATCAGCTGATGGGTAAAGCTTCTCCGAGGAGTTGTGATAGCCTCCTTTCTACATACCTATTCCAAATCTGTCTACAAGCATAGCAGAATAGCATGAATAGTGTCTGTTTGGGTTTGTTTCTTTCCCATGAAATGCGTCTCAAGAAGAGCCAGTCATTGGTTGGCCATTCCCTCAATATTTGCTTCATTTTTGGCTCTGTACATCTTGTAGGTGGGACAAATTCTGGGTCAGAGATATTGTAGGTGTTTTCCTGTCCTTATCCCTCCACTGTAATTCCTGCCTTACAATATACTTGAGACTCCATAATACCTGTAGTGAGGAGTATAAACTAGGATGGTTGTCATCCTTACTTCTAATCTCCACCCTTGATCCCCTCCACACTCAATCTCCAACCCAGTTTCCTCCCTTCACTGACCTCCAATGCCTATTTTATTTCCCCTTCTGAGTGAGATTTGAGAATCCTCCCTTCTTCCCTTCTTGTAACACATCTTATTTGGGTCTATGGATTGTAGCATGCTTTTCCTGTATCATATGGTGAATGTACACTTATAAGTGAGGACATACCATGCATGTCATTTTGGGTTTGGTTTACCTCACTCTGGATGATATTTTCTAGTTCCATCCATTTCTCTGAAAATTTCAAGAATCCTTGTCGTTAATGTCTGGGTAGCATTTCATTGTGTAAGTGTACCATATTTTCTTTCACAATGTCCAGGAGTGGTATAGGTGGATCTTGAGGAAAAACTATTTCCAATTTTCTAAGAACTCCCAAAATTGAATTCCAAAGTGGTTGTTCAAGTCCTCACTCCTACTAGCAATGGAAGAGTGTTCTCCTGTCTCTACAACCTCATCAGCATATACTGTCACTTGAATTTTTTGATGATAGAAATGCTGAGGGGTGTATGATGGAATCTAGGGTCATTTTGATTTCCATTTCCCTGATAACTAAGGATGTTAAAATAATTTTTGTTTCTCATCCAACTGATATTTCTTTGTTAAAAATTCTACAGTTAGCTCTATACCCCATTTTAATTGGGCTATTTAGTTGGTTGGTGCCCAATTTCTTGAGTTTTTTATATATTTTGGATATTAGCCATCTGTCACACGTAGGGCTAGTGAACATCTTCTCCCATTCTGTTGGGTTCCATTTCCTTCTAATGATGGTGTCCCTTAGCTTACAGAAGCGTTTTTCTTTCATGAAGTCCAATTTATTAATTGTTGATCTTACGGCCTGAGCTGTTGGTGTTCTATTCCAGAAGTTGTCACTTGTGCCAATGAGTTCAAGAATATTTCCCACACTTGGACTTGAGTTTTGTGCAGGGTGATAAATATGGATCTGTTTTCATTCTTCTACATGTAGACATCCAGTTAGACCAGGACCAGTTGTTGAAAATGCTCTTTTCTTTTCCTTTGAATGGTTTTTACTTCTTTTTCAAAAGTCGAGTGTTTGTAGGTATGTGGGTTTATTTCTGGGTTTTTGATTTGATTCCATTGATCATGCTATTGTTATGCCAATACCATACCATTTTTATTACTATTGCTCTGTAATATAGCTTGAAATCAGCTATGGTGATACCTCCAGAAGTTATTTTATTGTATAAGATTGTTTTAGCTATTCAGGTTTTTTGTTTGTTCGTTTGTTTGTTTTTCTTTTTCCATATCAATTTGAGAATTGTTCTTTCTAGATTTCTAAGGAATTGTTTGGTATTTTGATGGGGATTACATTGGATATGTAGATTGGTTTTGGTAAAATGAGCATTTTTACTATGCCAGTCCTACTGATCCATGTGCATGAGAGCTCTATCAGTCTGATATCCTCTTCACTTTCTTTCTTCAGAGACTTAAAGATCTTTTCACTTGGGCCTTTCGCTTGCTTGATTAGAGTTATCAGAAGATAGTTTATATTATTTGTGGTAATTTTGAAGGATGTGGTTTCTCTAATTTATTTCTCAGCTCATTTGTCTTTTGTAAGCAGAAGCACTATGGATTATTTTTTAGGTAATTTTGTATCCAGCTCCTTTGCTAAAGGCACTTATCAACTGTAGGTGTCCTCTAGTAGAACTTTTGAGGCCACTCATGTATACTATCATATCTTGTGAAAATAGCAATATTTTCACTTCTTCCTTTTCAATTTGTATAGCCTTGATCTCCATTAGTTGTCCTATTGCTCTAGCTAGGACTTCAAGTAGTATACTGAATAGATAAGGAGAGAATGGGCAGCCTTGTCTTATCCATGATTTCAGTGAAATTGCTTAAACATTCACTCCATTTAATTGTCTGTTGTCTATATTCTTGCTGCATATTTCCTTTATTGTGTTTACATATGCACTTTGTTTCCTTGATCTCTCTAAGACTTTTTAAGATGAAAGGGGTTGGATTCTGTTAAAGGGTTTCTTTCAGCATCTAATGAGATGGTCATGTGTATTTTCTCCAATTTGCTTATATGGTGGATTACATTGATGAATTTTGTATATTTATTCATCATTCTATACCTGGAGTTGAGCTGACTTGTTCATGTTGTATGATGTTTTTGATGTGTTCATGCTTTTGCTTTGCAAGTATTTTATTACGTATTTTTCATAAAGAAGATTGCTCTCCTATTCTCTTTTGTTGTTGAGTCTGTTTGATTTAGGTATCAGGATGACTGTACCATCATAGAATGAGTTTAACAATGTTCGTTCTTTTTCTATTTTGTGGAATAATTTAAGGAGTATTGGTATTAGCTCTTTTTGAAAGTCTAGTAGGTGTCTGGGCTGAAGCCATCAGACCCTGGACATTTTTGGTTGGGAAGCTTTTAATGACTTCTTCTATTACTTTAGGGGTTATCAGACTATTTAAATTGTATAAATGACATTTATTTAACTGTGGTAAGTGAAATCTATCAAGAAATTTGGCAAATTCCTTTTGATTATCCAATGTTGTAGAAAATAGTCTTTTGAAGTAAGAACTAATGATTCTTTGGATTTCCCCATTTTCTGTTGTAATTTCCACCTAATTTTGATACTCTCCCACCTTTTATTTAGTTTTCCTTAGGGTTTGTCTATTTGTTGATTTTTGTCAAATAACAAGCTCTAGGTTTTGTTGGTTCTTTGTTTTTGTTTCTAATTTATTGACTTCAACCCTGAGTTTGATTGTTTTCTGCAGTCTGCTCCTCTTAGGTGTGTTTGCTTCTTTTTTCTTAGAGCTTTCATGTGTGCTGTTAAGTCACTAGTGTGAGATTTTTCCAATTTCTTTATGAAGGCACTTAGTGCTATCAATGTTCCTCTTAGCACTGCTTTCACTGTGTCCCATGAGCTTGGATTTGTTGTGCTTTATTTCCATTGAATTTTAGGATGTCTTTAATTTTTATTTGTATTTTGTTCCTGATACAGTGGTCATTGAATAGGGAATTGTTCAGTTTCCATGAGTTTGTAGGCTTTCCATTGTTTCTGCTGTTGCATCCCATCATTAATTCATGGTGGTATGATAAGATGCAAGGGATTATTGGATTCTTCTTGTATCTTTTCAGACTTGCTTTATGTCTTAATATACGGTCATTTCTGGAGATGGTTCCATGAAGTTCTGAAGAGGAATATTATTCTGTGTTTGGCTGAAATGCTCCACAGATATCTGTTATGTCCATTTGGGTGGTGACATCTTTTAGTTTAATCAATTCTCTGTTTGGTTTTGTCTAGACGACTCTCCATTAGTGAGAGTCTCCCACTACTAATGTGTGGGGTACAATGTGTAATTTAAGGTTTACTACTAATTCTTTTACATTGTGGGTACCCTTGTTTTAGGGACTTAGATATGTAGAACGTATATGTCATCTTGGTGGATTTTTTTCTTTGATGAGCATGAAGTGATTTTTCCCATCATGTTTGATTAATTATGGTTGGTGGTCTCCTTCAGTAATTAATAGAATGACTACTCCAGCTTGTGTCATGTGTATGTTTCCTTAGAAAACCTTTACACATCCTTTTACTCTGAAGTAATATCTATCTTTGTTGCTGAGGTTTGTTTCTTATATGCAGCGGAATGATGGTCCTGTTTAGGCATCAATTTTTTTAGCCTCTTTCTTTTTTTTGGGAATGAGTCCATTGATTTGAGAAACATTAATGACCAATGATTGTTAGTTCTTGTTTTTTTGATGTTGGTTGTGGTAGTGTGTGTGTGTGTGTGTGTCTGTACACACACACATGCATGCATGTGCATACGCGCACATGCATGCACATTCTTCTCTTTTGGTTTGGCAACAGTGGAATTATTTATTCTATGTGTTTCTTGGGTCCATGCATTATTCTTATTGTTAGTGAACAGCATTGTAAAAAACTGTTCTTTCCCACACTACTTTATTGAATGGTTACAAAGTTATCAGAGGTCATTTCTTCAGTTGAATATTTTCATTTACTTCAAAATTCATATAAGTTTTCTAGTAATTTGGGCAGTTTTTCTATTTACATTTAAATTTTTTCTTCCTTCTCTTTCTCTCTGTCACACATACACACACACAGACACACATATGCACACACACATACACACACCAATCTGTCTCTGTCTCTGTCTCTGTCTGTCTGTGTCTGTCTCTCTCTTTCTCTCTTTCTGTGTTTGTGTGTGTGTGTGTGCGCGCACGTGTCTGTGTGTGTGTGTGTGTGTGTGTGTGTGTCTGTATGTGTGTGTCTGCATGTGGGCATGTATAGCATACTTGTTCCATGCTGTACTTGGTTTCATTTCTGTCCTTCCACCATATGGGTTCTTAGGATCAAATCTAGGTTGTCAGTCTTGACAGCTGATTTCCTTTATGCTCTAAACCACCTCAATGGCCATTGGGAAGCTAGTTTTATTAGCTAGAAGCAACTTTTGCTTCTATATCTTTTTGTTTCCTGGAAAATGATTATTATTAATGGAACAACCACTTTTCTAAAGAGTTTAATTATAGTCTGGTAGAAAATATGTCAGCCAGTTCCTCCAAATATCTGCCTAAATTTTATGAAATCCTTTCTTTCCTTGTGGTTTTTGTGATGATTTGAAGGAATTTTATGCAAGTGATATGCTCCTAATTTGGCTGCAAATTATGTGTGCTTGCTTATAAGTTTGAAATATGCTTACTAAGATATTCTATTTCATTCTATAAGACTAGTGCTTACTGGACTAAATTTTAAATCACTGAACCAAAGTTATTATAGAACACCATGAAAAGCCATTAATGGGATGCACATTTTGAAGAGATAACTATGACAAGGGAACAAGTATTCCTATAGCTGTCACCTTCTATATTTTCCTGGTTTCCAAACTCCATTTCATTATTCAGATATGTCATGTCATATCCAGATTACTCACCTCAACTTCTTCATTTATCCACTTAACTACAGCTCTCTTACTTTGCTTCCAAAGTGTATAATGCTGGGAAAACACTCCTAAAATATTATCATCATTATGTCATACTTTTCCTTCTGCAATATCTATACAGACTTTTCAGTGAACAATAACAAGTTGACAAATAAAGAATAGACTGAAGATTTCGATTCTAAATGTTGTCCATGCCACAAAGTCCATAGTAAATAAATTTTTGGAAATTAATACTTCAGAGTGAAATATTTTTAAAAATGATTTCAGAGTAAAGAATACTTATATTTATCACTTGCTACATGTATGGCCTCAGAAATTTACTCAACTTATCTTATAAATATCTTACCATTGAAATGTAGAAAATACTACATAACTGTCAGTTAGGATTTCTTAGTTATAAACAACACTAATATGATTAAGTTTTTGCATGTTTATTATGCAGAAACAGAAAGAAAACACTACTTATTAAATTGATCATTACTGAGTATGTGTTAGTTCCAATTCTATTCTGAGTAAAAGAGACTCAGATTTATCCTGTCATCATTTGTCAGAGTTGCTAGATTCAATTGCCTTAACAATAGTTACTCTTATTTTATTGATAAGATAGTAGACAGTGTCCCATTTGAAGAAGTAAATATTATCTCAACATGAAGTGATCATATAGAGGATGTTATCAATTTAAAATAAATGAACAAGCAGTATTTCAAAGATGAGATAAACTGGAGCTTTATTGTCAACTTAATTACTTCATGTTTCTCAATAGTGGTAAGCCTCTGTTCATGATCCCATTGGACTGTTGACATGAGGCTGAGAAAATAGATGCCCACTCTGCATGAAAGGCACAAGTCATATAAGTGCTTAGGAACTGGCTGTATTAACAAGTCTAGATGCCTTTATTTGATATTCATGTTGGTTTTTTTTTTGGTGTAAGCATTTTTAAGTTTATGTTTCTCTCTAATTTTATGTATAAAACCTCACGTTCTCATATCTTTTCTTGCTAGTCAGTATGTTTCTCCTGCCTGAAAATGTGCTCAGGATATCTTTTAAGCCTCAAGTTACACACACCCTTTCTCAAGCCTTACATCACTAATTTTCTTCCCCCTCCCTCACTCTCTTGTAATCATAGATTACTTTATATTTTGAATGGCAATTATGTTTTAACCTCTTATGTGATATAATTTTCACAGATAGATTTATAAACGTTAAGGCATGATAAGATGTCATTTAATCAGTTTTTCCTTTTAGCACTTACCCTACTGTTAAGCTCATAAAAAAAGGCATTTATTTGTGATACTAAGTACAATAATTTAATTCAACACTAAACACTAATATAATAGCATAATAACTCATTGCATACTCATCAATATAGTGATTGTTCTGAAGGCATAGAGGTGAAACAACCTTGAAACTTTAGATATATCTTACAATCTATTTTATAAGAGACAATAAATAAAAGCATGAGGAATAAGAAAAGGCAACCATACAAATATGTAAATACTGCCAAATGTAAATCTTATACATCAGTGCTATTGGTATGAAAATGTATAAAGCTCATGGCTTAACTAGATAAATATGAGGTACAGGTGACTTGCTATTTTGAGATAAGAGGATAACTTTATAAAATAATAACAGATAGCATTGTAGTACATGGACTCAAATTATTTTGAAAGATAGTACTATAAAGCATATACAAAGGAGACAAGCAATGTTTTCATGTTTAATTGTTCTGGTAACAACAATAGTTCAATGAAATGAATTGGTCTGTCTACAGAAAATAATCAATGAACAACAGTGATAAGGGATTTTTAACTTAAAAAGGAGTATGAAATGTGATAAAAAGCACAGTATGACATATATATGTGTGTGTGTTCAATGAGTGTACATATCTAAACACACACACACACACACACACACACACATATATATATTATTCATTCATGAACAAACATAGTATTTAAAATATAAATGACTATTTTATGAACAATGTACAGGATTAGTGGTAGGGGAATATATTAGAAGGGAAATGTAATGCTGAGGCTTATAAAGATGGAGCTCCAGTTTTATTATATATAACTTATTTTTCTTTTGCTTTTGAAATGTGATTTCATCACAGGGACTTGTTTTCTGGAACTTTGAGTGTAATCCAGGTAGGCTTATTACTTCTGGTGTGGCTGAAGCTGCCACTAAGTGGTTAATTGTCTTCTGTCCATATTGTGTTCTTGAATTACAGGTTTCTGTCATCTTGCAAAGTTCCAAGATCCATAGTGCCCCAAATGACTCTAATATAAGTATTCAGAGGATATTTTTGAAAATCCTTTTTTTCAAAGCTATGGTTTTTAACCTTTTGATCTTAGGATTTTTTTACACTGTTGACATTATAGTGAGGGACCTAAGGGGCATCTTTTTGTGTGGTAAATAGTCTGTGGTATATAACATTGCTTTTGGAATTTATGGTTGTAAAACTGAAATATGTATTTTAAATATTTGAGAATAGCAATTATAAAACTACTACATGCTATTTACATAAAATTTATTTAAATATCATATTTACATTAAAACACTTGCAAGAAAAATATCATTTATGTTTTCTAAGTTTCTTGATTTTTTAAAAATTTTATTTATTTATTTATTTTCATTTATTTATTTATTATTAATTTATTCTTGTTACATCTTAATGGTTATCCCATCCCTTGTATCCTCCCATTCTTTCCTCCCTCCCATTTTCCCCTTATTCCCCTCCCCTATGACTGTTCCTGAGGGGGATTACCTCCCCCTGTATATGCTTTTAAACCCCTACCCAGATCTAGCCAGTGGTCAGAACAATTCTCCACAGTTGAGTGGAGAGTGTGATATGACTTTCTCACGTACTCTGGTGCCTCACATTTGACCATGTCCCCTGGAGGGGGAGACCTGGTGGCACTCAGAGGAAGGATAGCAGGTTACCAAGTTTCTTAATTAACAACTTAATATTTTTTATATCTTCTTCTACATTTAGTCTTTTGTAAGGTATATTTTAACTGAATATATAAACACAATCAAGCCTCATTTGTAAATACATGTTTAGAAAAAGAAAAATCTTGAAGATACATATACCTTGTAACCACTCCCTGACGTTCTATATCAGATATGTGAGAGTTACTAGAAATTTCTATATTAATCAGTATACATTGGACATTACAATTTCAGAACAGTATGAAATTTAGAAACTTAATTTACCCCACATATTAAAGTCTATATCAACCACTCCAAGTCTCAATAAACATAAAGAAAAAGAGAGCTGAATGAATTTAAGAGCAGGAGATAGAGTTAGAGTAGTGTGGACCGTTGGATTCTGGTGATGATATGGCTGTGCATTCTTGAACTCTATGTAGTTAAGCTGCATGCAAAAGAGACGCAGAAATTTAGAATTTTTGACATTTAATCACAGATGGGAGAAGTTCCAGAATGCCTGCACCCTGAGAATACGTAGGAATTTAACAATAGCTAGAAGAAAATGAAACATTTCTAGAAGAAAGTATTTCATTTTCTCCAGTGTAGGTATATAAAAGTTACCCATTTTATAAATAACCCTTCACCCATACTCTTGTAAGCAAGCCACATTAAATTTAATGGATAACAATAGGGCTTGAATGTAGAAGGAAAATAGTTGGGAAGTGGAAATAGATTAGAGGGAATGAAATGGCACATGAGTGTTGAATGCTGGTCAATGTGATCAAACTACATACTGTGTTCCTGAAAATGTAATAATCTGTAATTATGTATAATTAGTCTATGTTAATAAAAACTTTAAAATGGCTACAATATCCTATTAGTTTCTTGATTTTAAAGCACTGTAGAAAGTTAATATAGACATTTATGTGACTGATGATAGAGGGGGAGTTTATGAGTCGTGGAAAACATGTATTTGGTAAACAAGTATGGATACAAAAATGAGAGTAGAAAGCAATTTCTATTGGCTTATGGTAGATATACATAACTGAATATATGAGTAATAGTAGGAAAATATGCATCCACTTTTTTAGGACAGTATTTAGTTTACCTAAATAAAAGAACCTTTGTAAAAATTTTCTTAGTCAGCCCTCTTTATCAACTTTATTTACAAGTGTCACTTTAAGCTTTCATTATTCTATAATCTAAATCTTAATGCCAAGTAACTGCAAGGATTTTAATAGACTTTTAATTTTTTTTCATATTTGCTAACAGTGAAGGAACCAGAAAAGGAATTTGAAGGGAAAAGTCTGGAGAGATGACAGAAAAATGTGTGTGATGTTTAAGATTCCAAATTAGGTGATTATTCCAGGAAAAGGGAATAGTGTACTCTCAAGTCATGCTGATAATGAAGTTAAAAGAACAATAATTGTCAAAGACTGGGTTTGCAACCAGAGAAAACTGATCAGTATTACTTGGAAGAGGCCAGGAAAGAGGAACTGCAGTGAGCCAGTGAGCTTCCTGGAGAGAGCCAAGCATTTTGCATCGCTATGGTGATGTTCCATGGAAAGGCATGTTCTGCTCATGTGCATTTCCATGCTTGCCATTGCTTTGACAAGTGAAGTTACCATGGAGTGGTTGAGGTTAAATTGCCATTGGTGTGGGCTCAAGAGAAACTGAATAAAGTAGTGAGTTTTTCTAAAATCTTTTTCTTACAGTTTTCTTATAAAAGAAGCAGAGAAATAAAGAATTGATAGATGATAGAAGAAATATCATTTAGATATGTGGTTTCTGGGTATTTTCTTACATATGAGAAACTATGACATGTTACTATACAGATGTTTGTGAGAACTTTTGCAAAGATCACAAACATCAATAATTTTTTTTATGAAATATAATCTGGATGATAAAAATACAAATGTTTATACAAATAGTTAATTGTTAAATATTATGAGTATTAAAATAAAATGAATCAAATCTTATCTAAATATGTTTATGAGACCTAACTCTTTCGAGTATAAAAAGTCTTCTGTAAATAAATAATATTAAGTTTGCTTAGGGAATGAAATACTATTTACCCAGTATAGAAAAAATGTGGTATATCAGAAATAGTGGTGGAAGGTCATTGAGTTGGAAGTAAAGAGAAAGGGAAGGATAAGTATGTTAAAAAGGAAAGGAGCCATTTAAGTTTTTTGTTTGTTTGTTTGTTAGGAACAATGAAGATATTAGCTTTTTTTTCTTGAGCTATGAAAAGTGTACTAGCCAAAACTGAAAATCAAAAAGTAGAACAAATAAGAAGCCAGATGGAAAAGTGAATTATGTAGTCGTTTATTATGTTGCAGTCATGAGTTTATTATCAAGTTTATGATTTTATAATCAATTATTTTGTAATTAACTATGTTTCTTTTTCAGTATTTAGCAAGCAACTGGGAGAATTTTAGGTATTCAAGTCACACATTAGGCAGATTGGTTGAGATGATAAATAACAAACTACTATGGTCATCCATAAACATAATTTACTGGCTTTTTTCTCTGTTAAAAATTAATATGTTTTATAGCTTATAAAATTTGTAGGTTTATTACAGTTATATGTGTACTAATTAAGTCATAGAGTTTTGATATTTTCACACACATATTATTCAAATCAAAGAAAGGCAAACCATGGCATTTAATTATATCTCTTTAAATATTTCCTTTCTGACCTAGCCTTCGTTTTTCCACAAATATAGGTCAGATCTCCTCACTACATAATTTAATCTGTTTCTCTTTGTACTTTCCATGATACATCATGATTATTTTCTGACAAACCACTGGTTCCAATCATTTTTTGACATTTTAAGTAAAACTCAGTTTTTCTAACTTTTATTTCTTCCTTGAAACATTAAGACTCTCAAGTCCTAATTGCCTGCTTTTTCCATACAAATTAAACTGTGAGTCAATTTATTTTTCCATTTGAAAATGATGGTTGTATCTAAGTTATGTAGCCATGCTTTATTTTCTAAGGTAATAATTCAAACTTATGAAAACCAAGTTGTCCTCTATGTCAGCTGTTTATAAACTTTTAAAGTGCTCATCTATTTTTCCTTCTGATACTGAGAAAAACTGTTGTCACATGGTGCAGTCTATGCTGGAACTCCCTATGAAAATGACACTTACCTGGAATTTATGCAACTTTGTCCTCTGCTTACATATGCTAGAATTACAGGTTTGTGCCATCACACTTTGTTCATGATTTTCTATATTATTTAATTATTGAATTTATTCTAATGAGGAGGAACATTGTATTGATACATTTCAAAGCCGTGTATCAAGTAGAATTTACGGGATTTTATAGAGGTGCTTATTAGAATACTTAGCGTGTTAAATGGCTTATGTGTGTGCGTACATTCATGGTTACTGTTGAAGTAGAATTTAAAATGTATTCTACAAAGGAAAAAAGTTAATTTCTTAAATTATTACACAGAGGCCAACAGTTGCTGAGTTTAGGGTATATAGCATGTATATATTGACATCTTTATAACCATAATTCAAGTACTATGTAGATAGGCAGGTTAGTTTAATGTCAGTCAATGAGTAAAAAAAAAAAAAATACAAGGGCTATGTTAAAACAACTGTCATTTTACTTTGGAACTTTACTATATGACAACTGCTCCTTGAAATTATCTAGTAAATATGAAACATTAACTTGTAAGTCTGGCTTATCTGATATGGTAATAACTGTCTATTTACTCAGAATATCTGTGAAAGTGACAAATACGGCCCACTATTTGATACAATGTGTGGGCCTATGCTTTTACATCCTTAAGGCTTATCAAGCTAGTGAGAAAAAATTATAACGATATTTTACAGATAAAAATGGAAGAAAAATATTGGTTTGCCAAATAAGATATATAGATAGTAATCTGAAATAGAAAAGGAAGAAACATTTAGTAGAAGTTATAGATAATAAAGGTATAATTGTGTAGTTTTCATTTCATCTTTGTTGGTTAAATAACATGTTTCCCTAGCCATCAATTTTCTCAAGGGTATAAAGACAATTGAAACCTTGAATTGTTATCAGAACTAATAATCAATTTGAATAAGGAAAGAAAGACATTGACACTACTAAGTGGCATTTGGAAGTATCTTACCTATCTCTGCACCCACCCCGAAATTATCAGCAGTATTGAAAAAGTAAACTGTAAGTAGCCTCATGACAGTGAAAAATAGTCCATTTACTAATCTGTCTAGAACCTTATTGCTACATTGCCATACCACTGATATTTTTTGCTATAAATATTTGAAACGTTAGGGGGATTCCAAGATGGCACCGACCAATAAACCACGTATCTGATCTACTCCATGGAGACCAGAGACATAAGTGGAGCAACAGATTGCTCGACTTTGAGAACTGTAGGTGAGTGGGGCCCCAAAGGCCACAGAACAAACAGGGGGCCTACCCCCCTGGGACAAGCAACATCTTGGAGGTACTAAACACACTCCCCAAACTGTGGAATGGAATCCACATGCAAACTGCAACCTGTATATAAAGCACAGACTTGCTGCTTGGGGAGGGGACTTTCTGGAGTCCCCAGCCAGAGGAGTCTCAGTGAAGAGGGTGAATCTGCCCTAGGTCCTCCTTCCACACCACCCCAAACTGCGGAGGTCACCTGCCTAGGCAGAGTGGAAACACAGGTGGTGGGACCCAACAGAGACAGCTAAAGTGGGACTGCAGCTTGCTGGCCATCCAGGGCCCAACCTAGCACCGATCATAGCGGACTGAGCCTGCAAACAGAGGCAGTGAGAAATCAGCTTGGACTGCTTCCACAGACCTATCAGGAGACGCGGGTCTTGCCTAGAATGATAGCTGAACATCATAGCCCTTCAGGAAGACCTGGTTCCGCAGGCTTCCGCCAGAACTCCGCAACCCTATTGTTCCTACCCAGCTGCAAGGCACAGGCCCTGCAATCCCCGAACAAGAGAGCCTACCTAGGGCTCCTGGCCTGAGCAAGGCAGGCACTCCCACATCATGGGGAGAAGAGATGTGGAAGGGACTTGTTTGCAGTGTCTAATTGCTGACCTAGAGCGTTAGTGGAGCGACAAAGCCCGGCGGGAAGATCTGGTTCCACGGGCGACCGCCGGAGCTCTGCAACCCTAGTCACACTAACCTCCCAGCTGCAAGGCTCTGGCCCTGCACGCCCAGAACGAGAGAGCCTAGCTCGAGCTCCGGGCCCTGAGCAAGGCAGGCACTCTCACATTATCGGGAGATGAGACGTGGGAGACGTGGGTGGGTCGTGTTTGCACTGTCTAATTGCTGACCTAGAGAGTTAGTGGAGCTACATAGCCCGGTGGGAAGATCTGGTTCCGTGGACGACCACCAGAGCTCTGCAACCCTAGTCTCACTAACCTCCCAACTGCAAGGCTCTGGCCCGTCACTCCCCGAACGAGAGAGCCTAGCTGGGGCTCCTGGCCCCAACAAGGCAGGTACTCTCACACTATAGTGAGACGAAACATGGGTTTTGCTTGCAGTGTCTAACTGCTAACCAAGAGCGACCTTGGTCCCTCCAGGAATATAGTTCTGGGAGGGATTGGACACTGCTACAGGGTATAGAGACAGAGCTAAATGACAGCTGCACCACCAGATGATGTGAACTACCTGGGGTGTTGACTAGAAAGCCACAGGAAGGTCAGGCAGCTGGGATCAACTTACACAACCATAACGTTTGTGTGCAGACCTTATTCTAGGTCCCAAAACTGCCGATCTGAATTACAGCAGTAAAGTCCAAACAGATATCTACTCTGGCTGACTGAGCCTGGAGCCAACAGTGCAGAGGAAAATCACCAGGAGTGAAACCGGATCACCTACCTGTTCCACGGAAATACTCCCTGATCGCCACAGGCAAGAGCACCTGACCTATAATCAGTCATCAATTAACCACTCTCAACCAGCGAAGGTCACTACAAAATACCTTCCAACATCAGAGCCATCAAAATGACAAGAGGACAGCGAAAGAACACTAACAAACAGCAAAACAGTTTGGCATCTCCGGATCCCAACATTCCTGATGAAAACAACCTAGAGAATCTAACAGCAATGGATAGGCAAGAAAATGACCTCAAGTCCTTAGTAAAGAAGGTGATAATGGAAGAAACAAATAAAATCTGTAAACAAATGCAAGCGGAGGCAAACAATAGGGCTGAAGAGTTAAAAGAGTCATATAAAGAGGCACTTGAACAATTTCAGAAAAATATAAATAACCAGATGATGGAAATCATTAAAACAGTCCAAGACATTAAGATAAAAATGGAAGCTATGATGCCGGAACACACAGAAGAAAAATGTGATCAAGAGGCATCAAAGAAGAAAGCAAGCATCTCAGAGGTAGCCTTATCTAACAGATTGCAAGAAATGGAAGAATGAATATTGGGACTTGAAGATACAATTGCAGAACTGGAAACAACCATTCAGGGAAATACTAAATCTGAAAAGTACTGACACAGAGCATTCAACAATTAAAAGATAACATGAAAAGACCAAACTTGAGAATAATAGTGATAGAGGAAAGAGAAGATAGCCGACTCCACAGCCCAGAACATATCTTTAATCGAATAATGGAAGAAAATTTCCCCAATTTGAAGAAGGAGGTGCATACGAGCATACAAGAGGCCTACAGAACACCAAATAGAATAGACCTGAAAAGAAAATATTCCTGCCATATAATAATAACAACACAAAATATACAGAACAAGGAAAAAATATTGAAAGTGGCAAGAGAAAAAGGCTGAGTAATATATGAGGGCAAACCTATCAGAATTACTCCTGATTTCTCAGCAGAGACCATGATAGCCAGAAGGGCCTAGACAGAGGTGCTGCAAACCCTAAGAGAACACAGATACCAGGAAAGACTACTATATTCAGCAAAATTATCAATAACCATTGACAGAGAAGACAAGTTATTTCATGACAAAAACAAATTCAAACAGTACCTAGTAAATCTGGCTTTACAGAAGTTATTAGAAGGAAAACTCAATCCCAGCTGGTCAAACTACAACCAAAACTACATAGGAAATAGGTTGCTATACCATTGAAAAATCACAACCTCACAAAATCTCGACTGTTACAAATACCAAAAATGAAGGGACTTACCAATCACTGGTCATTAATATCTCTCAACGTCAATGGTCTCAATTCTCCAATAAAAAGACACAGACTAACGAAGTGGATGCATAAACATGACCCAACATTCTTCTGCATTCAAGAAACACACCTCAACCACGAGGAAAGACATTGCCTCAGAGTAAAAGGTTGGGGAAAAATATTCCAAGCAAATGGTCACAAGGAACAAGCTGGGGTAGCCATTCTAATATCTAATAAAATAGACTTTCAACCAAAATTAATCAAAAGAGATGAGGATGGACACTTCATACTTGTCAAAGGTAAAGTCAACCAAGAAGACATCACAATTTTGAACATCTATGCTCCGAATACAAGGGCTCCCACATTTGTAAAAGAGTTGTTAACAAAGCTTGCCCCACTCATTGATACCCACACAATAATAGTGGGAGACTTCAACACCCCTCTTTCTCTCAAGGATAGGTCTTTGATTCAAAAATTAAGCTGGGAAATAACCTCATTAACCAATGTCATGAACCAAATGGATCTAACAGATATCTATGGAACTTTCCACCCAAATGCAAAGGATTATACCTTTTTCTCAGCACCCCATGGAATGTTCTTTAAAATTGATCACATGGTTGGTCACGAAGCAAACCTCAACAGATACAAGAAGATTGAAATAATACCTTGTATCTTATCAGATCACCATGGTCTAAGGCTGGACTTCAACAACAACAGAAATAACAAAAAGAGTACTAACACGTGGAAACTAAACAACTTTCTACTAATGTCACATGGGTCATGGAAGAAATAAGGGAAGAAATAAAAGACTTCCTGAAATTCAATGAAAATGATGGAACAACATACCCAAATTTGTTGGACACATTGAAAACAGTGCTAAGAGGAAAATTCATAGCACTAGGCGCCTTTAAAAAGAAAAAGTAATCATCCCATATAAACAACCTAACAACACATCTGGAAGCTCTAGAAAGAAAAGAAGCAGAAACACCCAAAAGGAGTAGACCCCTAGAAATAATCAAACTCAGGGCTGAAATCAATAAATTAGAAACAAAGAGAACAATCCAAAGAATCAACAAAACCAAGAGCTGGTTCTTTGAGAAAATTAACAAGATAGACAAACCGTTAGCCAATCTATCTAATAGACAGAGAAACACTATCCAAATTAACAAAATCAGAAATAAAAAGGGAGACATATTAACAGACACCAAAGAAATAAAAAGAATCGTAAGAACCTACTTAAAGGCATTTATGCCACAGAATTCGAAAATCTTAGGGAAATGGACAAATTACTTGACCGATTCCATTTGGCAAAATTGAACCAAGACCAGATAAACAAATTAAATAGCCCTATTTTGCCTATAGAAATAGAAGCAACCATTGATAGTCTCCCAACAAAAAAAAAAAAAAAAAAAAAAAAAGCCCAGGGCCAGATGGTTTCAGCACAGAATTCTACCAGTCCTTCAAAGAGGAGCTAATACCGATACTATTCAAGCTATTCCAAAAGATAGAAATGGATGGAATATTACCAAATTCTTTCTATGAGGCCACAGTCACACTGATACCTAAACCTCACAAAGACCCAACAAAAAAAGAGAATTTCAAACCAAGTTCTCTTATGAACATTGATGCAAAAATACTCAACAAAATACTTGCAAAGCCAATACAACAGCATATTAAAGACAACATTCACCATGACCAGATAGGATTCATTCCAGGCATGCAGGGATGGTTTAACATATGGAAATCCATCAATGTAATCCATCATATAAACAAACTGAAAGAGAAAAACCACATGGTCATCTCTTTAGATGCAGAAAAAGCATTTGACAAAATCCAACACCCATTTATAGTTAAAGATCTAGAGAGATCGGGAATACAAGGCACTTATCTAAACATAATAAAGGCCATATACAGCAAACCAACAGCCAACATTAAATTAAATGGAGAGATACTCAAGGAAATCCCTTTTAAATCGAGAACCAGCCAAGGCTTCCCTCTGTCCCCTTATCTCTTCAATATAGTTCTTGAAGTTCTAGCCAGAGCAATAAGGCATCAAAAGGAGATCAAGGGGATCCAAATGGGAAAGGAAGAAGTAAAATTATCCCTATTTGCAGATGATATGATAGTGTAAATAAGTGACCCGCAAAATACCACCAAGGAATTCCTACAGCTGATAAACACCTTCAGGAAATTGACAGGATACAAAATAAACTCAAAAAAGTCAGTAGCTTTCCTGTATACAAATGACAAATAGGCAGAGGAAGAAATTAGAAAAATTATTCCCTTCACAATTGCCACAAAAAATATAAAATATCTAGGAGTAACTCTAACCAAGCAAGTGAAGGTCTTATCTGAAAAAAACTTTAAACCTCTGAAGAAAGAGATTGAAGATGACATCAGAAGATGGAGGGATTTACATTGTTCGTGGATCAGGAGAATCAACATAGTAAAAATGGCCATCTTACCAAAAGCAATTTACAGATTTAATGCAATCCCTATCAAAATACCCACAAAATATTTTGAAGATATTGAAAGATCAATTCTCAAATTCATATGGAGAAATAAAAAAACCCAGAATAGCAAAAACAATCCTATACAATAAAAGATCCTCTGGAGGAATCTCCATACCTGATCTCAAGCTGTACTACAGAGCAACAGTAATTAAAACAGCATGGTACTGGCAAAGCAATAGGCTGGTGGATCAATGGAATCGAATCGAAGACCCAGAGATGAATCCACACACATTTGCTCACTTGATTTTTGACAAAGAAGCCAAATCTATTCAATGGAAAAATGAGAGCATCTTCAACAAATGGTGCTGGTCTAACTGGATGTCTACATGTAGAAAAATGCAATTAGACCCTTATTTGTCACCATGCACAAAACTCAAGTCCAAGTGGATTAAAGACCTCAACTTAAAACCAGAGACATTAATTCAGTTAGAGGAAAATGTGGGGAAGATCCTGGGACACATAGGCACAGGAGATAACCTCCTGAACTCACCAACAGCCCAGGCCTTAATGTCAACAATTAATAAATGAGACCTCATGAGGCTGAGAAACTTCTGTAAGGCAGGAGACATTGTCAGTAGAACTAAGCAACAACCTACAGACTGGGAAAAGATCTTCAACCCTTCATCTGAAAAAGGTTTAATATCCAAAATATATAAATAACTCAAGAAATTAAACACCACAAAACCACACAACCCAATTATGAAATGGGGCTTGGAACTTAACAGAGAATTCTCAACAGAGGAATATCAAATGGTGGCCGAGAAACACTTAAAGAAATGTTAGTCCTCGTTAGTCATGAGAGAAATGCAAATCAAAACGACACTGAGATTCCATCTTACACCCATCAGAATGGCTAAGATCAAAAACTCAAATGACACCACATGTTGGCGAGGATGTGGAGAGACAGGAACATTCCTTCATTGCTGGTGGGAATGCAAACTAGTACAACCACTTTGGAAAGCTATCTGGTGCTTTCTCAGAAAAATGGGAATAGGGCTTCCTCAAGACCCAGCTATCCCACTCCTTGGAATATACCCAGAAAGTGCCCTACCACACAACAGGGACATATGCTCAACCATGTTCATAGCTGCTTTATACATAATAGCCAGAACATGGAAACAGCTTAAGTGTCCCTCAGCAGAAGAATGGACTAAGAAATTGTGGTACATTTACACTATGGAATACTACTCAGCTATTAAAAACAAGGAATTCCCAAAATTTGTGGACAAATGGATTGATGTAGAAATTATCATAATGAGTGAGTTCACCCAGGAGCAAAAAGAGACAAGCGGTATATACTCACTTATATCAAAACACTAGTCTAAGGGATACGTACCATGAAAAACTTTACTTACCAAGAAAGTGGGTCAGAAGAGAGGACATCCTATTGAGACTTTAGGCAGCGAGAGTAGCATGGAAGAATAGGGAAATAGTAGGACCCACAGGGTCCTGGAAACCTACAAGAAGAACTTTATGACAGGCAGATCTGGGTCCTGGGGTCCTCCTCAAACTAAGGCACCAGCCAAGGAGAATATAGGCTGGAGAATTAAACTTTGAACCCCTACCAAGACCTAGCCGATGAACATGATATTCTCCACCATTGAGTGGAGAGTGAGATCTGACTCTCACACGAACTCTGGTGCCCCTTTTCTCACCATGTCCCCTGGATGGGGAGGCCTGGCGGCACTCAGAGGAATGATAGCAAGTTATCAAGAAGAGATTCGGTATTCTAATAGCATATATAGGGGGAGGAGGTCTCCCTCAATCACAGACATAAGGGAGGGGAGAAGGGGGAAGTGGGAGGGAGTGAAGAATGGGAGAAAACAGGGGAAGGGCTAACAATCGAAATGTAATATGAATAAAGTAATAAAATGGAAAAAATTTTAAAAATTTTGAAACGTTAGATTAAATTTATACATTTTCCAAAAATGCTTAAGGTTATCATAGTGAATAGAAATTGATCTCAACAGATAGTTTATATTTAATTTTTGGTATATTATCTCCTACTCTCTCAAGAAAATATTGGACTTCAGACCTGAACACCAAGTATAATATAAAGTTATAAATAACATGTGTCCTCTTCTATTTGTAACCTTCCTAAACAGGCAGACTTTAAATCACCCTGCTAAAGCAGTAACCTTAATTTATCTCTTATTAGCTAGGGGAATTTGGACACATTACTTAACTTTCTGAGACTCTTTCTTCATTTGTCAATTAAGGAAAATGGTAATCCATAGAATTATTGAAAGCTAAAAGAAAGTACATGAAAACCACTCAGGACAGTACCTGATCACCAGAGTGTTCATAGTTACTACCATGATATATGATAGATAATAACTGTCATAAGTATATCTCTACATTTATATTAACATGTTTAATTTTCAATAATAACATATATTATGTTATATAATAACAATTCCCAATTAAAATAAGCATCTGTAGCCCAAGAAAACAAGTAAAATCAACCCAATTCCCCTTAGGGGAAATGGGGTATCATTCTCTTAAGGTTTCCTTGGCTGATTTGGGGCAAATAATAACTTTGTAGGCCCCAATTAAAATTGGAGAAATGGTTAAACAAGCCAGGAATTGCATTTGTGGTCCAGTTTCTAACTGTTGATAAATTCCAGGATTAAGAGAAGTCCTGTGTGGGACAGTATGGAATGCTGGACAAATTGGGACCAGAAGTTTTCTTCGAAGCTTTCCTGGGAGCTGTCCTGTTCTCATTAATAACAGCAACAGAAACACCTGGGCATAGAACATGAAGGATACAGGACATCAGAATTCTGCATGCTGAGAGAAATGAATCCTGTCAAGTCTGATCCAGCCTCCTGTTTGCTTCTTTTGTTCTGAAAACATATAATTTCTCACAAGCCTTATGCAGTCCTAAAATTATAAATGTATGAGGTGTGTGGGATGTAGATGGCTTCAAATGTGGCAACATAGCCACTGGGGAAAATGCCCTCATTTCTGCCACAGACAGAATTCTACATAAAAAATGGGAAAGCTTGGATGCAGCCAGAGTCAACAGCTACACTCTGCTAAGACAGGGAAGCAAGTCCTCAATAATTCCTGCCTCACTTATAAGTCTATCAGATATATTTGGACAGAAGGATGAAAATAATTGGGTGACTCTTCAGGCAGCAATGTATCTCTCTCTCTCTCTCTCTCTCTCTCTCTCTCTCTCTCTCTCTCTCTCTCATCTTCTCATTTGGCAAGCTGCTTACCTGCACTTCTGGTTTACTCAGGAAATTAAGTTCCTTTCTCAAGTCTCTGGTGAGGTTGAAGACCAGATAGTTTAGCCTTATACTTCAGGTTAGTTGTTTAGGGGTTAAGATGTTTTTAGGTCTAAAGAGATATTTTATGTTGATACAGATATGATAGATATTGATTTTCATTCAGAATTTTAGACTCACCAAGATAGGAAAGACGTTTTCTTCAAGGTTGGCAAATATAAGTAGCCAAAACACTATGAATGTAACATATAATTCCTGATTTTTTGTGGTTCTTCTTGCTATACGTAGTTTACTTTATTTAAGTCTAATAACATAAATGTATATGTAAAAAGAAATATGATAAAAATTGCAAAAAAGAATTCTTGTTAACAGTTTTTATAACATTTATACAATGATGTATTTAAATAGAAACTAGGATAATGGGAAGAGAGTAGGTGAAAATTTTATTTGTTTGAGGTATATATTTATAATCATCTTGTCACAGATGGAAAATAATTAAAGTTCAGTTAGTTTTGGTTTATGTTAGATAATATCTTATGTAGAATAATAACTAGAATTTTCAGACACTTTTAGATCTATCATATATAGCCATGTCTTAATACGTATAAAAGCGATATTCTAGAAAAACATATTTTGTCAAAGAGTAAAAGTGTGCATATCAAAAATGTGTCAAATTCTCTGACTCAATAAATATAATTGGAGAAATGGTTAACTGGGAGCATTTATATTGACAATGTCCTATGTTTTTCCAGTGGTTTCTTGGCTAAAACATAATGGACAACACTAGTGATTTTGCTATTTTTGATATTATTTGCTCTTTTGTTCCGATCATGCTCCTGGTCTTTTCAAGCAATTTGAGAAATATACACAGAAGTATCTTCATACTACTTCAGTGATAAGTAAAAGATTAAGTCAAGTTAAGATGAAACCATCTTTCCGCTTAGATATTATTATATGGCTAGTAAAGCTGTACATATAGCATCCCTATATAATATATTGTACATTATTAAAAACAGTTTGAATGTTTCCTAGTACAGTAAGTGAGAGTGCCTAGGAGCAATATTACTTATACTAGTTTCTCATTCTGCGGTTTAAAAAAAACCTGAAAAGAACAATTTAGCAGGGAAAGATGTATTTCAGTTCATAACTGCAACTTATGGTTTATCATTGTGTGAAATTCAATAGAGAAACTACCAACAGCTGGTCACATCATATGCACACTCAAAAGCTATAAAATGTCAATAGAAAAATGTGGTGAGTTCTATATTTCTAGCCTGAAACACTGGTACCTAAAGATACCTATGTCTTTCCACATCAGTTAATTAAGACAATCCCCCACAAATATGCTTAAAGGTCAGCCCCCTGTAGATTTTCAATTAAGAATCTACAGCATCATTGAAATTATCTTCTAGAGGCTTTTCTAGATTGTTTCAAGTAGATAAAGCTAAACACCACAATAGTATGCCCAGATACCCTAGTCTTTTTAAAAAAGATTATTGTATAGTAAAAGACCTAGAACTTCTTGTAGATATGGCTGACTCTAGGGATAATGCAGGGTATGGACAGAAATATCTTGCAGTGCCTTCTAAGAGTCAGAAAGTATAAGAATATTGAAGGGGATTGAGGATCCAAGATGGCGGCGAGCAGTGTGGACCGCATTTGGAGGCTCCAGTGAACAATTCAGGGAATTGCACAGATTTCTGAACCAGGAACACAGAGGTCTGAACATCACGGCAGCAGGAGTGCTCCACGGTTCGGCGGGACCAGGGTGTGGAGGACCTGCGTGACCCTGCACACGGGAGGAGCGTGGATTTTCTCTGATCGGAGCGGCAGCGGCAGAGGCAGCAGCACCAGCGGCACCAGAGCGGTGGCTGAGGTTTGCAGCTCATAGCCTTCTGGTGGAGGCAATTGGTGTGGTGGCTGGTGGGAATTGCTGCGGGAGAGGGGACTCGGGGCAGGATTTGGGTTGCGTGGAGCCTTCAGACCCAGACTGGACTCGACAGACAGTTCGGCCCCAGAATCCCGGGTACTGGCCCAGCCCAGCAAGCAATTCTGCCCAAGGCACTAATTCAGCTTCGGCCACAGCTCCCCTGCTGTGGCGCAGGCTTAGTGGAGCGCTCAGTTCCACACTAGGCAGCACCTCAGCTCAGTGGCAGCTCCCCTGCGGTGACACAGTCTGGGCGGAGCACTTGGTTCCACCACTGGCGCTAACTCAGAGCCGCTGCAGTTCTCTTGCTGTGCCGCAGACTTGGCTGAGCGCTCAGTTCCACCCTAGGCGCCAACTCAGCTCAGCGGCAGCTCCCCTGCGATGATACAGTCTGGGCGGAGCACTTGGTTCCACCATTGGCGCTAACTCAGAGAAGCCGCCGTTCTCCTTCTGTGGCGCAGGCTGGACAGAGCGCTTGGTTCCACCAGCTCTAAGACTCTGGTTGGACACAGTGTGCAGTTTGAATCCAGAATTCTTGGCTGAGATTGGTGGACATTTCGGGCCCTGAGTCAATAACTGACCACAGCACGCACTTTGGGCTAAAAGGCCATAGCAGAGCTTGGTGATTAGTCCCAGCCCAAAAATTCTGGCTGGACCCTATGTGCATTTTGGGCCCAGAATTCCTAGCTGAGCTTGGCAGATGGTTCAGGCCCTGAGAATCTAGCTGAGTTCAGCCCGTGGTTCAGACCCACTGTTCCTGGCTGGACAAGGCAGGGAACACAGAAGGCTGTGGATACCTTGGCCTGACCCAACACTCATTCAGAGAACCAGAACAATTGCAGGATCCATAGCACAGGGGGGCTGAAGATGACTGGCTGTTAGAGACCAGAACAACAGGGCTAACCTCCTAACATCAACACCAGTGAAGCTTTGAGCTCCCAGCCTAGGGAAATCATGAGAAAACAAGTGAATCTATCATCAGACCCCCTCCATCCAACTCTGGAAGCTACCCAACAAAAACAAAGACGGCAAGATGTCTAAAGGACAACGAAAAAGCATACGCAAAAAAACCCAAAACAACATGGCATCTCCAGTTTCCAGCTATCCCAAATAAAATAACCCAGAGAATTCAAATACAACGGAAATTCAAGAAAATGACCTCAAATCCTTAGTAATGAGGATGAAAATGGAGGAAACAAATAAAATTCGTAATCAAATGCAGGAAGACGCAGACAAACAGGTAAGAGACATAAAAGAAGGACATAGAGTGGAACTGGAAAATTGCAGGAAAATGCAAACAACCAGATGAAAGAAATAAATAAAACGGTTCAAGCTCTGAAGACCTATAAAGAGGCAATGGAAGAAACTCAGGAATATACAAAAAATCAGATGAAAGAAATCAAAAAATCAGTTCAAGATCTGAAAATGAAAATGGATTCAATGATAAACACACAGACAGAAGAAAAACGAGAATGTGAGACCTCAGAGAAGAAGGCGAGCAACACAGAGGTGAGCTTTTCTAACAGAATCCAAGAGATGGAAGAACGAATCTCAGGTCTAGAAGATACAATCACAGATATTGAATCAACCATTAAAGAAAATGCCAAATCTGGAAAGCTCCTGACACAAAACATCCAAGAAATTAAGGACACCATGAAAAGAAGAAATTTGAGGATAATAGGCATTGAAGAAAGAGAAGACATCAGACTCCAGGGCCCAGAAAATATTCTCAACAAAATCATAGAAGAAAATTTCCCCAATCTAAAGAAAGAGATGCCTATAAACATACAAGAGGCCTACAGAACACCAAATAGAATTGACCAGAAAAGAAAAACTGCCCGCGACATAATAATCAAAACACAAAACATGCAGAACAAAGAAAATATATTAAAAGCTGCAAGGGAAAAGGGCCAAATAACATTTAATGGTAAACCTATCAGAATTACACCCGACTTCTCAGCACAGACCATAAAAGCCAGAAGGGCCTGGACAGAGATCCTGCAAACACTAAAAGACCACAGATGCCAGACCACACTACTTTACCCAGCAAAATTATCAATAACCATTGATGGAGAAAAAAAATATTCCAGGACAAAAAGAAATTCAAACAGAACATATCCACAAATCCAGCTTTACAGAAGGTACTAGAAGGAAAACTCCATCCCAAAGGGTCAAGCTACAACCAAATGACTCAGGAAATAGATAACTATCCCATGGCAAAAACACAACACACAAAAACACAAACGCTCGACTGGAAACAACATCAAAATTAAGACTCTTAACAGTCACTGGTCATTAATATCTCTCAATATCAATGGTATCAATTCTCCAATAAAAAGACACAGACTAATTGAATGGGTGCATAAACAAGATCCAACATTCTTCTGCATTCAAGAAACACATCTCACCCATAATGAAAGGCATTAGCTCAGGGTAAAAGGTTGGAAAAAAATATTCCAAGCAAATGGTCACAAGAAGCAAGCAGGCATAGCCATTTTAGTATCGAACAAAATAGACTTTAAACCCAAATTAATCAAAAGGGATGAGGAAGGACACTTCATACTCATCAAAGGTAAAGTCAACCAAGATGACATGACAATTCTGAACATCTATGCTCCCAATACAAGGGCACCCACATTTGTAAAAGATCTCCTAAAAAAGCTTAAACCACACATCTATCTCGACACAATTATAGTGAGAGACTTCAACACCCCACTCTCTCTGAAGTATAAGTCATTGAAACAGAAACTAAGCCGAGAAATAACATCATTAACCAATGCCATGGGTCAAATGGATCTAACAGATATCTATAGAACCTTTCACCCAAACAAGAAAGAATATACCTTCTTCTCTGCACCCCATGGAACCTTCTCCAAAATTGATCACATCGTAGGTCACAAAGCAAGCCTCAATCGATACAAGAGGATTGAAATAATACCTTGTATCCTATCAGATCACCATGCTCTTAGGCTGTAATTCAACAACAACAGAAAAAACAAAGAGGTGGAAATTAAACAACTCTCTGCTAAATGACACCTGGGTCAGAGAAGAAATAAAGAAAGAAATCAAGGAGTTTCTGATTCAATGAAAATGAAGGAACAACATACCTAAATTTGTGGGATACATTGAAAGCAGTGCTAAGAGAATAATTCATAGCACTAAGTGCCTTTAAAAAGAAATTGGAAACATCGCACATAAGCATCTTAACAACACAACTGGAAGCCCTAGAAAAAAAAGAAGCAGAAACACCCAAGAGGAGTAGACGCCTGGAAATAATCAAACTCAGGGCTGAAATTAACAAATTAGAAACTAAGAAAACAGTCCAAAGAATCAACAAAACCAAAAGCTGGTTCTTTGAGAAAATCAACAAGATAGACAGACCATTAGCCAAACTAACTAAAAGGCAGAGAGACAGTATTGAAATCAACAAAATCAGAAACGAAAAGGGAGACATAACAACAGTCACTGAAGAAATTCAAAGAATCATAAGCTCCTACTCTGAAGGCATATACGCCACAAAATTTGAAAATCTAAGGGAACTGGACAATTTTCTTGATCAATTTCACTTGCCAAAGTTGAATGAAGAACAGATAAACAAGCTAAATAGTACCATTTCCCCTACAGAAATAGAAGCAATCATCGATGGTCTCCCAACCAAAAAAAGCCCAGGGCCAGATGGTTTCAGTGCAGAATTCTACCAGACCTTCAAGGGCGAGCTAATACCCATACTCTTCAAGCTACTCCAAAAGATAGAAATGGATGGAAAATTACCAAATTCATTCTATGAGGCCATAGTCTCATTGATACCTAAACCTCACAAAGACTTAACAAAGAAAGAGAATTTCAGACCAATTTGTGTTATGAAAATAGATGCAAAAATACTAAATAAAATACTTGCAAAACGAATACAGGAACACATCAAAGATATCATTCATCATGACCAAGTAGGCTTCATTCCAGGCATGCAGAGATGGTTTAATATATGGAAATCCATCAATGTAATCCACCATATAAACAAACTGAAAATAAAAAACCACATGATCATCTCCTTGGATGCAGAGAAAGCATTTGATAAAATTCAACACCCATTCATGTTTAAAGTTTAGAGAGATCAGGGATACAAGGCACTTTCCTCAACATAATAAAGGCTATATACAGCAAGCCAATAGCCAAAATCAAAGTAAATGGTGAGATACTCAAGGAAATTCCTCTAAAATTGGGACCAAGGCAAGGCTGCCCACTCTCTCCATATCTCTTCAATATAGTACTCGAAGTTCTATCCAGAGCAATAAGACAACAAAAGGAGATCAAGGGTATCCAAATGGGAAAGGAGGAAGTCAGATTATCCCTATTTGCAGACGATATGATAGTGTACATAAGTGACCCTCAAAATTCCACCAGAGAACTCCTTCAGCAAATTGGCTGGATACAAAATTAACTCAAAAATGTCTGTAGCCTTTCTATACACAAATGACGAGCTTGCAGAAGAAGAAATTAGGAAAACCACACCCTTCACATTAGCCACAAGCAATATAAAATATCTAGGAGTTACCCTAACTAAGCAAGTGAAGGACATGTATGAAAAAAATTTCAAAACTCTGAAGAAAGAGATTGAAGATGACCTGAGAAGATGGCATGATCTTCCTTGCTCATGGATCGGGAGAATTAACATAGTAAAAATGGCCATCCTACCAAAAGCAATCTACAGATTCAATGCAATCCCTATCAAAATACCTACACAATTTTTAAAGACATTGAAAGTTCAATTCTGAACTTCATATGGAAAAACAAAAAACCCAGAATAGCTAAAACAATCTTGTACAATAAAAGGTGCTCCATAGGAATCACCATACCAGATCAAACTGTACTATAAAGCAATAGTAATTAAAACAGCATGGTACTGGTACAGCAACAGGCTGGTTGATCAGTGGAATCGAATCGAAGACCCAGGTATGAATCCACACACATATGGTCACTTGATTTTTGACAAAGAAGCCAAATCCATTCAATGGAAAAAGGATAGTATCTTCAACAAATGGTGCTGCTCTAACTGGAGGTCTATGTGTAAAAAAATGCAACTGGACCCATATTTGTCACCTTGCACAAAACTCAAATCCAAGTGGATTAAAGACCTCAACATAAAACCAGAGACACTAAGTCACTTAGAAGAAAAAGTGGGAAAGAGCCTGGAACATATTGGCACAGGAGACAACTTCCTGAACAGAACACTAACGGCCCAGGCCTTAATGTCAACCGTTAATAAATGGGACCTCATGAGGCTGAGAAGCTTCTGTAAGGCAGGAGACACTGTCAAGGGAACAAAGCGACAGCCTATAGACTGGAAAAAAATCTTCACCAACCCTACATCTGACAAAGGTCTAATATCCAAAATATATAAAGAACTCAAGAAATTAAACACCACCAAACCGAATAACCCAATAGAGAAATGGGGCTTGGAACTAAACAGAGAATTCTCAACAGAGGAGTATCAAATGGCTGAGAAACACTTAAAGAAATGCTCAACCTCCTTAGTCATCAGGGAAATGCAAATCAAAACAACTCTGAGATTCCATCTTACACCCATCAGAATGGCTAAGATCAAAAACTCAAGCGACACCACATGCTGGCGAGGATGTGGGGAGAGAGGAACACTCCTTCATTGCTGGTGGGAATGCAAACTAGTACAGCCACTTTGGAAATCTATCTGGTGCTATCTCAGAAAACAGGGAATAGGGCTTCCTCAAGACCCAGCTATTCCACCTCTTGGAATATACCCAGAAGTTTCTCCAGCACACAACAAGAAAATTTGCTCAACCATGTTCATAGCAGCCTTATTCATAATAGCCAGAACATGGAAACAGCCTAAGTGTCCCTCAGTAGAAGAGTGGATAAAGAAACTGTGGTACATATACACTATGGAATACTACTCAGCTATTAAAAACAAGGAATTCCCGAAATTTGTGGATAAATGGATTGAGCTAGAAATGATCATAATGAGTGAGTTAACCCAGAAGCAGAAAGAATCAAATGGTATATACTCACTTATATCTGCATACTAGCCCAAGGGGCATGTCCCAGGAAAGCCTTCACTTACCAGGAAACAGGGACAGAGGGGAAGGCATCCTATTGGGACTCTAAATGAGAGACGCATGGGAGAATAGCAAAATAAAAGGATACAGAGAGTCCTAGAAATCTACAAGTAGAACAATATGATAGGCAGATTTGGGCCCAGGGGTCCCGCTCAAACTAAGGCACCAGCCAAGGATAATACAGGAGGTAAACTTTAAACCCCTTCCCAGATCTAGCCAATGGTCAGAATATTCTCCACAGTTTAGTGGATAGTGTGATATGACTATCTCAAATATTCTGGTGCCTCACATTTGACCATGTCCCCTGAAGGGGGAGACCAGGTGACACTCAGAGGAAGGACAGCAGGTTACTCAGAAGAGACTTGATACCATATGAGAATATACAGGGGGAGGTAATCCCCCTCAGGAACAGTCATAGGGGAGGGGAATAATGGAAAAATGGGGGGGGGGGAGGGAGGAATGGGAGGATACAAGGGATGGGATAAACATTGAGATGTAACAAGAATAAATTAATAAAAAAAGAAATTAGATATCAAAAAATAAACAATCTGTTTAAAAATGGAAAAAAAAGAATATTGAAGAGAAAATACTATGTGTTTATGTACAAAGGAGACAATTTACCATATTTATAACTGCTAATTCTGTTAGTATTTAAATAATAAAACAAAGTTATACCTGCTCACAAGATAAAAAAGAGCTAAGTGAAGAATTGTTAATAGCCAAACTAATATATTTTGAATGACAAAATTAATTAATACCTTCAAAAAGATTAATATCAACACTCAGGAATGGACAATAAATTACTCAATAAATAAATGGGAATGAATACAAGAGTCTTTTATAGCTATGAGTAATTTATATTGTTACTTCTTCATCAGCAAAGTAAGTTATATATTCCTAAGATTTATGTGTTGATTGAACGTACAGACTTCACTCAAGACCAGACAGAGTACCACAAGCAAAAGGAGGAAGAATAATCATACAGTAGACAAAATGGCATACTACCTTTCAAATGATCAAACAAATTAATATTAATCATAAGTCATATGAGTAATGTATACTATGAATATGATATGATGACAACAGTACTTTTTCTTTGTGTTCTCCTTTGAGATAACATACAACCTAAGCCTAGTTTTGATTTAAAAAAAATCATGTAATTGGAATAAACCTTGTATAATAATTGAGTTGAATGGGTACAATGCCTCATATTAGAGTAGAAATATATCTTATTTGTAGGAAGAATAATCTTACATTTGAATTCTATACCACTGTTTCTAAAAATAAATTTATTCTGCATCTATATACAAAATTCTATACCAGTGAATTAAAAATATCCTTGTGAGAGACAATTGAGGCATTAAGTTGAGGAATAGATTCACTAATCTACTTTTTGTTATATTTTTCCTATATATTTCTATATTTCCTCTTGTTTCTTTTCAATCCCTATCTCCAAACCTAAGAATAAGAGATAAAGGAAAAGAGTGTCATCCCTGAGTCCAACCTTGTTTTCTCTCTAAATAAGACCACTAATAACTTATAACCAACTGCCATTGAAAATAACCCTCTATAGCCCATGAAAGCAACTTAAAACCTACCCTATCCCTCGTAAAGGAAATGAGGCATCATTCTCTTAAGGTTTCTTCTGGCTGATTTGGGACAAATAATACCTTTGTAGTGGCCCAGATTATTAATGCACAGCTGCTGCTCTGAGAAGGTCCAAGGAACGGTCTCTGGGGGACAGATGCAGATTCCTTTCCAACTGATCAGTATTGAAAGAAGAAAGAGGAAAGGGATCCCAGGGTTCCTTCTATTGAGTCTAGCTGTACAGCGGCCAAGGTGGAAAACTTAAACTGACCATAATTTCCCTATAGCTGAGGCTCTAAAGGCAGCTTCTAGTTAGAAACTGAAGGAAGTAATAAAAGGATGCTCTTTTTTCTGTAGATAGGCCTCTTTGTGGAGGTCTTCAGTAAGCTAAGGCCTACTAGCCCTAGAAGGTTGATGGTAAAGCCCTGAGTCTGCTGACTTATTTGTGAATCTGCAGAAAAATAAGAAACCACTCCCACACACATACATTAAAGAGAAAGGTGGATAAAGTTAGGCATCTTAACTTCAATTGAAGTTAAGCTTCCTAATTTAAATGCCATTTATCTTTGGTCACAATACTTATACTTCTGAGAAAGTAGAATTACCTCATAGTCAAAGAGGGCAATTAATCACAAAAACACATGAATTCTAAAATACAACAGACTACATGTTTTAAAGCTAAACATTTCTTACCTATATATCCATTACATAAGTTCACAGAAAGTTCAGAGTTGGCAAGGCCTACAGTTTAACAAGGTCTAAAACTTACAAGAATATATGACTTTTCAATTAGGACTGACTTAGCTATATGTTATACAGCTATGTCTTATTTCCCTTGCTCAGTGACTGGCTGTCAGCTGCTTTATGGGCCTATCAGGGGATAATTGGGAAGCAGTGTTTATGTAATGTTGAAACAGAAGATTCTCAGAAGAAGGATTATAACCAGATGGGCAGTGGGGATACAGAAATCACCATTTGAGTTAAATAATAATCTTATACCTACCTATTTTTCAGACAATAAGACACACTCCCTACCACCACCACCAAAAGGAGTGGGGAATTAGGGTGCTCCTTATTGTTTCGTTGTTGTCCATCAGACATCAACAACAATGTCACTTACCAATGTCTTCAGTGTTCTAGCTGAGGAACTAATGCAGTGTTCAATGTGTCTGAGGGAACAGGAAGAATCATGGGTGGTATCACCAAAATCCTTTCTCTTGCTCACAACCTCCTGGCCCCTCCCCTCCCCCCCCCCACTATCTTGCTGATCTGATCTGAGATCCAATCTTAGTCTTCTAGGTAAGCAGGTGTGTGTCAGCTTGTTGCCGGGAGTGAGGAGCAGGGCAGGCAGAGTGCAGTAAAATGTGTAGCAATAAGGAAGCTCTAGCTATCATTTGTCCTTCCTTGACTCAAGTGCAGCCACATTGCTATGCAGAAATCATTACTAGGCATATGAGAGAAGACAGAATTGTTCATTCTGCCTATGTCAAAAGGCAGATGGATTGAAAAAGTGTCCAAATGTCCTGGAGGGTCTGAAAAAAATCTGATTTATTAGTGCTTGGCTAGTTCAGAGCACATATTAATGAAACAATAGAAAAAAGATTTAAAAAGGTGAGCACCCATCTAGCTGTAATTCCTGGGTGTCTGACCAGCCAGTTGCTACCTCTCTATGTTTCAATCAACAAACCATTTAAAGTCTTTATATGAGAAGAGTGGAACAAATGGATGGCTGCTGGGATTCATTATCTGACTCCAAATGAACAAATGAAGAGGCCCACTATCACTTAAGTTTATGGATGGGTTAAGACATCATGGTCATCAGTGAAGGAGGAAATCAATGTAAGATCATTCAAAAATGTGGCATTAGCAATGCTTTATATGGAACTGAAGGTAATATCAAATACAATGTTAGCGAAGAAAGTGATTGTCAGCAACTGAGCTTCCTAAATTCTAACAATAGTGATGATGAGTTTTGGGGAGTTTCCAGAAACCTAAAAAAGTGCTTGAGTCTTGAAGTCTTTCCTCCTGTTTAATTAAAACTGTTTAATGTTACCATATTTTGTTATATTTTAATAAATATTTTAATATACTAGTACTAATTTGGTTCAGAATATATTTTTTCTTGCTTTACTGCTCTAAAAACTGGGTACATCTTATGGACAGATGCATCTTATGGTCCAAAAAATACAATATATATATTTTTTATTTTATTTAATTGCAACATGTCCCCCTACCCTTTCCTTTCCTGTCTTAAAACCTTCCGATGTATTCCCACTTACTTTCTTTCAAATTCATGACTGCTTAATTTTTAACTGTTGTTACATAAATAAACATATATATTCCTAAATGTATAAATATAACATTCTCAATCTGAATAATGTTACTTACATGTATATAATATTATTACCATTTTATATTGAATAATAAATCTGTGTGCTCTTCCCTTGGAAAGACTCTTTCTCAACATTACTTGGTTGTCAGCAGTTGCCTTGGTTGAGATCTCATGGAATTGTCCTAATCATCTTTAAAAATAGATATTGTTGTTGTTCTTGATCAACTTATGTTTAGGCAATCATAACAGTGAGACTTAATGTTTATAACTTATGACATTCTTAGGAGATGCAATCTCACATAAAATGACCTGGTCCTCTGGTTCTAACAATCTTTTTTGCATCCTCTTCAAAAGTGATACTGGAGTTTTCTGTTTGTCAAGTGTTCTGTGTCACAACATTCCTTTGTACTTATCTATATACTCTCATGTGTACCCCAGATAGACCCAGCCAAAAGTCATGTTCACATGCTTTCTTAGTTACCCTTTCATCAAAGCAAAAATCAATACAAAGTATCCAAAGGTCTTCAGGTCAAGTATAAAATCAACCACGCTTGAGAAACAACAAAAACAGAACCAAACTTCCAGTTAAAAGAGACAGACTTAATCATATCACAAAACACACAACCTATAAAAGAGGTCCATATGTCCAGGTCACTTCACAAAAGCACAAGATCAAAATATTATGTTCCTGTCAAAGTCCGCAGGTCTATCAAAATGTTCTCCAATGAGTATTATCTAGAAGGACTCCAGGATACAGAAAAAAAAAAAAAAAAAACAGTAATAAGCATGATGAAATAATTCAATGACTTTAATAAAATGAGCAAATATGTAAATGAACTTATATGCATTATTCTTTGGATTAATTGACTGAAATTCCATTAGAGGTTGCTTGTGTTTTCTTAAAAGTAGGTATTTTTATGTATTTATCAATGGGTATTTTTATATGTAAACTTACTTGGTCATCTATTTCACTTGTTTTTCATGACTTATTTTCTTTCCTTTTTTCTGAATATTTAAAGATAAAGGAAATACTTGCTGCTCACAGAAACTGAATATAATACAGTTGTTAGGATTGTTGTTTGTTTTTATGTTGCTTACATTGTTTTCTTCCTCTTATCTAGGTTTTATAATCTGGCTAATTTTGAAGATTATGAGCTTCACACCACCAACCCTTCATTAGTCCCTACGTTACTTACTCTAAGACTCAATTTTCTAAAATTTAATTTGAAATATTGCTGAAAGATAAACTTTAATTTTATCTTATGGCTTCTGCTATCAGTCAATGACTGCTGATAATATACCTCTAATTCAATTCATTTTTGGACTACCAATATCAGTGCATCCAATGTTCTACATGTAAATTACTTCAAGTGTGTAGGAGTGGTTCATATAACACATCTAAAACAAAACCTTAAGCCTTTATACTATTTCATTTCTCATATTACTTTATCAATTTTATGGCTTTTATCTAGTATTTCATGCTAGAGCCTTGCCTTTGATTTCTTTCTGTCCTCTGGCCCTTATATGTAATTGTTTATTAATTCAGTAAACTTATCATTAAATATATCATATATATTTTGCTAATTTAACAGTTCATACTATCACTGCTTTTAATTAAATATTTAGATTCTGAGGGATTCATGATGGTAGCACTGAAAACACACCAAGTTTCATCATCAGGACAATAGTGACTGCACAGCAACCTAAGGACAGAACTGAGAACTACAAAATGCCAATGCTGGTGATCCCCAGGTGAGAGGGGTCCACACTGTGTGGACAGAAATGTCCCTTGGTCCCTGCAGGCACAGGTGGGGTTACCAAGAACTAATAGCATACCTGGTGGGGCATACAGATTCAGAGCTCTGAGTATCAGAGAGAGTAGTGGGCAACAAAAACACCAGCATAGGGGTCTTCTAGTCAAAAGGTGACTCCACAGTCTAGAGCACAGGTGGGTCTGACCCCCAAGTCACCAGGCCAATCCACAGAAATTTCCTAGGTCCTTGCAAGTACGGGTACAGGCTCAAAAGACTACACAATTGGCAGGGCCCTCAGCATCTAAGATCCAGTATCAGATGGAGCCATGGCCTACAAAAAGACCAGTGTCTGAGTCTTCTAGCCCAGAAGAGACCCCACAGTATGGAATACATGTGGATTTGACCTCAGGTCACCTGGTCAATCCACAGAAACTACTTGCATCCAGGTAGTCATGGACATAAGCTCCAAAGACTAGCCAAATGCCTGGAGAGGCACACAGTACCTGTACTATGTTTCTCAGAAGTAACTGTGGGCTACAAAACCCAAGTGTCTGAGTCTCCTTGTCAAAAGGAGACTCCATGGTGTAGAACACAGGTAGATATGATCTCAGGTTACCTGCCTGATCAACCTGAAGAGTTCACCAATCACCACAGGTGAGGGATCTCAACCTATAGCCACTCACCCACTAGCTGCTCTCAGTGGCCAATGAAGAACACCAGAAACTACCACCCAATGCCAGAGATAGCAAGATGCCTAAAAGCCAGTACAAAAATGCAAACAACAAAAGCAAAAACATGGCATCTCCAGAACACACTTATCCCAAAGCAATCAGTCCTGGAAACCCTAACATATCTAAAACATAAAAAATATGACCTCAAATCTTTTCCTAATGATGATGATAATGAAAGAAAAGAAGAAAATTTATAAACAAGTACAGGAAGATACATCCAAACAGAAAGATGCCTTTAGAGAGGCCATGACAAAAGCCCATAAAGAGATAATGAAGAAATCACTGGAAGAAATTCAGGATAGGGCAAAAAAATAAGGTGAAAGAAATCAAGGAAGTCAGTAAAACAGTTGAAGATTTTATTATTATTATGTTTCTTTTTAACATATCCCTTTCTGTTATTGCGCATGAATAAAATAAACTACACACAGCAGGAAGAGCAATGACACAATCAGGAATTATATAAATGTTACATTAATAATGATTTGGCTATTTGTATTTGGCACACTTGAGGTAAACATCTTTCCTATCTTGGTGGGTCTAAATTTCTGAAGGAAGATCAATATCTATCCTATATCATCTCTATTAACATAAAACATCTATCTTGATATAAAAATATGTTAAACACTAACCTACTAAGCTTAATTGAAAGACTAAACTATGTGATCTTCAATCCCATCAGAGCTTTGAGAAGGGATAAAACTTAAATATCTGAGTGAACAAGAAGTACTGGTTAGCAGCTTTCAAAAAGAAAAAAAAAATGATTGAGAATTTACTGCCTGAACAGTCACCCAATACTCACTATAACACTGGAGCATCTTCTTTAGTCTTCTGGCACAATATATATGACAGGCATATTTAGAGGCACGAACTATTGAGGACTTGCTTACCTTGTCTTGGCAGAGTTCATCAGTCAACTCTTCCTGTATCTAAACTTGACTATTTCTAGGCAGAATTCTGTCTGTGGCAGACATGAGGACATTTTGCTCAGTGACTGGTTTGCCACATTTGAAGCCATCTCCATAAGAAGGTTCTTTGATGCTCATCATCTTCTTTGAGGCAGATTGAGTGTTGCCAGGAGTTAACTTGTCTTGTTGTCAAAGAATCTTTAGAATAATAATAACATCTTAAAATTCTGTATTCTGTAGGTCTCTGAGGCTTTTGAAGACCTTATTTAACTATTTTACCTTATATATCTATAGAACCATATCTATTAGACCTAGTATATGTATTCTTGTGATAAAATCAGACTAGTTTTTGACATGGCCATGATTTGCATCAATATACAAAATGCAATAGCATTGAATTAAAAAATAATCTTATTTGTGAGTATCAATTAAGGCCTTGAGATGAGAAGTAGATTCAATAATCTACCTTTTTTTCTGTCCTCCTTCTATATTTATATATCCCCCTTTCTTTCTTTTCAGTTCCTATCTCCTTACCTACAAAAGAATGATAAAGGAAAAGAAAGATGTCCCTGAGTCAAACCTAGTTTCCTCTCTGTAAATGACCATTAATGATTATAACCAATTCCCAATGTAAATAAGCATTTGTAGACCAAGAGAGTAAATGGAAACCTATCCAACCCCCCTTAGAGAAAATTGGATGTCATTCGCTTAAGGTTTCTTCAGGCCGATTTAGGGAAAATAGTACCTTTGAAAGCACCCCCCCCCAATGAAATTGAGGAAAATGGTTAAGTAAGCCAGGGATGGCATTTGTCATCCATTTTCCAAATGTTGAGAAATTCCAGACTTAATAGGAGTCCTATGTGGGACAGTCTGAAATGCTGTACTTGAAGCTGTCTTGTTCAGATGTGTAACAGCAACTGAGGTGCCTGGAGCTGGAACATGGAGGATGCATGAAGTCAGTATCCAGCCTTCTGAGAGGAATGAATCTTTTCATGTCTGATTCAGTGTCAGTGTCTGGTTCTTTTGTTCTGAAAACAATTTCTCACAAACATTACACAGTTAAAACATTGTGATTGTATTGGGTGTGCAGGATGTACTGAGTAACTAAAGCTCATTCTCAGTTCATTGTATGAGCAGAAGACACCTGCAAATCTTTTTTCATGCCATACTAAGAATGGCCTCTAATTATAAGTCACAAAGAATCTGTGAGCAATCTGAAGCCATATCTATGCATAGACATTCATATCTCAGCCCATCTCATAGCTATTCCCATGTAGTGAGCTTAGCAATATAAGTTGCCTGCTTGTTGTATAGTTTGAATTTGTCACATCCCTATTGAAGCCCCCTCCTTCATAACCTACCGAACCCATCCCCACACTCATCCCCTTTCCCTCCCTCTCCTAGTCCTTAGCAAGGGGAGCCCTTCTCCATTAACGTTTGACCTCAACTTATCCAGTGTCCTCTGTACTATGTGTAACCTCTTTCTCTGTGGCCTGACAAGGCCACCCCACCAGGTGGAAGTGAGCAAAATTAAGAGGCCAGAATCCATGTCAGAAGTAGTCCCTACTCCCCATATTGTGGGACCCACAAGGAGATTGTGCTGCCTATCTACTACATCCAAGCAGGAGGTCTAGGTCCACATCCCACATGGACATTTTTTGGCACATCTGTCTCTTTATTTTAATGTGTTTAACCTGAATTAAATGGCTAACATCTGCTTAATGAGTAAGAATAGGCCATGTGTGTCTTTCTGGGTCTGGGTTACCTCACTCAGGATGATTGTCTCTAATTCCATCAATTTGCCTGCAAGTTTCAAGATGTCCTTGTTTTTAATAGCTGAGTAGTATACCACAGTGTAAATGTACCACAGTTTCTTTATCCATTCTTCAAAGGAGGAACATACAGATTGTTTCCAAATTCTGTCTATTACAAATAAGGCTGCTATGAACATGGTTGAGCATATATCCTTGTGTGTTGGAGCATTTTTTAGGTAAATTCCAAGGAGTGGAATATTGGGTCTGGAGGTTTTCTGAAAAAGCACCAGATTTATTTCCAAAGTAATTGTACAAGTTTGCACCCCCACCAGCAATGAAGGAGTGTTCCCCTTTCTCCACATCCTCACCAGCATATGCTGCCTCTTGAGTTATTGATCTTAGCCATTCTGATGGGGATAAGATGGAATCTCAGAGTTATTTTGATTGGCATTTCTCTGATGACTAAGGATGTTGAGCATTTCTTTAAGTGTTTCTCAGCCATTCAATATTCTTCTGTTGAGAATTCTGTTTAATTCTGAGCCCCATTTCATTATTGGGTTATTTGGTTTGGTGGTGTTTAGTTTCTTGAGTTTTATATATTTTGGATATTAGCCCTTTGTTAGATGTAGAGTTGTTGAAGATCTTTTCCCAATCTGTCGGATGTTGTTTTGTTTTGATGACTGTTTCTTTTGCCTTACAGAAGCTTTTCAGTTTTATAAGGTCCCATTTATTAATTGTTGACCTTAGAGTCTGGGCTGTTCAGGAATTTGTCTCCTGTGCCAATGAGTTAAAGGCTCTTCCCCACATTTTCTTCTAGTAGATTTAGGGTATCCAGTTTTATGTTGAGGTCTTTAATCCATTTGTACTTTTGTTTTGTGCATGGTGATAAATATGGGTCTATTTGTATTTTTCTACATGTACTAATCCAAAACCATTTGTTATCAATGCTATCTTTTTCCACTGCATGTATTTGGCTTCTTTGTCAAAAATCAAATACCCATAAATGTGTGGATTTATTTCTGTGTCTTCTATTCCCTGGTCAATCAGCCTATTTCCATGGCAGTACCATGCTGTTTTTACTACTGTTGCTCTGTAGTAGAGCTTGAGATCCAGAGTGATTTGTCCAGAATATCTTTTTATTATACAGGATTGTTTTAGCTATTCTGAGTTTTTTGTTTTTACATATGATGTTGAGAATTGCTCGTGCAAGGTTTGTAAAAAATTATCTTGGAATTCTGATGGGAATTGCATTGAATCTACAGATTGCTTTTGGAAAGATGGACATTTTTACTATGTTGATTTTACCAATCCATGAATATTAGAGGTCTTTGCATCTCCTGATATCTTCTTTTATTTCTTTCTTTAGAGACTTGAAGTTTTTTTCATATAAGACTTTTACTTGTTTGGTTAGTTACACCAAAAAAACTTTATACCTTTTGTGGCTATTGTGAAGGGTGTTGTTTCCCTAATTTCTTTCTCATCCCATTTATCATTTGTACAGAGGAGGGCTACTGATTTTTTTTAATTGAATTTGTATCCAACCACTTTACTGAAAGTGCTTATTAGCTACAGAAGTTCCTTAGTGGATTTTTTAGGATCACTTATATATACTATCATGTCGTCCACAAATAGTGATAGTTTGAATTCTTCCTTTCCTATTTGTGTCCCCTTGATCTCCTTTAGTTGTCTTATTGTTCTAACTAGAACTTCAAGTACTATGTTGAAGAGATATGGACAGAGTAGACAGCCTTGTCCTGTCCCTGATTTCAGTGGAATTGATTTAAGTTTCTCTCCATTTAGTTTTATGTTGGCTATAGGCTTTCTGTATATTGCTTTTATTATGTTGAGGTATGTACCTTGTATTCCCACTCTTTCCAAGACTTTAAACATGAATGGATGTTGGGTTTTGTCAAATGCTTTTTAGGCATCTAAGGAGATGATCATGTGTTTTTTCCCTTCAGTTTACTTATATGATTGACTATGTTGATGGATTTCTGTATATTGAACCACCCCTGCATGCCTGGTATGAAACCTACTTGGTCATAGTGAATAATATTATTGATGAGTTTTTAGATTCAGTTTGCAAGTATTTTATTGAGTATTTTTGTATCTATGTTCATAAGAGAAATTGGTCTGAAATGCTCTTTCTTTGTAGAGTCTTTCTGTAGTTTAGGTATCAAGGTGACAGTGGCCTCATAGAATGTTACTTTTGTTTCTATTTTATGGAGGAGTTTAAAGAGCATTGATATTAGCTTATCTTTGAAAGTCTTGTAGAATTCTATGCTGAATCTATCCCGCCCTGAGCTCTTCTTGGTTGGGAGACCTTTTATAACTTCCTATGGAGATATAGAACTATTTAATTTGTTTACCCAATCTTGGTTCAGATTTGACAATTGATATCTATCAAGAAAATTGTCTATTTCATTTAAATTTTCAAATTTTGTGGCATATAGGCTATTGAAGTATGACCTAATGATTCCTCGGATTGCCTCACTGTCATTATTTTTCCCTTTTCCTGTCTGATTTTGTTGATTTGATTACTTTCCCTTTGCCTTTTAGTTAGTTTGCTTAAGTGTTTATCTTGTTGATTTTCATCTCTGAGCTTCCAAGAAGAGTCATCAGACTCTCGGTTTTTGGAGTTGTGCACTTCCAGAATAGCCATCAGATTCTCGGTTTGGGAGCTTTGCACTCCTGGGGTTTGGGAGCTTCTTACTCCCTCAGAGAGTCACCTTGACTTTCGGTATATTTTCAAAGTCTCAAGACTGTGTCATTTTGTCTTGCCCATCTAACTGTTGGTTTGTTTATTGTAGTCATGTCAAATTTTGTTTCTATATCTGTAATGTTACTGTCTGTAAATTTGTTTAATCGTTTAAATGATTTTTATGTTTTATATTCTTTTACAAAAGGCCAAACTTCATCTCTGGCCGTTAGTTCTAACTCATTTCAAAGAATCTCAAAACAACAACAACAACAACAAAACAAAACAAACAAACAAACAAACAAAAACAACCAAAACTGATAAACTAGCTCTGTCCTTGGAACCAGATTGGGCGTCTCCTGCCTAAACCAAACTGGCAACAAGTCCAGAGATGCGTGAACTCCTAATGATATGCTCTAAACTCCAACAAGCCCAGAGACCGCAATATGGTGAGTATAGAGTCACTACCCACAACAGGAAAAAAAAAATAGGTGACTGAGCAGTGGGAGCTAAAGTGATATGTCTTTCCAGAAGTTTGGTGGTAAGGGATGACGGGATTAAACCACTGATAAGATCCTTTTCAGTCCTAGTCACTCCTTGGACTCCTTAACAACAGACTATACATAATTTTCACTATGAGGTCTGCACATTTTCAACAGAGGCTTGTGTGCAGAAATATCCTGGGCAGGATGCCAAACTCAGATAATCCTAATTTCTCTATTATCCTCCACACGTTCAGCCTTTAATATTTATGCGTACAATCCTTTTAAAATTAATAAAAACTAAAATATGTTAACCAGGTAGGCAACAAGATGCTCTTCCCTTGCAAGTACAGGCAGAAAAAAGTTTTGTCTGTTTATTATGTGTTTGTTTCTGACTGGTTTTTAATGTTTAAATTTACAATGTTCTATATATCTTGGTTATAAATTATTGAGTATGGTTAAAAATCTGTTACATCTGTAACAAAAGTTAACTTAAGATTGCAATTTAGGGTTGGAGCTATTCTAAACAACAAATGGTATAAGTAAACTTGTTTTTAAAAAGCTGTTCTCCAAAGATACTTTAAATTAAAGTAAGAATTTTTTTTTTATAAGTTCTGTCCTGTCTCAAATACCAGACTTATAAATGATAAGATTTGAAACATTGTTTTTAATGAGATATTAGAACTATACCTCTGTGTTCATAGTCAAAAACTTTTCTTGCTGTTAGCCAAACTTTGTAACATGAAAATGATACAATTAGTATTGATTTTAAAAACACTAAATTGTTAATACTGTTAAAATTTGGTTTTAACTTATAAACATTATGGTTATGCTCTATGACGTCACTCATTAAAAAGGTACTTCATTTTGATATTACAAAACAGTTTAAAAATGTTTTAATACAGCATTATATAGTTACTGATTGTACTAATTTTACTTTAAAAACAAGCAATTTTGTTCGCATAAAACAATCTTCTTACGTTCTAATACATGTAAATCTGACCCAGCTTTGGTTTGATAACCCAGGCACTTCAGCATTAAATACGGTGCTCTTAAGATGACCTGGGCACAGGTTAGATCCCATCTCTATGGGCATTAAGACAATTCTGAGTTAGCCATAAACATGCAATCTTTACATTAACAAATTACAACTATTAGTTCAGCTCAATTAAGAGTTTACCTCAGGCTGTTGGAGATCTAACCAATGGACAGGACATTCTTCACAGTTGAATGGAGAGTGGGGACTGACTTTCACATGAACTCTGGTGCCCCATATTTGACCATGTTCCCTGGAGGGGGAGACCTGGTGGCACTCAGAGGAAGGATAGCAGGCTACTAAGAAGAGACTTGATACCCTATGAGCATATACAGGGGACGTCCCCCTCAGTCACAGTCATAGGGGAAGGGAATCAGGGGAAAATGGGAAGGAGGGAACAATGGGAGGATACAAGGGATGGAATAACAATTGAGAGGTAATATGAATAAATTAATAAAATATATTTTTTAAAAAAGAGTTTACAAATCTCTTCTTGGCTACCTGCTGTCCTTCCTCTGAGTGCCACCGGGTCTCCCTCTCCAGGGGACATGGTCAAATGTGAGGCACCATAGTACGTGAGAAAGTCATATCACACTCTCCACTCAACTGTGGAGAATATTCTGACCATTGGCTAGATCTATAGGGGGAGGTAATCCCCCTCAGGAACAGTCATAGGGGAGGGGAATAATGGGAAAATGGGGGGGGGGAGGAATGGGAGGATACAAGGGATGGGATAAACATTGAAATGTAACAAGAATAAATTAATAATAATAAAAAAAAAGAGTTTACAAAAAAAGATCTTCCGAGGTTACAAATAGATTCTAGCGACCTCTTTCCTTTGTCTCAGAACAACTTTTGGTCTATTATTATCAAATTGGAAATCAATCTAAAAAGTATGCTTATTTTGATTCTTGTCATTCCAGTCATCATCTGAGGACTAAAAGTACCCTACATGCCAACATCTTTAGACCCTCTTTCTTAACAATTAACAATTAACTATGATGTCATAAATATTAACTACGAATCTTGGGCCTACTAACTTTTCTTGGGCCTAATGACATTTTACACTTATTAAAAGTTGGTAAATACTTCTTGGTGCATAACAATCTGCCCAGGCTGGTTTAGATGTTTTCTTTCTGTCTGAGGCTCTTAAAAGTGGACAAACTACTAGCCTGAGAAGAGCATGTAATACTTTGACAAAATATGCCCTTAACACTACAAGATTGTTAAAAAAATTTGGGTTAAAATTTTGATAAAAACATAATTTTTATTTTTGTAGTTTTTGGTTTTTTGAGACAAGGTTTCTTTGTATATCCTTGCCTGTACTGGACTCATGTTGTAGACCAGGCTGATCTTGAATTCACAGTGATCTGCCTGCCTCTGCCACCTGAGTTCTTGGCTTAAAGGTGTGTTTCACCACACTTGGCCAGATAAAACAATAATTACTTTTTTTTTTAAAGACAGGGTTTGTCTGTGTAGTGTTGACTGTTCTAGACTCACTTTGGAGAACAGACCGGCCTTGAACTCATAGAGATCTGCCTGACTCTGCCTCCCAAGTGCTGGGATTAAGGTGTGCTCCACCATACCCGGCCTGGTTGCTTATAAACTATAAGTCATAGATTTTTTAATGATGTAGAAGGGCCTCACACACTTCTAATTGCTAATGAAGCCATGCCTCCAACTTCTAATATCTTGCTTTTAAGCCTAAACCATCTCTAGTTGCATAGTGTGCTATCTAATCTCATTCTTTTTTTGTCAATGAGCTTTTCCTTTCTTGAAATGACCTTCATTATTTCATTTCAAAAGTAAAGGCTATTCTCTAGATTCCTGTACAAAAATGACTATCTTTGGTTGAGTATGGTGGCACACACCTTTGATCACAGCACTTAGGAGGCAGTGGCAGGCAAAAGGCAAATCTCTGTGAGTTTCAGGCAAACATTTGACATAGGGATTCCTAGGCCACCAAGAACATCATAATAAATATTATTTCGAAGTAAATCTAAAAATTAAAAGGCTACCTCCAAGAAGCTCCTTCTAAATGTCCCTTTTATATGGTCAATATATGTATCAATTCTTGTATTAATAAATGAGCAACTGTTTATTAAATATTTAGTATGGGTCATATTATGTTATATAATGACAACACCATGGGAAATAGGAAAATTCAAACATGAGCTTTGACCTTCTTAGCCTTATATTTATAAGTTGACACACATGCGAAGCAAAATCGCTATAAATTTAATAACTCTTTTAAATTAAAGAAAAGCGTTGGCATACAGAAAATGAGGATGAGATATAGATAGGGACAATCTACTTCAATATAAGGTTGAGTTATATAAAATTATTAGTATTAGAACATTGGATCTTATTAAATGGGGGATATTATGTAATTCTTTTGTTTTTTTTTTCTTTCTCACAAACTGATACTTAGACTGAAACCTGAAGAATGAATGAGTTTAAGTAAAATGGTTAAGTTTGGAAAGCATCATGTTCCATGAACCAAGATACATAGAAACAGTGACTTACTGAAATTAAGAGTGAGAAATGAAGCAGATCAAATAATACCTTTATAGCAGTTTTATTGGTTTCTCATAAAATGTAAATATTCTAGATATTTTCTTATTATCCTTCTGGTTACTGTGGACCTGTAATGAAAGATGGAAAATGGAAAAAGGGCTACTAATCTAAAGATAATCACGAGGGAGAAATATAACATGTTATGTGCACAAGGTTTGAACATATGGAGACCTTGATTTAAGTGTTGTTTATTTCTTAGTTTTAGCTCTATTTCTTTATGTAAGTTATCATCAAATATTCTAAGCCTCAGCTTATTTGTGAAACAGGTTTAAGAATAGGGTAAATTTTATAGACTGAGACTAGGGAATGAATGATACAATTCATTACAGTGATTAAAGCACTCCTTGGTTATAAATATTTAATAGATACTGAAGATTAAAATTAAATGGGAAGTAATAGTGGCCTGGATAAAGCTGATAACTATTTGGAAAGAAGGGACTAGAATGAGACCTATAATAAAGGTTTAAACAGCCCAATCTAGTAATGATTTAGACATGAGAAATGAGAAAGAAGAAATTTACAGATACGATACCTGTGTTTCTGTCAAAAGAAATGGGAGTAGGTTTTTCCCTACTTACCTAAGTTAAAGAAGATCTTCCTGCATGGTACAGATTTTTTAGCTATAAATTTTCCTGTGTGTACCAAAGAAGACAGAAATGAAAGAAAATGAAATGATATGCATCATGCTATGCAAAAGAAATAGTTATTAAATAGTTTTGGTACCTTTCAGACTCTTGCATAAAGTACATAAAGCACATTCCTAAAATATAACATTTTATAGTATTCCTTTTTAATATTTTAGTTCTTGGATAATTTCATACAGTAGAATTTGAGCATATTTGTCCCCATGTAGTCCCCTAATTCCTTCCAGATGCACCTTTTCATCTCTTACTCCCAAACTTTGAGATTTCTTTCTAAAATAGCACTCAATATTTAATTTGTGATGCTGATGTACTCATAGATATGGGGCCATCCACTAATGTATGGTCAGCCTACAAGGGGTTATACTTTTAAAATACTGGCTAACTCCCTCTGGAGTCCATCAAATACTAATAGCTCCTCTATTAGAAGTAGAGCCACTGAGGCTCCTCCTAGATCTATGCAAGAACACTGACCACTTGACCTTGTCATGAGTGTATCAGTCCTTAGTGTATTCAGAAGACATTGGTTTGCTCTGGTACATACAATCACATAGTTTTTCCCTTCCTCTAGTATGAAGGTTATATCAGTAAAGCTTATATGTTGTTTTGTCTTAAAGGTGTTCTATAATTCCTTCATCTGTTTCTATCACAGAATAGAGACTACTTGGTATAACAGCAGATGAAGAATTTGGAGTGTACCTAACCTTCTCCTTGGAAATTCATAATCTTCTCTGACAACCACCTGGCCCCATGGGGAAATGGGGTAACCGGGTGGCGTATATGAATCCTATAGAAATGACCAGGTGCAGGAGTGCAAGTCAATCTGCTAGCCCAACTATCCAAGATTATCTGAATCTACCAAGGCCCACATAGGAAGAAATAAAGAAACAATTAGAGAATAAAAAGAAAGGCTCCAAGGCATTGGCTGAATTTGAAGAAAATATGAATCAAAATTGGAAGAAAGAGCTTGAGAAATGCAGAGAGAAAGCATTAGGTGGAAATGTGAATACATCCAAAAGAAAAGAAGGACAGAAAAAGAAGAAGAAATCATGTCAGTATACATTCTCTTCATCGAGCTCTGATTCATCAAGCAGTTCTCCAGATTCTGAAGATGAGTCCCAGAAACAAAGGAAAAAGAGAAAGAAAAAGAAGAGTCATTCACACAAATCATCAAAGAGCTCAACATCTGAATCAGAATTACAGAGCAAAAAGCTTCCCCGATAAAAGAAAAAGGCAAAAGATGAAACTGGGGAAGAGAAATATACCAAGAGCTACAGCAAAAAAAGAACCTATTCAGAATCCTCATTTGAACCAGATTATGAAGAAGAGGGGAATACAAAAAAGAAAAGAAAATATCATGAGCAGGAAAGAGAAATGGAAAAGGTGAAAAAGAAGAAAAAGAAGAAACATCACAAGAAACACCAGAAGAAGAAGAAGAAGAAGAAGAAGAAGAAGAAGAAGAAGAAGAAGAAGAAGAAGAAGAAGAAGAAGTCTAATTCAAGTCACCAGTCAGTGTAACAGTGATGAAAAACAAGTTTTCTAGATTTAAAATAAATCACAGTCTAAAGCAAACTTCCACTGTGAGAAACTAGGTCATACTCAGCAAACTGCATGAGTTTCCCTGTGTTGATCAACTTATTTTGAACTTTCTGCTGCCAGCGAAAAATGCAATTGTTCCAGAAAAGGCCATATTTTTTGCCTGCAACTTCTAAATAGGATTTTATATGTTTAATGTCTGTCATTATACCTAATATGTACTCCTATTGGAACCAAAACTCAGTTTTCATACTAGTGTTAACAGTTTTTGAGTTAAATTAAAATGTTTTAGATAATGTATAATTTTTTCAGTCAAAGAAAATTTTATTTATTTATTTATTTATTATTAATTTATTCTTGTTACATCTCAATGGTTATCTCAGCCCTTGTATCCTCCCATTCTTCCCTCCCTCCCATTTTCCCCTTATTCTCCTCCCTTATGACTGTGACTGAGGGGGATTACCTCCCCCTGTATATGCTGGCAGCAGGTTACCAAGAAGAGATAATGTATAATTTTGACTAAATATATATATTTAATGTTAAATGTATGTAATTTATAAACATCTTTAAAACACAGTCAGAAAAAATGCTGACAATTATAGTTGACAGTTTGGAAGATAAGATAATATTGTTGTTTAAAAATTAATTTTGTAACTACATTATGTTAATGTTATATTTTTCTTCAAGAAGTTTATACTTTACATTGGGGAAGGGCTTACATCAGGGAGTAGGGAGGTTGTGTTTGCTACTCTGGCTAGATGAATAGTGTGCCTTTAATCCTTCTTACACATGCTATTTTTGCCTGTGCAGCAGCCATTTTTTTTCTTACATAGTGAAATTCTAGAATGTTATTGTGCAATGTATTAAGTGATCAAGAAAGCAGTTTACAGTATAAAGCCCTCAAAGCTATGACATTTACCTCCACTTCAGCACTATTCACTCTACAGCATGGAAAGCTATTTAGCATTAGAATATTATATGATTGGAACTAACTTTTATTTTTGAAGGGAAATCATTTAAAACTGATCCTCATTTTGTTTGTTTTTTATTAATAAGTATTATGACTTTTTAACATTTTTTGGCTGCCACTTTAATTACCCAGTGATGCTCTTTATCAAAAGTGGTGATCCTTTTAAATATAATTTGTGGTTAAGACACAAAGTTCAAGCTTGTAGTATCTTAAACTTTGGTTATTAATTTCATCTCATTAGTGTGTCGAAATTGCATATTTGCTGAAATATTTAGCGTGAAAGAGAAGGTCTTTAAGAAATTTTAATATCTTTATATTGAATCTGGTTAACTATAATCAAGTTGAGTGTCAGACTTCTAGTATGCTGTGTGTCTTGTTATATAAAACTACTGTCAAAATATTATTATGTTATTTAAAAAGCTTTTTCTCTTAAACATCAGTATTGAATTAAAAAGAAGCTAAATTTAGGTCATCATGCCATCATTTGTGTGTGTGTGTGTCCATATTTTACTAAGATCTGGTGCCTTGTGTCTATTTCTGACTCATTTTCACCACTAATGTTAAAAATGAGTTGAAAATATTTTTACATTTTTATAACAGAGTAGCATAAATTACAGCTATTTGTCAAGAATACCTATTACAGAAGATGCACTAATAAAAATGACATGGTACAAAGTATTTTGGCGTGATGAGAGAGGCTCAGTGCTTGTTTGTTTCTTTTTTCAAATAATAGGTGATTTCATCTCAGATTTTTTGAATCAAAAGTAAAATTATGTGTAACATCTGGTAGCTAAATGACTTCTCACTTCTGAAGAACATTGCAGTGGTAATATGGGATTCTCTCAATATGATTCTTGGAGTATTGTAGTAATGCCATACTAGATCACCTTGGAGTTTCATAAATAAATTTGTTTCTTAAAAATATCTATATGTATATTGCTGGTAAATTACTGTATTTAAGGAATATTTTATATACATATAAAATTTTTTCAAGAGTATTCATTAAATGTTTTTAAAGATGTATTATTTGTTGAATATGACAAAAACACTAACAATTCATCCTATATCTCTGTGCTCCATTCACTTCCCAGCTCTTTGTAGTTAGGGGAACCCCTTTAACTATTCCAAGCAGAGGGACTGAAAAAAGGAGTGATATTTTCATTTCCCTTCTGGAGCAGAAACATGCTCATCAGATGTTCCTGCATCTTTAACCATAACTGTAATGCAGAGGCAAGCCACCAAGAAAGATGAAATCTGGATCTTTATGTCACACTTTAGAAGGGTTTTGCCATGGAAAACTGATGAACTTGCAATGGACTTTCTGATAGTAAGAAATAAATTCTTATGTGTTCAGCCACTTGGGTCCTGCATTCTTGTATCACCATTTAACCTAACCTAACTTGCACAAAACAGAGAACTCTAAAACATCTGTTCATCATTTACAAAAGTAATTCACTTACCTTTATTAGATATTTCTACAGATGGCTGATTAATCCAAAAGAGATATATATGTCATACTGAAAGAACATGTTTATTTTATTTGCATTCATTTTCACATACCAACACTAGAACAGTTTGGTTTTATATCCTAATTCATTCCTCTTATTATAGCCTAAAAAGATTTCCAGGAACCAATTTGAGGAAAAATATTATTTTAAAACATTCATTGTTACTTGATGAGGAAGAATATTGTTTTCTTTTCTTTTTTGTATAAGTAAATATAAGGATATTTAACATGTAGTCTCCATATTGAAGCATTATGTCTAACTGTAAAGCACTGGTATTGTTTTGATTGCTTTATGTGGTTAGTAAGAAAGCTTCAACAATAATATTCAACTAACTTTAATACAGAAAGGGAAGCAGCCAGAGCATCAATGAGAAACATGGGAGACTGGAAACATCAGTACAATCTAGATGAAAATTTTAATTGCAAGAATATCTGAAAGTTCTTCAGTTGAAGATGAGAGTTTCAACTGAGATAAAAGAACCAATAAAATCAAGTGCCCAGTCTTTTCATCTGGTGATAATTTCACAACTATAAATTTATTTTGATTTATTACACATGATAGTTATATTGCAATTGTTTTGAGTGTGTGTATGTTTGTGTGTTATGTGTGTGTATGTGTTGCTGTTGTGTGTTATAGATTCATGTGTATGAGGGTTAGCATAACTTTAAGCCAGTGGTTGACATTTGTCCAACAATTTCTACCTTATCTTTTGTGTAGGGCAAGGCTTTTTATGGAAGTGGAACCTCATTGATTCAGCCAAGTGGGTAGCCATTACCTCATACCCCACTCCAAGCACTGGGCTTACTGATATGCCTTTTTACTGAACATTCAGGTGATGCTTGTGATTTAAACTCAGACGCTTGTGTATTTATTTCAAGCAACTTGCCTTTGGAGCTTTTCCACAGCACTCGGTCATTTTCTGTTTACCTATGTTTCATAAATTTACCTTAACAAGGAAAATAGTTTGTACTTTATATGTGTCTTATGAAAAATTTTGGCAGGCATTCAGAAACATCCTATTATTGTACTTAAATGGAACTGCACACAGGATGTTATTTTCATCAACATTGCTATATTAAAAAAAAGTTTTTGTAGTAGAATATGGTAAATCACAGGTAAAACACAAAGATCACCATGAGGCCCAAGAATAACCTTGAACTTCTAATCAGCCTGCCTCTGGAAAGCTAAGAGTACAGGCGTGTAACACCATAACAAGTTTATACCTGCAAAGGACTGAGTAGCATTTTTTTTCTTGATTCATTAGTGACACTCTTCTAACTTGTTTTCTATTCTTCTGAGGAAAAGCATGAGAAGAAATAACTTGTAGAGGAAGGGATTTATTTGACTTATACATGTACATCACAGTACATTATCATTCTAGGGAAATCAGGCCTAGAGCTCAAAGTAGGATATGAAAACAATAGTAATTATCTCAAAGACTAAGATAACATTTAAAGCATTTAAACTCATTCCTGGTACATGGTACACAATAAACTTTGACATTAATTTTCACCTCATTCTTTTGTTATTATCATCAATTTCTTCTCTTTCCTTTTAAGTCAAGGAATCACTATGTAGCCCAGGCCAGTCTAGAACACATTATAGTTACCATACTGTCCTTGAATTCATAGAGATCCTTCTGCCTCTGTTTCCCAAATTCTGGGATTAAGAGTGTATGCCCAGTATACTATCATTATATTATAATATATTTATCAATATTATTGTACAACCATTTGCATGGAGTGTATTTTTACCCTCTTAAAGCTAGAAGGTATTCTAATTTTTCTCTTGCTATGATGGTGGATAGTGTTTGTGAGCTCCACATTTAATTTAAAGTAGTTGAACAGTTCATAAAAGAAAGGAGATAACAAATAAATAAATAAATATACTGATTTTTTTCATATAAACCCTATCTTTTTGCAATAACTAGAGATGTAATTCATATATTGTACTTATATTCTTTCCACTCAATCCAACACTAATTATATTCACAAATACATAGATGCATAACTATATTTGGTTAAGAACATTTCAGTCACTTCACAGAACATTTACACACACACATGTTACACACACTGAGGAGGGTAGAGAGAGGGAGAGAAGAAGGTAGGAATAGAATAAATGAACATAATTCTACAAACGTCTATTCCCCCTGTACTTTCTTCCTCCACCAGCAATTCTTCTGCAAGCATTTATAAACTTCTGATCCACCTTCTGTCTCTGTTTTTTTCTCCATTTTAGCATTTTGTACAAGTAGAATGATACCCCTTTAGCTCTAGCTTTGTTTAGCTAGCATATTTCTACTGTTTTGAAATTAAAATTTATTTACTGTTCTCAAATTTTGTAAATATATGCAATCTATTTTCATCATTTACACCTCAATTCCCCAAGAAACTGATTCTGGAATCTTTACCACAACATGGCCCCTCCTAATTTCCTTTCCTTATTTTAAAAAATGTCCACGAAGTCCAATTAATGCACATGAATGTAGAACCATCACTCACCACACACTCAAAGAAAATGACTCTCTTTCCATCTGCAGCCATCAACTGCCTACAGCTCCTCAGCTAGGGGTCAGACCTTGAAATACTCTCCTGCATCCAATTAGCATAATATTTTAAGGTTAATTTCATAAAGTAATAGATAAATTGAAGGAGAAGTTGTACATCATAAGAGTCCAAGGTGTATGCTTCTAAACTTTTATGGGTGTTATTTTTAGAGCAGTTTTATACTAACAGTAAATTAAGAAGAAAATACAGATGTCTTGAAAATCCCCGTTTCTATTTTTAATTTGTTTTTATTTATTTAGTCTTCTCTTATATATTTCATCCTGACTCCAATTTCCCTGCCTCATCTTCTAGTACCCCCATCTTCCTGTCTTGTCTACTACTCTTCCATTTCTGCTCTCTCTTTATTCCTGTATATATTATAGGTAGAAAAATTGTGGGCAGAAGGTTTTGTGGCTGGGTTCATGTCCCCATTCCTTCACTGGAAGTCTTGCCTGGTTACAGGAGGTAGTCATATCAGGTTCTTTATCCCGTATTGCTAGGATTCTTAGGGGTTCACCCTCATAAATTTCAATTGTCCAAGATTTATAGCTAGTCCTAGAGATGCATCACTGCAGAAGCCAGTTCTCTCTCCCAGTATTCTCACTTTGTCACTCTGTACTCCCTTCACTTGATTCCTCATATTCCTATCCATCCCTCCCTCCCACCCAGTTCAATCCATCCATCTCCTATGTCTATTTCCCCCTGCTCAGTGAGATTCAAGCATCTTACCTTGAGTCCTCATTACTTAGCTTCTTTTGCTTTGTATATTGTAGCATGGTTATCTGTACTTTAATATCCACTTATAAATGAATATATATCTTGTTTGTCTTTCTGGTTACCCCACTCAGGATGACCTTTTCTAGTTTCATCCATTTGCATGAAAACTTCATAGTGTCATTGTTCTTTAATAGCTGAGTAATACTCCATTCTGCTTTGGCAACAGGCACAGCTGAGTCATCCTCTGACCTTCTTTGGGGAACAGCAGTATTCCCTCCATTATCCAGGCTCATTCTCAGTGCAGTGGGCACAAATCATGTGTCCTGTGTCCTGGGACTGGTGATCTGGAGCTTGACACTAATAGTTGCTCTGCGTTCCTTTTTGTTGGTGGCTGAACTTGCATCATCCACCTTTGGTCGATGAATGAGGCTGGGTGAGGCACTCAGCACCCCTCTTTTAGACAAGGGAACAAATGGGAAAAGCCCAGGTGGGGAAGGTCTGAGGAAGCATGAAAGGTGGGCACATCTTGCCAGGACTGAGGGTAGGTTACCTGGAGGTGCGGAAGGAGGTAGCATTGGTGGGAGTCCTCGAGAAGGCCAGGAGAAAGGAGAGAGGAGAATGCATGATGGAGAGGTGGATATATGAATCTTCAAATGGTATCATTTTCCATGTTTCAATTAGGCTCTATTTAAAAAGTATTCATTATTATTCTGTTTTCTGCTGAGTGTGTGCCAAAGCTACCGGCTAATTCTATCTCCTCCTTTAGGTCCTAAGAAAGAGTTTAGGCCCTAAGAACTCTGATTTGCTGGAGAGTTTGAGATGCTTCTGCTTGCTTAGAGACCATGCAAACAGGTGCTGTTGGGGTTGCTGTGGACCCAGTTGTTTCAGATTGGCTGAGTGAGCAAGAAGTACTAGTCCTTCTCTATAATTCCAGTGCTACCCAGTGTAGGGAGGCTGCAGGACTCTTTAGAGCCTCCTGCCCCAGGCCAAGGGTGTGTCCTTTAGCAGTCTCCAAGGTAGCAAGGACTCCCTAATGAACTCTGATCCATTTCTCTATACTATCCAGAAATTTGGAGAGACAAGAAGGACACAAACTGTGTGCAGCTTTATGAGATATGAGTCATCAGGGGAAGCCTCCATCTTTGAATCATTTTCTATTCCTGTTTCTCACCACATGATCTCAGGAGCCCCACTTCCTCTCATCTCTTGCTGCGATCACACAAGGTTTCTTTTCAGTGTTCATGCTCCTGAGCTGGCTCCCATCTTTGGGTTTTTTGTTTGCTGTTCCTATGTGTCCCACAAGTGGCTCCTATGTAGTCATCCCTGGCTGCTGTCAGATGTCAGAAGTGGACTTATTCTCTCTGCTGGCCTTCCTCATGGTTAACTTTAATAGCTTGATACAATCTTGATTATGATAATTCAGGTGGGAAAGAGCTGTCTACTGTAGGTTGCACAGTTGTGTAGGCTGAGAATTCTGAACTGTGTGAGTGGAGAAATTGAGATAAGCATAAGCATGCATCCATTAACTCATTGCTTTCTTCTCTTGACTCTAAATGTAATGTCGCTCAATGCAGCAAATAGCCTTGATTTCCTGGGAAGGATGGATTGTATTCTAGACTTGTGAGCCAAATAAAACCATTCTTCACTATGCTGCTTTTGTCATTTTGATATTTCATTACAGCAACAAGAAAAAAAAAAAAAAAAAACTAAGACAGATCCTATACATAATGTTCTTCTGACTCTTTTCTTGCTGCCTGCTGATTTGGATTTAGAGCTCTCAGCTCCTTCTCCAGCACCATGAAATGAATATTAATCACAAAAGGGAAGATTATTACTTAATTTTGGTTTTGAATAGAAAAAGTTGACTGGGCTTTGTTTGCCAGAATATAAATGTCTTTGAAATATTATATATCTTTTACCTTAAAATTTTTAATGTTTTTCTTCTCTAATACAATACATCCAAACCAGAGCCTCTTCTCCCTCCCTCCCTCCCTACATCCCAGTCCTCCTGTAAATCCATTGTTCATCTGAGTCCTTTTGGAAAAAAAGCATGCCTCCAAATGAAATCAACTGAATATGGCAAGAGAAGACTAGGAATAAACCTTCATATTTTATATCTTAAAGTAGATGTACATCATATCATTCTCCCTACCCTTTTATATATTCAACATGTTATATAATAATGACAGGGAAATATGATCACAAACAGTTTTTGGTTTTTTTGGTACATTATTATGGTTGTAAATCTTCATGAGATATTGACACAATCTTTTAATATTTTAAACGTTTATATTTATTCTTTGTGTATTTCACATCATGCACCCCACACCTACTAGTTTCCTTGTTCCCTCATATCTGCCCTTCATGCTTACAACCTTCCTCTGAAACTAAAACACACACACACACAGCATAGAAAAGAATCGCCTCATAGAGGCTTTAGTATGTTACATGTGTCCAACAGTATATCACTTTTTCCACACATCTTCACTTGTAAATGTTCATTGCAATGAGTCATTGGTCTGGATCAATGTCTTTGGCTTCTGTGATGGCATCAATATTATATCCTTACTGGAACTCGTCCTGGTTGTCCTGTTGTTATGCTGTGTCATGGAAATCCTGCATGCAGCACTGGATCAGAAGGACTGGCCCTTTCTTGTGTCCCAACCACTCACACATGATATAGATTTTGAAGTAGGAAAACTGAGAGCCCTGGATCTGGGTCTGGGTGCTAGCTGAGCTGGTCAGCGCTCTGGCTCTTCTTTTATCTGCAACACCAAGGTAAGCTTTCCAGCACTGCTCCTGCTAGGGAAGCCAATTCCATCAGCAAAAGGTAGAGTCAACTCTCCTGATCTCATGCCATAAGGGCCAGCCCTTTTGCACCTATGCCTCCAAAGCTAGCTCTACTGTATTTGCCAGTCATGCTGTGGGGCCCAATTTCCCAAGTGATGCAGCCTATAAGGGGTTGGCTCAATTCTCACACTCTCACACTCACTGGGCTGTGTCACCCATGCCTTTGGCACCAAGGGAAGCTCCGCTGTGCTGCCTAGGTGAGGTCCAGGGCCCATTCTCCTGAGTGCTACAGCTAACAATGGATAGGGCCAGCTCACCTTCTCCTATAACCCATGGAGTCATCTCTCCAGGCTGCCTGAGATGTCAAGGGGGGTTGGGCAGGTGTGAAGAAGGCCATCAACCCACATCCATGCCACCTCATGGCAGGACTGGGTCTCCCAAGCCCTCACATTTGAGCCTAGCTCACCTGTGCCCCCACCACCATGGTAAACTCTACTGTGCTGTCCATGTGAGGAGCAGGACCTGTTCTGCTGAATGGTGCAACTGATGAGGGGCAAGGATAGCTTTCTCTCACTCATGACCCTTTGGGTAGCTTTCATGACTGCCAGAGTCTGCATTTCTACCTTCATAGCCCTGGTGAGGCTCAACCCCACCCCTACTATCAGAACCAGATGGGCTGTGTTTCCTGGGTAAGGTACAGGTTTTCTTTTCCCAAGTGCTGAGGCTGGTGACAGGTTGGGGCAGTAGCTCTCCAGAGCACAACAGGCAGTGAGGTAGAGGACCAATTCTGTATATCCCTTGGACATGGTCTCTGGACACTTCCCTGACCAGGGACATTCCCATGTTCTCTAGTGGAAAAATGAGCAATACACGTCAACACCGATCCCCTATTGCTGCATATCCAGAGACCTGGATGTCTCCTTCATGGTAGCTTAGGCTGAGAGCTCACCATGGCCTCATGTGGCAGGGCTGGCCACTCACAACAGAATACTCCTCTCCACCCTCAAGTGTCCAGCTCCATCTCTCTTCATAATACTCAAGCTATTTCACATTTTTTTCTCCCATCTGTCCAATGACAATGTGGCTGCTAGGCCCCGTGTGACATCCTCTATTCAGGCAGGTCTGTGGGTGGTATGGCAATCTGCAGATCTGTCTTCCTCATCCCTCATTATACTGGTAATAGGTGGGGCTTTGTGTATCTATGGCTCATTTATGCTGCGGAGCAGAGAGCAGGTCTATGAGTGTCTTTCCCTGACTGTATGGTGTGGCATGACAAAACACTTGTTTCTATGTGTCTTCCTTCTCCTACACTTTCTGTACTTTGTTTGATATTTGTGTTTTCTAGGCATAAAACAGCTTTGGCCATCAATCCAAGCACCAAGCTAGCATGAGCAAAGGTCTGCCATCTGATCTAATTCTGACTGATAAAAGAACATAACCAAAAAGGTGTCTCTTTGTCCATTGCCAGGGTCGGGGGCGGGGGTGTCTTTTAACATCTTGATGACAAGGAAAATATTTTCTTTTTTATGATGCTGCTTTGCAAAATCTGATAAGTTTGATAATGATGTCAGAATCTACTTAGAAATAGACTTTATCCTGAATTATTTCTATTTCTAATTTATCCTTTTGCTAAGACATCTTATACTATCAATATCTCATCTCATACATAGAGAGAAACTTAATAAAATATTTTCTACAAAATCTTGACATCTGGATTACAGTTAAATGTGACAAAATCCGTATCAGAAAAGAAAAATGCTAATATAAAGTCATGTCTGATTGATCTCATTATTTATACCTCTATGAATTAGCATTTTCCTGAGCATTTCAATTAAAAATACTTTACAAAATATTTTACTCTGAATAAATCTGTATGAATCACATAGGGTGCTTATGAAAAATAGATTTTTTGTGACTTGGTAGATTTCTTAGATTAAATATTTCAGATAGAAGCCTTAGAGTTTTCATTTTTAGCAAAATTTAGACTAAATTTGAAGGATAGATTTTAAATTTGGAAATGGTTTATGAATTAAAATTATAGTAGTGGTACTAGAGATTATTGAGGATTTTTTCACATGAGATTTGATGAAGTAAAATCTTAACAAAATTCAATTTAAAGCAGAATATCTATCTCATTATATTTATAGGGAAGAAATCATATGTGAAAAATTGCTAGTAACTATGTATACAGATTATTATTTCCTAATCTCAGTACACATGCAAATATACAACTGCACTGAACTGTGAGTAGATTTTTTTTATAGTTATAGATAAAGAGGTTAACACTGAAGCAGTTAAGAGTGTATTTGTAGGCATGGTGATTCCTGAGCAGAATCGTAAAGGAAAGGTTAAAGTGGACTCAGTAAAATAAGGGTCACATATATACATCCAAGTGATGGGAATTGATAGAGCATGTTCAGGTACACATAATTTCAGAAGAGACAACCAAAAGCCATATAAGTACTTTGTAGATTTAAAAAAAAAAAAAAAACTGTTGTTCAGTAATGAAGTTGGATATTGCTATTTTGGTCCATTATCCTAGATTCATTATTTTTACAAATGAATATATTGGGCATGCCTTATCTTTGTGGAGGAATTTAGTACGTCACTCATAATATTATCAGTCACTAGTCATCTGTTACATGGAGACACTGTGTTCTCAGAAAATTCAAAATAATATTGATGACTCAAATATATAAGTTTTTGGTTCTGATATCTATATTAAATTCCACCAAAAATTCCCACTAACACTTCTGTGGTTTATTCTTATGCTAACTCACTGTAGATATCTGAATAAATGTAATTATTAAACCCTAGAATTATTTAATATTTCCTAGAATATTGTTATATCTTTCAATTTTTCTACTCTGTTAATTCCTTTTATGGTCCATACAAGCTTCTGGACTCTATCAAAACTCCCAATTTGGTGTTTCTAGTTTTTATGGTTCCTTATTCTAGCTTATATATCTTATTATATATCTTACCAATTACATATTTAGGCACAAAACTTTTCAGTTTCCTTTTTTACTCAACTTCAAATTCATCCATTTCACAGAGCTTAAAATTTGTCGCTTCTCATTCTTTATACTTTACTCAAAGAAACACATTTATTTATGAATATGAGAGCTTTTATCTTGAAGAAACTCAAAATTGCACTTTAATACCTATCTGCATATCTATCTATCCATCCATTCATCCATCTACCTACTTATCATCTATCTACATGTCTGCATATACACGTGTCATCTTCCTATCATCTATCTAGATTGCTGAAGTGTAAAAATGTAATTAAAAAATTAACTAGTGACTTTTAACATTACACTCATCCTTTTTCTCTCCTGAGTTTCATATTGCATTTTCATTGTCTCAGGTACTTATGGATCTAAAATTCTATAGCTGAAATTTTTAGGGTGCTACAAAATTTTCTGTAAGGCTTAATAACTTTCATTTAGATTTCCTCACAATAACAGACTTTAAATTTTCATATTTTAAATATTTTTAATACTGCATCTGTCTGACATTATCTTGAATAAGTTCTCTGCTTTGAAGACTCAACTAGCCACAATGAGCCTACCTGATAATCAAGCATAATCTTTCTGCCTTAATGTTAGTGACTTTAACTGCATCTTGAAATTCCTTTTTCCACGTAATACAACATATTAACAGTTGTTTAGAATTTAGATTGTGAGAATTGGTGTACCATTCTAGAGACCACAGTTCTCCCAAAATTTCTAAACGTTCATATACCTGCAAAATCTTAATGTTATTACATTTTGTTCTCAAGTAAATGAGCAAAAAGATCATAATTTTCATCAGGTGAAAAATATGTAAATCATCTTAGTCTAAAGCACATAAGAATCACATGTAGAGAAGGTGCTGAATATGGTCTATGTCTTAGGGCTATTATTGCTGTAATAAAACACTATTACCATGAGACACTTAGAAAGGAAGAATTTATTTGGCTTACTTTTCCACAACATTGGTTATCACTGAAAGAAATCATGTCAGGAACTTGAGAAGCATAGGAAGCAGGAACTGATAAAGAGACCACACAGGAGCAGGAGTACCGTTTACTAGCTTGTTCTCTATTGCTAGGTTCTCCTGGTTACTTATAGAAATCAGGACCACTAGCCAGGTTTGGCTTCAATAGGATAGGCCCTCCCACATTAATCACTAATTAAGAAAATTTCTCTGAGATTCCATATTACAACCATCAGAATGGCTATGATAAAAAAAAACTCAAATGACAGCACATGGTAGCGAGAATGTAGAGAAAGGGAATAAAAACTCCATTGCTGGTGGGAAAACAAACTTATACAACCACCTTGGAAAGCAATCTGGGACTTTCTTAGAAAATTTTGAATAGTGCTACTGCAAGACTCAGTTATACCACTCCTGGGCTTATAAATGAAAGATGTTCCCTTATACAACAACTATGTTCATAGCAGCTTTATTTGTAACAGCCAGAATCTGAAAACAACCTAGATGTTCCTCAACCAAAGAATGGATAAAGAAACTGAGGTACATTTACATAATGGAATACTACTCAACTACTAAAAACAAGGAAATCTTGAAACTTGCAGGCCAATATATGGAACTAGAAATGATGATCCTCAGTGACACGACCCAGACCCAGAAAGATACCTCTAGTATATTCTCACTTACAATCGATATTAGCCACATAGTACAGGATAACCACACTACAATATAAAAACCTAAAGAAACTAAACAACAAGGAAGACTGTAGGGAGGATGCTTAATTCTCATTCAGAATGGCAAATAGAATAGACACTGGAAGCAGTTGAAGAGAAGGAACAGGAAGGGAGCCTACCATAGAGATCCTCAGAAAGACTCCAACCAGCCGTGGATCCAAGCAGATTCTGAGATACACAGTGAAATTTTGGGGTAAAGCATAGGTAGTGTTATGGAATAGTTGGTGGATAGAAGGACCTGGAGGGGACAGGAGCTCCAGAAGGAGACCAATGGAGCCAGTAAATATGGGTGGAGGAGGGGCATTTTGCAGAGACTGATGCACCAAACAAGGACCATGCCTAGTTAGTTCCTAGCTCCTCTGTTCAAATGTAGTTGATAGGTAGCACAGTCTCCTTGTGGGTTTCATAATAGGGGAGAAGGGGCTACCTCTGACATGGACTCTGGTCCCCACTCCTTGATCATCTCCCCTGGTAGGATGGCCTTGCCAGAGTACAGAGGAAAAGTATACAGTCAGTCCAGATGAGACTTGATAGGCTGAGGTCCGATGATAGGAGAGGAGGACTCACACATTCTGAGGACTAAGGGAGGAGAGAGAAGAATGGAGGAGGGAGGGTGAGACTGGGAGGAAATGAGAGAAGAGACTAAAATCAGGATCAAAAGTGAATAAATTAGAAATAAAAAATTAAAGAAAATTCCTTATAGGCCTGCCCACAGTCTAATGTTATGCAATAATTTCTCAATTGGTTTTCCTTCCTCAGTGATAACTCTAGATTGTGTGAAGGTGACATAAACCTAGCAATCCCAGTCTTATATGTTCTGTTCACAGAACATAATTCTCCTCTGTTTATGAACTTGTGAAACTAAAGAAACAACTTGCTTGCTCCTAATGAACACGTGTAGCATGAACATAGAATACAAGATGTAATATTACTTATTTTTATGTTGCTTTAACCAAATGCCAGACACAAATAATTTAAGGGAAGAGAAGTTCATTTGACATACAGGTTCTTGTCAAGGGAGACATAGGTTAGCAGTTCTTGGGTTGCAGAAGCATGTGAAAAGGAATGTCACAGGGTAAAAAGCAAAGTATGGGATAAAATCCGGGACTAGACTATTGCCCTCAAGTGCTTGCCTTCAAATCGTGCACCTGCCAGCTAAGCCTTCAAACATCTGTAAGCAATGTAACCAGAAGAGAAACAAGTACCTAAACACACAAGTCTAGGGGAACTCTTCATGTTCAAACTACAACAGGGTAGGCATCTCATTTTCCAAAGGAAAAATGAATAGTAAAATTTTTAAATTAAAAATAGAGAAATAAAAAGTCACCAATACACTATGATTCAGTGCCTGGAAAATTTTTATTATCTTCTCCTTTGCACTATACATGTTATACTTTCTAGAATATTCACATTCACCCTTCAGTCATCCTTTCTTATTCACAAAAAGTAGCAAGTGCTTGCCTGGTTACTTAAAGCAGCATTTTGAAAGTTTGACAGCCTTCTTGAATTATGTACTTTTTCTTTTCTTTTCAAACTAGCTGACAGTGTCAGTGATATGAAATTTTAAAGAACTTTGTAGGTTTGCTGTTAATACAAGAGATTTCTTGATTTTCTTGAAAAGAATGGTCTGTGAGTCATGTTCTTTATCTCACCAGTGAACTTTTCTATGACTTTTGACAGCTAAAGAGATTCCTGTTTGCTTTACAGTTCTTCCTTTAATGTATCTCTTCTCTTTTTTTATGTTATGAGAAGCACTGGGAAGACATCAGCCTGCATCTTCATCAGTATGCTTCAGAATCTTAGCTTTGTGGTATATTTGCAAATACCTCTTTTGACATACCTCTTTTTACATATTGATATACCTCTTTTTACATATTGATATATTTGTCAATGTAAGAAGGTTTCACTTTGCACCTGTTTACAAAATAGCTTCCTTCCTTTCTCAGCTTTCATCAACAGTATTCCTGAAATCCTATTGTCTATTATTGACACATTTAAGTAGTTTAGACTATCACAAAAATGATTCACCATTCTTATTAAGTTTCCTACTTTAATTAAATTACATTCTCAAGTAGCATCTGAATTTGTACTGACCAGATATCAAGGAACATCTATGCTTTTATCTAACATGTTTATCAATATAACACTTCACTTAATAAACCATTTCCACTTTAAAATATATTTTTATTTATTTTATTTTTTTAATTTGCCTTTTTATGAATATATATATTATTAATTCATTCATATTACATCTCAATTGTTTTCCCATCCCTTGTGTCCTCCCATTCCTCCCTCCCTCTTGCTTTCCCCCAACTCCCCTCAACTATGACTGTGACTGAGAGAGACCTCCTACCCCTCTATATGCTCATAGGGTATCAAGTCTCTTCTTGGTAGCCTGCTATCTTTCCTCTGAGTGACACCAGGCCTCCCCATCCAGGGGATGTGGTCAAATATGGGGCACCAGAGTTCGTGTGAAAGTCAGTCCCCACTCTCCACTAAACTGTGGAGAATGTCTGGTCCATTGGCTAAATCTGGGTAGGGGTTCGAATTTACTGCACATATTGTCCTTGGTTGGTGCCATAGTTTGAGCAGGACCCTTGGGCCCCGATCTGTCCACCATAATGTTCTTCTTGTATGTTTCTAGGACTCTCCGGATCCTTCTATTTCCCCGTCCTCCCATGATTCTCTCACCCAGAGTCCCAATAGGAAGTCTTCCCCTCTGTCCCACTTTCCTGGTAAGTGAAGATTTTCATAGGAAATGCCCCTTGGGCTAGTATGCAGATATAAGTGAGTATGTATCATTTGACTCTTTCTGCTTCTGTGTTAACACACTCATATTGATCATTTCTAGTTCAATCCATTTGTCCACAAATCTCGAGAATTCCTTGTTTTTAATAGCTGAGTAGTATTGCATAGTGTAAATATACCACAGTTTCTTTATCCATACTTCTACTGAGGGACACTTAGGCTGTTTCCATGTTGTGGCTATTATGAATAAGGCCACTATGAACAAGGTTGAGCACCTGTCCTTATTGTGTGCTGGAGCATTTTCTGGGTATATTCCCAGGAGTAGAATATCTGGGTCTTGAGGAAACCTTATACGCAGTTTTCTGAGATAGCGTCAGATTACCAAAGTGGTTGTGCAAGTTTGCATTCCCATCAGCAATGCAGGAGCATTCCTCTTTCTCCACATCATCACCAGCATGTAGTGTCACTTGAATTTTTGATCTAAGCCATTCTGATGGGTGTAAGATGAAATCTCAGAAGTGTTTTGATTTGGATTTTCCTGATGACTAAGGAGGCTGAGCATTTCTTTAAGTGTTTCTCACCCATTCAATATTCTTCGGTTGAGAATTCTCTGTTTAGCTCTGAACCCCATTACTCAATTGGGTTATTTGGTTTTGTGGTGTTTAATCTCTTGTGTTCCTTATATATTTTGGATATTAGACCTTTGTCAGATGTAGGGTGGGTGAAGATCTTTTCCCAGTCTGTAGGCTGTTGCTTTGTTCTCTTGACAATGTCTCCTGCCTTACAGAAGCTTCTCAGTCTCATGAGGTCCCATTTATTAATTGTTGACATTAAGGCCTGGGCTATTGGTGTTCTGTTCAGGAAGTTGTCTCCTGTGCCAATATGTTCCAGGCTCTTCCCCACTTTTTCTTCTAACTGACTTAGTGTCTCTGGTTTTATGTCAAGGTCTTTGATCCACTTGGACTTGAGTTTTGTGCATGGTGACAAATATGGGTCTAATTACATCAAATCCATATGGAAAAGCAAAAAAAAAAAAAAAAAAAAAAAAAAAAAAAAAAAAAAAAAAAAAAAAAAAACAGCATAGCTAAAACAATCTTGTACAATAAAAGATCCTCTGGCAGAATCTCCATACCTGATCTCAAGCTGTACTATAAAGCAACAGTAATTAAAACAGCATGGTACTGGCACAGCAATAGGCTGGTTGGTCAATGGAATCAAATCAAAGATGCAGAAATGAATCCACACACGTATGTTCACTTGATTTTGGACAAAGAAGCCAAATCTATTCAATGGAAAAAGAATAACATCTTCAACAAGTAGTGCTAGTCTAACTGGATGTCTATGTGTAAAATACATTTTTAGACATAATCATCTTCTATCTGGTTGTAAGATATGCATAATTTTATACAGATGTCATAAAAATTCTCACAAACTTAGTTTAAAATTGTATCTATATACTGTCTTACATTTCTGAGATAAAAGGGTCAGTAGAGTCCATTTTCAAGTCATCATGAAGCCCATAGAGGTAAACTCATCCATATAAGGGAACCAGGTAAAACGCTGTTTTAAACGTTATTCAATCGTGGAATACTAAAGTCTTAGCATTCTGATTGTCAAGCAGGACTAATCTTTACTTGTGGGTACTAGCCACCTTCCCTCACATGCTTTCTAGTGTTCCCCTTCAACAAAGACAGATACAATTCTTCACGTTCACTGGATGTTTCAAAATATTATTGCTTTTGACTTTAGACATAAAATTATGTTTCTACTATTAATGTGTTAACAGGTTTGTGTGAATTGCACATGACCATTTGGGGGTACAATTCTATCTACCTCAATACTCAAGTAAATTAATGGGCAATTATCTTTCTTCTGTTAGTTAATTTTTATATCTTGTCTAGATTTTGAGTTGTAACTGGACAAGAAGGCTATTTTACCTTAAACCAGGGTTCTAATATTTGATTTTTATACTGCTTAATTTATTTTTGTTTAAGATTTGTTTTTATTTTGTGTAGGTAAGTGTGTATATAAATATGTGTATAAGAATGCAGTGGCCTGAAAAGGCCAGAGTTGTGAGAAACCACTGGAGCTGGAATTACAGCCACTTGATAGGATATGAACTAAACTTTAGAAAACTAGTTTGCACTTTTCATTAGTGATACATCTCTCTAGCCCCTTTACTACTCAATCTAAAAACAAGTGTTTACTAGGTGCTATCATCATGTAGCATTGCTGTTTAAAAGATAGAAAACACAGAATATTGTTTTGGATCTTTTTAAAAAGCTATACTCTTTTCAGCAAAGAATAAAAGAGAACTATAATTAAAATTCAGTAAACCTGGTTCAGAATCCCTTTTTGAAGGGTGATATGTATAAAAATATTTGACAAGTTCATTCTCTGAATGTAATGTATTATTAGTAATTTGGTAGAATTAGAATAATGAAGAATTTTGAGTATTAGCATATTAAGTAATAGTTAATTCAATTTTATTATTACCCTTAAAATGCTGTACCAATTACAAAAAAAATTCAAAGTTATCTGAAAGCCTTTGTGATAGAAGCAGCATTTGCAATATTTGCATTAGGTATGAATTTGAGAGTAAATATTAAGAACAAATGACAACTAAAAAGAAAACATCACATTTCTCAAAATATAAGTAAACATATATAATAGAGAATGAGAGGCAGGTGAATCTCTATGAACTCATGGCTAGCCAGGACTACAAAGCAAGTCCAGGACAAACAAGGCTACACAGAGAAACCATGTCTTCAAAAACCAACCAATGAAACATACAAACAAACAAACAAACAAACAAAAAAGCAACCAACAAATCAACCAAAGAATGAGAAAAAGAATGAGATATAGAGAAACGAATGAGAGGGTGCATGACTCTATAAGGAATTTTTCCAAGGATAAAGTTAGTAACTTTAGTTATAAGTCAAAACATTAATGGAAATAGTGATAGTAAGTTGTTTAATAATTCACAATGTTAATTAATCACTGTTGTACTGCCTTTTCTTTGCCATGATAAAATACCCTAAGGAAAAAACACTTAGAGAAAAAAATATTTATTTTTGCTTACAGTTCTAGAAGTTTCAAGTCCACCATTCCTGGGAAAACATGACAACAGTCAGGGAAACCATAGTGGCAGCAGGAGGAAGCTGGATAAACATCTCATATCTGCATATAGGAATCAGAGACTGAACATTAAGTGGGGATCAGCAATGTTTTAAAACCTCAGAGAATGTCCTCAGTGTTGTACTACATTTGGAGAGACTCTGCTTAAGACAGCTTTCATATCTTCCCAAACAATACTACAAACATGGAAAACAAGTGTTCAAACACATGAGCCTATGGGGAATATTTAGCATTCAAACAACAAGAGTCAGTCTCCTAAATACTTTAAAGGAAAATTGGTGCTACTACAAATGTTTCAGGATTTCTTTACAATTATTTGATAATGTCCTTAGAAACTACCAAGAGAAACTGTATTGTAAAAACACAATCTCTTAGTGGAGAATTGAATTTTAATTCCAAAATATCTTTAAATATGTCTAGCAACTTAACTTGCATATATTTAGTTTTGTAATCTGTTCTGTTTTCTTTTCTTTTCTTTGAGACAGGCTCTAACTATATAGCCCTTGTTAGCCTGTAACTTAATTATGTAGAAGGGACCTGCCTGGAACTCATATAGATCTGCCTTCTTCTGCCTCATAAGTACTTATAGTAAAGTCATGAACCACTACACCTGGCTGTTTTCTAATTGTTAAAATCAGATTGTAATAGTATGTCTTATCATGTGATTATTATCAATAATTGAGTTGTTATGAGTAATTAAGAGACCAGTACCTAGTACACAGTAAGAACTATGGTAGATGTTGTTACTGCAGATAGCAATAGTCACAAACAGGATACTAAGTATAAAGTGAATTTAGAACATAGTTGTTGTTGCCCATGCCTAATAGTGTATCATTATTAGGTAATATAAAACCAACAAGACTTATAGTGATTTTGAAGTAAAGCAAGTTAGAGACTTTTTCAAAGTTGTACTAAATGCCATAAGCTATGAATAAAAATCCTTGTTCATATAACACTTACACACACACAAACACAGACACACAAACACACAAATGCACACCATGAAAGAAAGAGAAAGAGAAAGACATTGGGATTGAAAGACAGCAGGGTAGTTAATAAGTGTCAAATCCTATTTTATACACTGTCCATCTTATGTGCTTTGATATTCCAAATAGTTCATGACCATATGTTCTAATAAACAGCCTTTGTACATATGTGGATGTGAATTGTTCTCCATTTTAATTAAGTGTGAGTTAAAGAAAAAATGAAAGTCATTATGCTGATGTCTTCCCATTCAAAACAATCTGACCATGAATTCACTAACTCCTCAGTTTTTTATAAATGACTTTGGAATTTCAGTAGGAATCAGAATTTTTCACAATGTGTGTTAAGATAAACTACTGTTCTTCAGTTATGGTAATGATTCCCATTGTGTACAAAGGAATTGGTTCTATTGGTGTCAGATATGACCTTAATTATAAAAGAAAATAGTACATTTTAGGCAGCTCTGTAATATTTTGAAGATGCTCAAAAATAGTCTTGCACAAAGAGTTTTTCAGAATATTTAAGAAAATGTGGGAATAATGTTCTATTTGAGGAAATGTTGGACTATCCTTAGGAAAAGGTGATATTAGAACAGCATGCTTTCTTGAAACAGATTTTTCTCGAACCTCAGTGTAGATCTCCATGCCTCAGTTTTTTCTTCCTGTTCCTCACTTTTGTTAACTCTTTTTAGAGTTAGCCTTCACTTATGAACTTACTCTCTGCACCAAAGTCTGGATAGGTAACAAGAAAGAGAGACAGAAAGGAAGCCAAGAACATATACCTGCTGTTTAGGTTATGTACAAGAAAGAATTAGAAAGCATTTGTATGTGAAGCAGCAATTTCTAATTGAAAGTTTTATTAGGGTAGTGATAGTATACTCTCAAGAAGTGAGTGCCAGCTCTCTTGGAGTGAGTTGTGTCCATCATGATTTTGACAAGTTGTCTTTTGAGTAAGTTGTGTAAGGAGTAAGGCTATTCATGAGCTGAGATGGGATTAAGGGAGGGAAATCATAGGCCAATTTTATGACACTAATATGAAGATATCATTATAATGAAGTAAAAGACAGTAAACCTACCACATCAGTTGTGGCAAGGTAAAAATGATCTTAATTTTATTCCCTATATGTTTCTATTGCTATTATAAAACACCATAACTAAAAGTAACTTAGGAAGCAAAAGTTTATTTTATTTTACCATGCTTAGGTCTCACTCTATCATTGAAGCAAGTCAGGGATGGGATTCAAGGAAGGAAGCTGGAGTCAGAAATTGATAGAGAGGCTAAGAGGCAGTGGTGCTTAATGACTTGATCCTTATGGCTTGCTCACACAGCTTTCATATTCTACCTGTCCAGGGGTGACACCACCCATATTGGCCTGGGCTTTCACCACACTGCAAGGACATTTGCTTAAGTATGTTCATAGTGGCTTCATTTATAATACCCAGAAACTGGAAACAACCTAGATTTCCATTAATTGAAGAATAAGTAAAGAAAATATGGTACATTTACACAATGGAATACTATTCAGCTATTAAAAACAAGGAAACCATGAAATGTGCAGGCAAATGGGTGGAACTAGAAAGGATTATCCTGAGCAAATTAACCCAGACCCAGAAAAACACACATAGAATGTACTCACTAATAAGCAGATATTAGCCATATATTACAGGACAACTATAATACTAATCATGGACACAAAGCAGCTAAGTAACAAGGAGGGCCCAAGGGACATCCTCCTTGAATCTCAGTCAGATGGAGAAATAGCATAGACAGTGGAAGAGGAAGTACAGAGGGAACTGTATAGGAGAGATGTGCAAGGAAACAAGGCAGGATCCGTAGTGGGGAAGGAGGAGGAGAGGTTTGAAGCCCGGAGAGAAAGAGAAATCAAGGCAGGGAGGCATCATTGAGACAAGATGGAGATCTGCCACAAGGTAAGCTAAACAGAGGATATGGGGATGTCTCTAGCTGAGCCTTCTGGCACCAGGGGACATAAGACTGAGGAGGACACCTTCTAGCCATGCAGGATCTATAGTGGTAGAGAGGGACCACCAATGCACCTACCATACCTTTGAACCAAAATTTACCCTGCCTACAAGATGTACAGAGATAAAGATAGAGTAGAGACTGAGGGAATGACCAACAAATGCCTGGCCCAATCTGAGACCCACATCATGGGAGAAAGACAACCCTTGACACCAATAATGATACTCTCCTAAGTTTACAGATAGAGTCTAAATTAACAATTCTCTGTGAGCCACCCCTCACCCAGCAGCTTTGTAATCAGATGCTGAGACTCTTGCCAGCAGCTGATGTTATCAGATGCTGAGACAACCAAGAATTAGGCAGACCTAAAAGAATCCTGTGGAGGAGTGGGAAGGAAGGCTAGAAGGACCCAGAGGGGACAAGAACAATGTAAGAAGACCAACAGAGTCAACTAACATAGATCTATGAGCGCTTACAGAGACGGAAGCACCAACCAAAGAACATGCCTGAACTGGACCTAGGTCCCTACACATATGTAATCTATGGGCATTTTAAGCTTCAAGTGGGACCCCTAGTAAGTTAAATGGGTGCTGTCTCTGACAGCGACTCTGTTGCATGCCTTAGATCACTTGCCCTAACTGGACTGCTTTGCCTGACCTCAGTAGATGAGAAGGAGCTCAACTCTGATGCAACTTGATGTGATGGGGTGGATTGGTGGGTGGTGGAGTTTCCCCTTTTCTGAAGACAAGGGGAGGAGGGATAGAGGGAAAAGAGTGGAAGGGAGGGACCAGGAGGAGAGGAGGGAGGGCTACAATCAGTTTGTAAAGTACAGTGAATATAGGGGTTAAATTTTTTTATCAAAAAAGAAAATGCCCCCCCACACACACGCCCACAGAACAATCTTGTGGAATCATTTTTTCAATTGAAGGTCCCTTTCTCAAGTGACTCTAGCTTGTATCAAGTTGAAAAAAAAATGACGAGCCTATGTTCTTTGAAATGTCATGTGACATCCTGCTGAAGTGCAGCTCTGTTGTCTCCATATAATTTTTAAATTTGCATAGAGAAACAAATACAATTTATTAAGCACACCATTGAGAAGCATTTTTTTATTTCCCCAGCAGAAATACACAGTAGACGGAGTGTGAGACAAATATGAAATTTGAGTTAGATCTAAGACTGTGACAGTTAATTCATTCAAATTCCTATTTCGAAATACCATGAATTTAATTATTTTTATGTGTGCATATATATTGTGTGTGTTTGTAAGTGTACATCTGTGCAATAGTGCAATATGCAGGTATGTATGTGCAACAGGGCTCCTTTCAGAAGAGATTATATATATATATATATACATATAGTGTCTGTTCTCACTCCATGTTCTATAATATGAAATCTTCTGTTTACCACTACATATGCCAGGATAACTTATTCAAGAGGCTCCTGGGATTATATTTTCTTAATCTGTGATGGGATTATTTATGTGTACTATTAAATCTGTCTTTATGTGAGCTCTTGAGACCTTATATCCAATTTTCAAATTTGTGCATTACTTTATTCACTAAACTATCTCCCCAGTCCATATGAGTATATTTCTTAATTTCTGAAATGAGTTTAAAGAGGAAGATGCTATCTAACATTTTATCTTCTCTGTGGATAAGAGGCTCCATATGATTTCTCATCCTCTTGCTTTCTTTATTGGATTTGTTTCTAAATTTGATAGCCTGTGAGTATGACTAACTGACATCTATTTTTTAACTAGCAAAAGGACATTGCAAATATTATTTCTCCCTGGGTATTTTGCTCAAATTTCATTTTTAACTTTACACTATTAGGGCAATTTAATGAATTATCCCGTCTAAAAACTGATCTGGTAGTCTTCCTAAGCAATATTTTATTTAATTTTGGACAATTCTTCTTTGTCATCTACTTAGGGGTTTAAATTCTTATCCCCTTCTTGTCCCTGTGCATATATATGCACTTTTTACTATGATGCTTTTTAAATTTTAAAGGATTGTTTTACAGGTGGTATGTGATATATTTATTATTTTATTTTCTGTGCCATGAAAATGTAAAACTATGCTTACTTTAGTTATGATGATAGTTTTATACTTAGCTTGCAAAGGATGTATTGATTTTTTATGAATGTTACATTTAGTAACTATCTGGAGTGAATTATTTTAAAAAGTTACTTAATCATATTCACATTAAAGTTAATCCTATTTTTAAGTGTACTCATTCAAAAGAAGACAAAACCTTAGCTTCTTATATAGTTCTAATAATAATTATGTACTTGAAAACAACACATGAAAATTACTTCTTAAAATTAATTGTCAGTTGTAACTTGTAGATATTTATAAAACATTCTTGCTTTTGGATAATTTATTATATGAGTTTTTTAATGAATAAAAGTAACATTGTTTCACTTTTAAAAACAGAATAAACATCTGTCTCAATTATCCTACCAATCTTATGAATTTAGTGTTTTATCTGTTTTGTTTTGCTTTTGGAATATCATTATTTTCTATTTTCCTTAGTATAAAAGTTCACAATTTTGACAGTCATTTGGGACAGGAAAATTCTTTGGAAGAAAAAGTGAACTACCCAAATGATAGCATAACTCAAATGCTGTGATAATGACATTTTTTATATATTGAATATTCATATATAGGTGTTGAAACATTTAAATGCTGTGGGAATATTAAAGTGTTTTATATTGTGACATTAATATGAACATGAGATCTCTGGGATTAAAAAAAAGGAAAGTATTATGCAATAGTTTGTATTTGTGTGTCAAGTAGAAAAGAGTTCACTTGTGCTGGGTTTTGTAAACTTGAAAATCCATGGTCATCTGGGAAGGGTGAAATTCAACTGAGACAACAACTCCATTAGATTGTCCTGTAAACAAACCTATAGCATACTGCCAACTGTTGTCAGTGCCACCGCTGGTAAGGTAGTCATGGCTTATATTAGAATGTACACTGAACAAGCCATTAAGCTGTGTTCCTCCATGGCATCAGTTTCAGGTTCTTCCTTGGAGTTCTTGCCCTGATTTTCTTTAATGATGCACTATACACTGTAAGCTGAAACAAAGTCTTTCCTCCCCAAGTTGGTTTTAGTAATGGGGTTTATTACAGTGATAGTAATGTAACTAGGGTTGTAGAAAAACATTAGGAATTTGCATTCATACTTCCTCTTAATTCCTCTATGCTGTATATGTTTTTACTGTAAACTACAACATGCTCACTTCAGCATTGGAAGAAGACTCATGAATATCACGAGATTAAGAAAGCTAATGAAATTTAGGCTGGTTCAGAAAGATTATAAAACTCACAAGACTCAGGAAACTCAAAAGGTTACAAAATCATGAGGCCCCTTTCTAAAGGTTATGTAAACGGTCAACAAATACTGGTGATGCTGAAGTACAAGATAGGCTCTAGGGATACAGCTTTTATAATTCAGTCCTCCATATTAAGGTGGGATTTTAGCAATACTGAGTCACCCATATTCCTACAAGTCATTTCAAATAACTTATTAGGTCACCAAAATAGATTACAGTAGGATCATTTTATTGGTCAGCCACCATTGTTCTGTTTGTGAGAATAAATTTGTCCTTAATTGAGACAAATAGTACAGAAAATATCTAAAAGAGGTCAGATAATATCTAATAGTACAGATAATATCTAAAGTTGCCCATGCAGTGGAATTTTCAACAATAGTTTTTACTAAACACTTCTTAAATGTAAAAAGAAGCAAGAAAAATAAATGAAGATGAACACAAGAAAATGTAAGCATGCATATAAATGAACACAAAGCAAATTTATTTCATATTTTGCTGCCTCAGCAGCATTTATGATTAAGCATCATCTTTGATCTAATTTTTCCAATATAATTTTCTATAATCCTCATGTTCCAAAACTTTATGGTGCAGATAGTATTTTTCATCAGAAAATAGAATTGTTCTACAACTCATAAATATTTTACCCATTTTATTATAATTTTGTTTAATTTCTGGAACAGAAGTCTTGATATTGCATTTCTCAAGAACTGGGAAGAATTACAGTCTCATACAGAACATTTATGCCTTTGGTTTCATATCTGCCAAAATTTTTAAATATAATACTTCAGTATAAAAACCAAGTGCATTGGATTCCATGTTTACTTAAAGCATTGCATACATTGTATCATGTAAGGAGAGAGATCCAGAAGAATGTTTTAGCAGTTTGACCTGTCATCAAGGGAGCACCTGTGATGATAATATACTTTCTGAAAAGAGTGCTAACATTGACTTAAATATGACAACACATGCTTAATTAGTTTTCTTTCTGAAATATTATAAAATTAATATAAAATCTTAGGGAGATTATCTAAACAAAACTAAAATAACTGAAATATCAAAACCAGAAATGCCAATTTTTAGTAAAGATGAGTAAAAAGTAAAGACTTCATAAGTTTCAATGTGGGAAATGTGAGAAGATGAAGAAGGCCTAAGTGAATATGTAAAGAGCAAATGAAATCCTGAGTATATTGTTGACATGGGCATGGCTGTGTCAAGAACCAGTGACTTAGATCTATGGGAATTTGCAAAGCCTTCCCTGTGGATGAGGCTCTGAGAGATACTAAAGTCTTTCTCTGGTCTAAGGGCAAATGCTGACAGTAAATGCAAAAACAAGCAACAGCATTTCCTTCCTCCCAGATACACACAGACTGAGATTGCTTATCTATAGAGACTTCCTATGGAAATTATCTAACTTCTCTTCCCTGTTTTGTGCATGCTAAACACACTGAAGTTTCAAGTTGTGTGGTTGTTCTGTGGCTCCATCAGTGTGTGCACAGCCCACTTGTCCCTACTTTTCTTTCTCTTGTTTCTTCATTCCCTCATCACAAGTTCTGGCACCAAGCAACCTAATGCGATAAACAGTGATATAGCCACTTGTACAGGGATTTTTAATCCAGCAATATGACTACACTGGCTGGAATACAGACAAGCCCTTGGTACACACCTTTAATTCTAAACAATGAAGGTAAAGTGAGTTTGTAGAAGGAAGCATCCATGTTGGAGTTCATTAGTGAGTTCAGTGGAGATCAACAGTGACAATGGAAGCCAGAGAGTTGCTCAGTGTCAAATTTTACCTAGAGACTTTTACAGAGATAGGTTGAAAAGAGAACAAACTAGACACATGTTAAGAGAGAACAAGCCAGAGAATGAGAAGGAGTGAGAAGATGAGAATGGATTGCTAGAGTTAGTTTGAGGCCAACCACAGCAATCCAGTGAGAAGCTGAGAGAATCCAATTTGAATCATTCAGCTAGGAGGAGAGTATGAGCCAGAACAGCTGAGTTGAATGAGCCAGCCTGATTTCAAAAAGAACTAGAAAGTGTAAGCTTATTCAGCAGTAAGTCTCAGAGGCTTAATACATTCTATACCTAGCTTAGATCGTACAGAGAATAGAAGCTTCCAGGAATAGGTCTAGATTAGCAGATGCCTCTGAGACAATAAATCAGGTGAGTAAAAGTTACTTTTACAGCCACTATGACAATAATTTTTTCTGTTTCTTAAATTATTGATTATGGAATGTAATTGAGTCACTGTCTTCCTCGGTAGTTATAAAAAAGGATAAGGAAATACATCTTCATAGTTAGGCGTTGTATAAATATGCTCATCAGTAGGAAATGGAAACATACTGAAAATTGGCATATCCATATTTTAGGATCTCAAGAAAAGCTTAAAGCAATAAAAGTGAATCTTGGAAGTATGATGTTATGCCAGGGCCCAGCCTCAGGTGAGGGCAGGGTTTAAAACAGGTGAATGCAATAGTGACCAGGGAAGACAAAGCCAGGACAACATTTAGTTTCATTTCATGATAGACAATAGAAAGAAGAACCACAACTTGCCATGGCTTGACCTACTCTGAGAACTTGTTTCTCTTGCAGGCTTTATTTATACACAAAATCATTTCTTCAGAAACTGTAATCCTTGATTATACAGCTTTTCAAGACAAATTTTTTACTAAACTCTATCTTAATTACATAAGTATATTGAATCAAAAGACGCAAAAGAAATCAAAACAGAATATTTCATAAGAACTAAACAACTATCAGGATAAAATCAGTTTCCTTTTAACTAAATGTTTTTTCCCTTAAGATTGGTATTGTAAAGCCTTGAGGTTAAAGAAATGCTAGACAGGATGGCTTCATTTGGGTTTATTCTGTTCCAGATTGGCACAGAATTAGTAGATCAGAGATCATCTCCTACACCCGTTACATCAAATTTGTCTTTCTACAGAAGTACAATCTCTTTGACTCTTAAAATTTTCCTTTCCTTCCTCTATTTTTCTTTTGTATTTGACATAAGACTACCATACCATCCTCTTCCATTGATACTTAAAATACTCTGCAGCCCCTAGCTTAAGCAAAGGCATTGTGTTCTTTGCTTTTCTACAATAACAAAAAACGCTTGGTCTAACAAGTCTGTTCAGTCAGGCAAGAAGTTCACTGAGCCAAAATGTTTTCCTCTGTGTAGCTGTCATGAACCATTGTTTCTATATGATTCCTAGCTTTACTAAAATTCTGTAAAGAATAGAAGAACATCTGGATTCCTTAAATTGCTTATTTTGCCTTCAGGAATATATCAAAATTTGCCTTTAATTGTATGATCAAGATTTCTTCCATATTAGTTCTTTGTTTCTGAAACTGGACATGAAATCTTAGTGATTTACATACAGTTTGTCAACTTCTAGAATTTCCGTAAGTTTTTCTTCCTTAATAATTGTTCTCAAATTCTCTGCCTCATGCTCTCTATTAAGATTTATTAATAATCTAAATGTGCAGCTAAGTAGTAAGTTCTATGAAAGACACAATTTTCTACATAGCCGTTTTCCCCAGGGAACTTCCATTAATTTCATTTTTGTTAACACCAGCTTTTGTTACATTATCCCAACTCTAGTTTTTAGAGAGAGGCCTTGAAGAGTAATAAATATAAATATAAGCAAATGTTTTATAGCAAATTTCCATCAAGGGCAGTTAAAAGTACAGGTCATCCAAGCACTGGGATTTTGTAAAACAGTGCCTTCAGGATGCTTGGATTTGCCAATTCTAAATATAACAAACCAGGCACAGATATATAACAAAGGTAACACTGGCTTTCAGACCCAAGAGGCTACTAGGAGTTACCTCAAGCGATCATGAGTAAACTTTCTTCAGGAAAGGGAATATCCTGTATCTTTTGATATTGATCATATACTTGAGTACATGTGTTACATTTAATCTAATTGGGAGATTAAAAATGACAACCTCTATTTTGCATAAATGACACCAAGAGATTAAGAAACACATATCTGAAGAACACCTCTTTATTCTCTGAGTTTCTATTCAATTACTCTCAAAAGCTTGAGAAAAGAACCTGTGACATACAGAACTGTACTAGAGAGTATCATGAGATTAAAAAAGCAAGTGAAATTTAGGCTGGTTCAACAAGCAAATGAAACCTACATGACTCTAGGATCTCAAAAGGGTACAAAATCATGAGGTCCTCTTCTCAAGGTTGTGTAAGAAGTTTACAAATATTGGTGATGCTGAAGTGCAAGTTAGGCTTCAGAGATATATCTTTTATGATTCAGTCCCCTATATTATGGTGGGGGTTTGGCAACACTGAGTCACTCATGTTCCTAAAATTCATTCCAATTAACTTATTAGGTTTCCAAAGTAGAGTCTAATAAGGTCCTTTCATTGTTCAACCACCATTGTTTTGTCTGTGAGGATAAACTTGTCCTTAGATGAGACAAATAGTACAGATAATATCTAAAAGGAGTCAGATAATATCTAATAGTACAGGTCATATCTAAAGTTCCCTATGCAGAGGAAGTTTCAACTATAAAAAAAAAACTATCTGTAGTTTTGTAGTTCCTCTCACTATCTTGCTATAAGTGAGGCCTTAAATCAATAATAAGAAGGCACCTTTGATCTCTAATCAGGATGTTTGGTAGGAATGGCTAAGGCTGCTGTCAGCTTCATGGCTTAGTAATAAAGAACAAGAAAACATGTTTCTGGGGGTATGGCATCAAATAATTTTATATCAGTATTATATTATGACTTTAAAAACATTTTAAAATAGAGTGAATCAGAATAGTAAATACAAAACACAAGACATATGGTAAAAGAATATTTTACTTTTGCTTTTTGGATGTTTTGTTTCATGTGTATATGTATACATGTCTGTACATGCGCACATATAGATGTATATATTGAAAATATATGTATGTGTTGCAGATAGGCATACATAATGAGATAAAATACAAAACATATTTTTTACATAAATTTAAGCTGAAACAGTTTAATAATATGATGGCCAGTGAAACATATAGCAACAGATTTTGAGTGTTGGTTGTCTTGTTCTGCACAAATTGGGGCCTAAACATGACTCGGAGCAATGAAAAAATTGAGAAATGGTGGACAGTGAGATGGAAAAACTGTGTCAGGTGAGTTGTGAACAATCAGATGGAATGGAGCTGCATGCATTACCATACAACCTGAACCTTGTTGTATTTATTATATAAAGCAAAGGAGGAGGAAATATCTAGGATTAGTAGGAGGTCTCTATAGGTTGGCAGTATCAAGTTGTAAATATACTGAGGGGAGGAAGAGATTGCCAATATTCACACTCTGACTAAAAGACATTTTTACCATCTCTCTGAGTCTTATTTTTTCATGGTGAAGACTTTGACAAATTCCCATGAGTCTGAGGTACTGGTTCTTGACATGGATATGTCCATGTCAATAATACACTTCACTCAGGACTTCTTTAATACTCATTCATGACTTACGATAAATAGAGATACGTTTGGTGCGAAACTTCCTAAAATTAATATAATTAAAAAGCAGAAAATATGAATTTCAGTTGTTATTGATTTTTAAACTAATTTATTTATTAACTTAACATGCAAATTGTAGCCCTCTCCCTCCTCTCTTCCCAGGACCAACATCCCTCTTCCTCCTCACCCATTCCTCAGAAAGAGGAAGCCACACCCAGCTCATCAAGTAGCATCAGGACTGAACACGTCCTTTTCCCCTGTGGCCTGGTGAAGTAGACCCACCTGGGAGGAATGATTAAAAAGCAGTTAATAAGAGTTCATGTCAGATACAACCCCAGCTCCCCTTACTAGGGGACCCCCATGAAGATCAAGCTTCCCATCAGCTTCATCTGTGTAGGGAGCCTATGTACAGTCTATTCATGGTCTTTGGTTGGTGTTTCAATCTCCATAAGCCACCCCTGGGCCTTGGTTATTTGGCTCTGTTTTCTTATCACGGAGATCCTGCCACCTCAAAAACATTGACTCAGTCATCTTTTATTTAAACAACAATTTATACTTTATGACATCAAATATAAAGTTTCATTTATGAAGGCCAGAAGAACTTCTAAAAACCCAACTCAACTGTATCCTTGATGAATCAATGCTACTAAGGATTAGTTAGTACTGCAGCTTTGCAGTGAAGATGTTATTATTCTGAAATAAGTGCTGGTCAGACTTTTGAAATCACAAAACTCTAAGTGTTAGGGCAATTGAATGTATATGTGTGTGTGTGCGTGCGTGTGTGTGTGTGTGTGTGTGTATTTTCTCAAGTGTTTTTCTTTGAAATGCAGTATTTTTAGTAGGAAAGGGGGAACATTGCTTTGCCTTACAGTCCCAACAGCAAACTTGTTTTTGTTTGGATTTGAGTTTTAAATTACTTTCATAAGTTCATGTTTTGAGCAGTTGGTTCTTACCTAGCAGCACTGTCTTTGTAACAATTTGGGAAAGTTAGGAATCTAATAGGAGGAGGTAGATCACTGAGGAAGGATACTTGAAAATATATTACTCCTGTCTTCTTTATGTTTAGCTATCAATCTTTGGGTTGAAGCCATGTGTACAACAGGCCCATGAAAGCTCTGACCACCACAAAATGGAAGCACTTCTCTATGCTTTTCTTATTATAATAGACTGAAAGCTTTTTAAAACTTTGAGCCAAAGCAAACCTTTCCTTCCTTCACTTTCTTCTGTTCAATATCTTGTCATGATACCAAGAAAAGTAGCTAATACAAACTTTGCTTATTATTTTTATGCATATCAGTGGCTTCCTGCACGTCTTGAGCCATAGTTTGGGTTCTGAGGTTGGAATATTCTGGACGAGCAGCCACTGTGTTCTTAACTGTTTGAGCCGTTTATCCATCCCTTAAAAAAACTTTTAAATGGAAATATCTGTTATCTATTTCGAAGCCTATTTCATAAGAAATTCAAGTGGTATGTCTATGTGCTTTTATCCAACTCTCTGAATCAACCATGAAAAATCACTCCAAGTGTGGCTCTTTGTATCATCTTTATAAGCAAAGTAATATATTCAGAGTATAGAAGAGAAGCAATATTTCTAATGATTTAACATTAATGAAGTCAAAATTTCTTACAGACTTTACATCATATTATCATATCTTTTCTATTTGTTTTCCTTGATATAAGTGGAAATGACCCCTATAATGACAAGTTTGAAATCCTAGTAATAGAAAACAAATGTATATGGCTCATTTAATTATGATTCTGATTGAATCAGTGAAGACTTACTTTATATTACTATTGCATTTAGTTAATATTTTTACTCATGAATTAAAAATAAAGTGTTATAACAATATGTTCTACTTGTATCCATCTGTGTTACCTAAAAGTGAGTGATTGCATACTATAGCTTTTTAATGCTAAGCTACCTATTAAATAGATGTCAAATCATTTTATTTCTTTTTAAATTTTATTTATTTATTAAACTTATATCCTGGTCATAGCCCTATCTCTCTTCACCTCAAAGTTCCACTCTACCCCCTCTCCCACATTCTCCTCCCTATTTGCTCAGAAGAGGGGATTTCTCCCTTCACATCCATCCTGGCTCATCGTCATATCAGGACTGAGGGTGTCATCTTGCCCTGTGGCCTGGCAAGTAATTCTGTCAGAGGAAAGTGGTTAAAAAGCTGGCAAGAGAGTCCCAGTCAGAGAAAGCCTACCACTCCCCTTACTAGGGGACCCACATGAATCCTGACCTTGCCATCAGTTACATTTTATAGGGTACATAGCTCTAGTCCATGCAAGGTCCTTGCTTGCTGCTTCAATCTCAGCAGGCCTCTATGAGGCCTGGTTAGTTGGCTCTGTTGGTCTTCTTGTGAAGCTCCAGTCACCTCCATGTCCTTTAATCGTTCCTCTTGCTTTTTCAAAATGAGAGTTTCTTCAAGGCAGAGAGATCACATCAAATATTTTTGTATTGACTATGTGTTTCATTTACTACATTTTATGAGGCGATAAATGAATAGATGGATAAGAAGGGAATGAGAAAAAAAGAAAGTCAAAGAGAAGGGGAGGGGAGATACAAATGTATAGATAGATGAAAGAGAATGTTATGTATTTTAATGTGATTTTTATGGAAGCCATTGATTTTCATGACAATAAAACTAATTAAGGAAGAGTTTTCAAGAAAATGATGGATATTTTAATTTTCTAGTAACAAAAATGAGAGAAAACAAAAGAATACAAATTTTATTATATATCTTCATCAGTATAAACCAAATTAAATTGTTTTTTCCAAGGCTATAAAGGAAGAATACATGTATGTTTATGTAAGAAATAGAGAAAAGCAAATGTCTGTGTCATTCAGCTGCTTTTTTCTTAGTGGGTTGCAAGTAAAAATGGGCACTTAGGGTTTAGAGCTGCTGGCAGTGACAAAAGAGACACAGGATACTACTATATCTTTATTTTATAAGCAGTCATCTTGCTGGATGATTCACTCATGTTGTAGAGACACAGAGTATAGTAAGAGAATAAAAGAAAAGTGTGTGTGTGTGTGTGTGTGTGTGTGTGTGTGTGTGTGTGTGTGTGTGTGTATACACTTTTCCCAAACTTGCATAAAGGCAGTTTGGTTCTCCCAATGACAAAAAATAGACAAACAAAATCTACAGCAGACCCTTCCCCCACTGCTACAGAATGAGAAACTATATCTGGACTTGTGCCTTCCAAATTGTTTTAAAAAGTGATTGCTCAAAAAGATCAGTTCTTGCTGTGAGGCTGCAGGCGAATGTGGTCTTGAATTTCTAATGAGAATATGCTGCAGTTCCTTTTCAGGCAAAATCTGCCTTGTATGCAGAATGAGGATCAGCAACATTTCTTGTTCCAGTTTCCTACAGAAAAGCAATTGCAGGTCAGAGGAGAGGAACAATCAATGTAGTGGCTTTAGAAAGCCATTAACTCCTTCAAGTCTCAGAAAGTCTTAAAGCCTAGTGTCTAATAGTAGTAGCTAACATTTTGGAAGTACTTACTAAATGTCAGGGACTATTGTAAGTGTTCAATATAGATAGAGCTTTTTAATCCTCATAACCACTAGTAAGCTTCTAAAATGAGAACTAAACCAAAGTAGTCTCACTTTAAGTTCAGGGCCCTGTGCATATTGGCAGATACATAAATCTTCAGTTCAGAAAGCTGTGCATTACATATTTCATCTGTAAATCACCAGCCTTGTAACTGTAAGTAGATAAGATATTCAACTGCACTTCTCATCTATGAAATGGAAAATACTAGCAATTTAAAGTGAGCAAAGAGAACAACAGTGTCAAATATTGCAGACACCAAACAAATAACACATTGAAAAATGGCAGCTTATCTGATCCCAGTATCGGTATCAACTTGGTCAAGTGGCTTTCTATTTGGGTTCACATGTTGGTCAACCCTTGCAATACGTCCAAGGAAGGAAGAAGAGTGGGTTTTAGAGATTCAACATGCCTTGTTTCCAAATTTCTGTTTTGTTTGCTTCCCCAAATGAGTTTAAATGTGGTAGAAGTGACTTACTCTTACTAGTATTGAGATTCTGAAGTTGTTTCTTTATATCATGGAATTATAAACTTTTATGGTGACATCTATTGCATTCTAAAGAATACAGTGAATTGAATGTAGTTTGATACAGTGATGGGAAGAGAGGTCAGAATGGATGGATATACAAAGGAAATGTGCTGGACAAAGTAAAGAAAACCGTTGTCTAAGGTTAACAGGTAAGGTTAACAGAGAAAGACAAACACTTGAAAGGAGATGTCATAATGGCTTTTCTATTGCTGTGTTGAGACCACAAGGAAGGCATCTCATTGAAGAAAGAGTTTATTGGGTGATTCTTATAGTTTCTATGGGACAGAGTCCATGAGCATCGTGGTTGGGAGCATGGCAACATACAAGCAAACAAAACAATAGAAAAGTAGAAGAAATATTTTTGTTTTGTTTTGCAAGACAAGGGCTCCCTGTGTAACCTTGGGTTTTCTGGAACTCACTCTATAGAACAGGCTGGCCTTGCACTCAGAGATCTACTTGCCTCTTCACCCCTACTTCTGGGATTAAAGGTGTGTGCCACCACTGCTTGAGTAGCAGAGTTCTTACATCTGGTTCACAATCACAAGGCAAATCAAGAAAAAGAGACACTGGGAATTGTACAAGTATTTTGAAACATCAAAGCCCATCCCAACTAACACACCTGCTCCAACAATGTCATACTAGTTAATCCTTTCCAAATAACTCCACAAACTGGGGAGCAAGCATTCAAATCTGTGAGACCTAATTCAAACCACAGCTGGGGATAGGGAGAGATCAAAGGTTTTGCACTTTAAACATGAGATACATTAAAATGTTTATAGACTGATATAAACTAGCCAATAAACTAAGGATATGGTGGCTATCTAGTAAAAGAAGAAAAATTACAGTTTGAGGAAGATTAAAGGTAAGAAAAAATTGAAATCTTATATATATATATATATATATATATATATATATATACATATATATATATATACACACACACACACACATATTTGTGTATGTATATATTGAAAAAATAGATTGAACAAACAGAAATAATGCTTAATATAGACGGATATTAATATAAAGCTTGGAAGCATGGAAACACATCAGGTTTTGCATGAACATATCTTTTCTCTTAGGTTAGTACAATATGGCAACAGTACAGAAGATTCACTCTATGAAATAGAAAAAAATCTACAAGAGACACTGGGACAAATACCTAGTTTTCCTGGGAGGTCAGCAGTGATTAGAATCTGTAAGTTATGTTTATAGAAGTATATCTAATTAAATTTGCTAGAATAAAAATGAAATAAAAGTTTATTGCTTGCATATTTTCTAATTTGCAATTCATTGTTTTTGGAAATTTAATAGACATATGATAGTAGAGGATAACAACATGAAAGTAATTGAAAAAAAGGATCAGTGAGTAAAGCTGAAAGAGAAGAATAACATTAAAATGGGCATGATTACAAATTAAAAAGAGAAAAAATGGTATAGAGGTCTGGATGAAGTAAAATATTATGTACAAATTTATCCTTTGACACTTGCATGTGACTCCAGCACTGAGGTAGAAGAAGCAAGTAGATCTAAGTTTAAACCTGGCCCAGCCAATACTGTTTGGCTACATAGTTAGATGCTAATTATAAAAACATCATAAATATGGGGGATAGAGGTTTCCCAGTGAATAAGAGTAATTATCGCTTTTGTACAGGAAACAGATTAGCTTCTCAGCAGCCACATGGTAGCTGACAATCATCAAAACTCCTGCTATAAGAGGTTCAAAGGCCTCCTCTCTCCTCTACTTGCACCAATCATGTACATAAACAAATGCAGGCAAAACATCCATATACTTAAGATAAAAATAAATGTATTATAAAGATGATGTATATATGGGAAATATATAACACATGAAAATAGATAACATATACCATATAAAATAAGGATGCTTACATACTGGTTTTCAATAAGGCCATATTGAACTGTGCCACAATGGCAGACAATGAAAATATGGACTTAACTTTTCAAGTGAGTTATTTAGTATGAGGTTATATTATTTTTTATTTAGTTCTTTCCTTCACATTATTTTAAGACTTCATTATGAATTTATATATTTTACTAATTTTTATGTACATATATTTATATGAAAGATATTAATAGTAATCCATTATTTTAATTTGAATTTTAATTTAATCAATTTACATCCAGATTGTAGCCCCTTCCTCCTCTCCTCCCAGTCCCACTCTCACTCCATCATCTGCCCTTCCCCATTCCCTGGTCCTCAGAAATGGGGAGCCTTGCTTCATTATGATTTGACCTGAGCCTGTCAAGTCTCATCTGGACTGACTGCATCCTCTTCCTCTGTGGTCTGGAAAGGCCACGTAGCCTTGTTATTTAACATTTTTAGGTCTATGTATTGTACTCTGGTTAGGGTCTGGGTTACCTCACTCAGGATGATTATTTCTAGTTCCATACATTTGCCTGCAAATTTCAAGATTTCCTTGTTTTTAATAGCTGAATAGTATTCCATTGTGTGAATTTACCACAATTTCCTTACTCATTCTTCCGTTGAAGGACATCTGGTTTGTTTCCAGACTTAGGCTGTTACAAATAAAGTTCCTATGAACATAGTTGAGCAAATATCCTTGTTGTAAAGTGGAACATCTTTTGGATATATGCCCAGGAGTGGTACAGGTAGGTCTTGAAATAGTGCTTTTCCAGACTTTCTGAGAAAGCACAAGATTGATTTCCAAAGTGGTCATACAAGTTTACACTCTCACCTGCAGTGGAGGAGTCTTCTCTAATCTCCACATCCCTGCCAAAATGTGCTGTCTCTTTAGCTTTTGAACTTAGCCATTTTGATAGGTATAAGATAAAATCTCAGAGTTGTTTTGATTTCCATTTCCCTGATGAATAAGCATATTGAGTATTTCTTTTGTATTAGTATATTAAATTTTTAATTTGTATTTTTACACATATATACAATGAAATAACTATAGTAAGAAGAACCATAACACAATCTGAAATTACATAAATGTTATATTCTTAGTGTTTTGGCCATTTGTATTGACAGCCTTAAAGAAAACATCTTCCTATCTTGGCACATCAAAAATTCTGAATGTAAAACAATATCTATAACATCTTGTCATTATCAACTTAAAACAGCTATCTAGACTTAAAAATATCTTAATCCCTAAACAACTAAGATTCATTGTAAAACTAAGCTACCTGGTCTTTGACTCTACCAGAGACTTGAGAAGGAATAAACTTTATTACCTGAGTATGCTGGGAGTGGAGGTTAGTAGCTTTCCAAATGAGAAGATGACAGAGACAGCTTGCTACCTGAATCATCACACAAAACACTCTATAATGTAGGAGCATCTTCTTCAACCTTCTGGCCCAATATATCATCTCACAGACATATTTGTAAGGACTTGCTTGCCCTGTTTTGGCAGAGTTTGGCTGTCGACTCTGCCTGTATCCAAGCTTGCCCATTTTTAGACACAATCCTGTCTTTGGTAGAAACGAGGACATTTTGCCCAGTGGCTTGTTTGCCACATTTGAAGCCATCTCCATAAAAAGGTTCTTTGATGCTCATCATCCTCTTTGAGGTAGGCTGAGTATTGCCAGGTGTTAATTGCTCTCATAGTCAATGAATCTTTAAAATAAAGAAAACATTTTAAATGCCATATTCTGCATGTCTCTATCCTACCTTATCTTTCAATAGAATCATATCTATCTCTTACACCTAAGATGTATATTCATGTGATAAAAGTAGACTAGCAATTGACATGACCATGATTTGATCAACTAACAACTTGTATAACTTATTTATCCTAAACAGCTCACAATAACACTTTCAAAGCACTGGAAGTAAACTTTACATACCTCATATATATAAAATGTGTGAAGAATAATCTTACATTTGAATTCTATACCATTTTATCAAGAATTAAAGTTATTTTTGCATCTATATACAAAATTCTATATCAGTGAGTTAAAAATAACCTTATGAGTGACAGTTGAGGAACTGAGTTGAGGAGTAGATTCACTAATCTACTTTATGTTATATCTTCCCCATATATTTCTAAATTCCTCATGCTTTCTTTTCAACACCTTTCTCAAAACCTAAGAATGTAAGACAAAGGAAAGGAGAGACATCTCTGAGTCTAACCTTGTTTTCTCTCTAAATAAGATCCATAATAACTTGTAAACAACTCTCACAGATAGTAATCCTCTATAGCCCAAGAAAGCAACCAAAAACCTACCCAACCACCCTTTAAGGAAATGAGACATCATTCTCTTAAGATTTCTTCCGGCTGAATTGGGATGGATAATAGTTAGTGGGGGTCCAAATAAAATTGGGGGAAATGGTTAAACAAGCTAGGAATAGCATTTGTGGTATAATTTCTAAATGGTGAGAAATTCCAGGATTAATTAGAGTCCTGTATGGGACAGTCTGAAATGCTTGACCAATTTGGATTGGAAGCTTTCTTTGAAAGTTTCCTGGGAGCTGTCTTTCTGATGAAGAACAGCAATTGAAGGACTTTATGATGGAACATGAAGGATATAGGATGTCACTGTCCAGCAAGCTGAGAGGAATGAATCATGTCAGGTCTAATCCAATTTCAGTATCCAGTTGTTTTCTTCTGAAAGCATATAATTTCTCACAAGCATTATACAGTCCTAAAATTATAAGTGTATAAGGTGGGTGTGATACACAGAACAATTAAGGCTGGTTTCTGCTCTTTGTATAAGCAGAAAAAAAGACATCTGTAAATATTCATTCATGCCATATAAAGCATTACATCTAATAGTAATTCATAGTGGTTCTGTAACCAACAAGAGGCATTATATATGCCTAGACATTCATGTCTCAGCCAGTCTCAGAGCTATTCCCATATAGTGGGACTAGCAATATAAGTTACCTGCTTGTGCTGCAATTTAAATTCTTCATATCCTGATCTTATCCCCTCCCTTATCCCCTCTGGATCCTCCTCCCTCCCTCATCCCTTATCCTTCCCTCCCTTAGTCCTCAGAAAGGGGAGCCCTCCTCCCCTAACATCTGACCTCAGCCTATCAAGTCTCATCTGAACTACCTGTAATCTCTTCCTCTATAGTCTGTCAAGGCTGTCCTGCCAGGAGGAAGTGATCTAAGTTCTGTAGCCAGAGCGCATGTCCAAAGTAGTCTCTATTCTCCGCATTTTGAGATCCACAGGGAGATTGTAAGTTATTATTTATTCATATTACATTCCGATTGTTATCTCCTCACTTGTATCTTCCTGTTCCCATCCTCTCTTGCTCTTCTGCCCTATTCTCCTCCCCTAAACCTCTGACAAAATGGAACATCTTCCTCTACCATATGACCATAGGCTATCAACATGTATGCATCCACTTAGACAAGCACCATTTGATAAGATGAAAAAATGGCAGACGGTTTGCTGCTGGAACAGTCACCCAAGGTTTAACAGATAGATATGATTCTATAGATATTTAAGGTAAAATAGTTTTTATAAGGTCTTCATAAGCCAAAGAGACCTACAGAATATGACATTAAAATATGTTTTTATTATTTTAAAGATTCTTTGACAATAAGACAGATTAACTTCTGGCAACTTCCAGCCTACCTCAAAGAAGGTGATGAACATCAAAGAACTTACTTCATGGAGATGGCTTCACATATGGCAAACCAGCCCTGCGAAAAATGCTCTCATTTGTGCCACAGACAGAATTCTGCCTAGAAATAGGCAAGTTTGGATGTAGGCAGTGTTGACAGCCAACCTCTGTCAAGACAACGGAAGCAAGTCCTTGATTGTTCTTGCCCCATAAATATGTCTGTGAGACATATTGGGCCAGAAGGTTGAAGACAATGCTTCAATGTTATAGAGATTTTTCACTTTTTAAATTTGCATTCCCCTTATTTGTTTTCCTTTACTGAATAATATGTCTAGAATGTATACTACTTTGTTCAATAAAAGTTGGTATTGTTGCCTTGTGTCATGTCTTAGAAATCTTAGATACAAAGCAAGATTTCCTCAGTGAGTATGTTTGCTTTTGACTTGCAAATGAGCACTTTGTGTAGATGGATCATACACTGACATATTCTCTCAGTATATCCCATCCCTTGTATCCTCCCATTCCTCCCTCCCTCTTATTTTCCCCTTACTCCCCTCCCCTATGACTGTGACTTCCTCCCCCTGTATATGCTCATAGGGTATCAAGTCTCTTCTTGGTAGCCTGCTATCCTTCCTCTGGGTGCCAAGAGTCTTTCTTGATTCTCAAGGTAATCAGTTAATTGTAATCACTCCCAGAGTAAAATCAAAATACAAATTATATACTTGATAAAATGGCACACAATATACATTCCCATTCCAAAAAGGAACTTTGGGAGGGATATTAGAAAATACTAATCCAAAGCAAGACTGCAAGCCAGGAGAACAAACCAACTTCTATTATTTACTTTTCTGTTTTTTAGCAAAGCACCATAGTCAAAAGCAGTGTATGGAAGAGTTTGTTTTGATTTATAATTGCAGATGAATGAGTCCATCATATGTGAGGGAGGGTGCTTACAGCAAGCAGGAAACACTGAGGGTGGAGAATGGAGCCAAGAAATTACTTCGTTAACAACAACCACAACAATAAACAAGCAAGCAAGCAAACATAAACAAAAAGCATAGAATGAAGAGTAAGTAAGGTGAATTAATAAATTCTGAAATACTACTAGAAACAATGAATTTCCTCCAGCAAGGCTGTATTCTCCAATTTCACTACCCAGGGGACATTTTTCATTCAATTTACTGAAAATATATAATATAAGATGCCACATATTAAAATATTCCTATCTATAATTTATAACACAGAAGATTCTATGAAATTTATTTTGCTTAATTCATCTCTAAATATGTATATTACAAAGATATATATATGTCAATATTTTCATGTATGCTATAACTGCAATAAAACATACTTATTATAAAATTTAAAATTTCTACAGATTAGAAAAAGAAAATATTATCTGTTATAGAACATTATAAATTACTTGAAATAGATGATGTATACAGAATATGTGGAATTTAAGAAAAATGAAATGTAGCCAGGGAGGAGAGCCAAAAAACACAATATGCAAAGAAACTGTTTGTAGGAGAAATATGATAGGAACTTACTGATAAAAATGATGCGTGTTAGGTTCTTTTCTTATAAGTATAATAAAATACCTGAAAGAAATAACTTAAAGCAGGAAGTATTTATTTTTACCTTTCAATTGGAGAGGATATAGTCCATAAAGAAAATGGCTGAGTTCACAGTGGTAGGAATACATTACTTGCTCTGTTTAAGTGGATCCAGAAACAGAGTTCAGGCTTTGGTCGGAACCAGGCTAATCTCTAACCCATACATTTTGTACTTAGTGACCTATTTTCTCCAGGGAATCCACATATCTTAAAGGTCCATCCCATAATCTCCCAATCCATATCATCCTCTAGGGGCCAGCACATGAGCTTGGGAGATGATATGCTTTCAAACAATAACAGCTATATCCATATGGTTGCAGTCTTCCAACAATACAGCAGAGTAATGATTTCACCTACACCATTTTAAGGATTGGACCAAATATTTTGAGAGAAAGGCTGAGTAAAGAGATAGTAAAACTTCTATTTTACAGAAAGTAACTGAGACTAAGAGAGGGTCAGATTTGTTCAGGTCCATAGCTAACTAATGTCAAATTACAATTTTTTGAACCTCTGCATGGTCTAGTTTTACTATAGTGTGCTTCATTTCTAAAGTCTAAATGTCTGTGTAAATAAGAATAAAACTGGAATGTAGGCTTTGTTTTGTTTGTTCAGTACTTAGTGGCAATATTTTCATAGCTCCAAAGGAAAGATTAAGTATATATGTAACCTCTTAATTAGAATTTACTTGTGAATAAAAATAGACATTTCTGTGGATGATGGCAGTTTAATGAGTTGAAAACACGTAACAAAGATGGCCAAGTTATTTTATATCTTTTAAATACCAACATTTTTGCAGTTCAGAATCAAGTATTAACAATGTTATCCATAGAAAACAATGGAAGAAAGTTTAGCACTATTTAATGTGCTTTAATTACCTGACACAGCTTGCTCCCCACCCTGAGTGTGTGTGTGTGTGTGTGTGTGTGTGTGTGTGTGTGTATGTGCACTATATCCTATTGATTTCCAAAAACATTACACAAAGGCAAAAGAAAAGCCTTTGTTCAACTGTCTTTCTGGATCAGAAAACTATGGACAAATTTGCGTCATAATTTTTTAATTTTAATTTATTTATCTTACATCCCAATTGTTATACCTTGGTTGTATCTTCCTGTTAACACCATCCACACTCCCTCTCTCTTTCATCCTATTCCCCTCCCCTAGATATCTAACAGAAGGGGACCTCCTCCCCCACTATGTGACCACAGTCTATCAGATCTCATCCAGACAGCCTGCTTCCCCTTCCTGTGTGTGCCTTTTGGGTCTCTCCACAAAGAAGAAGTGATCAAATCAGGGGCACCAGATTTCATGTCAGAGGCAGTTCACCTCTCCCTCACTCCTTGCACAAAAGTGGAGAATGAGCTTTCCATTGACTATATCTGAACAGGAGCCCCACAAGGAGACCTTCAAAGCCAGCGGGTCTGTACCCAGGAGCCCTGCCAAAATGTTGCACCAACCAAGGACAATGCATGCGGTGAACATACATCATGATTTTAAACTCCTAGTCTGTTGCTATTTCAAATGAAGTTATACTTCAATATGAATATTTTATTAGAGCTTCCCAAATTTAAAAAATAGTGAATATAATATTGGAAAATTCATTTCCAACCATTTTCAAATAGGGGAATATAGATTAGTCACAGAGTATATTTTTAGAAAGTGAAAATTTTATAGTATATTAGGAATAGAGAATTGTTTCAATAGTTTAAATAACAGTCTTACTGTATTAGGCGCTATTCAAATCTCAGCAGACACATTACTAAACACAACGTCACTTCTCAGGGAGACCAAGTCAAGAATGTGGAAAATGCTTTGGAACAGATACTAGTCACACAAAATAAAAATGACACAAAATAATGATCTTTTCCCTCGTATGTGGTAAGGAAATTATTTTAAACTATATATATGATTAGATTTCCAAGAAGTCAAAGTAATTTCTTATAAGGAGTGTCCTAAGTGATGGAAATTTCAATAGTAAATGTCCATGGAATTGAAAAGGAGCACAGTTATTCCAAAAATAGTCTATTTTGGTGTTCTTCTATCAGAGGTTACTCAAAAGGGAGTGCTGAAATCAGATTTAGGGAAAGTGAGTGTTCAAGGCTTCCCTGTGCTCTACTTAATTATTCACTGAGTGATTGAATTTCTTATTCTGTATGTGTCCTCACACTTTTTACAACTTATTACAGATTTATTTTGTGTTTTTCATGATTTTATGGAACTAAAGCATTTGAATGAGTTCATTCTTTACTATCTTATTAATACACATTTTTAATTAAAATTCAAATGCATAGCTGAGTTTCTCATGCCATTAGCTATATTTTCATAGCAGGGAATGGTGGCAAATGTACATGCCTATAATTCCAGTGCTCAGGGAGGCAAAGACAGGCAAATCTCTGTGAGCTCAAGACCAGCCTGATCTACAAAGCAGGTCCATGATAGCCAAAGCTACACAGAGAAACCCTGTCTCAAAAAACCAAAGAAAATATTCTCCTAAGCCAGTTCATGAAGAAAGCAAAGAAAACATACTGAAACTAATCACATATCATTTCATTTATGGGAAAATTTGTAACTAATCTCAATTTCCCATGTGAGAAATTAATGCACTTGGATGATAGATACCCAAATATTTCAAATGTGTGGATAAATGATAGTTACTAAGTGAAAGTAGAAAATGGAAATCATAGTTCATGTGCTACTTAGAAACATGGACATAGGAATGTGGTCCTATGAACAGGGTAATTATTTCATGTAACATTCATATGTTACTAATGTGTTTTTACTAATAGGGTAGGTAATTATCAGCATTCCACTTCTTTTCCTTTCTTTATTATTTTTTCATATTTTATTTTATTAATTTATTCATTTTACATCTTAATGGTTATCCTCTCCCTTGTATCCTCCCATTCTTCCCTCCTTCCCATTTTCCTCTTACTACTCTCCCCTATGACTGTGACTGAGGGGGACTTCCTCCTCCTGTATATGCTCATAGGGTATCAAGTCTCTTCTTCAATGCAATCCCTATCAAAATACCTACACAAATTTTTAAAGACATTGAAAGTTCAATTCTGAATTTCATATGGAAAAACAAAAAACCCAGAATAGCTAAAACAATCTTGTACAATAAAAGATCATCCAGAGGAATCTCTATACCTGATCTGAAGCTGTACTATAAAGCAACAGTAATTAAAACAGCATGGTATTGGCACAGCAACAGGCTGGTTGATCAGTGGAATCAAATCGAAGTCCTAGATATTAATCCACACACATATGGCCATTTGATTTTTGACAAAGAAGCCGAATCCATTCAATGGAAAAAGGATACCATCTTCAACAAATGGTGCTGGTCTAACTGGAGGTCTATGTGTAAAAAATGCAACTGGACCCAGATTTGTCACCATGCACAAAACTGAAATCCAAGTGGATCAAAGACCTCAAAATAAAACCAGAGACACTAAGTCAGATAGAAGAAAAAGTGGGGAAGAGCCTGGAACACATTGGCACAGGAGAAAACTTCCTGAACAGAACACCAACAGCCCAGGCCGTAAGGTCAACAATTAATAAATGGGACCTCATGAGGCTGAGAAGCTTCTGTAAGGCAGGAGACACTGTCAAGAGAACAAAGCGACAGCCTACAGACTGGGAAAAGATCTTCACCAACCCTATATCTGCCATAGGTCTAATATCCAAAATACATAAAGAACTCAAGAAATTAAACACCACCAAACCAAATAACTCAATTGAGAAATGGGGCTTGGAATTAAACAGAATTCTCAACAGAGGAATATCGAATGGCTGAGAAACACTTAAAGAAATGCTCAACCTTGGCTGGTGCCTTAGTTTGAGCGGGACCCCTGGGCCCAAATCTGCCTATCATAATGTTCTACTTGTAGGTTTCTAGGACCCTCTGGATCCTTCTACTTTGATATTCTCCCATGCTTCTCTCTCACGTACTCTGGTGCCTCACATTTGACCATGTCCCCTGGAGGGGGAGACCTGGTGGCACTCAGAGGAAGGACAGCAGGTTGCCAAGAAGAGACTTGATACCCTATGAGCATATACAGAGGGAGGTAATCCACCTCAGGAACAGTCATAGGGGAGGGGAATAATGGGAAAATGGGAGGAAGGGAAGAATGGGAGGATACAAGAGATGGGATAAACATTGAGATGTAACAAGAATAAATTAATAATAATAATAATAAAAGAGATGCTCAACCTCCTTAGTCATCAGGCAAATCCAAATGAAAACAATTCTGAGATTCCATCTTACACCCATCAGAATGGCTAAGATCAAAAATTCAAGCAACACCACATGCTGGCAAGAATGTGGAAAGAGAGGAACACTCCTTCATTGCTGGTGGGAATGCAAACCAGTACAGCTACTTTGGAAATCTATCTGGTGCTATCTCAGAAAAATGGGAATAGGAAATAGGGCTTCCTCAAGACCCAGCTATTCCACTCCTTGGAATATAACCAAAAGATGCTCCAGCACACAACAAGAGAATTTGCTCAACCATGTTCATAGCAGCCTTATTCATAATAGCCAGAACATGGAAACAGTCTGAGTGTCCCTCAGTAGAAGAATGGATAAAGAAACTGTGGTACATTTACACTATGGAATACTACTCAGCTATTAAAAACAAGGAATTCTAAAAATTCGTGGACAAGTGGATTGAACTAGAAATAATCATAATGAGTGAGTTAACCCAAAAGCAGAAAGAGTTAAATGGTACATACTCACTTATATCTGCATACTAGCCCAAGGGGCATGTCCCATGAAAGTCTTCACTAACCAGGAAAATGGGACAGAAGGGAGGACATCCTATTGGGACTCTAGATGAGAGAAGCATGGGAGAATGGCAAAGTTGAAGGATCCAGAGGATCCTAGAAACCTACAAGAAGAAAATTATGATAGGCAGATTTGGGCCCAGGGGTCCCGCTCAAACTATGGTTCCTTTCTATATTTTATCTATGCCATATGTCTTGAATTGTGTTGATACATAATAAATATTCAGTTTATATCTTAAAAGCAATTGAAATTCACACTATCTCTGTAGAGATAGCAGATATTGTAAATAAGCTGATGGTAGTAACTATCTCAATATTTAAAATGTATAACAAGAATAATATTGATATTAATTTTGTATTTGATACTAGCTATGTCCAGTAATTACATGGATCATATAACCTTAACCTCCCAACTCAATGCAAATAGATATTCTAATTCTCTTATTCTTATTCTAAAGAAACTAAGACACAAGCTAGTTATTTTCTTCAGTCTCGTAAACTTAAAATTTAAATAGTTTGATTTTATTATATGATCTAAGACTAAAAACTCTAAGCTACAGTTTAGAATTGATGAGATTTGCTGTATTAGTCATTTTCTTCCTAACTATGTCCAAAATATATAAAGGAAAAATAAAGAGAAGAAAATATTTATTTTGGTCACAGTTCCAGAAGTACAAACCTATTCTCATGGGCAAGGAGTGTCCCACTATATGTTCACATTTTGAAGTAATGGAAAAATAGAGAATAATAGAGGAAGCATTTAGGGCAAGATATAGGTAGTTCTCAAGGGCATGATGTGAGTGACATTCTTTCTCCAAATAAATCTTACCTTTTTACCACTCACTAATAATGTCATCATATTATGAATATGGCAGTGATTATTAATTTGCTGATTAGATCAGAGATTGCATAATTTACTTCTCTCTGAATATTCTATCATTTACACCCAGAAATATGTTTCAATAATCCCTAAGTTTTTTTGAATTAATGTAAAAATTAAAAGTAAACAGTATAGATACCTTTTATTTAATTTTATAAAGCCTTATGTTCTTCTATTTATTTGAACAAATAGGTGTCAGAATTAAAGTATGTAATGATGTAAAAGGAAGAAATTTTTTTCTATAATAATCAATACAGTAAATTATTAAGGAAGTAGTTTTCTTTAACTAGCTAGTTGTCTAATGATTTACAGAGAGACTATGATATATTTCTAAACTGTAAACACTATGCTGGGTACATTCTGAGTTATTCTAATCCTAGTATCTTTAAAACCCATATAAAAAGCAATAACTTACCAATCCATTGTCTGCAGTGTAGGCTTCTGCTCCTTCAGTCGATTTCCACAGCCACTTTCTTGATGCCATCTTCATTCTCTCCACTCCTTTCTCTCGCCTCCTATCCTGCTGTCCTCCTCTTCCTCTCCCATTTCATCTTCCTTAGAACCCAAGCTCAGGCACATTAAACTCTGCCTTCCTCTCTTCAACCCAGTCATAGGCTTCAGCATCTTTATGTAGCCAATCAGGGATAACTGGGGAATGTTCCTTGTCATCACAGGAGATTGTTCAACATTCATAGCAATGCTACGGCAGGGCAGTAACCAGACCTGAAGTCACTGAAATTAGCATTTGAAAACACAGTTGGACGGCCCTTCCTCCAACGAAGTCATTAATATAAATTTCCTAAAATAATTCATTGCATCCAGTAGATGCCCAATAAATGTTACTTTCATTTTTCTCTGTCTGTTTTTGCAGTTCTTCTTATCTTCCAAAGATAAATACAGAAATAATAAAAATTTAGAAGCAATTACTATGCTATTTTATGGAAAACCCAATGACAAATTTTAAATTGATGACAAAACTCTACAAAGCACGATAGAAATAGTTAGGTCAAACTTGTCTAGACACGTTTGGCAGAATGTTCAAAATTGTTCCTTAGATGCATGACTTTTTTTCCCATTTATCACTGCCAATTCATTATGATGTTTCTTTAAACAGATACTATATCTCATTAAAATGTTGTGAATAGAAGTATGCTTTCATTATGTCATCTGTGAATGAACACAGGGAAATGTTTTTGTTTGCTTATTTTACATTTTATGTGTAGTCAACTTGTTAAAGTCTCATGTTAAGCCTGACAGATTTTTACTCGATATTCTTATATATTCTATGTATAAAAGACCCAGCTATTCCACTCCTTGGAATATACTCAGAAGATGCTCCAGCACACAAGAAGAAAATTTGCTCAACATGGTTGTTGAATAGCAGCCTTATTCATAATAGCCAGAACATGGAAACAGCCTAAGTGTCCCTCAGTAGAAGAGTGGATAAAGAAACTGTGGTACATATACACTATGGAATACTACTCAGCTATTAAAAACAAGGAATTCCAGAAATTTGTGGATAAATGGATTGAGCTAGAAATGATCATAATGAGTGAGTTAACCCAGAAGCAGAAAAGAATCAAATGGTATATACTCACTTATATCTGCATACTAGCCCAAGGGGCATGTCCCACGAAAGCCTTCACTTACCAGAAAACTGGGACAGAGGGGAGGACATCCTATTGGGACTCTAGATGAGAGATGCATGGGAGAATAGCAAAATAAAAGGATACAGAGGGTCCTAGAAATCTACAAGTAGAACAATATGATAGGCAGATTTGGGCCCAGGGGTCCCGCTCAAACTAAGGCACCAGCCAAGGACAATACAGAAGGTAAACTTTAAACCCCTTCCCAGATCTAGCCAATGGTCAGAATAGTCTCCACAGTTGAGTGGAGAGTGTGATATTACTTTCTCACGTACTATGGTGCCTCATATTTGACCATGTCCCTTGGAGGGGGAGACCTGGTGGAACTCAGAGGAAGGACAGCAGGTAGCCAAGAAGAGACTTGATACCCTATGAGAATATATAGGGGGAGGTAATCCCCCTCAGAAACAGTCATAGGGGAGGGGAATAATGGAAAAATGGAAGGAATGGGAGGATACAAGGGATGGGAAATAAACATTGAGATGTAACAAGAATAAATTAATAAAAAAAAGAGAAAAAAATATTATGACCTATAAATGTTTCTATTTCATCATTTTCAAAAATGCTATCTCTTTCAATAGTTATCAAGAATTTAATTGTATCTGCTAATATTTAACAAAAAAAGACTACACTGTATGACATAATATACATGCATCTCTTTGGGTACTTTGATTGCATGTAATTTTTATTTTTCATTCATATAGTTTCATTGTTTTCCACCTTGATTAAGCATTTCCTTCATAAATAGAAAAGCCCTTTTTAAATTCTTTTTAAATCCTGTTTGTTTTTTAATCTGATAGTGCCAGTTGCTGTCCAGAATGATTCATCAAATCTATGACATCTACATTAATTTATTTAATATGATATGTTGGTCAATTTTGATCGACAACTCCATTGGTTTAAGAATGGCCAAGGACATTAAGGAAGCATGCCTCTGTGTGATGTTATTTACAAAGATGTCTATTGAAGGGAAAAAGAAAGTCACCCTGAACTTCAAGCATGAGTATTATTACCTGAAGGGCTGTGCCTCTGCACTGACTTCTCAGGGTACAGAAGAAAGAGTGATTGAGTAACAATATTTCTTCCCCTCCCTCAAGCAATGTTCCATGACTACAGACAGGGACTGGCCCTGCTACCCTGCCATTTCTTTAATGAAAAGACTTGACTTGGTCTCTTCTGCCTCTAGCAAGCTGCAGGAGCTGTGAGTCATCTTGGCTCCCTTTAAGCCTCTCCAAATTCTTAACTGTGTTAAATGATTTTTAAACTTCATCCTTATTTAATCCTTGCTTGGAAGGTGTATAGTCTGGAACAAGTCTCATTAGGCAACTTCTACATAATGATGAGATTTTTTTTTCTCTTTGAGGTGGAGGACAATTTATGGGGAAATATGCATTGGGAAGTTGAAAGTTTTAGAGATGATTGAAAAATTATCTCTACTCTTGGAAAATATTCATACATTATGAGGACTGTATGAATTTCAGTTTGAGGAAAACTAGGCTGAGTTACACAGAAAGACCTAATAGAGTAGATTAGAATATCATATTTAAAAGGCATTTGTTTCATTTATTGTTTCTGGTTTAAATTTCTAATATGTAAAATGAGCACAACATCTACTTTAATATTTCATATAAATATGTGATATTATGTATTTATATAAAAACTAACAAACACATTAGAAGAAACATTTATCATTCTGAGACTGACTTAATTTATGTAATATGTTTTTTTTCATTTGTGTAGATTTTGCTGCACATGGCTTTGTTCTTCTGTATGAATTTAAAACATTCTATTGTGTGTAAACTCTCCATATTTTCTTTATCTATTTTATCTATACTATATATTTCTTTTTTGTTTCTAATCTGTTGAACACTTAGGCTGGACTTTACATACATGTTGTGGGAATTGGAATGCCCTGGAGTTTTTGAACTGGAGGTTGAAATTATTGTAAGGATCTATTAAATTCTAGGCAGCAACGGATAATACAAAACTTCCCGCAACAATCTTTCATTTTATCTCAACCTGACAGCTTCACATTATATGTGATGTGCCTAACATCAGTCTTCACATCCAAAGGCTTCTTTCCACAGTAAGTGATATCTGTCATTAGTTAAAGACTAACATAAGAAAGATGTAGTCTAAACCTGAAGTGCTCCTATGCTAAGTTCAAAGATTAGTACCTATAGTGCCCTTTAGATAGAGAGGGATTTGACATTTGAAGAACTACAAAGTTTTTATCATTAAATTGATCTCAAAATGAGTGTAATTGGATTTTAAATTATAGAGCATAATTACATTATATTTAAAAAACTGTTTCTTGCTCACTCCACCCATCTACTTCTAAGCTCCTAAAGTAGTTAAGAGGTGGCAAGTTCTGTCACAATCTTGTTTTTGAAACCAATTTATCTGTCTATTTTTTTTAGGCTTTCAATCTAGATGTGACCTGATAAGTTATACATAATAGTAAGTCCTGAGCTGGCAGAAAAACCTAAGCACACTTTTGAAAGCATTGTCATAATTATGCCTGCTCTATATGCCTTACAAGTGATTAAAGAAGATGAGGTGAGGAGAGGAATCACATCTTCTGCTTTTCTGTAGCCAAATTTATTATAATGAAATGAAACTTTGAATGATAACTAAAAGATGAATCAAAACTTCATCAACAATGCCCTCATTGTTGTTTAATGAAAGAGGGCCTAGTATGTCACTGTTTCAGGATAAAATACCAGTGTTTCTAACTACCAGTCACTGCTGGAGAAGCTATTTCTGCAACTTTCCTTCAGTACCAAGAGAGGTCATCTTTAAGAGCGATTAATAGTGACCACTGTTAAAAATCCTCAGCCTAGAATTGTGCTGGCATATTATTTATTTGTCTCTTGTATTAGATTCTTACATTGCTCCCTTCCTTCCAACCCATCTCCCTCTACCCCCAACATTAGGTAGGAGAAAAGAATGTTAGAAGGAAAAGGGGACATAGACCACTTTGGACTACTTCCTGTTGATTAGGGAAGAATTGATCTTCACAAACATGATATCCAATTTCTTCCATGTAGTCTCTTTGCTCAGGATGATTTAATAAACTGCAGCAAGCCCAACCAGGGGGAGCCTCTTTTTTCTCCTCCTCCTCTTTCTCCTTTTTGTTGGCATGCCCCCGAACCTCTCAGTGTTCTGTCATTTATACTCTCTCAAGAGTCCCCAGAAATCCAAAGATAAACTATGCACAGCTAGCAAAAATCACACCCCTACTAGGGCAGGAGGCAAATTATAATCACCTGCTGTAAAACAGCCTGTTTTCCCACACCTGGGAATAAAGCAAAAACAAATTCGTATAGCATAACTGGAATATTAAAGAAACCAAAACTCTCACTACAGAAATGTAACTAAATAGTCTAGGAACACAATTTTTCAGACTCGCGCTTAGGAAGCAGTTAAAATACTGCAGTCATCAAGAAAATCCTTCTCTGTAATAATGGTAAGGTGATACTACACTTGTTTGACATACTTTGGTTTTATTTTCAGTGTACCTTAAAGGGATACCAGAAAATCCATTTCTTAAACATATATGTATTCTGTCCATCCCACAGTGATGGTGTTTTAGAGCTCTGCACTCACTATCAAGAATTCTGAATATCTAGAGCATTTGGAAAGTCTTTTGTACAGAGGGCCTGTGTAGACAATGGAAAGACTCGGTTCTAAAGATGAGGAAGGTCAAATAATTCCCAGGAATTCTTTATGAACATTTTCTTTTAGATAAATTTTATCCATCTCATCTGCAAACTTTCTTCCAGAAATCAGGTGGCAGTAGTAGAAGAAAAATATAGGGTCATTATCATGCCTTTCCCCTACATATAATGGTAGTATAGATTTATTTACTATTATTAGGAAAATATACTAATGTACATATATAAGACATATAGTAGAAACAACTTACTTTATACTTCAACTTTTAGAAAGACTTCCGATTACATACTTCATTTATACATAACATTGGAGGGAATAGCATTAACCTCCACATGCTTATTATACAACCCCAATAAATTATTATTTTATGGTTGAAATTGTTCTTTGCATGTTCTTATCTTACCATTCTTACTGTTAGAATGGCTTAAAGCAAATTCAATGGATTAATTTTATCCATATATATTTCTGTATGTATACTTGAAAAGGCTCAGCCCAATATCATCAAAATATTAAATGTTGAAATTTTATTCTTAATATTATCAAATACTAAGCTCAGAATGTATTAATTATAAAATATATTAATACATCTCAAATCTAATATGCCTAGGAATCACTAGAGATTTTTTTCAACTGATTCACCCTTAAGAGAGGCAAGGTGCACTCTATAATGTTGTTTTTCTAAGATATTCCCGGTTGTTGCCAATGTTCTAGACTGCATCATAGATATTGACAAAAATAATGCTCAGTCAAATTACTAGATAACCAAAAAATTCCCCAGCCCTCAGAAACTCCCTAGACTTGGAATCTTTTATTATTTAATTGATTTAGTGAGATTACATCTCAATTATTATCCCCCTCTTGTATCCTCCTGTTCCTCCCTCCCTCCCTCTTTCACCCTATTTGCCTCTCCTAGGTCTGGGACAGAAGGGGACATCCTCCTCCAACATATGGTCACAGCCTATCAAGTCTCATCATGATAGCCTGCTTATCCTTTCTCTAAGTGATGCTTGCCCTCCTCACCAAGGGGAAATGGTCAAATATTGGGCACCGGAGTTCATGTCAGAGTCAGTCTCCACTCTCCAAACAAGTGGGGAACTTTCCTGTTTATTAGTTAGATCTTAATAGGGGTTCAATGTTTCCTGCATGTATTGTCTTTGGTTGGTGCAATAGTTGAGCAGATACCCTTGGTCCAGATGTGCCCATCATGTTCTTGTAGGTTTCTAGAACCCTCTGGATCCTTTTGTTTCCCCATTCTCCCATACTTCTCTCACCTAGCGTACCAGTAGGAAGTCCCAGCATCTATCACAATCTCCTGCTAAGTGAAGACTTTCATGGGACATCCCTTTTCGGCTAGTGTCCAATTATAAGTGAGTATATACCATGTGAGTCCTTCTGGGTCTAGATTAACTCACTAAGTATAATCATTTCTAGTTCCATCCATTTGCCTTCAACAAATTTAAGGATTTCTTTGTTTTTAATAGCAGAGTAGTATTCTATAGTATAAACGTATCACAGTTTCTTTATCCATTCTTTGACTGAGGTACATTTAGGTTGTTTCCAGGTTCTGGCTATTACAAATAAGGCTGCTATGAACATGGTTGACTATATGTCCTTGTGTGGTGGAGCATCTTTTGGATATATTCCTAGGAGTAGAATAGCTGGGTCTTGAGGTAGCCCTATTCGCAGTTTTCTGAGAAAGTGCCAGATAGATTCCCATAGTCGTTGTACAAGTTGTCTTGCAGTCTTTTAAGCTATATAAATCCACTCTCTCCTGTGTTCTCTGCTATTTTCTCAAATTTTGCTTTAGGGAGATGGTCCTGTTGGACAGAAAATAAAGCTTGCTTAATTCATCCAAAGGAAAAAAAAAACATTTAAACTGCGTGTATCAGAATATAATTATATCATTAGGGATTACACATAAGCATGCCTTCAAATGTCAAAAATGAGTAACATTTTGATCATTCATTCATTCACTTCATTTTTATTTATTTATTATAATTTATTCATATTACAGCCCAATTGTTAACCACTCACATGTGTCTTCCACTTCCTACGCGCACACACACATGTATATATGTATTAACACTTTGCCATATGTAAGGTTGGTGAAGGTGATTTCCCAGCCTGTAGGCTGTCCTTTTGTTTTATTGACAGTGTCTTTAGCATTATAGAAGCTTTTCAGTTTCATGAGGTCCCACTTATCAATTTCCAATCTTAGGGCCTGAGCTGGTGGTGTTCTGTTAAGGAAGTTGTCTCCTGTCCCAATGAGTTCTAAGCTCTTACCCATTTTCTCTTCTAATATATTTAGTGTTTCTGCTTTTATATTAAAGTCCTTGATCTACTTGGACTTGAATGTTGTGCAGGCTGATAAATATGGATCTATTTGCATTTTTCTACATGGAAACAGACATCCAGTTAGACCAGCACCATTTGTTGAAGACGCTGTCTTTTTTTCCATTGTATGCTTTTGGCTTCTTTCTAAAAAATCAAGTGTCCATGGGTGTATGGGTTTATTTCTGTGACTTTGAATCAATTTCATTGACCCATCTGTTTCTATGCCAGTACCATGCAATTTTTATTACTGTTCCTTGATAGTGCAGTCTGAGATCAGTGATGGAGGTACTTCCAGAAGATCTTTTATTGTATAGGATTGTCTTATCCATTTGAGGTTTTTTTTTGCTTTTCCAAATGGAGTTGAGACTTGTCCTTTCAAGGTCTGTAAAGAATGGTGTTGGCATTTTGATGGGAATTGCGTTGAATCTGTAGATTGTTTTTGGTAAGATTACCCTTTTTAGTATCTTAATACTATCTATCCATGAGCATGGAAGATCTTTTTTCAGACTTGAAGTTTTTTGTAGAAGTCTTTCTCGTGCTTGCTTAGAGTTACCCAAAGATACTTTATGTTTTTTGTGGCTGTTGTGAAGGCTATTAATTCCCCATTCTTTCTCAGCCCATATTTCTTTTGTATACAGGAAAGCTACTGATTCTTTTGAGTTAATTTTGTATCCAGACACTTTGTTAAAGGTGTTTCTCACCTAAAGGAGTTCCCTGGTAGAATTTTGGGGTTCATTTATGTATACTATCATATTATCCATGAATACTGATACTTTGACTTCTTCCTTTCCAATTTGTATCCCTCGATCTCCCTTAGTTTTCTTATTGTTCTAGCTATGACTCCAAGTACTATACTAAAGACATTCACAGAGAGTGGAGAGTCTTTTCTTGTCTTTCATTTCAGTGGAATGGCTTTAAGTTTCTCTCCATTTAGTTTGATGTTGGCTTATAGGCTTGCTGCATATGGTCTTTACTAAGTTTAAGTATGAAACTTGTATCACATATCTCCAAAACATTTAAAAATGAAGACTTGTTAGGTTTTGTCAAATGCCTTTTCAACCTCTAAGGAGACGATCATGTGTTTAATTTTATTTCAGTTTGTTTATGTGGTGTATTACATTGATGGATTTCTGTATATTGAAGCACCCCTGAACGCTTGGGATGAAGCCGACTTGGCCATGTTGGATTAAATTTTGGGTTGAAAGCATTTTATTGAGTATTTTTGCAACAATGTTCATAAGTGAAAATAGTCTGAAATACCCTTTCTTTGTTGGCTCTTTGTGTGATTTAGGTATCAAGATAACTATGGCCTCATAGAATAAGTTTGGTAATGTTCCTTTCTGAGCAATGATGGGAGGAAGGGAGGGAAGGTGGGAATGGGAGTAGAGGAGAGAGGGGATATGACCATGGTTTAAAGTTAATAAATATATAAAGTATTGCAAAAAAAGCTGCAGGATTTCTTTTATATGTGTTAGTGCATTATTTTGTGTTGAGCTGTCTTCATATAGCCTTCTAATTTGTGGTTTTATAATTTTCTGCTTGTCTGTTATGAAGCACTTCTGACTGGATTAAAGAACCATTTGGAGAACTCAAAATAATCTTGCCTTGTCAAAATATTTAACATATCTGCAAAATTTCATTAATTAATTGTGAGGTAGTATTCATGGGGTCTAAGGATTATAGCTTGTTAACTTAAATTCAGTATACTACATTGAGCTCTTAAATTGTTGAAAATTTAGACCAAAAATAGATTCTGTAAGAGACAAAATTACCTTAAACATAAGTATAAGAGATATATCTTGATTACTTTATTTACCCTATTGAAAATGAGAAGATTGCTGTAAACCCCATAGACTGAGTATGCTGACCCACATGTCTAAGGATGTGGTAGAATTTGTGTCCTGATAGGTGAGCACAAGAATTGTCCTGGGAAATCAAGTAATTACATACAAAATTTGTCATAAAAAGGATATTTCACCAATATTTTTACTTATATGAGTAAATCTAGTGAATAAATATATAAAACATACTATGCTGTTCCCAAGAAAAGTGAGTAACCTATTATTTATAATACCTGATATGTCATCTGCTTCCTTGTTATGTTAGCTTTGTTGTTGAAAATTACTCACATTGTAAGTGGTCTCTCTACAATTTATTTCTTTTAGTTATTATTCTGGATTTGAAGGCATCATCATCTTATAGTCATAAAGGAGAGGTATACACAAATGTATGAATTTCTTGAACTTGCTATGATCATCTCTTTTGTTAATTGTTAAATATTTGTAAGAACAACATCAATTCTCTCTCCAATTAACAAGTATCATCATTCTATTTTAAAATAGAAGACTCAAGTATGATTCGTAGGTTAATTTACCAGCATTCTAATTGAATTTCAGGATATTAGGAGAAACCTGGTGCCCATGCATATACTCTTGCTCTCCTACTACTTACTTCCTCAGTGTAACCTCTAACCTAATTCTGAGACTATAGAAGAAATTTTATATTTTTATATTTTGATGGATGGATTTCCATAGTATGTGTGTATGCCTGAATTTTTTCATGCACATGTGTGTAAGAATCTAGGTTTGTTTTTCAATTTTTATACATAACTCATTGTCATTGCTACATAGTATTTTTCCATTCCAATGTGCTATCATTTATTTATCTGTGTTACTGTTAAAAAATATTAAGATATTAAAATTTTTAAGACTTTTAACATAGTAATATACTGCATACAATATTGCAAAGAAGACTCTGGTAAGGCTCTTTGCAAAATACATGTATGCATTTCTGTAAAGTATAGCTGAAAGAAGAACACAACAGGAATGTAGAGTATGATTATACTCAACTTTTAAGAGATATTAGTGTTCTAAAAGCACTATACATTATTTTGGTTTCTCTGTGGCACTGTTAATACTTGACTTTATTTTTTCATATTAGATATTTTCATGGATAAACTAGGTTATTTTTCTGTTCTATATTTCTGTTCTATTCAGCATGACTTTATCCATCATTGAAATTTCATTTTCTGTTCTTCATTGGATGGTCTATTTACAAAAAGATTACCTTATCCTTAGTATCTCTCCTAGAAACTTATCTATTGCTGTAAGAAACCACCATAGGCAGCACAACTTAGGAAGAGAGTACTTAATTGGACTTACGTTTTCATAGTATTACAGTTCATGCACACACAACAGCAGGAACAGTTGAGAATTCACATCTTGATCTTCAAACTGCAAGTAGAGAGACAGAGAACACACTGAATATAACACATGTCTTTTGAAACATGAAAGAACACTCTCAATGCCATATCTTTTTGAATAAGTGAATACTTCTTAATCCTTTGGAAATGATTCCACCAACTGGGGACCAAGCATTCACACGTAAGATAAAAAGGGTTCCATTCTTATTAAAACCACTTCCTGCCCCCATAAGCTGATGGCCATATCATAATGTAAAATACACTAATAGATAGACCTTCAAAGATCCCAGTCTTTCAGTCATAACACTGTTCCCCTCTGAAATCTTTTGAGCTGGGACTACACATTCCACATAGATATCAGCACTATTATTTTCCAAACTCCTAATAGAAATAGGACATTAAGCTCTGGTTACAATGTTGAACCACTTTCTTAATACTAAATTTTAAATTCTTCTACATTCCTTTACAGAACAGCACTGTCTGTTCTGTCAGAGCAATATATCACTACTGAAACAAAAACACTTCTATATTGCTGTGACAACATACTATGACTGAGGTACTTATAAGAGAATTTAATTTGGCTTTCAGTTTCAGAGAGTTAGAATACTGTTGGCAGGAACAGCAGAGTCCTTACATCTTAATCCCCAAGCAGGAGAGACTGAAGGAGCACATAATTAAACAAGTCTTTTGACACTGTAAATCACACCCACAGTGACATACCTCCTCCAACATGACCATTCATCCTAACACTTTCCAAACAGTTTCACCAACTGGGAACAGACAATCACACATGAACCTTGGCAACTCTCCTTTATACCAACACATCTCTACTGTGTCCCTGAGGCTTAGTTTATAATAATACTTGTTAAAGTGTATTGAACACCATTTAATCTTCTAAATTCAGTATGCACAGAATTTTCTTTTAATTTTTATACATCCCTGAGTTATGCACTATTATTAGCTGACCATATAAATGAAGATCCTGAGTAGGAAAAAGTCAAAGAAACATCTTGCAGTCTCACAAAAATTCCAGGTTAACAACTACAACACATAAGCAAATAACCTGGTGCTGTCCTATGCATGCCCTGTTTCTGCTACTCAGTCTCTGTGAGTCCATATGAGCTCTGCATAATTAATTGAGTAGGCTATAACCTCCTGGTATCCTTCATCCTCTGTGACTCCTATATTCTGTCTATACTGTGTTCTGCAAGGTTCTCTAATTTTTGTGGTCAGGTACAAGTTGGAGACCTCCAATTTAGACTCTTTCTTTGTGTAATGTCTGGATGTGATTCTTTAGCCTGTTCTTGAATCTCTTTTCATCCTATTGGACTGATCTATCCATCTTTAAAAGGAGGGCTTTTACTTTGTCTTATTGCATCTTGTTTTGGTTTGTTTGTCTATCCTGTCTTGAATACCTGCTCTTTTCAAAAGAGAAAATGGAGGAGGAATGGATTTTGGAGAGAGGTGAGATCAGGTAAGCTAGGAGCAGTAGAAGGGGATAGATAAAATGTGATTGGGATGTGCAATATAAAAGAACACTATATTTTCAATATAAGTAAATTAATAAATAAGTATTCTGAGGCATTGAGAAGTTGAAATGTATAGTGTATTGGTACACAATTATGTTAAGATGAAACATGACTTAAAATGAAGTGTTGTACCCATAAAACTCAATTGTAATACAAGGTATACTTACAATACTTTGAATGTGCTCAGGCAGGCAGTTTAGGATAAGTAAGTTACACAAATTAATTGTTTGTTGATCAAATCATGGTCGTATCAATTACTAGTCTATATTTATCTCAAGAATATACGTCTTAGGTGCAACAGATAGATATGATTCTATAGAAAGATAAGGTAAAATAGTTAAAGTCTTCAAAACCCTCAGAATAGGGCATTTAAAATGTTTTTACTAATTTAAAGATTCATTGACAATGAGACAGGTTGGTTTCTGGCAACACCCAGCCTGCCTCAAAGAGGATGATGAGTATCAAAGAACCTTCTTATGGAGATGGCTTCAAAGCCATTGGACAAAATGTCCTCATTTCTAAGAAACATGGAATTCTGCCTAAAAAGGGCACACTTGGAAGTAGGTAGAGTCGATGGCCAAACTCTGCCAACAATGGGTAAGCAAGTCCTCAATAGTTACTGCCTCACAAATATGTCTGTAAGATATATTGTGCCAGAAGGGTGAAGATGATGCTCCAACATTATAGAGAGTTCTGGGTGACTGCTCAGGTCGCAAACTATCTCTGTCATCCTCATCTGAGAAGCTGCTAACCAGCACCCCCTGTAAACTCAGGTAACTAATTTTATTTTTTCTCATCTCTCTGATGGGGTTAAAGATCTGACAGTTTAGTTTTACAATTAAGCTTAGTTGTTTGGAGGTTAAGATGTGTTTAGGTTTATATAGATGTTTTAAGTTGATAATGATGAGATGTAATAGACAGTAATTTACATTTAGAAGTTTTTATTTTATACTGACTTTTTATTAATTACACATGATTTATTTTTTACATATAGATTTATATTATTACACATAAATACAATAGACTAACCTATAGCAAGAAGAACCATGAAGCAATTAGGAATTATATAAATGTTATATTCTTAGTGTTTTGGCTATTTGTATTTGACAGCTTTGAAGAAAACATCTTTCCTATCTTTGTGCATCTAAAATTCTGAATGTAAGTCAATCTTCCTTACATATTGTCTTTATCAACTTAAAACATCTATCTAGACCTTAAAACATATTAACCCCTAAACAACTAAGCTTCATTTTAAAACTAAGCTGCCTGGTCTTCAACTTCATCAGAGACTTGATAAGGAATAAACTCGATTACCTGAGTATGCTGGGAGTGAAGGTTAGTAGCTTTCCAAATGAGAAGACAACAGAGACTCTTTGTTATCTAAATAGCCACCCAAAACTCTCTATAATGTTTGAGCATAATTTTCAGCCTTCTGGAACAATATGTCTCACAGACATATTTGTAAGGAAGGAACTATTGAGGATGTGTTTATTCTGTCTTGGAAGAGTTTGGCCATTGACTCTACCTGCATCTAAGCTTGCCCTTTATAGGCAGAATTCTGTCGGTGGTAGAAACGAGGACATCTTTCTAGTGGCTTGTTTGCCACATTTGAAGCTATAGCCATGGGGAGGTTCTTTGATGCTCATCATCCTTTTTGAGGTAGGCTGGGTGTTGCCAGAAGCTAACCTGTCACATGTTCAGTGATCTTTGAAATAATAAAAACATTTTAAATGCCATATTCTGCATGTCTCTGAGTGTTTTGAAGACCTTATCTAACTATCCTACTTTATCTTTCTATAGAATCATATCTATATGTTTTACCTAAGATGTATATTCTTGTGATAAAAGTAAAGAGAAATTGATCTGAAATTCTCTTTACTTATCGAGTATTCTGTGGTTTAGGTATCAAGGTGACTGTGGCCTCATAGAATGAATTTTGTAATGTTCCTTCTGTTTCTGTTTCTAGTTTATGGAATAGTTTGAAGAGAATTGGTATTAGCTCTTTTCTGAAGGTCTCGCAGGAATCTGTGCTGAATCAATCTGGTGCTAAGCTTTTTTCATTGGGATACTTTTGATGACTGCTTCTATTTCCTCAGGTGTGATAGGACTAGTCAATTTGTTTACCCGATCTTGATTCAATTTTGGTAGTTAGTAGTTATAAAGAAAATTGTTCACTTCCTTTAGGTTTTCAAATTTTGTGGCATATAGGCTTTTTAAGTAAGACATGATGATTCTTTGGATTTCCTCAATGTCTGTCATTATGTCTCCCTTTTCAATTCTTAATTTGTTGATTTGAATACTCTCCCTCTGGCTAAAAATTAGTCAATCTTTTTGATATTTTCAGAGAAGCAGCTCTTGGTTTCCTTGATTCTTTGAATTGTTTTCTTTGTTTCCAATTTACTGATTTCAGCCCTGAGTTTGATGATTTCCAGCTGCTTTCTCCTCTTAGGTGAGTCTACTTATTTTTGTTCTAGAACTTTCATATGTGCTGTTAATTTGCTAGTATTGGATCTCTCCATTTTCTTTATACAGGCACTTAGTACTATGTACTTTCCTCTTAGCATTCCTTTCATTGTGTCCCATAAGTTTGGGTATGTTGTGCCTTCTTTTTCATCGAATTCTAGGAAGTTTTTATTTTCTCTTTTCATTTCATCCATTACCCAGTTGTCATGGAGTAGGTAGCTGTCCAGTTTCCATGAGTTTGTAGACTTTTGGTTGTTTCTTTTGTTGTTTAGTTCCATCTTTGATACATGGTAGTCTGATAAGATGCAAGGGACTGTTTCAATGTCCTTGTATCTGTTGAGGTTTGCTTTGTGACCAAGTATGTTGTCAATTTTGAAGAAGGTTTTGTGAGGTGCTGAAAACGTGTAGGGTAGAGAGCAGTGTTGAAGTCTCCCACTATTAATGTGTGGGGTTCAATGTGTGGCTTAAGCTTTAGTAACATTTCTTTTACAAATGCGAGTGCTCCTGCATTTGAGGCATAGAATTTCAGAACTGAGACATCATCTTGGTGTATTTTTGCTTTGATGAGGATGTTATGACCTTCCCCATCTCTTGATTTGTTTTGGTTGAACGTCTATTTTTTCAGATACTACAATGGCTACTCCAGCTTGCTTCTTGGGTCCATTTGCTTGGAATACAGTTTTCCAACCCTTTACTCTGAGGCAATATTTATCTTTCTTGTTGAGGTATGTTTCCTGTATGCAGCATATTGATGGATCCTGTTCTTTGCATCCAATCTGTCAGCCTGCGTCTTTTTACTAGGGAGCTGAAGCCATTGATGTTAAGAGATATTAATGACCAATGGTTGTTAGTTCCTTTTGTTTTTATGTTGGTGGTAGTAGTGTGAGTACATTTCTGTGTTTTAGATTTGTGCATTTTGGAGTTATTTATTTCCTTTGTTTTCCTGGGTGTAGTTAGCCTTCTTGAGTTGAAGTTTTCCTTTTAGTACTTTCTGTAGGGCTGGATTTGTAGTTACGTACTGGTTAAACTTTGTTTTTTCATGGAATATCTTGTTTTCTCCATCTATGGTGATTGAAAGGTTTCCAGGGTATAGTAGTCTGGGTTGGCATCTGTGATCTCTTAATGTTTGCATGACTTCTGTCCAGGCCCTTCTAGCTTTCCTAGTCTCTGTTGAGAAGTCAGGTATTATTCTGATGGGTATGCTCCTTCTTACAGATGGGCCTGGCTGATAAGCAGCTAAGGGTGGTGCTGTGAGAGATGGCAACTCCAAGGTGCTCAGAAGTTCCACAGGCCCTCTTGAGATGGTGGATGTACACTTATCTGCTTTGTGACCCAGTTAGGCTAGGAAAGGAAGCAGCTGGGGGGCTGAGAGAGATCAGAGCTCAAAGGTATTTGGGTGCCCTGCACTCTATCTCAGGAGGCAGCTAATGTGGCTTGTGTCAGGTGCCAGAACTTAGTTCTGCCTGTCCACTCCATGTCCTGGATCTGAAAAGCAGTAGAATGGTAGAGAGGGCCTGGAGTTGCAAGAATATTCCACAGTCCTTCTGTTCAGGATATTGCAAGCTGTAGATGTGGCCATGAGAGCTTGAAGCTGCAGAAATATCCCACAGCCCTTCCCAAGATGGCAGCTAATGTGGTCTGTCCTCCAGGGTTTTTCTGTGGGTTATCTGGGAGGCCAGGGGTTGGACCACCCAATGTTGCACACAATGTAGATCCTACTCACCTGAGAATCAGCAGCACTGGTGTTTTTAGCTCTCAGTTTGGTCTTTAGATCACTCTGAAGTCCTGGGTTTCCTCCTAATTAGAAGCAGTGTGTTATTGGTGCTACCATCTTGGATCCACGAAATTCAGAATTTTAGATGCAACAAGACAGGAAAGATGTTCTCTTCAAGGATGCCAAATACAAATAGCCAAAACAGTAAGAATGTAACATTTATATAATTCCTGATTGTTTCATGATTCTTCTTGCTGTAGGTAATATATTGTATATATGTGTAATAGTATAAATTCATATGTAAAAAATTAATAAAAATGCTAAGGATTGTAATTTCAGAAGCATAGGCTTAACTATTATGCTGTAGCTTTTAAAATAAGTATTCAGTCATTGCTCTCTCCTACTCCCAAATGGGTGACTTCAGCAAACAAAAAATGAATAAGAAGGGGGAAACCAACTCCCTAACAGACTTTCTAACTGAGGATGGGGGAACTGATGGAGGAAGCACCTATGTCCCCAAAGCAGTCAGCTGGGCTGAGCAAACAGATCTGGAAGGAGAAGTGTCAACAGCTTGGCATAGTAATGATGACGATGTATATAGGACACCTCCAGTTGACCATTCCATCCTTCCCACTGTACCATAGGCTGCTTGAAAACCCAATATTGACAGGAGACATCTTCCCAAATTGCTACCCTACACTGCTTTCTTGGGGAATTTGCCTTACGATGTGAGAGAGGACTCCATTAAGGAATTCTTACCATTTGAACCAAGCAATCCAGACAGGTTGAAAAGTTTCGACTATGTTGAATTTGAGGACCTGGATTCTTCACTCAGTACACTGAGTCTCAATGAAGAGTTTCTAGGTAACAGGGAGAATTCAAGTGTATATTGCTAATCAAACACTTAATAAAGACAGGGATGATTGTTCTTTTGGTCAAGAAAGAAATTGGGATTCTGACAGAGATCACTTCCTACTCCAAACCAAAACTGAATCTAAAGCCTCAGGCTACTCCTAAGGAAGATAATTTCTCTGCTAGAACCTCCCAAGCAAACCAGCTCTGTGGTACTTTTGATTTCTGCCCTGTGTATCTGCTCCTACTCCTTTCACCACTTGGAGGTCAGGGTACTTCTGTTGATGGGTCTGTGGGTAAATAGAGCTGCATAAATGAGGTGAATTGTGTTGGAGGTCTTCAGAATTGATTATGGGGTATTTTATGGTTTCTGTAAGTTTCCTTCCCAGGAACTCCATGCGGCCACTTGAGTATAAAATGTATGTGATCTAGACTATGTGGTTTTCTACCTAGGAGAGTTGCCTTCTTATCTCCCCTCAGAAATAATTGACAATGCAAAGAAAAAAGCATTCAATAATTTTGTACTCAATTAATTAGAACTCAAAATATTATGCAAATAATTCAATTTACATAGATTGTTTTAATAATGTGTTAACAGGGCTTAAGAGTTAATGTGACTTCTCCTTAGTCATATAGCTAACAAATGACAGAATTTCAAGTATTTAAACTGTCATTTCAGTGTTCTTTCTCCTACTCTATGTTCTGAGTCTACATTTAAAAATAGATGCCATTTACTTTTTTGGAAAACTTTGCTAAGCTCCATTGCTTTCAAAAGATAATCATGGGAACTAGCCATTTCTAGTGATAAAAACTGTCACTTGGATACATGTCATGACAGCTAAACAAATTGTATGAAATCATAGACTCATGGACTTATCTGTAGAATCATATTGTTATAGTTGAGTAAACCTAATATCCTCCTGCAAAGTGAAAATTGCAGAGAGTTTGAAATATCTGAATGTTTCTTACTGTGAGACCCTGGTGAATTTTTTTTTCCTCCTCTTATTTGGAATTATGGATACATATGTTAGGCTTGGTATATACTGCGCTCATCTGCTGTATTGCAGTGCACTCTTTTCCTTACTTCCATAGGCCAAATGCTACCTGCAGTTCAGGTTGAGATTAATACACTCAATTTTCAAATCAAGTCTAATCTAACACTGACAGTCACTTTCTGATGTTAGTTGTTTGGCTTTCTATTTTCATCAAATATAATCAGGGATCAAAGAAACTTTAAAGGACACTACTTTGAATACTTGTGAATTTTGTAAATGGGCTGATTTAATTAAGATGTTCCTACATATTTCAGTTTTTAATATTTTTCCTTATGCTAAATACTATGATAATAGCCTATATCTCAGAAATGTAATGAAATATCCAAAAAAGTGATTAATTAAGAAAAAAGATGGAAAAGAACTATAAAAGGACATGGATTTATATACTATGAAAAATTGTAGATTTGCCATTTCGTTTTTATCATTGCTATACTGTATCATATAATACCATTTAATTATTATAATTCCTGAATCTTAGAAATATTTGATAGTTTTTCAGCAATTAATTATTTAAGCTAATGATTGATTTATGTATAGGCAATCCTGTATTTATCATCAAACCCTAAATGTGTTAAGGCTTAATCTCTTAAAAATTATACATCAATTAATTGTTCAAAAATAACCTAATTAGCTATCTCTCTCTCTCTCTCTCTCTCTCTCTCTCTCTCTCTCTCTCTCTCTCTCTCTCTCTCTGTCTCTCTCCTACTTATGGGGGTAGTCTATTTTCTTTGGAAATACCAAGCTTCCTGCTGCTCATTTCTTATCTTCACTGCCCTCTGAAGCCTATGATCTAGTGCAAAAACTAAAAAAATGACAATATGTTTTAGTCATTGGAAATGTTGAAGATGTGAAAAAACAGATAATAAAATATAATGAACTCTATAGTATAAATCACCTAACTAGCCATTATTAATCAAGAGCTAATCTTGCTTTAAGGGGTTTGGTTTAATTTAAAGAAAGTCTAAATTATCATAACTATTTATCTATACAATGTTTTTTTATATACAATTAGACAAATGGATGTTTTATGGGTTTTTTTTTAAAGGAACTCTGGTTTGGTTTTCAAAATACTAGGTTCCATATTGTTTCATTGTTTATTTATACATCCGATTTTTGTAGCTAAAATTTTCTTCCTACAGTCATTACAAGTGCACCACACGGAAGTAGGTGTGAAGGGTACAGACTCATCTGCAGGCCAGTTAGGAGCATGCCACTTCAAAATTCAGTGTTCTAACTTCTGGGGTATGATGAGTTATGCTTCTTATTTAGAAATACAGCGTCAGGTAGCTTGGCCTAAAATTTATGCCTGAATTTCCTCTTACACCTTTCTGTCCTCTCATCACTCTCTTTCCCACCCTCATTCTATATGAACATTTCTATCTCTGTTTTTTGCCTCCCTATTTCCATAGCACTTATATTTCTCTATCCTACTTCTTGAAGCAACTCTGCACATCACAATGACCTTTTTCTACCTTGTGGTAGTCTACAAGTCAATACTCCAAGGTAGACTCATATACATATCTAAACATTGAAAGCCAGGATGGATACACATACAAGGAAACTATGAAGAATTTATCTTTTTGGTCCTGGTTACCTTATTCACTGTAATATAGTCAAGTTCCATTACTTACCTTCAAACATTATTATTTTATTTTCCTTATTGCTACATATAATTCCATTTGTATATATACAATATTTTGACTATCCATTGATAACTTGATAGATGTTTGGACTGCTTTCATTTCCTAGATTTTTTTGAATAGAATAACAATGAATATAGATAAAATGTATTTTTGTCATAGGATACATATGATAGCATTGGGTTAATACTATTGATGCCCTTTCTCCTGCAGCCCTCTGCTAACACCTTCCAACACTGTGAAATGTTTACCAGTTAAGAAAAAAATCTATTTCAATGCTAGCTTGTTTTCTCTGTACCTTTTAAATAAGGTATGTTATGTCTTCAGCAACAGGATCTTATCAACTATTTTTTGAAGGCAATCTAGCAGAATTATAAGAATACTGTTATGAGAGACTGTGGAGCTTCTTTGAATAGAGCGTATAAGGAGGTGTTGAACATCTGACATTTTGTTTAATAACCCAGGAATTTTGGAATAGCCTTATTCAATCTTGCAATATATTAAAATATCTTTTCTATCTCCCTTTTATTTTTTTACTTTTCACTTAATATTTTTATTATGTTTCTTTTTTCGCATATACATTTATATTATAACACATGGGTAAAATAAACTACATACAGCAGGAAGAACCATGAGGCAATCAGGAATTATATAAATGTTACATTCATAGTGACTTGGCTACTTGGATTTAGCAAACCTGAAGTAAACATCTTTGTTATCTTGTTGGGTCTAAATATCTGAGTGAGAATTAATATCTATCATATGTCATCTCTATTAACTTAAAATATCTATCTTGATCTAAAAAAATCTTAACCCCTAACCTCCTAAGCTTAATTGAAAGACTATCTGGTCTCCTCATTTCCGCCACAAAGAGTATTCTGTCTAAAAATGGGCAAGTTTAGACGCAGACAGAGTCGACGGCCAAACACTTCCAAGATAGGGCAAGCAAGTCCTCAAGAGTTCCTGCCTCAAAAATATGTCAGTCAGATATATTGGACCAGGAAGCTGAAGATGATGTTGGTTGACTGTTCAGGCAGTAAACTGTTTCAGTCATTTTTTACTTTGGAAGCTGCTAACCTGCACCCCGGGTTCACTCAAGTATTTAAGTTTTATCCTTTCTCAAGTCTCTGGTGGGTTTGAAGACCAGATAGTTTAGTCTATCTCCCTTTTAAATTTATATTTTAAACTGCCTTAGAAAGTAGTAGGGTTCTATATGGCTTTTTAATGGCCTTCCCTGTTCCATCTTCTCTTCCATGCATCTCCTTATACCTCTGATTAAACTTTCCACCACCATTATTTTCTCTTTGTTTTAATGTTTCCGCCATTCTGCTATTAATTCCTATTTTAACTGTATCCCTTCCCTCAGTGGCCAACATTTCATTCCTGAATTTTACAGATATTTCTACTTAAGCACACATATCTAAAAATTCAAAGACAAGATCTGCATCTCAGAGCTACATTCCAGAGGCAGCCAAAGTTGTACCTCATGCTAGAAGCCAGACTTGGTAATGTGTAGGAGCTACCCAGGTGGTAATGGTTTTTATGACCTGAAGGGGCCAATGAGAGCAGCTGAGGCTTGGCATAGTGAGAGGCCAGGAGAGACCATTGATGATGGTGCAGCCTTAGAGGCAGTTGAAGGCCCAGAATGGAAGGGGTCATGCAAAAAAGTTAAGACTTGGTACCAGGGAGACAGCCTATGAGGTAACTGGTGATGTGCAGCCCAGTTGCTGAAGGACCCCAGTGTTTTGTGGGAGATTCCAGTGCTATGGGATGACCAGCAGCAGCAGCAGCAGCAGCAGCAGCAACAGCAGCAGCAGCAGCAGCAGCAACAGCAGCAGCAGCAGCAGCAGTGAGGTGGAGTTGCCTGGAGCCTAGAAGACAAGCTGTGTGCTACAGAGGGCAGAGCTGAAGAAGTGACGTTATCCCTTTGGAGATGCCCAGAAGATCCCGAGTAGATTCTAGATATTGGATGGTTGTAATTTGTTTTGGCTTGATTGTACCCTGATTTTTCCCTCTTGAAGTAATAAAAGTATTTTTTTTTTAACTGGAAAAAAAAAGATCTGCATCTAAAAACAAACTTGAGGTTTGTATCTCTAGGACTGAGTTACCTTGCTCAGTATAATTTAGCACTATCATCCATTTCCTTACATATTTAAATTTTATTAATAGTTGAACCAGATTCCATTCCAATTGGTCTGTTGATGTGTCGTGTAAGCAGGTTCAAATTCATACCTAAAGTATATAGAACTGTAGTGATTATGGCTGAGCAAATATCTCTTTAGTAGAATCTTTTGTTTGTCTAAAGAAATTTCTTTGACAGCTAGGTGGTGGTGGTGATGCACACCTGTAATCTCAACAGAGGCAGGCAGATTTCTGTGAATTTGAAACCAATGTAGTCTACAAATTGAGTCCAGGACAGCAAAGGCTACAAAGAAAAACCCTGTCTCAAAATGCCACAAAAAGTTAAACAAACAGCAAAAGAAGTTATTTTTTTTAAAAGAAATGTCCTGCATGGACATTACCAGGTATGTATCCTTTATGAATTCTTTGTCAAAGTGATACCAAAATCTCCCAGAAAATACAGCATGTTGCCATTTTTGGTTATCTCCCAAAACTAATGAAAATACTGTATTACTGGAAAAAAGCACATACATTGATTGCATGATATAAAGAAATAGTTCTAGAGCAAAACTGGAAGCTTATTCTATGCTGACTATCTTGTTTATTGGTATAAAGTGCTACTCAGTATTCTGAGAGAGAAAAAAGTTATAAATTGTCTTATCCAAGACACTGTCATTACTATATAAAATTGGCATGGATCAATTAGCTGCCAAGTTATTGAATCCTCGAATTGGGCTCTGGATATGAATCACTCTTAACTACTGTGTAGGCTACATGGGTACCTTCTTTTTCTGCAGGAAATTTTCACTTTCTGTCCTGGTTTTTTCATTCATTGCTAGCACTAAAAAGGTCCTCTGAGAAATATCGTCTATTTTACATGAATGTTCTTTATATTTTTAATAGTTACTATGACTCATAATCATCTAAATATACTAATATAAACTCTCTACAAGTTAAGCATAAAGGAAGGAATAATGATAGTTTAGAGTAGAAAGTATTTGAAATGTTGATAAACAATAAGGAAAATAGAGTCGACCAGGGAATCTTTATAATGCTATATCAGCTTATTTGTGTCAGATGCTGAACAAGATGTTTGCCCTTTGTAATATTCTTTACATAAATTCATAAAGTTTTGTGATATTTTGCCCTCATTAGGCCCTCAAAATTTATTATTCAATAAAAAATGGGTTGTGTTGAAGTTAGTATATGTAGTTCTTTTTCTTTTAATACAAATGCTAAGGTGATCAATAAGGTTCTTGTCAATAAAACAAAAACTGAAAAGAAATTAGCAAAATAACATTTATATAGTGATCATACTTGGTTCATTCTCTATTAGTTAAAAGGTATTGGGTCAATTTTTCCTTTTGAGAAAAAACTCTATCCTTTAATAAGATTTAACAACATTTCTTGCTGTAAACTCTGCTTAATTCAAAGTTTAAAATATGCCTATGAGTTAGATAAAACAGAAAATCTCATTTCCATAAAACCAAGAAAAACACTGACAAGATTTTCTCAAATGTGCCTAGACATTTTGTAGAAGGCACCATGTTCTTCATGAATTCAATACAGTGAAACCTTTAAATACCAAGCAGATTAGGATGACACTATTTTGACTGATAATTGTTTGAGCAACAGAAAATCCTCTCACATGATTTTAGATAAAATGTGATTGTTGCACAAGTTGTTTGGAAAATACTCAGAATGCATTTTGTCTTTTTTTTTTAAGAATACTTATGTATTTTTTGTAAATGTTACACACACACACACACACACACACACACACACACACAATTATTCAGTATTAAATACATGCTAGAACTAATGCAGAAGCACTTTATATGTCATTCATTTAATTGTTGCAACATCCTAGATCATGTCCTCCTCTACATTTGCAGTGAAAACAATGTGCCTCAGATTGAGTAACTCCCTGAAAGTAAAGAGGCAAGTACGTGCTGAATATGTACCCAGAAGTTTTACTAATATTGTTTGCAACCCTAGTCTGATAATTGAATAAGATCCCAAGGAGGCAGAGTTGAAGGACAGAACTAAGAGTGACCAATCCATGCCTAAATATTTAGCTACTCATGTTAACACATTTCATATAAGGCTTAAGGCAATTTGAAAATGCACTTCCATCACTGTCCACAGAGAAAACATTAGCATGAACCTCCTATGGGGAGCTGACACTTGAGGTAACCTTTATTGTCAAGAAGAGATACTATGAACATAGGTATTTTTAGCTTTTACCTAGGACATAGCATAGGGCTACATTGTCATTTTTCAGATGTGTCACAGATGAGCAACAAAACTCCTGGCGATGGGTAAATGGATGCTATCACTAGCAAGTAATCATCACTCTTAAGCCTCAGAACTGTGTGAGAAAAGGCAGGAAGCCTTGACTGGCTACTTGCGGCATATTTGTCTCCATGCTCAGCCCTTTATAACCAAGATTTCATTGAATTGTTCCCCACCCCCATCTTAGATATGGACAACAGTGGTGATCTTAAGGATTTAGATTCTATAGCTTTCTTCAGCTGAAGCACTTACAGCCACTGAGAGCCACATGACATTAGGGGCCACCTGGAAAGAATGATCATCCTTTGAGGACAGCCCACAGGGGTAGTACTAAGGCAGAAATGATTGTGCCACTTTATTGGTCTTAAATTTGTTTTTATAATCATGATTTTATTTCTCCTTTGAAAATGCTAGTCAGGTTTGATCTAGCATTTTGTCTTAAATGCACCCACCAATTCAGTTTGGTTTTAAAGTTGGACTTAATATGTGAAATATATTTACACCTAAAACGTGGTGTACATGACCCTAGGAACCTCCCACCAAGTGTGTTAATGAAACTGGCCAATTCATCCCTGAACATGTGGCATTTCTTTCTAAAGGCATTTGAAATATCTTGTAATTCTTTTCCACTGTTATGGTTATCTCTTGATAGTACCATGCTTTGTGAATCTGTATTTGTAGACAGATAGGTTATGTTCAGTAAGGGGTAACATTTGTGTTTTATAAACTGCCTTTGGTTCTAACATTTAAAGTATCATTGATGACATGCTTTAATTGCTTATGTTATCATTAAAGAACTCTGAAACACATTTTTTCATCTAGACCATTAGACACAATGGTATGTATAATGTATTATTAATTCCTGGCCACATCACTCAAAGGGTTTCTGTTAAAGCTGTAGGTTAACTTTAACATTAAATTGCAGTAGTTCAAAAATTCCTTTGCAAAAAGGATGAAAGGCTCTAAATACCAGATATAAAGGACAAAATGTTTCTTTTGCTATCTTGAGATAAAAAGGTAACCTTCTCTACCATAAAGGAAACATTTCTCCTTTTACATTCTTTAAAGATGTGCTTTGTAGAACATGAAACCATTTTTCTCCTAAAATCCAATGTTTAAGATGTACTACAATTTAAAACACACTCACACACATGCATGTGTGCACTGCACATGTGCACACTTACACTTCTTTTTCAATGCGCTTTCAAATTGCTTTCTTCTTTTGCTTCAGATCATTAGCAACAGCTATTGGAGTAAGTATCTCAAATGGCTACAGGGAAATACAGTACTGAAAAGGAAAGGTTTCCCTTCAGGTTTAACTCTACAGTTTTCTACAATTTTATATGACACTTTGCCCATTGTAATATGAGAGTCTTTAAATTTTTTCCTTTCACGGGGTACAAGAAGAGTTTGCTGGTTTTCATGGCTACCCTCTTCTTTGCAGTTCAAAAGGAAACTGCAGTGTTCCTTTTATCCTTTTTTCTTAGCCTCCAAGCAAAAAGTTTTCCATGGGTAGGAATGATAGCAGTAGGAGATTAAGTAATATCTTCAATTCACAAGCAGCTCTGTACATGGAATTTGTTCAACCCCAGTGATGATCTAGACTTATATTTTACACTTTTCATAAGGGTAGTAAAGAAATTACTCTCTGATTTGCCAGTTTCCGCTTCAAAGAGATTTTTTTTCAAGGAAATAGAGTAAATTTGTAAGGAGGGAAGAAGTGAAAGCATGCCATTCATAGAATCAATAGTTCTTACTTCTATCAGATAGTATATTTCCTGAATGCTGCCAAATTTCAAACACTATGTTGAAAATTTAACACATGCTGTATCATTTTCAAAATCATTTTGGGATATGGTGATTTCTATCATCCAATCACTGATGCTTTATATTTTTTAGGAGATTTTATCAGCATCATATTGCTAGTTGAGATTGAGTACTTACATTATACCAAGTCTCTTCTCAGATTAAGTCTTCCAAACTTGGTATCCTTGAATTTGCAACACTTATCTTCTTAAGCAATGATTAAAAATATAGTCTGTCTGTTTATCATTGCTGTCTGTAAGTGGTGCTTATGATATTCCTAAGTGCATAATATATGAGCACTTTTTTATTTTTACATATACATTTATATTATAACATATATGTAAAATAAACTACCTATAGCAAAAATAACCATGACACAATCAGGAGTAATACAAATGTTACATTCTTAGTGTTTTGACTATTTGTATTTGACAGCCTTGAGGAAAACATCTTTCCTATCTTGGTGCATATAAATTTCTGAATGTAAGTCAATCTCCACCATATCTTGTCATTATCAACTTAAAACATCTACATAGACCTAAACATCTTAACCCCTAAACAACTAAGTTTCATTGTAAATCTAAGCTAACTGATCTTCAACTCCATCAGAGACTTGAGAAGGAATAAACTTGATTACTTGAGTATGCTGGGAGTGCAGGTTAGTAGCTTTCCAAATGAGAAGATGACAGAGACAGTTTGCTCCTTGAATAGTCACCAAAAACTCCCTATTATGTTGGAGCATCATCTTCAGCCTTCTGGTCCAATATATCTGACAGACATATGTGTGAGGCAGGAACTATTGAGGGCTTGCTTACTCTGTCTTGGCAGAGTTTGGCCATCAAATCTGCCTGCATCCAAGCTTGTCTTTTTTTAAGGCAGAATTCTGTATGTTTTAGAAAGAAACAAGGACATTTTGCCCAGTGGCTTGTTTGTCACATTTAAAGCCATCTCCATAAGGAGGTTCTTTGATGTTAATCATTCTCTTTGAGGTACACTGGGTTGAAATCTTAGCGATGTGTCTTTTTATGGGTTAGTAATGCCTGGAACAACTATGTGCATACAAACCTCGGCTGTACATAATAGTAAAATTAACTGTTAACATTTATGAAAAACTTCCCTCATACTAGAGACTGTAGATAATTTTGGATTGCCACCTACTTTAATTAAAAGAATTAGATATATAGTATTGTTATGCTTTCAGAAAACAGAAAGATGAAAAGACTGACCCGCTCAAATTGAGAGAGCTATTGAGTATTGGAGCCTGAACCTGAAGTCAGATATATTGTCTGTATAAAATATGCTTTTATCCAAGTCATAGAATATAACAGGTTTCAGTGATTTTCACATATTGACTGAGAAGTAAAATAATATTTTTGACCTAATCAGCTTACCATACTTTCTAATTCTCTTATTATTTACGAGATACACAACAAAGTATAGTAATTAAATATCACAAAATCAACCAGAAATATCTGCTAAAATGTTACTATATTTTCTGTATCCCAGCCCTATGTTAGTATTAAGGTGTAGAAGAACTCACAGAGTCATTATTTTAAAAGATTTTTCTAGATACTGTTTTTAGCAACTGTGTGATAAGTTCACACTTTGTAAAGTTCCATAATAATAGACTCTTTTCCCAGTATATTTACTGCCTAAATTATGATATGTTTCTTCGCTGAGCCATTAATATATGACTTCCATTTTCAACTTTGAGATCAGTTTCAGAGTTTGGTTACCAAACTTTTGTTTTTTTGTTGTTGTTGTTGTTTTGTTTTTTGTTTATTGTATTTTTTAATGGGACCCTCTTTATTTTATTTTATTTTTTTCTTGTTATACTTTATTTGTTTTTAATTTTTTATTAATTTATTCTTTTTTTAAATTTTTTATTAATTTATTCTTGTTAAATCTCAATTGTTATCCCTTCCCTTGTATCCTCCCATTCTTCCCTCCCTCCCATTTTCCCCTTATTCCCCTCCCCTATGACTGTTCCTGAGGGGGATTACCTCCCCCTGTATATGCTCATAGGGTATCAAACCTCTTCTTGGTAATCTGCTGTCCTTCCTCTGAGTGCCACCAGGTCTCCCCCTCCAGGGGACATGGTCAAATGTGAGGCACCAGAGTACATGAGAAAGGCATAACCCACTCTCCACTCAACTGTGGAGAATGTTCTGACCATTGGCTAGATCTGGGTAGGGGTTTAAAGTTTACCGCCTATATTATCCTTGGCTGGTGCCTTAGTTTGAGCGGGACCCCTGGGCCCAAATCTGCCTATCATCATGTTCTACTTGTAGGTTTCTAAAACATTCTGGATCCTTCTACTTTACTATTCTCCCATGCTTCTCTCATCTAGAGTCCCAATAGGATGTCCTCCCTTCTGTCCCAGTTTCCTGGTAAGTGAAGGCTTTTGTGGGACATGCCCCTTGGGCTAGTATGCAGATATAAGTGAGGATATACCATTTGAGTCTTTCTGCTTCTGGGTTAAATCACTCATTATGATCATTTGTAGTTCAATCCATTTATCCACAAATTTCGGGAATTACTTGTTTTTAATAGTTCAGTAGTATTCCATAGTGTATATGTACCACAGATTCTTTATCCATTCTTCTACTGATGGACTCTTAGGCTGTTTCCATGTTCAGGCTATTATGAATAAGGCTGCTATGAACATGGTTGAGCAAATTTTCTTGTTGTGTGCTGGAGCATCTTCTGGGTATATTCCAAGGAGTGGAGTAGCTGGGTCTTGAGGAAGCCCTGTTCCCAGTTTTCTGAGATAGCAACAGATAGATTTCCAAAGTGGATGTACTAGTTTGCATTCCCACCAGCAATGAAGGAGTGTTCCTCTCTCCCCACATCCTCGTCAGCATGTGGTGTCCCTTGAATTTTTGAGCTTAGCCATTCTGATAGGTGTAAGATGGAATCTCAGAGTTGTTTTGATTTGCATTTCCCTGATGACTAAGGAGGTTGAGCATTTCTTTAAGTGTTTCTCAGCCATTTGATATTCCTCTGTTGAGAATTCTCTGTTTAGTTTCGTCCCCATTTCTCAATTGGGTTATTTGGTTTGGTGGTGTTTAATTTCTTGATTTCTTTATATGATTTGGATATTAGACCTTTGTGAGATGTAGGGTTGGTGAAGATCTTTTCCCAGTCTGTAAGCTGTCACTTTGTTCTCTTGACAGTGTCTCCTGCCTTACAATAGCTTCTCAGCCTCATGAGATCCCATTTATTAATGGTTGACATTAAGGCCTGAGCCGTTGGTGTTCTGTTCAGGAAGCTGTCTCCTGTGCCAATATGTTACAGGCTCTTCCCCACTTTTTCTTCTAAGTGACTTAATGTCTCCGGTTTTATGTTGAGGTCTTTAATCCACTTGGATTTGAGTTTTGTGCAAAGTGACAAATATGGGTCCAGTTGCATTTTTTTAAACGTAGACCTCCAGTTAGACCAGCACCATTTGTTCAAGATGCTATCCTTTTTCCATTGAATGGATCTGGCTTATTTTTCAGAAATCAAGTGACCATATGTGTGTGGATTCATATCTGGGTCTTTGATTCGATTCCACTGAACAACCACCCAGTTGTTGGGCCAGTACCATGCTGTTTTAATTACTATTGCTTTGTAGTACAGTTTGAGATCAGGTATGGAGATTCCTCCGGAGAACCTTTTGTTGTAAAAGATTGTTTTAGCTATTCTGGGTTTTTTTTGTTTTTCCATATGAAGTTCAGAATTGAACTTTCAATGTCTTTAAAAAATTGTGTAGGTATTTTGATAGGGATTGCATTGAATCTGTAGATTTCTTTTGGTAGGATGGCCATTTTTACTATGTTAATTCTCCCAATCCATGAGCAAGGAAGATTATTCCATCTTTTCATGTCATCTTCAATCCCTTTCTTCAGAGTTTTGAAATTTTTTTAAAACAAGTCCGTCACTTGCTTAGTCAGAGAAACTCCTAAATATTTTATATTGCTTGTGGCTAATGTGAAGGGTGTGGTTTTCCTAATTTCTTCCTCTGCAAGCTTGTCATTTGTGTATAGGAAGGCTACAGACTTTTTTGAGTTTATTTTGTATCCAGCCAATTTGCTTTAGGAGTACTCTGGTGGAATTTTGAGGGTCACTTATGTACACTATCATATCATCTGCAAACAGGGATAATTTGACTTCCTCCTTTCCCATTTGGATATGCTTGATCTCTTTTTGTTGTCTTATTGCTCTGGCTAGAACTTCGAGTACTATATTGAAGAGATATGGAGAGAGTGGGCAGCCTTGCCTTGTTCCCGATTTTAGAGGAATTTCCTTGAGTATATCGCCATTTACGTTGATTTTGGCTATTGGCTTGCTGTATATAGCCTTTATTTTGTTGAGGAAAATGCCTTCTATCCCCAATCTCCCTAAAACTTTAATCATGAATGGGTGTTGGATTTTATCAACTGCTTTCTCTGCATCTAAAGAGATGATCATGTGGTTTTTATTTTCACTTTGTTTATATGGTGGATTACATTGATGGATTTACGTATATTTAACCATCCCTACATACCCTGGAATGAAGCCTACTTGGTCATGATGAATGATATCTTTGATGTGTTCTTGTGTTCGTTTTGCAAGTATTTTATTTAGTATTTTTTCATCAATGTTCATAAGAGAAATTGGTCTGAAATTCTCTTTCTTTATTGAGACTTTTCGAGGTTTAGGTATCAATGAGACTATGGCCTCATAGAATGAATTTGGTAATGTTCTATCCATTTCTATCTTTTGGAGTAGCTTGAAGAGTATCGGTATTAGCTCGCCATTGAAGGTCTGGTAGAATTCTGCACTGAAACCGTCTGGCCCTTGGCTTTTTTTTTGTTGGGAGACTATCAATGATTGCTTTTATTTCTGTATGGGAAATGGGACTATTTATCTTGTTTATCTGTTCTTCTCCCAACTTTGGCAAGTGAAATTGATCAAGAAAATCTTCCATTTCCCTTAGATTTGCAAATTTTGTGACATATATGCCTTCAAAGTAGGATCTTTTGATTCTTTGTATTTCTTCAGTGTCTGTTTTTATGTCTCCCTTTTCATTTCTGATTTTGTTGGTTTCAATACTGTCTCTCTGCCTTTTAGTTAGTTTGGCTAATGGTCTATCTTGTTGATTTTCACAAAGAACCAACTCTTGGTTTTGTTGATTCCTTGGACAGTTTTCTTAGTTTCTAATTTGTTAATTTCAGCCCTGGGTTTGGTTATTTCCAGACATCTACTCCACTTGGGTGTTTCTGCTTTTTTATTTCCTAGGGCTTCCAGTTGTGTTGTTAAGAAGCTTATGTGCGATGTTTCCAATTTCTTTTTAAAGGCACTTAGTGCTATGAATTTTTCTCTTAGCACTGCTTTCAATGTATCCCACAAATTTTGGGTATGTTGTTCCTTCATTTTCATTGAATTTCAGAAACTCCTTGATTTCTTTCTTGATTTCTTCCCTGACCCAGGTGTCATTTAGCAGAGAGTTGTTTAATTTCCATATATGTGTAGGCTTTTTGTTATATCTGTTGTTGTTTAATTGCAGCCTAAGAGCATGGTGATCTCATAGGATACAAGGTATTATTTCAATCCTCTTGTATCTATTGAGGCTTGCTTTGCGACCTACGATGTGATCGATTTGGGAGAAGGTTCCATGGGGTGCAGAGAAGAAGGTATATTCTTTCTTGTTTGGGAGCAAGGTTCTATAGATATCTGTTAGATCCATTTGGCCCATGGCATTGGTTAATGATGTTATTTCTTGGCTTAGTTTCTGTTTCAATGACTTATCTTTCAGTGACTGTGGGGTGTTGAAGTCTCCCACTATTATTGTGTGTGGATCGAAGTGTGGTTTAAGCTTTTTTAGCAGATCTTTTACAAACGTGGGAGCCCTTGTATTGGGAGCATAGATGTTCAGAATTGTGATGTCATCTTGGTTGACTTTACTTTGATGAGTATGAAGTGTCCTTCCTCATCCCTTTTGATTAATTTTGGTTGAAAGTCTATTTTGTTCAATATTAAAATGGCTATGCCTGCTTGCTTCTTGTGACCATTTGCTTGGAAAATTTTTTTCCAACCTTTTACCCTGAGATAATGCCTTTCATTATGGGTGAGATGTGTTTCTTGAATGCAGAAGAATGTTGGATCTTGTTTATGCACCCATTCAGTTAGTCTGTGTCTTTTTAATGGAGAATTGTGACCATTGATGTTGAGAGATATTAACGACCAGTGATTGTTAAGAGTTAATTTTGATGTTGTTTCCAGTCGAGCGTTTGTGTAGTTGTGTTTTTGGCATGGTATAGTTATCTAGTTCCTGGGTAGTTTTGGTTGTAGTTTGACCCTTTGGGATGGAGTTTTCCTTCTAGTACCTTCTGTAAAGCTGGATTTGTGGATAAGTACTGTTTGAATTTGTTTTTGTCATAGAATATTTTGTTTTCTCCATCAATGGTTAATGATAGTTTTGCTGGGTAAAGTTGTCTGGCCTGGCATCTGTGGTCTCTTAAGGTTTGCAGTATTTCTGTCCAGGCCCTTCTGGCTTTTATGGTCTCTGCTGAGAAGTCGGGTGTAATTCTGATAGGTTTGCCATTAAGTGGTATTTGGCCCTTTTTCCTTGCAGCTTTTAATATATTTTCTTTGTTCTGTATGTTTTGTGTTTTGAATATTATGTGACGGGCAGTTTTTATTTTCAGGTCAATTCTATTTGGTGTTCTGTAGGCCTCTTGTATGTTTATAGGCATCTCTTTCTTGAGATTGGGGAAATTTTCTTCTATGATTTTATTGACAATAGTTTCTGGGCCTTGGAGTCTGATATCTTCTATTTCTTCGATGCCTATTATCCTCATATTTTTTCTTTTCATGGTGTCCTTAATTACTTGGATATTTTATGCCAGGAGTTTTCCTGATTTCGCATTTTCTTTAATGGTTGATTCAAGATCTGTGATTGTATCTTCTAGCCCTGAGATTCGTTCTTCCATCTCTTGGATTCTGTTAGAAAAGCTCACCTCTGTGTTGCTCGCCTTCTTCTCTGATGTCTCACGTTCTCGTTTTTCTACTGTCTGTGTGTTTATCATTGAATCCATTTTCATTTTCAGATCTTGAACTGATTTTATGATTTCTTTCATCTGATTTTTTGTATATTCCTGAGTTTCTTCCATTGCCTCTTTATAGGTCTTCAGAGCTTGAAACGTTTTATTTATTTCTTTCATTTGGTTGTTTGCATTTTCTTGAAATTTTTCCAGTTCCAGTCTATGTGCTTCTTTTAAGTCTCTCACCTTTTTTGCTGTGTCTCCCTGCATTTGATTACGAATTTTATTTGTTTCCTCCATTATCATCCTCATTATTAAGGATTTGAGTTAATTTTCTTGTATTTCCATTGTATTTGAGTTCTCTGGGTTGTTTTCTTTGGGATAGCTGGAAACTGGAGATGTCATGTTGTTTTGGGGTTTTTTGCGTATGCTTTTATGCTGTCCTTTAGACATCTTGCCGTCTTTGTTTTTGTTGGGTAGCTTCCAGAGTTGGATAGAGGGTGTCTGATGATAGATTCACTTGTTTTCTCACGATTTCCCTAGGCTGGAATCTCTAATGCTTCACTGGTGTGGATGGTAGGAGGTTAGCCCTGTTGTTTTGTACTCTCACATCCAGTGATTCTCAGCTCCCCTGTGCTGTGGGTCCTGCAATCATTCTGTGTGTCTGAATGAGTGTTGGGTCAGGCCAAGGTATCCACAGACTTCTGTGTCCCCTGCCAAGTCCAGCCAGGAACACTGGGCCCGAACTATGGGCCGAACTCACCTAGATTCTCAGGGCCTAAACCTTCTGCTGAGCTCAGCTAGGAATTCTGGGCCCAAAATGCACACAGGTTCCAGCCAGAATTTTTGGACTGGTAGTGCACACCAAGCTCAGCTAGGGGCTTTTGGCCCAAAGTGTGTGCTGTTGTCAGTTATTGACTCAGGGCCTGAACTGTCCGGCAAGCTCAGCCAGGGATTCTGGATTTAGACTGCACACTGTGTCCAACCAGAGTCTTAGAGCTGGGACTGTGTCTAAAGCTCAGCTAGAGTCACTGGGCCCAATCTGTCTGCCAAGCACAGTTAGGGACTCTGTCCCCAAACTGCATGCTGAGCTCCACCCGAGTCTCCGGGTTGGAATTGTGCACTGAGCTCAGCCAGAGGCTCTGGACTCACACTGAGCGCTGAGTTCAGCCCGGGACTCTGGGGCTAAACTGTGTGGATAGTCCAGCCAGAGTCTTAGGGTCATCGAGCCTGTGCGCACAGCTCAGCTAGAATCTCTGGGCCCAATCTGCCTGGCAAGTCCAGCTAGGGCCTCTGGGCTGAATCTATGTGCTGAACTCAGCCTGCGTCAGTGCCCCAGAACTGCCCACCGAGCTGAGCTAGTGTCTCTGTCAGAACTGCTTGCTGAGCCAAACCAGCGCCTTTGGTGGAACCAAGCGCTCTGCACAGCCTGTGTCACAGCAGGATAACTGCGGCTGCGCTGAGCTGGTGCCTAGGGTGGAACTGAGTGCTTGGCCCAGCCTGCGTCACAGCAGGGGAGCTGTGGCTGTTCTGAGCTAGTGCCTTGGGCAGAATTGCTTGCTGAGCTAAGCCAGCGTCTCCCTGGCACTGTGCACTGAGCTGAACCCGGGACTCTGGGCCCGAATCGTCCGCCGAGTCCAGTCTGGGTCCCAAGGCACCACGCGATCCAAATCCTGCCCAGAGTCCCCTCTTCCGCAGCCACTCCCACTGGCCACCACACCAATCACCTCCACCAGAAGGCTCTGAGCTGCAAAACTCAGTCACCACCACTGCTGCTGCCTCTGCCGCTGCTGCTCCGATCTGAGAAAGTCTGCGTTCCTCCCATGTGCAGGGGCACACAAGTCCTCCGCACCCTGGTCCCTCCAAACCGTGGAGCACTCCCGTTGCCATGGTGTCGGGACCTCGGTGTTCCTGGCTCAGAAATCTGTGCAATTCTCTGAATTGTACACTGGATCCTCCAAACACGGTCCACACTGCTCGCTACCATCTTGGATCCCTAATTTATTCTTGTTACATCTCAATGGTTATCCCAACCCTTGTATCCTCCCATTCTTCCTTCCCTCCCATTTTTCCCTTACTCCCCTCCCCTATGACTGTTCCTGAGGGGGATTACCTCCCCCTGTATATGCTCATAGGGTATCAAGTCTCTTCTTGGTAACCTGCTGTCCTTCCTCTGAGTGCCACCAGGTCTCCCCCTCCAGGGGACATGGTATAATGTGAGGCACCAGAGTATGTGAGAAAAGCATAAGCCACTCTCCACTCAACTGTGGAGAATTTTCGGTCCATTGGCTAGATCTGGGTAGGGGTTTAAAGTTTACTGCCTGTATTATCCTTGGCTGGTGCCTTAGTTTGAGCAGGACCCCTGGGCCCAAATCTGCCTATCATAGTGTTCTACTTGTAAGTTTCTAGGACCCTCTGGACCCTTCTACTTTACTATTCTCCCATGCTTCTCTCATCTAGAGTCCCAATAGGATGTCCTCCCCTCTGTCCCAGTTGCCTGGTAAGTGAAGGCTTTCGTGGGACATGCCTCTTGGGCTAGTATGCAGATAGAAGTGAGTATATATCATTTGAGTCTTTCTGCTTCTAGGTTAACTCACTCATTATGATCATTATTTCTGAAACAAAATTGGTTTGGGCTTAAATGTCTATCTCTTTATATATCTCCCCAAGAGATGATTTTTCCATTATACATTTGTTTCTTTTGAAGATAGTAAACATTATGCAATATGGTAAGACATACAAAGATCATTTTAACTACTTGAATAGGAAGTCATATTTAACATTAATAAAAATACAATAAAATTTGTTCGTGGAGTAAGTATGCTACTTGGACTGACTAGAAAGGAAAATGGGGGAAGCTAATCTCCCTTCTTACAATCCTTTGGGTGTAATATAAAAGAATAAATCCACAGAATTCATACCATCTAAGACAAGTAAGACCTTTAGGAAGAAGCTACAGTTGGCGGTATGATGTAAAAGGACTGGAAGATTATTCAGTATACCTGAACACGAGGGTGAAATGAAATGAAATTGTGACTGTTTCCAAAACTGAAAATGGAAAACGTCTATTTTGTCTTCTTTTTTTCGTCCTTCTCCTTCTCCTCCTCTTCTTCCTCTTCCTCCTCTTATTTTTATTGAAATAAACTTTCCCTATCATGTTTAAGGTACCTCAGTAGTCAAAAACTTTACATGAAAATTTCTGACAAATTAAATATTTCTGTGACTTTCACTGGACACCCACAGAGAATCATGAGACTCTAAAGTGGCAGAAGATTCAAGCCTAGAGCAAGGAAAGATACAGGAGCCTCTGAGACAGCAAATCACTGTGAGTCACCCCAAAAGCCTATGTTAATTATATAGATAGACTCTTCCTGCATTAAAAAATGAACTTGATTTCAGATACCTTAAGACTAAAGGTAGGAGTTAAGAGGATATAAATATTACTTGAAAACCTCATTGCAGTACTCAATTGCAATTGTGACCACTGTTGTAAACCTCACCATACTTTCAATTGCAATCTTTATATTTTTCCTCTCAAAAAAGGATGAAAAATTGCTGACCAAGAAAAATTAGCTATGATAATACAAAGACTTGGGGAACAGGAGACAGAGAAAGTACGAGAAAAGAAGTGCTTAATTGTGAATTTATGTTTACATCTAGATACTTTATACTATTTTGAAAGGACCCAACCCCAGGGACCCCAAACCCCTGAAAGACACCAGTTTACTCAACTACACCAATTTTATTACAGGCTTCAGGTTTTCAGTGTGCCTAATTAGGCCTAGTTTCTAACTATTTTAAGGAAAACCACAAGTTATAGACAGCTCATGGATGCTCATGGGCAGCTAATCAGCTTCTACAACAAAATGACTAGATAGCAGGTTTTTATAACTTCCTTTCCTTGGTAAAGGACACAGGTGGTCCCATCCAATCAAATTTAAGGCCAACTCCTGAGTCAAAGCCAAAACCTCAGTGACTGAAAAGGTCCTCAGTTACCAAACAAACAGCCAGTCAATCCTGAATCCCCTCATATCCTCTGACTCAATTCTGACCATTAAATTAAAGCTTGTCACAAATCTCTCCAACTGTCTATAAATTGAGCCTGCCTGTTCATTTTGGGATTGCCTTCTAGAGGAGAGAGGCGATCCTAGCATGCTAGAATAAAAGAGAATGGAGATAACACCTTGTAGATTACCTCTGGGAATGTAGGAAAGGAATTGTTCAAAGTGGGTGAGTGGGTTAATGATGTCCAGTCAAAGGACAAAGCAATAAGGCGGGTCCTCAGCAAAGGACGTGGCTTCCAAATCGTGAAGGTGGCCACTTAATTTCCCAAATGATGATTACAGCACAAGTTCACATCTTATTTAAATCTGTATCCTTTAACTTGTCTTTAAAGGCTGTAATAAAGTATATGACCATGAAAAAAAAAACCACTCGTTTTTGCATACTGCCTTGTGATCCTTCTTCAGCAGATAACCTGAACCCTAACAATTTGTGGCTATGAATGGTGTAGTTTCCCTAATTTATTTCTTAGCATGATTAGCATTTGTATTCAGGAGAACTATTGACTTTTTTGAGTTGATTTTTTCATCTGGCTACTTTGCTGAAATTGTTTTTCAACTGCAGGAATTCTCTCCATGGAATTTGGGGGTCACTTATATACATTATCAAACAAGTGAAAGACTTTTATGAAAAAAATTAAGTCTCTGAAGAAGGAAATTGAAGATGACATCAGAAGATGGAAAGATCTTCCTTGTTTGTGGAGCGGGAGAATTAACATAGTAAAAATGGCCACCTAACCAAAAGCAATTTACAGATTCAATGCAATTCCTATCAAAATACCTACATAATTTTTAAAGACCTTGAAAGAGCAAATGTCAACTTCATATGAAAAAAAAAAAAAAAAAAACAAACACCCAGAACAGCTAAATCAAGCCTGTACATTTAAAAACCCTCCAGAGGAATCTCCATCCATGATCTCAAGCTGTACTTTAGAGTAACAGTAATTAAAACAGCATGGTATTGGCATAGCAATAGGCTGTTTGATCAATGGAATCAGATTGAAGAGCCAGAAATAAATCCATACATCTATGGGCACTTAATTTTTGACTAGAAACCAAATCTATACAATGGAAATAGGATAGCATTTTCAACAAATGGTGCTGGTCTACCTGGATGTCTACATGTAGAAAAATGCAAGAGGTCCATATTTATCACTGTGCACAAGACTCAAGTCCAACTGGATTAAAGGCCTCAACACACACACACACACACACACACACACACACACGCACACACACGCACACACACGCACACACACACAAACTTGGTACACAAAATCTGTTTAGAAGAAAAAGTTGAAAGTGCCTGGAACACATTGGCACAGGAGACAACTTCCTGAACAGAACACCAACAGCCCAGGCCTTAAGGTCAACAATTAACAAATGGGACCTCATGAGACTGAGAAGGTTCTGTAAGGCAGGAGACACTGTCAAGAGAACAAAGCGACAGCCTACAGACTGGGAAAAGATCTTCACCAACCCTACATCTGACAAAGGTCTAATATTCAAAATATATAATGAACTCAAGAAATTAAACACCACCAAACCAAATAACCTAATTAAGAAATGAGGTTCAGAACTAAAAAGAGAATTCTCAGCAGAGGAATATCGAATGGCTGAGAAACACGTAAAGAAATCTCCAGCATCCTTAGTCATCAGAGAAATGCAAACCAAAACAACTCTCAGATTCATTCTTATACCCAACAGAATTGCTAAGATCAAAATCTCAAGTTATATCATATGCTGGCAAGGATGTGGTGAAAATGGAACACTCCTCCATTGCTGGTGGGAGTGCAAACTTGTACAACCACTTTGCAAATCAGTCCGGTGCTTTCATAGAAAATAGGAAATAGGGCTACCTCAGGACCCAGCTATTCCAATCCTTGGAATATACCAAAAAGATGCTCCACCACAAGGACATGTGCTCAATTATGTTCATAGCAGCCTGATTCATAATAGCCAGAATATGTAAACAACTTAGATTGGATAAAGAGACTGTGGTACATTCGTACTATTGGAATACTACTCAGTTATTAAAAAAAAGGAAATCTTGAAATTTGCAGTCAAATGGATGGAGCTAGAAAAGATCATGCTGGGTGAGTTAACCCAGACCCATGTGGTATATATTCACTTATAATTGGATATTAGCCTAGCATGGATGTCTTCTGAGAGTCTTCACTCAGCGTGGGATTGGGACAGATGCTGAGATTTGCTATTGGGACTTCAGGCGAGAGGGATGTGGAAGAATGGGCAGATAGAAGGATCCAGATGGTCCTAGAAACCTACAAGAAACCATCAAGTCTGGTGGACCTGGACCCAGGGAAGGCTACACAAACTGCTGTACCAACCAAGGACAACGCATGCACTAAACCTAGACTCTTGATTCAGATCTAGCCAATGGACAGCACATTCTCCATGGTTGTGGGGAGAGTGGGGACTGTCTCTGACATGAACTCTGGAGTCCCCAATTTGACCACTTCCTCTTGGTGTGGAGGCCTGGCAGCACGCAGAGGAAGGCGATGCAGGCTATCTGGATGAAACCATAGGCTATGATCATATGGTGGGCAAGGAGGTCCCCTTCTCTGGCAGGTCGAGGGGAGGGAATAGAGTGAAATAGGGAGAAAAGGAGGAAGAGGAAGATATAAGTAAGGGATATAATCTGAATAAATTATTTTAAAATAATAAAAATATAAAATATAAATTGTGAATCTATGGAACCTAATGAAATTAAGGATCAATATAGACAGTCAGTTGACAATGGATAAGAGGCCTGGCTTGCTGTCATGGAGTTGTGTATGGAATTTGAGTGCCAAAGTGTCTAGTTCATGTAAGCATTCATAAATATTTAATTACACTTTGATATTTGGAAAGGGAGAATAATTTTATCTGAAAGACACAAGATTGTAGAGAAAGCTACTGAATTAGATTAAAATATATACTTTAAAACATTTTTGGCATTTTAACATTTAACTTATATTGGACAAATATATGCAATAAACTACCTACAGCAAGAACAAAAAAGCAATCAGGAATTATATAAATGTTACATTCATCGTGTTTTGGCTAACATCACAATGTAAGTAAGGAATATGTTATATTTGGGAAGATGTTTTTGCCTATATTTCCACAGGTGATAAAAGACTATCGGTTCCATATAAATTGACAAAGATCCAATCTGAATAATAGCAGCTACTACATGAAAGACATGAATCAAAGCAAGAAGAGGCACAGAAAGACAGCAGGGTAGAGGATGCAGAAAGCTGATCTATCTACATAGAGATAGCTCAGAAATCCAGTTGAAGGACAGATCATTCATCAAATTGGTAGACTGGAAAACCTTGATGCTGAAATGGACATTTGCTGAAGAACAGATAATCAGGACTGCAATTATGGAGGATCATCACACCAATGTCTGAGTAGATATTCATAAAGATGTTCAGATGGTTATGTTTGTAGGATTGATAATTGGTTATTTTGCAAAAGTTAAACTGTGTACAAATTTTAGCCTAAATAGAAAAGGAGAAGATATAGAAGGATTTTAATTCAAAATATGGCTGCTTTGGCAAGACATTGCTCCAAAGAACTTCTAGGTCTGTGTGATCTGGCTGTAATACAGACATGACTTTAATAACAGAAAGCTTGGGCAAGCAGATCTCTGAGGTCAAGGCCAGCCTGCTATACAGCAAGTTTAAGGTAAAGAAAAGTTTAGGTCCAGGTGTGATGTTACATGCCTTTAACCCCACCACTAGGAGACAGAGGCAGTCAGATCTCTGAGTTCTAGTCAGTTTGGTTTAGTCAGTGAGTTGAGGGGTAGTACAGAGGACTTGAATTTATTACTGTTCACCTTATGGAATTCATAGGCAGTTGTATTGAGAGAGTTTTACAGATACAGGCACAGAAAGAACAAGATAGACACAGGTGAGAACAAAATGAGACAGAGAATGAGAAGGAGTCAGAAGTTTAGAAGAGTTCGCTAGATTTTCTTTGAAACCAAGCAGAGCAATTCAGTGAGAAATGTTTAAAAGCCAAATCTAATCAGTCAGTTGAAGAGTAGTTTGAGCCAAAACAACTGAGATGAACCAGCCAGAAAGAATTCAGAAAGAACTTAAAAGGGTGAGCTTACTAAGAATTACATCTCAGAGGCTGAAAATATTCTGGGCCAAGATCAGATTGTACAGAAGGTATGTGCTTCCATGAATAGGCCTAGGTTGGTAGATAAAGGCAATAATCCTCAGAGACCACCATTACATAAGGTAAATAAAAGATACATTTACATATAAATCAGACAAAAGTTCAGATATTACTCAGTCACCTTAAATTTCACCTACTTGAACTTACTGATTTTTTTTGTCACATAGATTTTAATATTAGAACACAAGGAGCATCAGCAATGATGTCTATCTTTCATCAATATAATCAACATGTGGTTTATTTATTTATTCCTTTATGGAATGGCATCACTTAATTTTATTGAACTTTCCAGGGGGCAAATAATAATATGATTATTCAGTGAAAATGTGTTTACAAAGCATACTATATGATATAATGAGAATATAAAGTGACAGGAACTGTTTGTGGAAACAGTTATTTACACCATTGCTAGAACAGTTTACATTCATACCAACCTTTATATTCTATATCTGGCCATATACTCAGGGGAGTCTGTATCCTACTACAGAGACACTTGCACACATACACATTTATCAATGCCTTCTTCATGATAATAAGACAATGAAATCAGGCTCGATGTCCAAAGACCTATACTTGGCCAACATTCAGAGAATTAAATTATAAATCCCTCAGCTCTACGTGTGACATCTATGCCACCTCCACCACTCAGTACTCAGGATTCCCTATAGAAGATAGGGCAGAAACATGGTAAGAGTCAGAGGTACTAAACCTACGTAACAAAACATTATTTGTTACTGCACACAGAAGCTTACAGCTTCTGTGAGTAAATACTCAAGGTCTGTGCAGAATCAAATCATAAAAATTTCAGCATGAGAGGAAAAGGGCTTATGAACCCACCTCTCTAGCTGAGAAGCTATTGGTAATTGGTGTTTGCTGATGTAGTGATACTCAGTTTCCAGTGACCAAGGAAATATTAGCCATCCTCCCTTAGATGGCCTTGCACCCATACTATACAGGCAGCAATAAGCGGACTCAGTCGGTTTACATACAAAGCAAGTGGCACTAGAGAGGGTGCTCAGTGGTTAGGAGCACTTACTGTTCTCCAGTGGTACCTGGCTTAGATTCTCAGCACTCACATGTAAACCCATAACTCCAATTCCAGAGCATCTAGTGCTATTATCTGGCAACGACAAGTACCGGGGACACACATGGTACATACATATACACATAGGCAAAACAAATATATATACAAATATATATATATATATATATATATATATATATATATATATATAAAATGAAAGTAAAATAAATTAAAAACAAAACACAAGAAGTGAGAAAGAAAAAGTTGTGGTAGTTATAAGAAGAATATTTATCTCTCCTCGCTCTTCTGTTGACTTTTTTCCAATTAAACCACTTTATTGCATCTTTTCCATTTTACTCTTCACAACACAATGATGCTTGTTCTGAAAATACTCCCCCAAGGGCCTGAGACCAATATAAAAAAGAGCCATATGTAAGAAACCTCTTTTCAAAATATTGTTCTTTCAGGGAATTCCAAGAGACTTCCAAAACAACATGGGCTATTGCTCTTGTCCTTGTTTGTCTACTAAAGGTTGAAGGTAAATGTCTATATTGTAGAAGACCCAAAGAATTAGAGCTGGATTTGACTTCAATGTCTTCTCTGGATTAGTTTTCATAGTACCAGAAGGTGTTATGCAAGCCATGAAATGAGAAAAGAAATTAATCGTTCTATTCTGCTGTGATTTCATGAAGCAAAACAATGATAAAAATTTTTAAATATCCCTAAGGGCACAATAGTGACACTCATATCTTCACAGTAACCAATAGCTATCTAATTGAACTAAAGGCTTGCTTGTTAGCGGGAAAATCCTGCCTAATTTTGGAAACCTAGAAAACTTGTCTGAGGCTAGTGAGGCCATGTATCTTAGAGGAATATCCATTACTACAATTTTAATAGACAAAAATAATGCCTAACTGAATTCTGTTTATCCTTATACGTGCATAAAGATAAATGTAGTTGTCACCTTTCATCAAAGAAATTTTTCTTTGCAGCAAATGGAAGTCAATACAAAAAAAAAAAAAAAAAAAAAAAAAAACCCAAAACACAATTAGTGAAAATACAAAGAATTGATCATAGTGTGGCTAAAACATAGCTTCTTCCCTGACAACTCAAGAAAAATTACAGAAATGGAGGCTTTCACAAAATTTGTAATATTGTGAAGGAAGTCTACCATGAGTCTGCTAAATGAGAGAGAAACTATACCCGTGATACCCCTATAAGATGAGAGCCTAGACAAGAGCTAAACAGTGACAACCCATTATACAAAAACTAATGACTATTGAGAATGGGAGAATTAGTTTTCTCAATAGATGACCCCGTTATTTTTTTGTCCAATACCAAATTGTCAGCCTTTAATTCATATGCACACTAGCAGTAGTAAATGGGCTCAGTAGATTATAATTATATATTTATTAATATTTTTCCAAAGAAAAAGAGGCCATGAATTTGAGGGTAAGCAAAATAGACCACAGGAAGGCCTCATCTCAGAAGAAGGAATCTTATTTGAAAACATGCCTCCATGAAACTGAATTGTAAGGGGCTCAGAGGTTAAGAGGACTGACTGCTCTTCCAGAAGTCCTGGTTTCAATTCACAGCAACCAAATAGTGGCACATAACCATCTATAATGTGATCTGGTGCCCGCTTCTGGCCTTCAGGTTTATTCAGGTTTATATGAAGGCAGAGATGATTATTATAAATAAATAAATAAATAAATAAATAAATATAAATTATTTTTAAAATATTGGTTTACAAAAGAGTCTATGGAACATTTTCTTGATTGATGATTGAAATGAGAGGTCCCAATTCATGGTAGGCGGTACCTCCCCAAGACTGGTGGTCCTGAGTTTTTTAAGAAAGCAGGATGAACAAGGCATATGTAACAAACCTGTAAGCAGAACTCTTTCATGACCTCTACATCAGCTTCTGTCTGCCTTTAAGTCTTGTCTCTGAGATTCTGCCTTCGTTTCCCTAAATAACAGATAGTAAACTGTAACAGTAAATAAACCCTTTTCTCCTCAAGCTGTTTTTGTTGTGGTGTTTTATAATATCAAGCCTAAGTAAAACAGAATGGGATGATATAATTATACTTTAATTGCTAATTTAAAAATTAGTAAGAAATACCCTACACCATATGCATATGTTTTAATTAACTTTCTATTGCTTTGATAAAATATCATGGCTGAAAATAAGAGTTTATTTTGGCCAGTACCAAGAAAGGTGGCAGGAGCAGGAACATGAGCAATCACACCTCAACCACACATACAGTGCAGTGGGCAAAAACACTAGACATTGAGTGAGATGAGACTGTAAGCTCTCAAAGGCTGCCTTAGGTGGCACACTTTTTCCAGCAAAGCCAAACCTCCCAAACTTCCCCAAACAGCACCACCTACTGGGAAAAATGTTCAAATACCATATGGGAAACATTTCAAATTCAAACTACCACAGCATGGTATCCTCAAACAATAAAAATTAAAGATGAATAGATAATAAAAAATGATGGCATTTAAAGGTAACCGGATGAAACTGTAAAATATTACATTAAGTATTATACTCAATAAGACAAATAATGCATGTTCTTCCTTAGGAATAGATTCTAGCTATTAACTTTTATATATGGGCATATTAAAAATGAAGGAAATCTTATCCTGCGTCTTGGAATTGTATATGATGCTCTGATTCTGAAAAGCATTGCAGGCAATGGGGAAGTTTTTGCCTACTTTAAGGGTAAATATTCTCCATTTAGTTAATCTTGTCTTTAATCACACTCATATACATGTACTGACGAGTGTTTCCTAGATAATTTTACATGCATTCAAGTAGACAATTAATACCAACATTACATTAATATTATTATTTGAACTTCATAACACAATGTTCCTGTGGTTATTCTATAATATAAAATAATTGAACTAATGAAATGTATGAATTTTTGCACCTCAGTTTGAGGGGTTTTCTGTGTAAACTATGCTTTTGATACTATAATGTCTTTTAACATGAAAGTATTCAGAAACAGTAAAATATCTTTGTCTCATTATTCAGTTAGAATTACCAATGTGACCTTAGAGAATATATTAATGCTTTCAGTTTCTAAAAGTTTTGTATTTTTCTGTTTGTCATTATAAATTGAATTTTCCAATAATTGGGTGCACTTTTAGAAGGCTGTGTTGTTGATTTTCTTGTTTAATTTTGTTCTGCCTTTGGAAATAAAAGTGGCTGAATGCATAATACATTTTGGTTATGCTTAGTTGGACAAACTGCCTCCATGGCTTCACGAATAAATAATATTTATATTCAGTAGGTTTTGCTTCTCCTTAAAGGGGAGAAATATGACTTTGGTACAATTAGCTGCAATTGAGGATCATTTGATGCTTATCTCAGAGATGAAACCTTTTAATATCGAGAGCAGATTGGTTAGAGAATTTGATATGAGGGTATAATATCAATGAAAACAGCAAAGAATGTTCACATAAAAAGTCAGAAAATTATAATTTTGTAAAGAGGGAACATGTTGCTGCTGAGGAACTGTCGGTTCAATTAAAATCATACCAGCCCTTGATTGTTTCTCTAATGCCTTTTGATTAACTGCTGTACAAAAATGAACTTTATTATTTTTAGCCTAGAGGAACAGATTAGCTCTGCCATTAATGTCCTTTTGTGCATGTATAGTTTACTGGCCTTGAGGAGATTGGCCTCCAACCTGTAAGCCAGCTGTTCCTTGTCATTAGAACTGGAATCATTAGCAACAACTCACCTAGCCTGGAGTACTTTCATTGGTTTGGTGAATGGACTTTCAAGTTTTTCTACTCCACATATGATCCAGGATTTAAAAGCATTCCTAGAAATATTGCTGCAATCAACCCTCTTACTTATTTTCTTGATTTTAAATGGTACCTTTGAAGTTTTGTTCTGACAAATTGTCATGCATAGGTATATCAAGAGCTAATAACTTGCTTCTTAAATAGTGGGAATTTGCTTATTGATCATTTATGTCAACCTTCCTAATTCTGTGACTCTTTTAATACAGTTCCTCACATTGTAGTGACCCTCAACAATAGAATTATTTTTTGCTACTACAAAACTGTAATTTTACTACTGTTATGAATCATAATGTATATATTTTGGAGATAGCAATTTTCCAAAGGGTTATGCCTCACGACCCGTGTTAAGAAATGCTGATTTCTGTGCTCTCAGTGGATATTATTCGGATAAACTTAAGCTGGTAAAAATTTTACATTAGTATGAAGAGTCAAAATTTAGTGCACTGAGTGGTTATAGTACTTGGCAGTTTATAATCTACGAGTTGTTATAAGAAGAGATGATTTGGGCTGGGAGAGTTTCCTCAGTACCTAACAACACTGGTTGCTTGTCCAGAGGGACTATGTTCAATTCCCAGCATACACTTTCTACCTCACTTTAATTTTAGTCGCAGGACCTTCATGGACATGAAGCACACACATTGTGTGCAGACATATATACAGAAAGCACTCATACACACCAAATAAAAAATAATTAAGTAAATAAAAATGAAATAAATAATTTTTAAAAATCTGTTAATTCAAATGTTGAAGATACTCGTCTTTCGGTCTATCATTACTTGTGGATAAAAGTATATGAAATGTACAATTCTTCCTAGGTCACAAAATTGACTTGAAAAGAAAATTTTTATTAGGGTGCTGGGCTTGCCATGGAAGCATGAGGACCAGACTTACTGATCCCCACCTCCACATAAATCAAACTAGGTATGGTGAAACACATCTGTAGTCTTTGTGTTAGGTAGAAAGTAATAGACAGATGTATGGAACTCTCCAGCAGGACAATCCATGAGAATCAGAGAGCTCTAGGCTCAGCCGAAATTTCTTTCTCAAAAATAAAAATAAAAATAAAAAATGACATGGAGCATGCCAGAAGAAGACACTTGTTTTACCAACCTATCCTCTAATCCAAAATAACATAATATTTAGGGCTTTGGATGTTATCAATTGCAAAAGATCACTCCTGCTGGACTCTTTGATTATTTATAATCATTTTTTTTGAGGAGCAGGAAGGGTCATGATAACGTTGCCTGAGAATCTAAGCCCCATCCAAGTTGCTACAGAGAGGCACTCATCCATGCTTTGTAAAAGCTTTACAGGTATGACCTATTGAAGGAGGAATGCTCACATAAGTAACTCCTCATATAGTCTCTCCAGGAAAGCCTAATAAACTCACTGATTTCACAGTGTGAACCTTGGTGATTGTGTTATCTTTTCTTGTTGGTACCTTAAAAGAAGGGGTAGATCTTATTTACTTCTCTCCAAAGGATGGAATTTTAGCTGTGCCAGCCAATGTTCACATGTGTCTTCTATACACTTGTAAACCTACACAAACACAAGCAGACATATACCTGAACACACACACACACACACACACACACACACACACACACACACACATACCATACACACATACACACAAAATTCTTCACTTAGATATATTTCACATATTGTACTACTCAATAATTTATGGAATACTAATTTGTGAAACTAATTTTACTGTTTATTTTTATCACCTCCAAAATAAACATTGTATATCATAATTTACATTACCACTATTCTTTTTCCTAATAATTTACTTTATGGCTAAAATCCACTTAAAAATAACTACATACCACTTGTGTCTTTTGTAAAAATTGCCATCTTATCAAAATCAATCTACAGATTCAATGCAGTCCTCATAAAAAATACCAACACAATTCTTTACAGACCTTTAAAGAATAATTCTCAACTTCATGTGGAAAAACAAAGAGAAAAAACAGAATAGCTAAAACAATATTGTACAAGAAAAGATCTTGTGGAAGAATCTCCATTACAAATCTCAAGCAATACTATAATGCAACAGTATTTAAAACATCATGGTACTGGCATAAAAATAGGCTATTTGATCAGTGGAATTGAATAGAAGGCATAGAAATGAGCCTATTTCTTAATAATGAAATCCCATAGCAGATATTTTCAATATTTTATTTTTAATATATTAGAAGACATTTAAGTTGCCTTCACTTTGGAACTAAAATCTGTATTTTTTTATTTATATAAATTCAGATACCCTAACTTTGAGGATGGTGTGTATAGAGTTTAGAGTTCTGAAGTAAACTTTGCCATTAACCTATTACATGCAACACCGTTGCATGTTTTGCAATGTTTTGTAGCTTTGACTACAAAAAAATCTGTACATATTTGTTAAATCCCTGGGTAGCCCCATACCCATAAAATGACCAATTTCAGTTTAGGTTGTAAAGTCAATAATTTCTAGCCATCTTAACTTCACCAATTTAATTTCCCTAATTTTATAAACAACTGGCTGTGGAGTATCCTGAAACACAAACTCTTGGAGACTCAAAAATTATGTTTTCCAGCTTCTGGTTATTACAAATAAATCTGCTATGAACATAGTTGTGCAGATGTTCTTGGGATGTAGTGGGACATGTTTTGTGTATACGGCCAGTATTAGCTGGGTCTTGAGGTAGAACTACTCCTAAATTTTTGAGAAACTGCCATATTGTTTTCTATAGTGGTTGTACAAGTTTGTACTCCCACCAGCAATGGAAGAGTCTTCCCCTTTTGTTACAACCTCACCAGCATGTAATGTCACTTGAGTTATTAATCATAGCCATTCTGAAGGGCATCATCATGGTTTTCATTTCCCTGATGGCTGAGGATGCTGAACATTCCCTGAAGTGTCTCTTGGCCATTCAAGATACCTCTGTTGAGAAATCTCTGTTTAGCTCAGAACCCCATTTTTGAGTTGTTGGATTTGCTGGTGTCTAATGTCTTGAGTTCTTTATAATTTTAGAAATTAGCCCTCTGTTGGATGGAGAGTTGGTAATGATCGTTTCCCATTCTTTTGGTTGCCATTTTGTTCCATTGACAGTGTCCTTTGCTTTACAGAAGCTTTTCAGTTTCATGAAGACCCATTTATTAATCTTTGATCTTAGTGTCTAAAACACATGTATGGTATGTACTCACTTATAAGTAGATACTAGCCATAAAGTACAAGGTAACCATGCTATCATCCACAGGATCAAAGAACTTATGCTACATAGAGGATGCAAAAAATGATGCTTGGGTTTTACTCCAAAAAGGGAAACAACATAGGCATTGGAGGTGGTTGAGTGGATGGAACTTGGTAGGAGACGAGATGAAAAGGGGAAAAGAGGTAGGGAGTAAGGGTAGAGAGAGTGGGGAAAGAGAGTGGAAATAGGATGTGGGAGGCATCTCTGGTATCTTTCAGAGACCTGGCATATGAGAGGCTCCAGGAAGTCTATGGGGGTCCCACTAACTGAGACTCCTATGGACCCTGCAGTGGCCACCTCCTGTAACCAGGTAGGGCTTCCAGTGGAGAGATAAAGATACCAACCATCCCTGAACACCTTTGATCCAAAATTTGTCCACCTACAAGATGAGCAGGAACAAGGATGGAGCAAATGTTGAGGGAATGACCACTCAAAGACTGGCCCAATTTGAAACCCACCTCATGGGAGAGTACCAGTCCTTGACACTATTAATATTACTCTGCTGTGCTTGAAGACATAGTCTAGTAGCACAACTACTCTGAGAGGCTTCTCTCAGAAGCTGATGGAAATAGATGCAGCCACCCACCACCAAACATTATACAGAGGAGTCACATGGAAAAGTTGGAGAAATGATTGAGGGAGCTGGAGCAGTCAAGGAGTCCACAAGAAGACCTACAGTGTTAACTAATCTGGGCCCAAGGGGACTCACAGAATCTAAATCACCAACCAAAGAACACGCATAGACTTGTCCTAGACCTCCTACATATATGTAGTGAATATATAGCTTGGTCTTCACATGGATCCTCTCACAATTGGAGTGGGGGTCCTCTCTGACTCTGACTGGGTTGCCTTGTTTGACCCCCATGGGAGAGAATGTGCCTCGTCCTGCAGCAACTTAATGTGCAACAGAGGGCTGGTAAACTTGGGGAACCTCCCCTTTCTCTGAGGAGAAAGAGATGGGAGAATGGGAAGGGGTGTGTAAGAGGCGCACTGGGAGGAGGGGAGGAGGGGCTGCAATCAGGATATAAAGTGATTAAATGCATTTTTTAAAAGGAATAAAAAACAAAACCAAAATAATCACAAAGAAAAGATTTTGTTTCATGTTTTGAACATGCATCATTTTCTGACAAGGTTACCAAGGAAGTATAATGGGGTTGTAAATATATGCCTCTCATGATGCTCGGCCTACAAATAAGTAATGGGTTTGGACTTTATATGTCTCCTAGAAGTTCATGTGTTAAAGGCATGATCCCTCCATACTGGGCTGTTGGAAACTGGTGTCCTAGTTTTATTCTATGCTGTTGTGATTAACACCATGATCCAAAGCAACTTCAGGAGGAAAGGGTTTATTTTAGCTTACAGGTTGCCATGATTTTCAGATTTCAACTTGGCAAGCCTATGACAAGAGAACTTTAAAATAGAAACTGTCTTTGTTGGACTGGCTTGTAGTGATGTATGAAGAATTTTCTTAATTCCTACCCAATGTACCAGGGACCTACCCAATTTTGTTTAGTGTCATCCCTAGGCAGATTAACCTGGGAAGTGTAAGAAAGCCAGAAAGAAATCCAGTGAAAGGAAAACAGTAAACAACATTCAATAGTTGTCTTAGCTTCATTTCCTGCTTTGGCTTCCCTTGATAATGGTATGTAAATTGTAAGGAAAACTAGCCCATTCCTCTTCCAAATTTGTTTTGGTCAATGTTTTATAACAGCAACAGAAGGAAAAGTAGGATACATGGTATACTCTGTCATAAAGGAAGATAGGGCAAAAGCTAAAAGTAGGAACATGAAGGAAAGAAAAAGACAAAACAATACTTACTGGTTAGCTCCTAGGCTTAAGTAAATATGCCTTTCTTATATAGCCCAAGCCCAGACCAACTTGCCTAGAGATGGTAAAGCCCATCATGGGATAAGCCTTTCTCCATCAATTTTATTTATTTATTTATTTTTGTTTATAGAATTTTTTCTTCCTTTTCATTTATTGTGACTTTTTGTTTATTTATTTATTTATTTTATTAATTTATTCTTGTTACAGCTCAATGGTTATCCCATCCTTTGTATCCTCCCATTCTTCCCTCCCCCCCCATTTTCCCCTTATTCCTTTCCCCTATAACTGTGCCTGTGGGGGACTTCCTCCCCCTTTATATGCTCATAGGGTATCAAGTCTCTTCTTGGTAGCTTGCTATCTTTCCTCTGAGTGCCACCAGCAAAACTATCCATTTTAAATAAAGAAAATGCCCCATAGATGTGCCCATATCCCAATCCTATGGAAGGAATTTCTCGAATGAGGTTTCCTCTTCCTTAATGGGTCAAGTTGACAACTGAAGCTAACTACAACTGTTGATTAGGGCTTTAGAACAGATGTTCTCAACCTTCCTAACACTGTAATCTTTTAATACAGTTCTTCATGTTGTGGTGATCTGACCATAAAAGTATTTTGTTCCAACTTCATAACTGTAATTTTTGCTACTCTGATGGACCATGATGCAAATTCTGATATGCAGAATATCTGATATGTGACACTTCCGAAGGGGTCATGACTCACAGGTTGTGAACCTTTACCTAAGTACATCATTGAGGATGCACCATTGAATGGTACATACTGGGTTCAATCACATACCATGCTACTCTACCCCATGACTGTCTGGCCCCTCTTTGATGAGTAACATCTCTACCATATGCTCCACACAATGAGATTTGTTTTTCAAAGCACTTGAACCAAATGGGACAAAATGATACTGACTGAATAAAATATCTGAGACAAACTACTCACTTATATCTTCTTCTCCCACCCCAAAGGAAGACAAATATGCACAGAAAATTAACACAAATCTTTATGTATGCTGAAGAAGATATACATAGATCACCACACACACTTTTTATTCTATATTACCTCCAACCCTGTCTGCTATGGACAATACTATAGGTTTTTGAGAACAGCTTTGGTAATGAGAAGTTATTTGAATTCATAAATGTGTTAAATAGAAATTCCACATGCTTTTAATGTATAAAAAACATGTCAACCTGATGATTAACTTGTTATTTGCATTTCTATTTGTTATATTCCAAGTAGTTAATCTTCTCCTTATTTTTCACTTAGGTTACTAAAATTGACAGTGTGAAAATGGCAATTAAATCAAGCTTCCTTAACTAAACCTGAAACATCTACTTGTAAATGATGTCTCATCCTATGAAGATGTTTCATAATAGAGTAGCTAGTTTTTAATATTACTTTTAATTCAAATTATTAAATCAAGTTTATATGGGATACAACTTAAGAAACATATCAAGTGTATTCTAATCATGCTCCATTAATTAGATTATCATCTATCAAAATTTGCTATGCTTACTACACTGAAGATGTACCTATAGTGAATATAGAGCAAGATGAGAAACACATTTCTTCTCAGAACTTCAGTTTACTTCTACCTTCCAGAACCATTTTAATATTTTAAAGAGTTCATACATATTTCTAAGTATATATTGAGAGAGACAGTAATTCGCACTCATAAAAATCTAGAATATCATCAAAATTCCAATTTTTCATAATGAAAGTAATCTGAATAAGTAGCATTTACTGAATACAGGCATTTGTCAACAAACACATGTAGTGATTGTGTATGTATACATGTTCAAACATGTATGTGTACAGATTTCATTTTTTATCATAGCCTGATGGCCATGAGGTCTTGATTGCACATACTCTTCAAATATGAGAAGAATAATATTAAAAATTATACTATATATAATGATTTACTAACCTCAACAAAGGAAGCTTCGAACGTGCCCTTAGACTACAGGAATATGGCACTATTTTAATTCTTATTACAAAGGTGGCTGTGTGTGTGTGTGTGTATAAAATGATACTTTGAATTAGCGATACATTTTACATACAATATTGACCTTTTCTCTATTATTGTGATGGTTATATACTGAAACCATAGAATATTCAGAACTTAACACCAAATTTAGACATACATTCTGCAATGGTATCTAATTGCCTATCTTTATTCTTTGGCTTAGCCATACAACTCTAAAACTCAAAAATGCTTCCAAATTCAATCAGAAATAAATTATTACACAGATATCTTTATTCTTTGGCTTAGCTGTACATCTCTAAAACTCAAAAATGCTTCCAACTTCAATCAGAAATAAATTATTACAGAGATTCATAGGAAGCTCCCTTTTCCCCAAATGGTTTGAATATTTTATGAAGAAAAGTTATCAAAATTCTTTATGACAATTCTGTGGTTCTATGGGGCTTATCAGTTAGAAGCTAAAATGTTTCAGAAAAGTATTCATTTTCTCCTTATTCTGGTAGGTGCAAAATTTTATCAACATAAGAATGCCTAAAGCAGTGGTGATATAGCACCCAGCAGTCACTACATTTTAGTATAAATCACATTTTTGTGTCTATAGCCCTGTGAGCTCGAACACACACACACACACACACACACACACACACACACACACACACACACACACACACACACATTTCAAAAGTGGGAAGAATCAAACTTCATGATTCTCATTAGGACAAAACATATTATATACTATTTCTTTTTTTATTTGGGTAATTTACTCAGATTACATCTCAATTGCTATCTCCACACTTATATCCTCCTGTTCCCCCCTCCCCCCAGGCCTCCCTTTTTCACCCTATTCTTCTCCTCTAGGCCTATGACAGAAGGGAAATCCTCCCCTACCATATGATCATAGCCTACCTGCTCTCATCCTGGTAGCCTGCTTACCCTTCCTCTGAGTGCCACGAGGACTCTACACCAAGGGCAAGTGTTAAAAAAGGGGACACCAGAATTCATGTCAGTGTCAGTCCCTGTTCTCCACACAACTGTGGAGAATGGGCTGTCCATTGGCTAGATCTGAGTAGGCATTCTAGGTTTACTGCATGCTTTGTCCTTGGTTGCTACAGTAATTTGAACAGACTCCCTCCCCTCAAGCCCCAGTCCAGATCCACTAGTCTTGATGGTTTTCTTGTAGGTTTCTAGGACCCACTGAATCCTTCAGTTTTACCATTCTCCCATACCTCTTTCACCAGGAGTCCCAATAGGAAGTCCCAGCATCTATGCCAAATTCCTGGTAAGTGAAGCCTTTCAGGGGACATCCCTGTAGGGTTAGGATCCAATTATAAATGAGTATATACCATGTGTATATTTCTGGCTCTGGGATAACTCACTCGGTATGATCATTTTTAGTTCCATCAATTTGCTTGCAAATTTCAGGATTTCCTTGTTTTTAATAGCTGACTAGTATTTCATAGTGTAAATGTACCACACTTTCTTTATCCTTTCTTTGACTGAGGGACATCTAGTTTGTTTCCAGATTCTGGCTATTATGAATAAGACTGCTATGAACATGGTTGAGCAAATGTCCTTCATGTGTGGTGGAGCATCTTTTGGATATATCCCAAGGAGAGGAATGAACTTAATGAAGTAGTATTGAACATCTGTTCCTCCTGCAAGAATCTGGCCCACTTTTCGTTCTTGATTCTAAAATTAAAAATGAAAATAAGCTATACATTTTATATTAAAATATCCTGAGCATTATAAAAATGAATAATTATTTGAGTAATGCTTTTAGAAATGTTTAAATCTCATCTCATAATATTTATTATATTAGAATATAATGTGTAAATGAAAGAAGGCAGAAATAATTCGAATTAATTCTCAACCTCAATACTGCAGGGAATTTCATACAGAGAGAAAAAAATAACATTAAATCTAATGAAAGAGTGGGGTGTAATATTATTACCTGATTCTAACTGGCCTTTAGCATTTAGTACATTGTCCCTTCCTTGAATAACTTCAGTTTTTTATTTTCTACAGTTTTTATATAATGAACTTGCTATACTTCACATTTTCTTATTAAATGTGTGACTTGAATCCTTGACTAAGGCAATATTCCCAGACGTACATTACCTGGAGAATTTTTCAGATTAAATGCTGCTTTGGGGGTTATCAGCTGCATGCATGTATAATTTGAATTCTAAGGAGCCACATGTTAATTGCTGTACTGTTATTATTAGTAGTAGTCGTCTTTTGAGTGCCCAATGAGAAATTTAGTTTTATTTCAATATACAATGGGCTCCAATGTCTCAATCGTTTTCATACTTTTAATCAAAATTCATTGGCTTTCATTTATTCTTGAAATCCATTCCCTTGTAGCTATTTTTAACATCAGAAGGACCAGTTTTCTTAGTATATTCTGTGCTGCTATTGTTTTTGTTTTTCTTAAATCTCTGAAAAGAAGTTTAATTTAATTTTCCTGAAATAGCATTTCAACATATATGTCCTGCTACTATGAAAGAACTATGATAGTTCTTGAATATCCTTGAGGACAATCTTTTATTTCTCAATTAAGCAACTGATACAGACAAGAATTAAATTATTCCTTAGATTATTTAACAACTTTCATTACTGACTAATTAGAAAGGAGTTAATTTACCGTAATATATATTCTTCTTAAAGTAAAATTGTTCATGGTTATATATAAGTATAAACACATTTCTAAAAGATATATTTTATAAACAAATTTCAAGAAAAGTAGATCTGACTGACATTAAGTAAATCAGAATAAATTTTTAGATTTCTGTTTCCTACTCAAGAAAATGAGAGATATGGGTTCATTGAAGGATTTATAAGATCCTTCTTGCCATTACATTCTAAGCAATGTAACAATAATTTGACATGATTAACTAAATAAAATTGGTATATTCTATACTATTTGACTTACCTTGATATTGTAATTCTGTCTTTAATAACCATTTATATAATTGGACCTGAGATGTACTCAATAGTAGGGAGCTCATGCCTAGTAGTGGAAAATTAGTCAACTTCCTTTTTCTGATGTGGACATGGAATTTAGAGGATAACCTAGTACTTCCACTTTCCTAGATCAGCATCATTCCTAACTGAATTCTAAATACTTATCCTGATAACCAAATATAAATGTATAGCTCTCACCTTTCATCAAAGACATTTTTCTTTGCAACAGATGGAGACCATTACAGAAAACCACAACTGATCAAAGTGCAGAAAACAAATGAATATTTGGTGCCCAATACCAAAAGATACATTTATAATACAACATCTGCATGTAAGGCTCAGGGTAAATCACATTAGAGGTAGTGTAAAGACAGTAAGAGCCAGAGGACCATAAAAACTGCTATGAGAAACTACACCCATGAAATCCCAACATCTTGGCTGCCTAACTAGATCCAAACATTTAAAATACCAATAGCCATACTAACATGAAAGGGTGCAAGAGCAACTGAACTAAGAAATGCTGAGAGCAGGATAATCAGTCTTTCCCAGAGAAGGGCCCCCAACTGCTTATTCAACACTAAATAGTCACCCTTAAAATAATAAACATAAAAATCGCATTATATGGAACCTAGCAGGGTTTTGTACAAATTAAATTTAAAAAGGGGACAGAGATTTGAGAATGAACATGAAAGATTACATGAGAGGGGTTGAATATAAAAGAGGAAGGGAGGTACAAAACAAAACACAATTATTAAATAATTAAACAATGAGAAAAAGAAAGTCCATTCCAATGTGCTTTAAAATGTTTACATATATTTGTGAATAGAATAATATAACTATCTTTCATATAGTTATTTCCAGATCTCCATAGCAATTAACACTCCAGCAAATTTGTTTCATTTTATACTTGTTTTGCTAGGATAACTTTATAAAACTTCTCTTTAAATTTTCATATGCATATAATGTGCTTTTTATAAGATCCATCACCCATTGCTTTTGGTGAAATTCCTCCCTTATCTTCCCTACTACTTTTCCACTCCCAGATTAATGTACTTTTTACCCAGATGCACTCAGTACTCATTATATGTACATGGAGCAATGTCATCCACTGAAACAACATGGCGAAGTGTTATCTTACGAAACATAGCACTCTATCTGGAGCTGTACCTTGAAGAAACTGACTTTCCATCTTCCAGAAGACTGTGGAGTGCTTATTATATAAATGTGAGTCTATATCTTTAACTTCAGGAATCAATGTGGAAGAGGGAAAGAAAATATTTTTAAGAGCAAAAGTGGATCAGGTCTGCAAAACAGTGATTTCTGGACTTTGCACGTGTATTGAACAAAAGAACTCACAGTATCTGTGACTTCCAGGAATGTTTAAAACAAAGTGCATATACTTTATTATTTCAACCTGATTTTCAGCTGGCTTTGGTAATAGTTAAAGTACAGTGTGTGTAAATTCTACCACTGTGTTTTAAAACTAGATTAGGATCAAACAACACAGAATTCAGAAAGATATCCATAATGAGCAACTTAAGAGTCATAAATTTTAGCAGCTTGTAGTAGAATGCTGAAAACAATTATAAAATGCATATGTAATATTGTATTAGCAAAAATTCTACTTCTGTGAAAACACAACAGGACTCTGACAAATCTTATAAAGGAAAATGATTTATTGGGGCTGGCCTATACCTCAAAGGTTTAGCCTATTATTATTATGCCAGGAAGCATGAGGACAACTAGGCAGACACGATGCTGGAGAGGCATCTGAGAGTTCTACATTAAAATGTGCAACCAGCTGTAAGTGAAAGAGACACTGAACATGGCTTGAGCATGTGAAACATGAAAACCCATGCCCAGGGTCAAACTTCTTCCAATGAGGTCACACCTACTCCAAAAAGGCCACACATTCAATAATGCCACTCCCTGTATGAGTCTATGAGGGGTATTTTTATTTAAACGACCACAAGTACGGCTTTCTGTTCATATACAATATTGCATATTTAAAAGCATAACCCTGACTTATCAGAAAGTTATATATGATGATTAATAACTGCTTTGTAAGAAAATAAGGACATATATAATGTGTTTTATAAGATTATTCAAAAATACAATAGTGATATAGTTAATAAAAGATTTTAAATAGGTATAGAATTTTACATTTGAGTGAGTTTTCTTTAGTACAAGCAATATTTACCCCTAAATCCAGATTAATCTGATGTTATTTTGCAGAAAAAAGTGACAAACATAACATAGTTTAACTTTAGGTCCTGTTATTTAAGGTGGAAATATAATTTTCGAAAAAAGGGATATGACTCTTGAAATTGTCTTTTAATCATGTGTGTGTTCCATATATCAGGAATCTAAGAGCAGGCAGATGTAGGAATATGCTCATGTGACTCTGAGGAGGTAGCTATAAACACACCAGCATGTTGACCAGCATGCCAAGCTAAAAATGACTCAATGGAAGACCAATAAATAAGAGTTCTATCCAGTTAAAACAATTACATGCATTGCATTCAGATTTACTTGTAAAATATCTAATAATGCATTAACACAAAGAAAACCTAGATCTATTGGTTCCCTAAAACTGAGTTCTTCCACTGTGAATTTTCAATTTTAGAATGATATCCATTTCTACAAACAAAGAAATGTTAAACTCTTGAAAGTGCTAAACATGGCTTCAACCAATCATTTTACCATTAACCCAGCAGTTAGAAACTGTTTTGAAATAGGAAATACAAGAAAAGCATAAAAGACATGAAGCACTTACAGGAGGAAGTAGGGGAGACTTAGACCTGTAATTTTCTTTCTTTCCTTAAGAAAAAAAAAAGTATTTTGCAAAGTTAAATTCAAAGCTTTAAGACTTGTTGTTTGGTTTTAAAATGTATACCTATTTTCAATGTAAGTAAATGTGAAATTAGTTTCAATTGTCTGAAATAATCATAACCACTTACTGATGAACTGGAATGAGTAACTGGAGTAAGTGCGCATGATACATGACCACAGGTAACTGTGAGCATAGAAATTAATTTGTTGTTGAGAATGGGATAAACATGATAAGAATATGTACTAACAGAAAGACATTTTTATGTTTCTAAATTTGAAATTAGAACAGAATTCAAACATATGCAGATATTTAGCTTCATTAGCGGGTGCCACATTAAATTCTTTGTAATCACTGAAGTTGAAATAAAGCTTATATTCATTCCTGTGGAAATCTGTGACAAAGGTAGTGGTACCTTTTTCCCCCAGTTATCTTTCTTTGAGCTTAGTTTATAGTGTATTGTTACGTGTAGATGTTTTTGTTTTAATGTAGTCAAAAAGAACTTACGTTGAGCATGAAACTATTGTAATATTGATCTATTCCTCAGCTAGTCTCCTGTTTATTGAGCATTCACCTTTGTCTGGTACTATTTTAAGGTCTTTCTAAGGCAAAGAACTGACCTAGCATGGTCCATGACATCTCAAAAATTACTATAAACAGGTGAAATGGGGAATAAAAATGCAGAAACACATCTGCAAAATAATTATATTGTGATAAGTGTAAGGAGATATTAAGTGTTCTTGCTGTAGTGAAAAAAAAATGCAGGCCAAAAATGCAGGGGAGCAACACATGAAGGTTAAGAGAACAAAGGAACAGCTTCGAGTTCAATAGGCTTAAAGCAGCAGCACCATTGAGCTGAACTGAATCAAAGATCTTTTGAAATCAGAGCTGAAGTAGGAGGAAGTATTAAGTCCTTAGGAGAAGAAAAATAAGCCCACCTGCTGGTGATAAACGGGTCTAGAGGCTAGAATGAGGAACAGAAATAGGAATCAAATTGACTTTTTTTTTTTTTGGCTGTGCTGTATGATGAACTAAATCTTTTTAATATTTTTATTTGTCTGCAGAAACAGGGAACCATAATGAAGGGAATATATTCTTAACACATTTTTTCAGCTTCAGGAAAGTCATTATATCAACATGGTAAGCTTTGGACTTTACTGTAAGCTTGTGAGGAATACATAAGTCACACAGAAAGCATTGCTGTGAAAGCTTTTGTTTTGATCCAACTTGCACTGTATCATTCAGCATCCTACAAATACAGACTTTATTTTTTCATTTAGTGATGCTGCAGCAACAAAATCATACCCTCCAACTTTGTCAACTCCCACTCCCCTCTGCTCACCTCCACCTCTCTACTTCTTTGGATTTGCTCACGAGTATTTCATTCTATTTACTTCATGTTAACCAGCCTATAATTTTTATATTATTTAAACCTAAAAATGTGTATTAACAATAATAAAAATTGTAGGTATGTTTTGCATGGAGATAAAAATTAAAAGATAAACAAAGGTAGAAAATGAATCGGAATTAACATGTATACTGGTTATGAATTATAGAACTAAAACCTAGAGGTTTTCCAGGAGCAACAAAAGTCACTTGCAACTGATCTTGGAGTTATTATTTTCTTGATGCTGTGTTTTCTGGGGTTGCTTTTTGAGTTATGTCTAAGAAGACTCAGTTTCTGTCAAACATATATAAGATTATATTCACACATTAGCATTGGAATGTTAAGTGAGTCAACCTTTGAGTTCACCTGTTCTACGTTTATTCCCACACAATTTGAATTTTAATAAATGTCTCATAAGGCCCTTATTTTCAATATCAGCATGATAGATATTAACATAATCGATCAGATTTTTCAAATGATGCCCATGAGCCAAATCTAATGCTGAGAATTGGTTTTCATTAAGTTTTAATGAGAAAATCATGCAAGAATATCTTGTATAATGAGATTTTACCAAAATAAAGGTTGTAGGATTTTTGTGCCTAACGAAACTAAAAATTTAAATGTAAAAAATCCATAGCCTTCATGTCCTTGCTTTTTCCTAGATAATAACTTTGTATTCCCTTGATACACATGCTGCCAACAATGAAGTTTCCCTAGTGAGCTGTAGGATTATTAAATGGGCATATGGCCAGGTAAATGCAGGAGTACCTCTGGCAAAGGGCAGAGAAGTGTTCTTTTCTGGTTATTTCATTGCTATTTCCTTTGCTTCTCTTTTCCCAGAGGTAGCTACAGTAGCAGTGGAGTTTTCATCAATTTGCTATATATAAATTCCCTTTACCTGCTGATAATCGAGTCCAACCACCATGCCCAGGCTCAGTGGATATCTGAAAGTGTAGATAATGTTGAACCCTAAATATACTGTGTTTTAGATTATCTTAAATCTTACTTTGCTTTTTCATTTTAGTGAGTAAATGAAGCACTTGATGGCATGTTTTTACCATATATAAAGTAACTCTAGTTACTTTTTAGGGCCATTATTGAATAAAATAATTGTTTCTTTAACACAACTACTGTGATATTGCAAGTCAATGTGGAAATAAAAGAATTATCACACAATTAACTGACAGAGAATATGTACAGCATCAATGTTGATCAACGGGATAACTGATGCCCGGTCCAAGGCAGAGTGGGAAAGTCTAAAATTGCATTACACTACTAGAATAGTATGTGGCTTAAACACATGCATTATTTATTTCTAGAATTGTGCATTCAATATCTTGAACCTCAACTGATTGATGGGAGCAGTAGTGAACACAAGAATTATCTAATAATACTGTAATATTATAGGATCATGACATCACGAATTCACCATTTTCCCCACTTGTTTCTTCTTTTAATGGGTGTGTATTATTATACATTATTTCTTTTCACTAATAGAATTTGGTGAATTCTTTAAATAGCTTTTGAAGTATTATTCATACGAAATAGAACACACTCATTTTAATTAATTAATTGACACAAAAAATTATTGAGTTTTCTTACAGAGCAGGGTGTGGAATTAATTATAGAAGGGTGTATAACTCCCCACTTAAAAGAGCTGTGCCATTGTCAAGTTCCACCTTGTCATGGATAAAGAGTTCGTGGAAACTCCACCATGAAGTTTGGGCTTTGAATCAGCCTTTCACCTCTAATCTCTCAAGGTCAGTTGCAGCTATGGGAGGAACTAATAATTGGAAACTCTGTCTAGTTCCCATGGCCCTCAAGGAGAATATTAACAGTTATATTGCCATCACAAAAGACTAGGATATCATTTTATTGTTGTGCTCTAGATGTCATAGCTACTAGTGCCAAGTTCAAGAATGGCATCTTATTAAGAATAGAGTAAAAATACAACATCTAGGCATATATAACAATGGACTGATTAATGAGTATGTGATAGGGTGTAGTAACTAGTTGAACACTGGTTACTGGAAAACCAGGTGTTAATTTCCTCATTCACCCTGTTGTATGTGATAGAAGTGCATTCTTGTTGACATATACAATGCTCCTTGTATATAACAAAAATTGCCTTTTCTGTTTTTTATGATGATTTACAGTGTTTTTATTTTCTATTAAATATTTTTATTTTTTACATATATGTTTATATTATTACCCAAATGGTCAATAAACCACATACATGAAGAAGAACCATCAAACAATCAGAAATTATATAAATGTTACATTCTTAGTGTTTTGCCTATTTGTATTTGGCAGCCTTGAAGAGAACATCTTTCCTATCTTGGTGGGTCTAAATTTCTGAATGAAGATCAATATCTATCATATCTCATTATTATCAACTTAAAACATCTATCTTTACCTAAAAACATCTTAACAACTAAACAACTACTCTTAATTGTAAAACTAAACTATCTGATCTTTAGCCCCATCAGAGACTTGAGAAGGAAGGAGAACAGATTTTTCTGGTTTTTTGTTGATCACATTTTATTGTGTTATAGTGTGAATGCAAATTGTCCGTTCATAGGCTCATTTGAACACTTGGTCCCCAGTTGGTGGTGTTATTTTGATAGTGTGAATGATAATTCCAGGAAAGAAACTCTATGCATAGCCTAATCAACAAATTAAAACCTCAATGATTATAGAGAGTTTGTAATGTTTCTGATTCCGCAGCTCAATCACAATTGCCTTAGAGGCATCTTTAGCCTCCTAAAGAGATGTATTTTGCTCACATCTGTAGCAGACCTAACATCCTAAAACCAAGTAAAAACATTTGGAATGTGTTAACTTAATAAAATCCTATTCTTCATCAATCAAAGGGCTAATATGTGATTAGACAGTATTTTCAGTCTGTAGTTCAGATTCCACTGACTACTGCAACTGCCTACTTAGCATTTCTACCAAGGTGCTTTTAGAATGCCTTTATTTATAACTTTATTTGTTATGTTACTATGAAAACACTATGAAACTGCTTACATATTGGAAATTTTATTTGGAGACATCTAGATATGTGATTCTGGGCTACAGTGGTTTGGCTCCAGAATAGACTATATGTTATTCACTTTGAGGTGAGAGCTCTTTTGTTTGCATGGAAAAAACAATGTGGAACATTAGGGGTAGGGTCTAGCAGTGGATGATTAGGGGTTGGTTTTAATAATATTTTTCTATTGTATAGCTATACTCAATTTATATAATGAGTTTGCTATTGGTAAAGGTATATTTTGTGTTTTACACAATATATCAAAATTTTAAAAAAAAAATGAAAATACCAAAGAAATCAACAGAATACAAAACATAAACATTTTTAAAATTGATATAATTTATGTAGGATGATTAATCTCACTAGTCAACTTGACTACATTTAGAAGTAACTAAAACATAAGCAACTGGGAGCAGGTGGGAAAGATTTCCCGTGGCAGGGTTATCTGAATTGAAAGGCTTACCTTAAATTCAGGTCAGTTGAAGTCTGAAGATCTAACCTAAATCTGGATATATCTGGTGGCATATCACATAAAGGGACATGGAAGAAGAGCTTGTAAATTTCTGTCTGCATGCCATCACTCTGAATGATAAGTTCACTTACCATTAGACATTCTTTTTTTAATTTTATTTATTTATTTATTTTTGTTAAATCTACTTCTTTGGGATTCCAATATAGACTGAAAATTGTCAGCCCTCAAGGACTCTTTGGGACTCTAGCATCAGATTTGGAATGCTGCTACCTCTAGTATAGTGGGATGAACACCTACTGGATCCTTAGCCTTCAGCCAGGAGATAGACATTATAGGTCTACTTGGAGCACAACTTGTAAGCCATTGCAATAAATCTTTAACAAATATAAATATTCTTACTCCTCAAAGGAAAATACTTTAAATATTTTTTTAAATTTAAGTATTTTAATCTTATTGATGCTAATCATTATTAGCATACATTCATTTCTGTTTCTCGGTGTATCAGTTTAAACATTTTATTCTAACCATCTACTATATAACACAACATCTTACTTCACTTACATGAACTATCACCTTCAACACTCATGACTAAGAGGAAGAGAATTTATCCCTTTGCTTTTAAAAGTCTGACCCATTCAGGTGTCACAATAACTTAGACATTGAATTTATATATTTTTTTACAATTAATTTCCATTTTAAACCTGTCTTTATCTCATATAACTGTGTCTCAAGCATGTACAAGAATCATTGACTTTAAATGCTTTGATGATTTTTCTTCTTGTTGTGGGTGATACTGTTTCTTATATGGCAGTATTTATAGTACATATAGCACATATTGCCAACAACTATGGAGAAAGGTCACACTAATTTGCCTTCAAGAGAGTACTTTAGAATAATGCCCATGTCCTTTTTAATTCCTATCATATTTACATATTATATATTTCTTTAGAAGTGTCATTTTGTTAGAAATGATGGCATATACATATAATCCCAGGAACTGGAAATTTATTCAGGAAGATTGAGTTCAAGGCCAGTTTCAGTACTTAATGAATTGAAGAAAAAACTCAGACACATGAGACAGTATGTCAAAACAGATCAAGAACAGAACCACCATTGTGTAATGAATGGAAGATCAACTTTGGGTAATTAACCTATCACTTCAAATATTCATCATATTTTTGTGTGTTAAAACATTGAAAATGATGTTTTGTGATTATTTTGAAACAAACATATTATTTTTAAATATAGTCATGATGGATGTCTCTGATCCCTGTGACCAAAGGGCCAGCCAAGGCCTGCCTTCCAGACTGGCTTCATCAACCCTGCATGACCAAATGATAGTTGGCAGGCTCTTCAGGTTACTCAGGCCCTCTGCGACAACCCACACATGTCTGCTGTCAAGAGGTGAACCCTGTTTTGTGAATTGGCTACCTGTGGAAATATGAAAAATTAGTGTATAATGCATGTTTAGCAAAGATTAGGTACTGTGTTTGAGCCAATAAATGTGAGTCCTCTACGAAAAACATATAGTCACCCTACTTATTACAACCATAAGATGTTCCTATTTCAAAACAAAAGGAAATGTTTTGTTGGTTGGTAAGAAATAGTTCTCTCTCTCTCTCTCTCTCTCTCTCTCTCTCTCTCTCTCTCTCTCTCTCTCTCTCTCTCTCTCTCTCTGTGTGTGTGTGTGTGTGTGTGTGTGTGTTTATAATTACTACTGAAATTGACCGTAATTTTATTACTTATTTTTCTTCTTAAGCTTGAGGACAATTTTATCTGAGATTAAAAGAAGCCCCCATGCCCCAGGACTCAAAGAGACAGAGGCAGGTACATCTCTGTGAGTTTGAGGCCAATGTAGTCTGCAAAGTGAGTCCAGTACAGCCAAGGCTACACAGAGAATCCCTGTCCTGAAAATCTTAGAAAGAAGGAGTAGGAGGGAAGGAATCAAATGAGTTGATTAATTAATTCCAGGTCAAGCAAGCTTTACATCTCAGAGGGAAGAAGAGTAAAATAGAGAAAAGACAAATAAGCCATGTTATTAAGGCTGGCATGGAGGTACAGATACATGGTAGAAAAACAGCCATCATGTAATGAGGAAGGAGGTTTAAGAGAAAGAATAAGAAAGTCAAAAATAAACACTCACACACACACACACACACACACACACACACATACACAAAGCCAAAAATATGTTGAGGTTCATGCCAGCATTTGAAAGAAAGAGACAAAAGAGAAAAAGGAAAAGTTATGCCTTTCTGACTTGGCTCCCAGAAATGTAGGACATCAAGCTGCATGACACAGTAGCTCATAGGAACTACAATAAAGGGTGGGAATTTGAGGAGGAAGAAGTACAGAGTATATCATTAAAAGAAAAATCTTTCTACCTATCTCTTTAGTATGGAGTAAATGAGTCTCTTTTCATTCTCCTTTTCTTTCTTTTCCTTTTCCTTTTTTTCCCTTTGTTTTGTTTTTTGTTTTTATTTTTGTTTTGTTTTGTTTTTCAAGACAAGCTTTCTCTGTGTAGCTTTGGCTGTGTGTGACTCCCTTTGTAGACCAAGCTGGGGTCAAACTCATAGAGATCTGCCTGCCTCTGCCTCCCCAAGTCCTGGGATTACAAGTGTGTGCCATTGTGCCCAGCTAGCTGATGAGCCTGTTTTCTATGGTGTGGTCCATTACTTAGGTTATTGACCTGGCTACACTGGAATGGTAAGTATATACAAGGCCAGACATACTATTCTCTTGATGATAGGAATCTTTTTTTTTTCTCAATTGTCCATTACTGCTACTCTAAAATTCCCTTCCTAATAAGGTAATCTTAAAATTATATAGGAACTTGAACAGGGATCAACTTTCTCAGACCCTTTGCCATCTCTGGCCTCTAGTAAAGGACAAGACTGCATGGAGTCCAATGACAAGAAAGAAACTAATAATTTTTCTTTGTTATCCTTTTACCCTAAACTGCCAGGCTAATTTATTTGTCCTATTTTCATTATTTCCTCCTCTAAAAAGGTACCTCTATATGCCATCTTTAGGGTGATAACCAATTTGGGCCTTTTCAGCTAAATGGATATATTAGGTTGAGATGGATCTTGGGATACCTTCAAATGGGCTTATCTAAATGAACCCTAAAAGCCATCAGGAGTTTATATAACATGCAGACATAGAGAAGAAAGTAACTCTTGGGTATCTGGAAAACAATGTTAGGGAAAGAAAACACAATAGTTACTGTCATTACATGTTCTAGTGGGTAATCAGAAAACAGAACAGCCTGTTTCACAAATATCCAATGAAAAGTACAATAGAATTTTTATATTTTAGACTATAATAAAATTACATCATTTCCCATTTCTCTGTCTCCCCTCCATACCATGACAAATAAGCCTCCCTGCTCTCTTTCAAGTTAATAGCCTCTTTTTCATTAATTGTTATTACATATATGTATGTATATCCTATACATATATATTTAGATACATAAGACAGCCTGCTCAGTCTGTATAATGTTGCTTCTATGTATATTTTCATGGCTGACTATTTGGTATTGCATAACTGAACTGTGTACTCTTATTTGGAAAAGACTGTTACTCCAGATCTCAACATTTCTTAGTTCCCTATAGTACTTTACATAGGATTGAGGCCTCTTGGGTCCAAAGTAGCACATCTGTGGTAGTTTATTTTCTTCAGTCATGCCGAAAAATTAATGTTGGTGAGACACATGGATGTAGCTTCTGAAACTCTTAGGACACACAATCTAGTAAACTCTCTCATTCTGTAGCTCTTAGAATCTTTTTGCACTATATTGTGAAATGATCTCTGAACTTTAGGTGCAGGAGTTCTAGGTATATCCCTTGGAAATAGGCTTTACAACCCTGCATTTCAATTGATTCTGGTTTTCTGCAATATTCTCCATCTGATACAAAGAGTTCTCTTGATGAGGGTGAGGACTCTATGTATCTCTGGGTATAAAATACAAATCTTTACCATGACGTTAGACTTAAAAAAGTGGAAATTATAGGTTCCTCTCCATGATCCTTGACTTCACTAGGCCTACGTAGTTGACTAGGTTTTCTGTACAAGAAATGATCCTCTTTTTCAGTAAGTGTTAACATCCACTGAAAAAAATTAGAGAATACAGTTAGAGAACTTTTGTGTACTGACACTGGATACAGGTCACCACTGAATGTTTAGGGTCTTTTCCATGCTGATTTTTGATATGGTCTATAGGCAGAGCAGGGTAGGTATTGGACGCTTTCCTCCTAGGGAAGTTTTCATTTTGCCTTTTGGTTTCATGAAAGCTAGTCCTTAGGTGTTCAGTCTGAATCGCTGCTCTGAGACCACCACTTAAATATGCCATCAGTAAGAGTGTCTTTATTTCTCAAAAGCAAGAATCCTGCATGCAGGGGTCAAACATTTTACAAAATGGCAACTCTGGCATGTCAGCTCTCATGCTTCTTTATGGGTGAGTAATGAAAAGAATTCAAGCAAGAGTTAGGTAATCTAAAACCTGATTCAGTTACTGAGTGAAAAGGAAGCCCACAGAATGGGAGAAAACCTTTGGCATCTATATACATAACAGAATTAGTATCCTGAGTATGTAGAGAATTCAAAATGAATAAATATATAAATAAATAGTGCAACGGGAAAGCCCATACAAATAAAAATAATGCAAAATATGGATCTTGGAACTGAAAAGAATTCTTGTAAGAAAAAACATTGCCAAGAAATATCTTTAAAAAGATATTCCCCTAGCAATTAGGGTAACGCAAATCAAAAAAAATTTGTGATTTTATCTTAGTCCAAACAGAATGGCATTAAGTCAACAAAATAACTGAAAAAGTGATGTTGGAATAAAGGAACCCTCATTAACTATTAGAGGGATTGCAAAAATAGTGTAGTCATTATGGAAATTAGTAAGGAGATTTCTCAAAGAGCTAAAAATAAATCTACCATATGACCCAGATATACCACTTCTAGGTATATTCTCAAGAAGTTTTACATCCTATTTATTCTACAAATAATTGCTCAACCATTAACAATGCTGCTCCATTCAGAATAGCTAGAATTTCTTAATTGGCTCACAAAAGCATTCATCCTTTTTTCCCTATTGGCCATAAGGCAGCATTCAAAAGTGATGAACCTAGCATGTTTTTAGGCACTGTGGTAGTTAACTATTCCACTGGCTAAGATCATTGTGAGGTCCCTCTCATATGGCATGTGATGAAGAGCAAATAAAGTGTATCATTTAGTTTAAGTTTTCAAGCTAAAACCATCATCATCATGAGTATGTCTCTTTGTTGCAGTTTCTTTTGTTTTCAAATGTAAATGCTTTCTGGTCAAGGTGGCACAAACCTGTAAACATAGCATTTGAATGCTCAGACAGGAGGTGTGCATTAGCTCTTCCCAGGTGTTCTTTACTTTTTTAATTAATTTATTCTTGTTACATCTCAATGGTTATCCCATCCCTTGTATCTTCCCATTCTTCCCTCCCTCCCATTTTCCCCTTATTCCCCTCCCCTATGACTGTTCCTGAGGGGAATTACCTCCCCCTGTATATGTTCATAGGGTATCAAGTCTCTTCTTGGTAACCTGCTGTCCTTCCTCTGAGTGCCACCAGGTCTCCCCCTCCAGGGGACATGGTCAAATATGAGGCACCAGAGTACATGAGAAAGTCATATCCCACTCTCCACTCAACTGTGAGCCCAGGGGTCCCTCTCAAACTAAGGCACCAGCCAAGGACAATACAGGCGGTAAACTTTAAACCCCTACCCAGATCTACCCAGGTGTTCTTTATTACAGGTAAATTGACAATGAACATTAGCAATCACATGTTGCATAACACAGTAAAACCGCTTTCTGAATAGTACAGTTGTTACACAATATAATATATACAAATTCTGCTTGTATTCTTTAGTTGCAGAAAGTGATTATTATTTTAAAAGTTAATGGTTTGCTGTTGGGAAGAAATTGGGTCTTATCACAGAAAAAGCAAATATTTGCTTTTTAAAGCAGTCAAATTGGTGCCATACATTATAGTGAAATACTGAATAAATTCTCTTCCATACCCTAATGTTTTGAGTCACTTAATTTTCCTCCAACTTCAACATTTAATATCTGGCAGCACTCAGAAAAAGGTGATGCAGGCTAGCAGGATGAGACCTGATGAGCTGTGATCATATGGTGGGGAAGAGGACCCTATCTGTCAGAGGTCTAGGGGAGGGGAAGAAGCCAAAAAAAGAAAGTGAGGGGATGGGTGGGGGGACAAGAAGCTACAAGAGAGAAGATAATAATTGGTTTATATTCTGAATAAAGTATTAAAAAGCAAATAAATGAAAGAAGCTATAAAAAACCCATAGATGTTTACCAACAACAACAAAAAACTATATAGCAGTTAAAATAATATAATTCAAAGAGTTTAAGTAAATTTTCTGCTGTTTACAAAGAGAACCCAAGACTAAACTTAATACAAATTGAAACAAAATTAAATTAAAATATAGGTCTATGACTGTAACATCACTATAATTTCTGGTGAAAAGTACTCATTTTGTACTAATTAAATCAAGAAGTTAGCAAGATAGAAAATATAACATGTTCGTTATTTACTATTTTAATATATGAGTATTTTTTTATTAATTTATTCTTGTTACATCTCAATGTTTATCCCATCCCTTGTATCCTCCCATTCCTCCCCCCCCCTCCATTTTCCCATTATTCCCTATGACTGTGCCTGAGGGGGATTACCTCCCCCTATATATTCTCATAGGGTATCAAGTCTCTTCTTGGCTACTTGCTGTCCTTCCTCTGAGTGCCACCAGGTCTCCCCCTCCAGGGGACATGGTCAAATGTGAGGCACCAGAGTACCTGAGAAAGTCATATCACACTCTCCACTCAACTGTGGAGAATATTCTGACCATTGGCTAAATCTGGGAAGGGGTTTAAAGTTTACCTCCTGTATTGTCCTTGGCTGGTGCCTTAGTTTGAGCGGGACCCCTGGGCCCAAATCTGCCTATCATATTGTTCTACTTGTAGATTTCTAGGACCCTCTGGATCCTTTTATTTTGCTGTTCTCCCATGCGTCTCTCATTTAGAGTCCCAATAGGATGCCTTCCCCTCTGTCCCAGTTTCCTGGTAAGTGAAGGCTTTCCTGGGACATGCCCCTTGGGCTAGTATGCAGATATAAGTGAGTATATACCATTTGATTCTTTCTGCTTCTGGGTTAACTCACTCATTATGATCATTTCTAGCTCAATCCATTTATCCACAAATTTCGGGAATTCCTTGTTTTTAATAGCTGAGTAGTATTCCATAGTGTATATGTACCACAGTTTCTTTATCCACTCTTCTACTGAGGGACACTTAGGCTGTTTCCATGTTCTGGCTATTATGAATAAGGCTGCTATGAACATGGTTGAGCAAAGTTTCTTGTTGTGTGCTGGAGCATCTTCTGGGTATATTCCAAGGAGTGGAATAGCTGGGTCTTGAGGAAGCCCTTTTCCCATTTTTCTGAGATAGCACCAGATAGATTTCCAAAGTGGCTGTACTAGTTTGCATTCCCACCAGCAATGAAGGAGTGTTCCTCTCTCCCCACATCCTCGCCAGCATGTGGTGTCGCTTGAATTTTTGATCTTAGCCATTCTGATGGGTGTAAGATGGAATCTCAGAGTTGTTTTGATTTGCATTTCCCTGATGACTAAGGAGGTTGAGCATTTCTTTAAGTGTTCCTCAGCCATTTGATACTCCTCTGATGAGAATTCTCTGTTTAGTTTCAAGCCCCATTTCTCAATTGGGTTATTTGGTTTGGTGGTGTTTCATTTCTTGAGTTCTTTATATATTTTGGATATTAGACCTTTGTCAGATGTAGGGTTGGTGAAGATTTTTTCCCAGTCTGTAGGCTGTCGCTTTGTTCTCTTGACAGTGTCCCCTGCCTTACAGAAGCTTCTCAGCCTCATGAGATCGCATTTATTAATGGTCGACATTAAGGCCTGGGCCGTTGGTGTTCTGTTCAGGAAGTTGTCTCCTGTGCCAATATGTTCCAGGCTCTTTCCCACTTTTTCTTCTAAGTGGCTTAGTGTCTCTGGGTTTATGTTGAGGTCTTTAATCCACTTGGATTTGAGTTTTGTGCAAGGTGATAAATATGGGTCCAGTTTCATTTTTTTACACATAGACCTCCAGTTAGACCAGCACCATTTGTTGAAGATGCTATCCTTTTTCCATTGAATGGATTTGGCTTCTTTGTCAAAAATCAAGTGACCATTTCTGTGTGGATTCATATCTGGGTCTTCGATTCGATTCCACTGATCAACCAGCCTGTTGCTGTGCCAGTACCATGCTGTTTTAATTACTATTGCTTTATAGTACAGTTTGAGATCAGGTATGGAGATTCCTCCGGAGCACCTTTTATTGTACAAGATTGTTTTAGCTATTCTGGGTTTTTTGTTTTTCCATATGAAGTTCAGAATTGAACTTTCAATGTCTTTAAAAAATTGTGTAGTTATTTAGATAGGGATTGCATTGAATCTGTAGATTGCTTTTGGTAGGATGGCCATTTTTACTATTTTAATTCTCCCTATCCATGAGCAAGGAAGATCATGCCATCTTCTCAGGTCATCTTCAATCTCTTTCTTCAGAGTTTTGAAATTTTTTTCATACAAGTCCTTCACTTGCTTAGTTAGGGTAACTCCTAGATATTTTATATTGCTTGTGGCTAATGTGAAGGGTGTGGTTTTCCTAATTTCTTCCTCTGCAAGCTTGTCATTTGTGTATAGGAAGGCTACAGACTTTTTTGAGTTAATTTTGTATCCAGCCAATTTGCTGAAGGTGTTTATCAGCTTTAGGAGTTCTCTGGTAGAGTTTTGAGGGTCACTTATGTACACTATCATATCATTTGCAAATAGGGTTAATTTGATTTCCTCCTTTTCCAACTGGATACCCTTGATCTCCTTTTGTTGTCTTATTGATCTGGCTAGAACTTCGAGTACTATATTGAAGAGATATGGAGAGAGTGGGCAGCCTTGCCTTGTTCCCGATTTTAGAGGAATTTCCTTGAGTATCTCACCATTTACTTTGATTTTGGCTATTGGCTTGCTGTATATAGCCTTTATTATGTTGAGGAAAGTGCCTTGTATCCCCGATCTCTCTAAAACTTTAAACATGAATGGGTGTTGAATTTTATCAAATGCTTTCTCTGCATCCAAGGAGATGATCATGTGGTTTTTTATTTTCAGTTTGTTTATATGGTGGATTACATTGATAGATTTCCGTATATTAAACCATCCTTGCATGCCTGGAATGAAGCCTACTTGGTCATGATGAATGATATCTTTGATGTGCTCCTGTATTAGTTTTGCAAGTATTTTATTTAGTATTTTTGCATCTATGTTCATAAGAGAAATTGGTCTCAAATTCTCTTTCTTTGTTGAGTCTTTGTGAGGTTTAGGTATCAATGAGACTATGACCTCATAGAATGAATTTGGTAATTTTCCATCCATTTCTATCTTTTGGAGTAGCTTGAAGAGTATCGGTATTAGCTCGCCCTTAAAGGTCTGGTAGATTTCTGCACTGAAACCATCTGGCCCTGGGCTTTTTTTGGTTGGGAGACCATCGATGATTGCTTCTATTTCTGTAGGGGAAATGGGACTATTTAGCTTGTTTATCTGTTCTTCATTCAACTTTGGCAAGTGAAATTGTTCAAGAAAATCGTCCATTTCCCTTAGATTTTCAAATTTTGTGGCGTATATGCCTTCAAAGTAGGATCTTATGATTCTTTGAATTTCTTCGGTGTCTGTTGTTATGTCTCCCTTTTCATTTCTGATTTTGTTGATTTCAATACTGTCTCTCTGCCTTTTAGTTAGTTTGGCTAATGGTCTGTCTATCTTGTTGATTTTCTCAAAGAACCAGCTTTTGGTTTTGTTGATTCTTTGGACTGTTTTCTTAGTTTCTAATTTGTTAATTTCAGCCCTGAGTTTGATTATTTCCAGGCGTCTACTCCTCTTGGGTGTTTCTGCTTCTTTTTTTCCTAGGGCTTCCAGTTGTGTTGTTAAGAAGCTTATGTGCGATGTTTCCAATTTCTTTTTAAAGGCACTTAGTGCTATGAATTTTCCTCTTAGCACTGCTTTCAATGTATCCCACAAATTTGGGTATGTTGTTTCTTCATTTTCATTGAATTTCAGAATCTCCTTGATTTCTTTCTTTATTTCTTCCCTGACCCAGGTGTCATTTAGCAGAGAGTTGTTTAGTTTCCACATACGTGTAGGCTTTTTGTTATTTCTGTTGTTGTTGAATTGCAGCCGAAGAGCATGGTGATCTGATAGGATACAAGGTATTATTTCAATCCTCTTGTATCTGTTGAGGCTTGCTTTGTGACCTACGATGTGATCAATTTGGGAGAAGGTTCCATGGGGTGCAGAGAAGAAGGTGTATTCTTTCTTGTTTGGGTGAAAGGTTCTATAGATATCTGTTAGATCCATTTGACCCATGGCATTGGTTAATGATGTTATTTCTCGGCTTAGTTTCTGTTTCAATGACTTATCCTTCAGTGAGAGTGGGGTGTTGATGTCTCCCACTATTATTGTGTGGGGATCGATGTGTGGTTTAAGCTTTTTTAGGAGATCTTTTACATATGTGGGTGCCCTTGTATTGGGAGCATAGATGTTCAGAATTGTGATGTCATCTTGGTTGACTTTACCTTTGATGAGTATGAAGTGTCCTTCCTCATCCCTTTTGATTAATTTTGGTTGAAAGTCTATTTTGTTCGATACTAAAATGGCTACACCTGCTTGCTTCTTGTGACCATTTGCTTGGAATATTTTTTTCCAACCTTTTACCCTGAGGTAATGCCTTTCATTATGGGTGAGATATGTTTCTTGGATGCAGAAGAATGTTGGATCTTGTTTATGCACCCATTCAGTTAGTCTGTGTCTTTTTATTGGAGAATTGAGGCCATTGATGCTGAGAGATATTAATGACCAGTGACTGTTAAGAGTCTTAATTTTGATGTTGTTTCCAGTCGAGCGTTTGTGTGTTTGTGTTTTTGCCATGGGATAGTTATTTATTTCCTGGGTAGTTTTGGTTGTAGCTTGACCCTTTGGGATGGAGTTTTCCTTCTAGTACCTTCTGTAAAGCTGGGTTTGTGTATAGGTACTGTTTGAATTAGTTTTGTCATGGAATATTTTGTTTTCTCCATCAATGGTTATTGATAATTTTGCTGGGTAAAGTAGTCTGGCCTGGCATCTGTGTTTTCTTAGGGTTTGCAGGATCTCTGTCCAGGCTCTTCTGGCTTTTATGGTCTCTGCTGAGAAGTCGGGTGTAATTCTGATAGGTTTACCATTAAATGTTATTTGGCCCTTTTCCCTTGCAGCTTTTAATATTTTTTCTTTGTTCTGCATGTTTTGTGTTTTGATTATTATGTGACGGGCAGTTTTTCTTTTCTGGTCAATTCTATTTGGTGTTCTGTAGGCCTCTTGTATGTTTATATTCATCTCTTTTTTTAGATTGGGGAAATTTTCTTCTATGATTTTGTTGAGAATAGTTTCTGGGCCCTGGAGTCTGATGTCTTCTCTTTCTTCAATGCCTATTATCCGCAAATTTCTTCTTTTCATGGTGTCCTTAATTTCTTGGATGTTTTGTGTCAGGAGTTTTCCAGATTTGGCATTTTCTTTAATGGTTGATTCAATATCTGTGATTGTATCTTCTAGCCCTGAGATTCGTTCTTCCATCTCTTGGATTCTGTTAGAAAAGCTCACCTCTGTGTTGCTCGCCTTCTTCTCTGAGGTCTCACGTTCTCGTTTTTCTTCTGTCTGTGTGTTTATCATTGAATCCATTTTCATTTTCAGATCTTGAACTGATTTTTTGATTTCTTTCATCTGATTTTTTGTATATTCCTGAGTTTCTTCCATTGCCTCTTTATAGGTCTTCAGAGCTTGAACCGTTTTCTTTATTTCTTTCATCTGGTTGTTTGCATTTTCCTGCAATTTTTCCAGTTCCACTCTATGTGCTTCTTTTATGTCTCTCACCTGTTTATCTGTGTCTTCCTGCATTTGATTACGAATTTTATTTGTTTCCTCCATTATCATCCTCATTACTAAGGATTTGAGGTCATTTTCTTGTATTTCTGTTATATTTGAGTTCTCTGGGTTGTTTTCTTTGGGATAGCTGGAAACTGGAGACGCCATGTTGTTTTGGGGTTTTTTGCGTATGCTTTTTCGTTGTCCTTTAGACATCTTGCCGTCTTTGTTTTTGTTGGGTAGCTTCCAGAGTTGAATGGAGGGTGTCTGACAATAGATTCACTTGTTTTCTCACGAATTCCCTAGGCTGCGAGCTCAAAGCTTCACTGGTGTGGATGTTAGGAGGTTAGCCCTGTTGTTCTGGTCTCTCATAGCCAGTGATCCTCAGCCCCCCTCTGCTGTGGATCCTGCAATTGTTCTGGGTCTCTGAATGAGCGTTGGGTCAGGCCAAGGTATCCACAGCCTTCTGTGTTCCCTGCCAAGTCCAGCCAGGAGCACTGGGACCGAACAACGGGCAGAACTCAGCTAGATTCTCAGGGCCTGAACCGTCTGCCAAGCTCAGCTAGGGATTTTGGGCCCAAAATGCACACAGGGTCCAGCCAGAATTTTTGGGCTGGGACTACGCACCAAGCTCCGCTAGGGCCTTTTGGCCCAAAGTGTGTGCTGTGGTCAGTTATTGACTCAGGGCCCGAACTGACCACCAATCTCAGCCAGGAATTCTGGATTCAAACTGCACACTGTGTCTAAGCATAGTCTTAGAGCTGGTGGAACCGAGAGCTCTGTCCAGCCTGCGCCACAGCAGGAGAACTGCGGCTGCTCTGAGTTAGCGCCAGTGGTGGAACAAGTGCTCCGCCCAGACTGTGTCACTGCAGGGGAGCTGCCGCTGAGCTGAGGTGGTGCCTAGGATGGAACTGAGCACATCACCAAGCCTGCGCCACAGCAGGAGAACTGCAGCTGCTCTGAGTTAGAGCCTGTGGTGAAACCAAGTGCTCCGCCCAGACTGTGTCACTGCAGGGGAGCTGCCGCTGAGCTGAGGTGGTGCCTAGTGTGGAGCTGCAAGCTCAACTAAGCCTGCGCCACAGCAGGGGAGTTAGTGCCTCAGGCAGAATTGCTTGCTGGGCCTGGCCAGTACCCGGGACTCTGCGGCCGAACCGTCCGCCGAGTCCAGTCTGGGTCCAAAGGCTCCACGCCACCCAAATCCTGCCCCGAGTCCCCTCTCCCACAGCAATTCCCACCAGCCACCACACCAATTGCCTCCACCGGAAGGCTATGAGCTGCAAACCTCAGCTGCTGCCTCTGCCGCTGCCACTCCGATCAGAGAAAAACCACGCTCCTCCCGTGTGCAGGGGCACGCAGGACCTCCACACCCTGGTCCCTCCGAACCGTGGAGCACTCCCGCTGCCGTGATGTTCGGACCTCGGTGTTCCTGGTTCAGAAATCTGTGCAATTCCCTGAATTGTTCACTGGAGCCTCCAAGCGCGGTCCACACTGCTCGCCGCCATCTTGGATCCTCGATGACACTCAATATATGAGTATTTTAAGCCTTTAAATAATTTTGACTTTTGGAGGAAAATCAATAAAAAGGAGCACTCAGTGACTGAATAATTTCCCTCCCGTTACTATTTTTTATTCGGAATAGGAATATCTATTGTGTGAAGTTCATACACTATGTCTATATGAATATGACAATAGGCATATTGTAGTGGAATTTTTAACTGCAGTCAAATTTTCTGAGCTTATCAGAAAGCTCCATGCTTCAACATTATCCTGCTGGGCAAGCTAAAGTAAACTTATAAATTGGACTTCTCAGTTTAAGTTTCTATCTTCTTTATCGTAGTTCTCTTGCATTAAGGGGTAGAAGGTGTAAACACAAGGTGTGGGGAATTCTCAAGTACATCTATAAATGAAGAAGCAGGACTAGGGGATACAAACCATGTGTAGAGCATTTAAAATGAGAAAAACTTAAGAAAAATTGAACAAACTCACAAGAAATGTGAAGCCAGTATGATCAATTAAATAAAATAAAAACAAGAAGAGTAAAAATAAGAAGAGCAATAACATTATTATTTGTTTAGATCACTACAGTCATTTTATATTTGAAGTGATTCCTCTCAAATTCTCAAGACAAAATCCCATTTGAGGTGTGTTGACTCATGCAAATTCTTTCTCAGAAGTAATGTAATTGGGGCATTGAGAGATGCTGATAATGATTCCCTGCTATTCTTTCATTTTATTTTTAAAGTTTCACATTAATTTGTATTTTAAAAGTAATGACTTTATAGTGTTTTTATTTATTTGGTAGAACCAAAAAGTTATTTTCTTTTTAAGATGCACTCTTTTGTTTCAAAGCAGTATTATTTTTTAAAACATAAGCTAACTTACATGTAGTTTTTTAGTATTTTGTACTTACTGAATCAATCCATGATTATTGAAAATGCTTTCATTCTTTTCAGATTTATTTCATATTTTCTTTTATTATGTAAGTTTGTGTTTAGCATTTGCATAGTAAGCCAACTAAATATTGTACTAGCCAAAAATAAAGCAATTTTGACAGAAAAATATCTGCTTTGAAAAATTAGGCTTATTATCCATTAGTGGTTGCTTCTAAGACAGAGCAATTAAAGTCTACATTATTATTCTTTATTACAAGGACTCTGGTCCTCTGGGTTCATGCACTCTCACCTCCAAGTGAAAAAAAGGAGCCCTTTGTGAACCTCCATTTCACTTGCATTTTGTTTGGTTTTCCCTTTGCTAAAAAGAAGTCAAAGTTCACTCCAGACCAAATTGCCTCTTTGAGTTTACCTTTAACTCTCTAATACCAGTGGATTCATGTTATCTTTCATCCCTGTTACCTCCTCTCCATTAACCCTATTTGTCTCCCAATGACACAGAGATGTTTTCATCTGAGGTCTCGGGTATGTCCTTGATTTTTCAACAATTACGTCACTTAAATTTTTTTGATATATTTTCACAGTTCTTTTTTATTTAGTTTATCGAATTCATTCTGCAATAAATAAATATACAATTCATACTCTACCAGGCTCTATTCTTAGCACATTACAAATATTAACTCCTGTGGCTTATTTTAAAGGCCTCTGCTTGACTTTGCATCTCATTCTCATTCTGGTATTGATTTTGTCTTGTTCCAGCAATAGCTCCTGTAATAAGAACCCTGACTGTTTTACAAAATGAATTATCAAGCAGAAGAAAGAGAGTGACAGACTCTAAACCATAAGATAATGTGGTTGTTTCCTAGTTTTTCAGTGAATAATACCACTTTTATTTTGCTTGTGATGTAAATGTGGTACTGAGGAAGGCAATGCTGATAATATTGATGGTTACTATTTATGCAGTACTTCATGTTTTAAGCACTTTACATACATTATCTTGTATCCTGAGGACAACTGGATGAAATTTAGTTATTATCCTCTCCAGTTATAAAAGAGACCTCCAAATGCCAGAATAATGAAGCAAGTACTATTGAGATTTGAAATGGTTGCCCACATTTCTGAACCTGTGATAGGATGTGAAGAGTGCATTTCAGAAATGGGAAAACTGGGGTTCAGAAAGCACTAACATTTAATGATTTGCTGAACACAAATATAAATGTGTTCACAATTAATTCCTATAACAACTTTATGTGTAATGCATCAGGGGCTTGCCAAGATCACAAAATAAAGGTCAGAGCAATATTCTATATTAGAATAGCCTGGTTTCAAATATTTATGGCATTTTGACTAAATAGATGTTTTTAAAAACCTGGAAGCACATAAAATGAATGTCATTGGTTTGTGGAAAATGTTTTTTTTTTTAATTTTTTGTTTGTTTGTTTTGTTGAGACAGGGTTTTTCTGTGTAGTCTTGGCTGTCCTGGACTCACTTTGTAGAGCAGGCTGACTTCAAACTCACAGTGATCTGCCTGCCTCTGCTTTCCAGAGTTCTAGGATTAAAGAAGTGCACCAATTTCTAAAAATAAAATTATTCATAGTGTGTTTTAAAGAGGATATTATGTGTTGTATTTCATTGATACTGTTTTCTAGAACAAGTATAAAATCGCAGTATTTAATACATGTTAGAAATTTGAACATTTAATATATATAGGAATGACTGGAGAGATGGTTCAACAGTAATAATGGTTGTTGCTCTTGTGGAGGACCCAGGTTTATTTTTCCGTATGCACATGGTGTGTCAAAACTCCTAACTCTAGTTCCTGGTTATCCATTATTCCCCTTTCTGACTTACTTATGCACCTGGTATTTACATGATGCACATACATACAAACAGGTTGTGATAAGACACTGCTTTGATCCCAGAAGTTGAAAATGAAGGCATAAGAATGAAGTGTTACCAAGAAGAGACTTGATACCCTATGAGCATATACAGGGGGAGGAGGTCCCCCTCAGTCACAGTCATAGGGTAGGGGAATATGGGGAAAGTGCGAGGGAGGAAGGAATGGGAAGATACAAGGGATGGGATAACCATTGAGATGTAATATGAATAAAGAAAAAAAGAATGAAGTGTTCAAGCTTACTCTGGGCTATGCTGTTAAGCCAAGGATAGCCTAGACTACATGAGGCCCGCATCTCAGAAATCCAAAAGCATAAAAAAAAAAAAATAATATATACAAGAAAAGAAAAGTTGTCATATATAAAGGCATGGCTATTCATGCTATAGTATAGAAAATACCTGATAAGGTTAGGTCATATTTTGTTGGCAAATGACTGTAAAGGCTAATTATTTGCATATTGTTATGGCTATGAGTTCTATAGAGACTGAGAAATTTTTTCACTTAGCTGAAATCTGAACTAAACGGATGCATAATTAGCAATGTGGCTATGTCAAAGCAATTCTGAAAACACAGAAAACAGTTATTTCTGTGAAGCGTGTGACCTGCATGTGGTGGTGGCTAATTTATGGTTTTTTATTGAGTGACACAGAGACATGCCCCTAGATAGAGACATCATGAATAATGGAAACCACACTTCTACTACTCACCATTCCTCTCTGTCCTCTTTTTTTTTTTTGTAATCCATTCTATACGTTGAAGAAGACTGACTTCCATTTTCCACAGATGGTGATCAAAATCAAGGAAGCAAATGAGGCACAAAACATTGTTTATTCTGTAGTTTTACTCATGCTCTTTCCTTTTCCCTTTTGACATCTGTGATAATGGTTTTTCATACCACCATTTGTGGTATGGGAGAAAAATACTGCATGCTTGTTCTAAGGAAAGAACAGAATAACCTCACTTAAAGAATGACAGGATATGTATCCCAGAGACCTCAAAGCAGCAGGATTTGAGAGGAGATTTTTGGCAATTAAAGAACGAATGTCAAGCAGAGACGGTGTATGAAGTAGAGGGTAATCTTTATTTATGGATGAATCATTTCTAACAATATTCATAATCACTTTTGTTCAGACAATGTTTTCAGTAATGTTATATATGGATTTGCACATTTATTTATTCCTTCTCAGTATATCTAGAAAAAGCAACCTCAAAAATGTCAGGTTTGTAAGAATGATTTCTGTTTTTTTCATATGAAAACATAACAGCATATGTCAACTCCAGTAAACCCAAGTCAAAATTGAGGCAAAGCATAGTTTATTGTCTTAAGAGAATGACATCTCAGTAGCAATTTAAGAGACTCATTCAGCAGAACCTTTATCAGTCTAAAGTAACAGAATCTGACAAGTTCAGTTACATTAATATGTGAGTGACTTAATTAATTAGGATAAAATACTCACTAAAAACAATAATTGTTAGAAGTTGGTCTGGTGTATTTTGATGCTAATTACCACTTACTGTCTCTGTGCCTGACCTGTACATTGCCTAAGAGCCTTACCTGTTTAACTAATAACAGGCTATCACACTTGCAGGGTAAATAAGATAGGCATGGCTAAAGTTCCCAGGCTTGGGGAGACAGAGAGAAGTTTGGAAGGAAGAACAAAGGAGAAGGGAAGAGAAGAAGGCTGGGCCACGGCTTAGGTGGAGGAGAAGCACATGGCTGGTGTGGATGGAAACTTGGCCCAGATGATGCTTATTAGCAAATATTTGGGATTATGGATGGGCAGTAGCTTGATAAAAATTATTAGAAGCAGATGGTGTGGGAGTAGGGCAGGCATCCCATACCTGCTTCAATATGGGAAGTAGTTTAAGGAATTAATATCTGCCCTAACCAGGTTAACTAAGGCTATTTTAAAATATAACAGGTGTCTGTGTCTTGATTGATTGATAGTGGGTTAGAAAATAGTGCCATAATAATAATTATACACCTAATAATAAACATTATTAGGCCATACTTGTAAAATAACTGCAACAAAAAACTGACAGAACAGTCAACATTTGATGAGAAACAATATACAGTCCTGTGGGTATGTGGGTGTGGGTCTAGGTGTGTTTACTGGAAGAGTGGTAGTGGTCATGGAGAGGAATTTTTGAGTGATAAGACAAAGCAGTTCCTTCATATCAGTTAACTATGGAGCTAGCTCTGGCAAGTGTTACCATATAAGTGGATGATAGACTGTGGGCTATTGAGAATAAACAGCACTGAATAATTGTATTCCATTCACTGAATCAACAAGAACTCATTTCAGATAGAAATAGTTCCACAGGCTTCTAAGAATGATGACAGTTAATATCCTGAACAGGCATTATACCAATAAGGTTAGATCTATTAACTTATTTAATCTTCACAGCAGTTGTTCAGGGAAATTGAGCCCCATAGGGGCTAAGCAACTTACTCAAGGTCACCAACTTAGTAAATACTAGAGATAAGAAAGCATCCAGTACATTAGAGATCATTTAAGTAGAAGGTAGTTGATATAATCCATATAGGGACAGTAACTTCCTTAAGAACATTATCATTTAATGGGAAATTTAGAATTTGTACCCAAGTGTCATAATTTATAGTATTTTTTAGTTACTCTATTTTTATTCATATCTCTTTGTTTCCATCTTTCTCTTTCAAAGGAGGTTTGTCAGATAGAAAATAGCAAGGACAGATGGTGCTGCTGCTGTAAGTACAGGAGTAACTTTAAGATTTACCAAAGATAGTCATAGGACATGCCACACTAAGATTGTAATTAGTAGAGGGGATTTTTAAATATCAGAGAGTTTACATGAAAGAGAGAATTAAGAAAAGGTTCTGGAAATACTTGATATATGAGTTATGAAATTGCACAATCAGGTCTTTTTGCACTTTAGAATAAAACAAACTTGTTGGATAAGTAAAAAGTAGAGGGTCTTGTACAGGAGGTATCATTATAACAAAGACATGAATGGCAAAGTGAAGAGAAGAAACGAGACAGTTTTGACGGAAAAGTTTTAAAAAAGAGAAATCCTCACTATTATCTGGTAAATGCCTTCTCAATGAACAATGGAGAACTTACTTCTCAACGAGCAATGGAGAAGTTACTCAAAGACCTTAAAACCAGATTGACCATAAAAAGTATGACCAAGAGAGACTATAACTAAGCTTTAAAAATATATTTTGATATAACATTAATATTGTACAACTTGATAGGTTTCTAAATCTTTAGAGCTTGCAAATCTTCCCTCCCTCTGTCCATTCTACTTTTAATAAAGGAAAATATTTTATTATAATTTAATCAGATTACATGCCGTTGTTATCGCCTCACTTGTATATTCCTATTTCCATCTTTCTCTTTTGCCCTATTTCCCTCCACTAGGCCTCTACAGAAAGGGAACTCCTCCCCCACCAAGTGACCACAGCCTATCAGGTCTCATCATTTTTAAAAGCAAAGTTTTTATGCTTTTGCCTGCTATTCTCCTGTTTTGTTTGTTTGGTTGGTTTTGAATTTTTTCTTTAATATTGTAATATAGTCATCTCACAATTTAAACATTTTATATTATGTACCCATTAAATAATTGTGGTTATAGTTACTTTTGATTTTTTAAATTTAAATTTATTTTATTATGTTTCTTTCTTTACATATATTACACATAAGTAAAATAAACTACATACAGCAAGAAAAACCATGAAACAATCAGGAATTAAATACATGTCACATTCATAGTGTTTCAGTTATTTGTATCTAGCAATCTTT